>NC_043759.1:10706666-11906666 GCF_902148845.1 Salarias fasciatus
AATCCAAACTACTGTCACTGTTTTTCACACACGCAGCGACACATGCACAAACACAGAGGCCTTCAATCCTCCCTCCCCTCCGCTCTCTCTGTGGCGCTGGAAGAATGGGGGGACAAAACGCTACTAAACGCTGAGCGGACTGCTCGCTGGGGAGGCAGAGCGGTTTTGACATGGAGATTAGACTCTGGCTATTGTTCGGCAACACAGACGCACACACTCTCCGTGATCTGGGATGGCAGTCAAACACACGCGAGCGCATGAAGTCGGGAGGGTGAGGTAATAGGACAGAACAGGCAGAAAAGTTGGCGAAACAGAGGAGGCAAAACGGTTGGCCCAAGGTGAGGCGGGATGGCAAGGAGTGGGCCGTGCCTTTCTGGAATCATCAGGCGATGACATAATGGTGCAGCTGAAAAGAATAAGTCCGCCCGACATTGTTTGGCAGGGGTTTGGGGAGGGTGTGTGTGTGTGTGTGTGTGTGTGTGTGTGTGTGTCGGACGAGAGGAGGGGTAGCATGGCGGCCGTCCTAAAGTGCAGGGTGAGCATAAATGGGGGAAAAGAGGGAGGGGGGAGGAGGATGGGTGCAGGTCAGCGCCGTTGGACAATGGTGTTTCTCTGGTGGTGGCGGTGATAGTGGAGGCGGGGGGGGGGTAGAGGGTCGGAACGTGAGCAGTCAGCAAGCTGGGGTCGTGACATCGGAGTGTCAAACAAACAAACTACTGACACTTACAAATACATCGGCCGCATGGTGCTATTCTTAAACACACACAATGTAGCAGACAGTGGGGCGGAGGGGCGAACAAACACACCGCTTTTTTCTTAAGTTGTCAGTTTACCACAAACTCTTCCTTTTGTGCAAGAACTGATCAAGACCTGCCAGGTGTGTGTTTGAGACCAGTCATTTTATGTTGATCCATGCAAGTGTGTGTGTGCCTATGTGTGTGTGCAGATGCAGCAGATGCAGCATGCACGTCTCAGCACTACATACTGAGATTAAAGTCGGCGTAAGAGTTGCCATCACTCACGCAGGAGACCTTTGATGTCACTGCACCTGAGTGACAAATACATTTGTCACTTTGGACAAAGATTACTTTATTATATCGACAGCGTGAGGGAAGATGTATTAGGGCCTGCGCTGATGAATTGGGCTCATTGCAGGACAAACCACTCAAAACAGATACAATATTTACCATAGCTAAAGGTAACCGCACTAAATTATATTACGTCCGCAGTGGCTGCACTCAAAACACTCAGGGATTCAATTTTGGCGAGTCCCCCTGCAGCTGCCAGCAGTCTTGGTTCATTAAATTGCTGGTGGGGGACAGAGACCCCCTGATAGCAGCTAAGGACGAGTGTGTTGGGTGTAAAAGGAGGGAATCGGTTCAAAGGAGCACATCACTGCACCTCCTTAATCAGAGCTGGCAGGGGTCAGCCAGCACAGACATGAGATGCAGTCAGAAAAGTGTGTGTGTGTGTGTGTGTGTGTGTGTGTGTGTGTGTGTGTGTGCACGCGCATGCCCGCCCGGCTGAGAGGCAGATGAGAGAGAGACAGTGAAAGCGTGTTTCTCACACTCACACTCAAGAGCCTGTGAAAGGTCAGCGCTTAGTGCTAACAGCACAAGATAGAAGGCGGCGCACACACACACACACACACACACACACACACACACACACACACACACACACACACACACACACTCACGCCCTGTTCATGTACAGGCACACACTTAAGTCCAGAATAGGAAAACAGGAAGGTTTCCTCAGTCTGAACGGTATCAGTATTCAGGTGCCGTGACTGGCGGTCGCACACTTTTACACAGACACACAATTGTGTTGGAAGAAATTGATTTGGTTTGTTTGGGTGTTTAGCCGAAGAGCGCTTGGGCCATTTGGATGAAAGTCCTAACGGTATCTCTCACCAACACTTTCTGTGACACCGTGGTCAACATTGGACAGAAGGGACACAGATGACCTCAGAGTGCTAAGCTACATCCAGAACGACGAACAGAGAGGCGAGCAGAAAGACAGAGAAGTCTGTGCGGGCCTCTCTCTTGCTTTATCCATCTCTCTCTCTCTCTCTCTCTCTCTCTCTCTCTCTCTCTCTCTCTCTCTCCCTCTCTCTCGTAAGCCCCTTCACAGTCATCAGGGCTTTCCAACGTTTCCTGTTTTCGCAGGAGTGAATTGTGGGAGATAATCTCTGGCTGCCTATTGGCTGACTGCACACAAAAAGTGGCCCTGGAAAGCGGGCTTTTGTTACTGCTGTGACTCAAAATCCAGCCACTGGCTTTTCTTTCTCCCCGGCCCCGCCGAGGCACACATACCATGCCACACCATCAGCGAAAAAAAGAAAAGAGAAGGAATGGCATATAGAAAAAGGGAAAACCCTCCTGACCTCTGCTACTTCACAGCACATGCCTGGCCCAAAAGCTGCTAAAAACCCCAAAGAGGTGGACGAATGAAGCAGCCTGCTTTAGAAAAATAAATAAAAAAAAAGGCCTAGAAGAACATTCAAGTTTTTTTTTTTTAACAAAGCCAGCCAACTTTAACTGACTTTATTAATTGACTGAATATGTTGAATTAATCTTTCAATTAATCTGGCATTATTACTCTCCCCGTCAAAACATTATCCTGAATAATGGGGTGTCTCAAAGCTAGTGGAAAGACTCTGTCATTATCAGCACCAACAATAGTATTATGACACATGTGTCAAAACATTTCAGAAACACCAAAAGTCAAGAAAAAGTCACAATGGCCCTGAAAGGGGCTTAATTGAGGAGAACAACAAGAACGGCGTCCCCCAGTTGCTAAGACAGCCCACTTCCCACGTTCATTAGGCTTGTGACAGTTCAGACCTGATTAGTCAAGACCCGATTAGCCTTCAAGACTTTTGTCTAAGAACAGCCACTCGCGAAGAGGCCGTGGTGGCTGAATTTAATTAGATAGTCAGTCTCATTCCCATACATGTCTACCAACTTACAGCTTGAGCTCATTGTTCTCCGCTGGAAACAAAAACAAACCAATGTGACTCATAATCCCCTTAAATACCTTGACCTTGTTAGAGCATCTCTCTTAGCGTACCGCATCCACGGCGAGGACACTTCCAGGGGAATGATCGTTTAGTGAATTAGGTTAAAACCTCAGTACTAATTGCAGCTGTCTATCTCAGCAACATGTGCAGGTGCTAACCTGCTCCAGCAACATGTGCCTCTTTTCCGAGCTGTCCAATGAGCTCCTCACTGAAATGTCACGTGAGCTGCAAGTCATGGGTGGCGGCGGCGGCGTACGAGAGGGGGCAGCTGGGAGAAAAGAGAACCTTTATCTTCTGATTTGAATAAGATGGCCTGGATCTGTCACAGTGTTTACCCCTCCGTATGGTCCAAGAGGGGTGCGCACACACTCACACACACACACACGCACGCACGCAAACAAACAAACTTGGTTGCGTTCACTACAATGGCCATTGTGTTTTTGTTGGTTGTTTTTTTTTTTTTTTTTTTTTTTTTTTGTGCAGCATATATATTGTGCATTGTTTATTGACTCCTCAGTGCTTATCCTATGCCGTGTTCCTTTCCCATTGCCCCTCCCTCTCCACCAAACCATCCTCCCTACACCTGCTCAGAAAGCCACTCCTCCATCTCTGGGCTCCATCTTCATCCTCCATTACTCATCCCACTCTCTGTCGTTAGAACGCTCATAGGCTCTTCAGCTCCCTCATGTAAACCCATTCAACCTTCTCTCCTTTCATCTTTTGCATAAAGCCATAACTTAGTCAGAGGGAAGGACTTAGCTTTTTGACAAGTAGACGCCGTTTACTCCAACTGAAGCTTGGGGATCATAATTCATAAATCAAACTTCCCAAAACTAAAAACAGACATGGTTGAAAATAAGGAAGAAATGGTGAATAAATGCATAGTTGTAAGTTTTTATCTGTCCATACGCTTGTTAGACGTGACAAAGCAGTCTTTTTTTTTCAATTAAAAAGGAGTTAAACATAAGTACAAATCTCAAAGCAGAAATAGTCTAGATAATTTCTACCTAAATTAAAAAAGGTGAATGTTGAAGATTTAGAAGGAAAATATGAAAAAGTAAAATACTGCAAATGAAGAGAATGTTTTAACTCACCTTGACATCAGAAAAAAACATCTTGAGCATGTTGGAGCTTGGGTAGCGGGTGTAGAAAAACATAAGCTTGGCCTTCTTCAGATGATTGGGTGAAAGACCTTCTTGGATCTGAATTTCAATTAAGGACAATAGTTGTTTGGAAGGGGGAAAAAATATCAATTACATGTAGAAAAAGCAGACACAACTATGTACTTGCTGATATTTGATGACAAGCTTGGCAAAAATATAATCATTTGGATGACGGGTAACCAAAATTTCCTGTTAGGCATGAGTGGAGAGGGTTGCTGCAGGGGGGGGTGAAGATAGCGCACAGAAGCAAAAGCATTTGCTTGCAATTAGCATCGTCCGTATCAGGTGTGAGTGCGTCACGGTAAATAAAACCCTGGCCAGCACTACAGCCGATGTTTTTACATAAGGAGCTCATTTCACAGTCAAAGCAAGCAAACGCCTTTGCCTACACCCTGTGCTAACCTCCACCCCAAAGAAAAAAAAAAAAAAAAAAAAGGAAGAAGAAAAAAGGAGACATTTGCATATCACAGACAAAGACAGCAGTTAACGCCAGTGACGGGCAAGAAGGCCTAATGGCTTGGCGACAACACATGCCAAGCCCGAGTATGACTGTGTGATGTTGGCTTCATATCAGTGACAAAACAAGGTCTAGGAGATATTCCCAAACACTGTCCCAAGCAGCATGAAAAATCTTCCCACTCCCACACAGACCTTATTCAAATACATGTCAGAGGCCTCGTCTTCCTAATGGATGGTCTGGATTGAGCAGCAGTGGAGATGGAGGGAGATGGGCTGGTGGGGGCACCTTGAGGGATAGCACGGTTCCAGCCTTCAATTACATCCCCCTCCTCCTCCCTCTGCTCCACCCCTACCCCCCAGCCGCTCTGCCGCTGCCAAACCCTTGGAGGAGCGAAAGAAGGAGGAGGAGAAGGAGAAGAGAGGCTCTGAGGCTTTGGACTCTGCCAGTGATGAGGAGACTGAAACACATCTGCGCCACCGAACGGCCCAAGCCATTTCCATGGTGAATTAACTGCCGTATAATGCATTTGATAATATCAATCTGGAGGATAAGACATTGAAAAGGGAACGGGGATGGGGGGCGGGGTACATGCTAAAACCTCAGGCTGTTCAACAAGGGTTTTCATCAAGCTGAAGCAGGACAGGCGTTTTAAATCACACCCAAGATGTGGCCTTAAGTTTTCATGAAGACTGTTTGCACCTGAGTGGGCAAAATACATTGCTCGGCGTTATTTACGACGCTCCGAGGTGGCTCGGGTCGTTAAAATCAGTCAAGTGTCCAGATGTAGCTGTAACTATAGAGTGGGAAGAAGGCATCAGCTGCTAGATTGGATTGCCCTTGGCCTCAGGGTTACACAGCAAAGCCAGCAAATGCTGAACCATGCTGGGTTGGCTCCTTAAAGACCCTGTCTACTTTGTCTGATTCAGTAAGGGAGAGTGAGAGAGGGAGAGTTAGTTGTATACGCAGCGAGGGTCTTGTGGGGGAAACCCTGGCAGACTGGTGTTACTCTGTCAGGCCTGGCCAAAAGAGCAGCACTTCACTTTCCACACCACACCATCTGCTCCAAGTGGAGGGGATACAATGGATCCTCAGACAGAGCGAGAGAGAGAGAGAGAGAGAGAGAGACACACACACACAGAAAAAGAGAGCTTTTTTTTCAGCAACGCAAGGTGGGATTTGTTGCTGGTAAAGCTGAACACTTACACTTAGATTAATTTGTTTTTGCTTTTTCAATTAGGATCAACATTGCTTTCCCCCTTATCGCTGAGATTAAAAATTATTTTAAGACAAAGACGTTGAGATTTTACCTCTCAAGCTATAAAGACAATATCGCCTCCCTTCAGCCACCAATTAAGAAGCTTCATATTTCCTAATGAGACATTTTCATCTCCAATTCACTCACAGCTTGCAAATGTAATTGTGATTGGACTTAGGGGTGGCGTGCGAGGCTATTATTTTGTCATGATGGTGCACTCATACCAGCTGGCCCACTGTTTGCCTGCCACATCTGACAAGACATCATCATTCTCACAACACTTCCCCAAAGCCCAAAGTCATGAGAGGAAAATAGCTGCTCCACTTCCTAATTCCAGGTGTAAGGACAAGAAAATTTGGAGTCAGACTGTGAACAAATGAGGAAATTGATAGCAGCCATCTGCTCCGTAATGCTGCCCAGAGCTGGTGAACTTGAACGCACCTCGCAAAATGTCTGACAAGCTGTTGCCGACTTTTAAAGCTTGGAAAGATAAAAAAGAAAAAAAAAATCAGAAATTTTGCAAAAAAAATGCCAACTCTACAGACACATGCAAATACCCTGATTCATAAATGTCATGATAGAAAAAAATATATACATAACTATTTGGAAAATGCCAAACTTAAGCTGGAGAAATAAACTGTGGGAATCAAAAATAAAAGATGAAAAAAAAAAAAAAGCAGGACATGTGGATATGTGTCTGGCTATTCTTTTCATTTAGGGGAGTACATCTGTTAATGCTCTGAATTTATAAATGCTACAATGAAAGCCACAGCATCTGGCATATGTGGTTATTGTTTGATTGTTTTCTACTTTCTCTCAGTCTCTCTATGTCTCTCTTTCTCCCTTTTCTCTTTTCATCCCTCCATCGGGAGCCCGTAGAAGCAAAGGATTATGGATCTCTGGAAAGCGTTCACCCTTGGGTCAGAAGACAAGACAAGGCGAGGTAATGAAAGATAAACAGCTCGCTGCAAACACCTGTTAACGTCCGCTTCAAAGAAAAGACAGAGAGGAGGGGGAGGGGGGGGGGGGTTGCAGGGAGGGAAAACAAAAAAAGAAGTATTTGGCTGCCAAGCAACAGCCGAAGGGCCCCCCGGGCTGTTGACAGATCTTTATGAAATGAAAAAAAGAGAAAAGAAACGGCAATGATTGTGGGCTTTTTACAACAGCGATAGATGATAAGAGGAACACAAGAGAAAACACAAGCAATCATAAATATACATCTTTCCTGAGTCCTCAGGCAAACCTTTTGTGACACACACACACACACACATACACACACACAGTGAGAGAGAGAGAGAGAGAGAGAGAAAAGGCTAGGCACTCAGGTGTGCACAAAGGCAAGGGAATAAAAGTGTTAGGTACACATATTCACTTAACCAGTATATATCCACTAAAGGTACAAGGATGTCAGATTATTGCTATTTTATCTACTGTGTAAAGAATGTTAATGACCCCAAAGACAAAGTTTTTTTTCAGGACAGCCACAAATCAAACTTTCATAAGGGTTAAGGGTGTTGAATACTTAGGGACTAAGGAGGAAACGGAGAAGGGACTCAATGTATCTGTTTAAGCTATTAGTCCCGAGTCCCCGGGGGATTCAATTTGAGCCTCCCATAGGGGATAGCCTCTTTATCTGCAGGGCATGATTGGGGCACACTGAGGTTAAACTATAAGGCGGGCTATATAACACCATTGTGTGCCAAGTTTTAGGATGCTATCTCTCTTCTTTCAGGCCATTTTTTTTTTTTTTCATAAAGAGAATTGGGGCAGTAAATGTCATGGGGAACTAGTCTTTGCGAGTAAGTGATATGTGACAAGAAAGCTTTTAAAGCATTTTATGTTTGAAGATGGAAGGGAAGGTTGGATGGCGCTGTGAGAAGAAAGAGGTATGAGTGTAAAAATAAATACATACAACATTGCAGTATAATGGAGAGGAGAACAGCAGTGGGAGGAAAAGTGATTCATCAACAATTTCTCAGTTTCTTAGGCTAGTTTCAAACAGACTCCAAAAGATTTGATTTTTAACTCTTTGTTAGAAAAGAGCACAGGTACAATGCTTCACACCTGTCTCTGCTGGGAATTACCACCTGAAAGCAGATTTTTTTTTTTCCCCCTAGCTTACTTAGACATGAGCTGGACTACGCAGGGTGAAAACATCACAAATCGCCTGCTTACACCTTTGTTGAAAACCTTACACACACCCTTAAAACCCACACGTATACCACCTTCGGACTGTAAAGGATACATTGCTGCCTGAGTAGGGTGAGATGTCCGCCATGTCCTGGAGATCACTGCACTCAGACTTAATGAGAGACAGGGAGAGTCCTTCAGCGGTGCTGCCAGGGTGTGCTGGTGAACAAGAGCGATGGTGGTGGGCCAGGTGGTGACCTGTCATCTTGGTCCTCAGGCTGGTGGTTTCCCTGGACAGGTCCATGGAGTCTGGTGAGGAACGGTCTTTGCCTGCATAACCACCTGTGGGCGCGCCAAGGGGACTCTGGAAAGGGTAGCCCATGAGAGGCAATGGGAAGGGATGTCTAAAGGATGGGGGGCTGAAACCCATGGAGGCGGAGAGCGAAGAGGGGTGAAGAGCAGGGTGGTGGTGACCACCGTGGGCACCCACAGCCGAAGACTGGTGATGGTGGTCACTTGGTGTCTTTCTCACAACTAAGGGCAGCGCCTCGGTTTGGTCGTTGGTGGCGCCTGGAATACCGGGCATGCTAGCGAAGGAGTCAAGTGGATTGGGAATGATGACATCGCCAAAACACTGCAGCCTCTGGTTGGCGGTATGAAAGTTGGGGTTGTCCCCATTGGCAGCATTTGGAAACCTTTCGGGAGGTATGGAAAGTGGAGGGAAGGCCTGCTGAGGTGTAGGGCGTGGAGGCTTGGCGAACACTTTCACAACTGTGTCTACCACTTGAGTCATGGCTGAGTTAAGTTCCTGTTTCAGTGTTTCAGCCAGCTGTTTACCTTCAGCATGCATAGAGGACCCGGGACCTCCTGGTCCTTTGCTCCGACCGAGCCCATCTCTTCTTGGCTTGTCTCCATCAGCGAGCAGGGCCTGCTCCTGAAGCAGAGCCCGCGCCCTGTCTAGGAAATGGCCTGGGTCCAGGTCAGACATTTCATTGTCAGATCGCATATCATCACCACCCCGGTCATCACCGCCAGTGTCAGATCTACCTGGGCTGTCCTCCGACATGTTTCCTATGTCATTGTGGAGGTCATTGTGCTCTGAGTCATCGGTTGAGTCATAGATCTGAAAGAACTTCTCCTGTAACTGCCGTAGTTGTTTCTGCATGTCCTCCAGCTGCAGCTTGAGTTGTCGCCGCTCCTCTTGCTTCTGCTCCTTTCTCTGACACACCAGCTGGGTGAAGCTTTGCTGCTGCTGCTGAGGCAGGCGCTGTTTGCGCTTGTTCTCTCGACTGCTGCTGCACACTTCGCCTCCCCGCGGGCTGCTGGGGTTCTGCTGCTGGGACTGGGGCGGCGGGCAGTCCAGGTCCATGTCTCGTTCTCCGTCCATCTCGTGGTCACGCTCGTGGCGGGAAGCAGCAGGCACCACCACGCTGGGCGAGTGGCTCATGCCTCGTATAATGTTCTCTACGCGGGCTCGCTTGGCACGCAGGTGCTCGTCATTTAGTCGCTCGATGTCGAAAGACGCCAAGCCAGGAGGACGACCAAACGGCGACAAGCACTCTTGCGGGGTGCTGTCCTGGGAGGAGTTACTGCAGGCGTCCTCCTGCGGAGCATCTGAACTTGCATTGGAGAGCCCTGACCCGGGGAAGCCTGACTCCCCTCTGTCACCCCTGTCTCCTCTTTCTCCTCCTCCATTTTTAGCAATGTTGTTCTTGAGAAGCTGGGAGATAATGGTGGTGCCAGGAAAGGGCATCATGGTGTCCTCGTATGAGTTGGCCCTCTTCAGTAGCTTTCGGAGTACATTGGACTTAGACTCACTGTCACTGGCTGATACAACGCCAGGCCCACCATGTGGCTGCACTACAGAGCACTCCATGGAGTCGGTATCTGATCCGTGGTGAGAATGAGAGCTCAGAGAGTTCATGGCACTGAAAATGGCTGCTTTGGCGCGGGCAATATTATCAGTGGTTGCTGTTGTGGCTGCTGCTGTCGAGGAGGCTGTGCTACCCACGGTCCTCTTAACACCGATGTCCACACGTCGTCGCTTGGTCTGTCTGTTCAGGAGGGAGTCGCTGTCATGGTCCGGCATCACGGGCTGCTGCTATTGGGCCATATCCCACAAACCCACTCCTCTAGGATCAAAGCCTCTGAGTACCTGTTGGAAAGGAAAAAAGAAAAAGGAAAAAATCACGGATGCATGACTCACCAAAGTGACATAATTATTTCAGAATCTACCACATTCATTTTGGAACTGTCCACTTAAATATCAAATGTATATCAGACAGAGATGTTACATCCGCTTATAATTTACACAGAACACATTTTCCGTCTAAAACCGTCAGGCAGCCGTTTGTCATATTTTTTTTTCCTCTGCAAAGCGAAGGACATCAGCGATTACATTTAGGCAGTAAGGACGAGTAACAGAGGGTGAAGCGAACAGGCGAGATGGGGTCAGAATTAGGCCTTGGCTCGACATTCCAGGGCAAAGTCCTACATTTTATCCGGTCCCCTGTTACATGCCGCGCGACACTGAACCAGTTCCCACGGAACACAAAGCTGCATAAAATTATGATAATTACTTAAGTACTTGTCCTCATTTCCATGATTGTGTAGTGTGAGCCAACATAGGAGCCAGGATTGCACAAAATTAAGAAAAAAAAAAAAAAAGAAACAGGGTTAAGATTATTTTTTTTTATAAATTCCATATAGGGCGAGTTAATGCAGTCATTACATGATTACCACTTAATCCTATCCGGTAAGTGAGCTTGGGCGTTTTCACCCAAATGTTTCAAAAATATTTACGCGTCGTGCAGTTTTAAAATTCAAGTCCTGTGTTGCATCAATCAATATGGCCATCATATCTCACTCAATGGGGAGAGTGACACAAAAAAGAAATACAAAATAGGCCTATTGATTTTGGTGCCAGCGTGAGCTCACTTCTGTGGTTTTTGTTTGTCTTTTCATCTGGCAAGGGCAGTTAATTCTGCTCAAATGAATAGGTCACAAGGGTCAACTCTGGCAAGGAGCAACTTAAAGCGCTCTTACAAAAACCCTAATGCCTCAGTGAAAGCAAAACGTTTTGTCAGTACAGGGCTGCTTCAATAATGCTATGTAAGCAGCGGTAGCAGAGACTCAGGCAGAGTCGCAACCAGTCTTAAAATCATTATTGACAGAAATAACGTGCGTGCATTCATGTAAAAAGCAAGAAAATAAATGGAAATAAAGCCCTCGGATTTAGCAAAAATACAAAAAATTAAATGCTTTCTTGACAGAAAAGCATCTGTTTAATTAAAATCTTATTTTGTAGTCTTCAGAATAATGTTACTTCTTGTTGGGGCTCAAAAAGGCTTCGTCAAAACTCGGTCAAAAATAAAGAAATACATTAAATACAGAGCAGAGTGAAGTTTGAATTTACAGGTTGCACGTATCTTAAAGCACACACAGATGAAGATTTCAGATAGATCAACAAAGAAGCACTAAAAACTGTGAAATTGATAAAGAATAAAAATAACATAAGGAACCCAGATCTACCTTTAAATATTCAAAATCAAAAGTCAAAGACTCAGTATTTTCCTTTGGCTCTATTTGAGTGGTGTAAGTGGAAACAGACAGCAGGAAAATCTAACTCCAGCATCATTTAACAACCATCTCTCAAACAGATTGCGTTCTTTTTCGGTCTCACATGAAATGTTTCATCTTTACATTACCACTGCGAGTGAAAAGCCTTCTTTAAGCGACTGCTCTCTTGTCACTTTGCCTCACACATTCACACATATGCACACTACTCACACAACATTGCTGATGGCTTTGTTACAGACTGCAGTGTGATGAACAACAGAAGTGACATTCATCAGCTGGTCACTTGCTGGTTTTAGCAATATTTTTTTTAGAAAATGATAAGTTTATAAAAGTCCAAGCATCCTGGAAGAATTGTGTTGATTTCAATATTTAATCCAAGGAAAGTTTGATGAATTACTTTTAGCTCATGTCATAAGATCTGACAAGCAGTGGCTGAAGCATTAAGGAGGATTGAAAAAGAAACATGACTTGGTGGCTGCAGGGCTTTAACAATGAGTTTCAAATAGTGACCAGCACCTGTCCTTTCCGAAGTTGCACCTGTCCTCCACTGCCCATGCGCACTCTATCTCTCTTTCTCTCAGAAGAAACACCAAATACAAACAGTTGTCATACACACTTACAGAGAGTCAATCCAACTCTCACAGTAGAATAAAGCCTTTCGTCTTTCAATAATTCTACATTTCTATCTCATTAGACTGAATACCAGTGTAGAAAAAATAATTTCTCAATTTAAAGTTTGAAGCAAACTTTTGGGGATTAAAAAAAAACTGTTTTCTCCAAAAATGTTGCAGAACTTTTTGTGTGTCAGTGTGTGCTGGCTGCTGAAGTGGCAGACTAGGATTTCACAGCCCATAAGAGACGAGTGGCGTCCACAATAAAGCATCCAGCTTGATCACATCTGTCCCGGGGAACCACCGCACAGCCAAACGCACCACCGTTTACCAAGAAGAAGAGCTGACAAGTGCTCAAGCTGCCTTCACGCGCATTTCGCGGAGGTGTACAATCAGACGAGTCCCACAGAGAGCACAGAATGCTTACTGCAAGTTTATGCTTCTCGATAACGGAAGAGAGACCAACACGCGTAAAATCCAAGTTTCCATCCATAAACCAGCCTCTGTTACACACCAGGTTTTTACCCCCCGCTACCGACAAAAAGCACGCTTCACAAACTTACTTCGCAAAGTTGCAAATCAAATGGCTCTTGTGCTTTTGATGAGAGAGGTTGGGCTTCTCTGCCGCTCTCAAATTATCCTCGCCAAAACTCTCCGCGCACATCCAGATGAGGGGAAAAGAAACAGAGCAAATAATGTCCTATCCAAATGATTAGCTGTTGATTACCGGAATAAATTTCCCCGTTAATGATGTTTGATTTGTTTTTTGTTTTTTTCCGCCCACCGTGCGCAGGCGAGGCGCGACGAGAACAAGAGAGGGAGGTATCAACCGAGGACAAGGTTACTTACCCTTTTAGATGAAGAGGGGGACAACCTGAACTCCGACTGGGGAGAAAAAAAAAACCCGGAGAATATTCGCAGAGCGGCGCGGATTTCTGGGATGCTGGGATGTAAGAGTTTCTCACAGACGGAAGACCTGGAAAAAAGTCGGCGACGCGAGCGAAAATGACAAAATAGAGAAAAAATAGAGGATGAAAAGAGCTCTCGCGCGTCGGTCTCTCCCTCTATCCTCTGCTGTTACTAAAAGAGTGAGAGACATAGAGAGAGAGCCAGGGAGAGAGAGAGAGAGAGAGCGGAGAGCGAGGGAGGGAGAGAGCGCGCGAGAGAGAGCTGGTGTGTGCGTCTCCGAGGCGCACTGGATGCAGAGGACTGGATGCTGGAGCGCTCCTCCGCCACTAAAGATTCACTTTAAGACGCGGCTGAAGGAAACAGGAAGACGCGCACGTCACGAGCGGCGTGATGTAACCGCCGCAGCCTACCAATAAGAAGCGTCCGTCCGGTCCGGAGAACGACGCACTGAACTTGACCAGGGAATGGGACTTGAGCTTGCAAGCAAAGAGAGGGAGAGAGAGAGAGAGAGAGGGGAAGAGAGAGAGAGAGGAAAAAAGGAAATACCGCTCTTGATAATCTCTTTCTTCCCAAATCATCGACTACGCGAGTAAGAATCGTTACGCACTTTGACATATTGCACCATATGAAACGGCGAGAAAAACACTTCCAGCCTCCCATGATTTGATTTATACTCATAAGCAAAGACTTTGATGATAAAGTTTAATCAATCAAGCTAAAGTGTCCGTTCCAGTTTCACCCCTATTTGAATGAAGTCATTGCCTCCCAAGCAAAATCCTGTCAGATCACTAAGTACTAATAAGTTTAATTAATTAAATTAACACGTTGCTTTTAAATGTTCATTTAGTATAATCATAGAATTTAACACAGTGATATATATACGTACATGATAAATTGTTCGACTGTAAATTCTGTTACGTTTCAACGCCAATGTGATCAGACTTGTAACAGCTTTGCTTTTTTTTTTTTTTTTTTTTTTTTTGCTGTAACTTTGCACGTCGCCAATCAATTTTACACTCCAGCCGTGTGTTAATGCATGTTTCGATTATGTTTATGGTAATATATTAAAACGCATTAAGATTCCTTCAAGCAGAGTTATTTTTTAACGATTACCAACTATGTAATTTGATCCATGGAGCCACGCGGAGCGTATTTTAATCACCACTGGGCTATTTACAGTGCGTATTTTTTCTACATCTGGACACATTTAGACCGCAGTTTCTAAAACGGTCCAACAGTTGTGTGTCACTTGAGTATTGAAGATCCAAAGTGGCATGTAGATATATTTTACGTGTTGAGTTGTCTCACTGGTTGCAGCATAGTCTGATTAATGAACAAGCGAAGCAGAGCAGAGGCTTACAGATTTGCTTTGGAATTCAGATTATCCAGAGAAGCCAATATCTGAGGAGAGCTGGACGTGTCTTTGTGAAATGCTCGGTTAAGAGGAGAATATCATCCTTAACGCGCAGATCTGCAGCCTGTCCTTATTAAAATATCCCCGATGCGCCACTCTCTATTCTAATATTTTGTTTTGTTTTTAACTGAAAGTGAGCGTTAAACAAATTTATTGAAATATATAGTAAGGATGTCTTGACAATTCAAAATCTTTGGGATGACTTTGATGATCTTTATTCTGTTCCCACCTGTAACAGTGGAGTGTGCGAACTCTGACATCCGATCCTTTCCACGTTAAAAAAAAAAAAAAACTTTCTCTTTTATAAAATGATGACGGCTGCTTTCTCTCACTCCTGCAGTTTTATAAACCGGATAACTATAATTACAGCGCAGCTTTTTATGCGCACCGCAAAAAAACAAATGTTTCATCCACTGACAACAGGTGATTTTACATGAACTTTACTTTAAAGCAGCTTTGAAAAATTTACGATTTCGAAGCAAACCAATTTAATCTTAGCAGAAGAAACGTATGATAGTCTATATATATCCTAATACCTTAATGTTAACTTTGCCGTTTTACGCAAAATTAATTCGGATTAAATAGACAAGGACATTTTCTGACGAAATTTATTCTCATTATTATTATTATTATTATTATTATTATTATTATTATTATTATTATTATTATTATTATTATTTAAAGATATTTTTTTAAATCTGTTGAAAAAGCATAAAAATGTTTTTTTTTTACTTGCACCATCAGATTAACGTCGTTCTGTGTTTCTTTTTATTATTACAAGTCTACTTTTACGATCCACTTGATGCGCGCACAGTCTTCTATTTCGTCCTCGTCACAAACAGGATCCTAAAGCACTTAACGTTAAATCTTATTTTCCATTATGCCTCTCTGTCGGGTGCCAAAAAGGAAAAGGCGAGTCTCTTTTCCATGTCGCAAGCAAGTGTTTTTTAGGACCAGCGAATTGCAACGAAGTCAGCAAACTTTAGAGTCTGGAGTGGCTTTTCCAAAGCAGGTGTCCCGGCCCCCTGCTCCCCGAACTGGCCTGTGGCTGATTTGGCCTCGGCTCCCCTGGGTGCCGTCGGTGCGCACACAGGCTGGAAAAACAGGCCGGGACATTAAAAGAAGCGCGTGTTTGGAAAAGGAAGACTCGGATGAGGTGTAGAGGAAACGTGCTGGGTAACACCGGCTGCTCTTATCGCGGCCCATTCCAGGTGGATCAACCCGCGCGTGTTTATTTCAGACTCACTTTCCCCCCCACTTTGGGGTCGAGTGCGACACACCTCGATGCCCAAGACTGATAATGCGCGCTGACATTGCGCGCTGATGGCTGAATTTATTGACATATTTATTAGCGCCGTGCCTGAATGCAGAAGGAGGGAGGCGGTGAAAACAATATTCATCCCAGAGGTGTTATAAAGGTACAGTTTTATACCATTCCGACTGGTAATAAGTGTGCGTGAGCTGATGCTGCTGGGATGCCTGAACTGATGAGAGCCAGCGTATTTTTTAACATTCATTTGTATTGTCGGCTAAACTTTTCATTATTATTATTATTATTATTATTATTATTATTATTATTATTATTATTGCAAAAGTGAACTCGACATTTTTTTTTTTTTTTTTGCATTTTTGGTACTGTTTGAACCGAACTTGAAAACAAAATCTGGTTTTCCTTCTTTTTAAGTTGTTGTTGACGATTAGTATTATTTGAAAGGAGAAACAATCTCCTGCACAGCAGCAGTTTATGACATATTCTTCATCAGATAATAACTTGATGAGCCTGCACAGAACAGCTACACATCTTTTCAGAGAGACAGTTGTTGGAGAAATGAGAGAGAGAGAGAGAGAGAGCGAGAGAGAGAGAGAGAGAGCGATTTGCGCAATCACAAGCACGGAGAGAGAGAGAGAGAGATTGTAGCGCTAAAAGCTGTTTTGTTCCGGAGAGGTCTCCGGGTCCCTGAATAAAAAGGTTTAGGAGACATGGCAGAAGAGATGAGATGAGGATACAGGATTGGAGCGTAGAAAGTGAGTAGGTGTCTGAAGTCCTTGTTGGGGCCTCATGTCCAGGACTTAATGTATTCAGCTTTCACCATCCATGACAAAAATGAAGATGCTGGAGGAAAAATGCGCACTTGTTTTTGTGGTCAAGGTAAAAATCCATTTATTTTGAAAAAAAAAAAAAGAAGAAAAGTGTATATGGATGACCTGTAAGTAATATAAGGAGCGTCCATTAGGTCTCACAGTTGTGAAATAACAGCAATTTACATATCTGTTGTTGTTAAGAGTTATTACTTCTTGGCTACCAGGGCTGTGGTAACTGGCACACTGTGGCCCCCCATGACCCACATCCCTCTTTCTAGGCTACAAGTACTGATGATTATGGAGACTTGCGTGTGCGTGTGCATGTGTTTGAGAGAGAAGGGAGGGGAGGGAGGGGGGTGTCCTCCACTGTGGCCTGTTTAATGGCAGCAGTGTGCTGAATGAACGCACACACGCACGCACGCACGCACGCACACGCACATTTTCTCTCAAATTCAAATATGCTTTTATTTGCATGAATGGGTATTGGCCGTCGCTGCAAAAACAAATGTATGACACAATGTAAAGAAATATGAGAGCGCGTCCTAAAGCAAACACTGGAGGACCTAATAATAAACAGCCCATTTACCGTTTACACACGAGGAAAGCAGTCATGTCATAATCATGTCATAAAACAACTACACATAGACACATATACAGTGCACACACACGCACACAATCACACAAACCTGTTTGCTTTAACAATACACAATTCTTATTCAAGCCTGTCTGGAAATAACAAGCAATTAAAACAGCCCTGCTTGGTCAGGTTGATGAGAATGTAAGGCTGCAGTCAGAGTCATTAAAGCTACAGATAACTTCTAAACATCATAATTATCAGCACAGCGGTATTATGATAGCTGATATTTAATAAATCTACTATGGCAATAAAGAAAGAATCGCAGGAATTTCCTTGGTTTATAGTTCAATGCGCCCGACGAACAACCTTGAAAGTATTTTTGCTGCGTTTTTGAAACCCCGGCCGATGACAGGAGTTATAGGCTAAAGTCAACGGGAACGAGTGGCGTGCACACGTCAGCCCCGGCACGCACGCGCACAGCGCCTTGGAGGTGCTTGGGCGAGCAGACATGCAGGGAAATCGCCTGGAACTGTATTAAGCCTGACGTCCTTAAAACAAACAATGGCACCATGAAATAAGGGCTTATGTGCTCAAAGTCAAAGAGCCCCCTCAGCAACTCTCTCTCTCTCTCTGTCTCTCTCTCTATCTCTCTCTCTCTCTCACACACACACACACGCCACATACACACGCGCGTGCGTACGCACACACACCAGCTTTTTTCTTAGGGGTTTACGCACATCCAGCCCCATCGGGAGCGGGCCTAACTTTGCTCCTGTGAACTCTCACCTGTCAACATGGAGCAGAGGACTTTACTTGGTAAACATGAAAGGACTTTAGCTGTTTACTTCTGGCGCTGACTTCGCCTGTTTCATCCACTCCAAGGCCGCGGTCACGCAGCCAGCCCCGCGCGCGCTCCGAGCGCTTTTCAAGGCGAGATTACACGCGCAACGAGCGACCGGACGCCGCCGTGTGTAATATTTGGGATGTTTTGCTGTGGACGACTTGAGTCGTGTCCTCCGTTGTGTTTGGTGCTCGTCCAAATTGGCTTGGAAAGTGACTTCGGGTTTGGCTTGATGACGCGCGCTCCCGCTCCAAGGCGCGCACACCGCGGACGGCAGATAAAAAAAAAAAAAAAAAAAAAAAAAACTGTTTCAAAAGTTGTGCTTAAACTAAACAAATCCGCGATTTATGAGATGGGTAATGTCAGCCGAATTGAAGAATGAATTTTTGTGCGTGATTATGAGCACGAGAGGCTTTCTGAAATGCCGTATTCTGGCGTCCATAAACAAAAGAAGATAAATTCCCGTGTTTTTCAGTGAAGTGTGGCATCAATTAAACTGCGTGCGTGTCTTTTGCTTTTTAAATTTCCATAGCCATCATCCTTCAGTGTGAATGCGGCGTGGTGGGGGGAAAAAGAAAAAAAGAGAAAATCGGGCTGCAGCAGATAAGCGGCGGTCTGTTTTCGCTCCTCTGATCAGCGGTAATTATATTTGTTGGCGTGGAGGTAAGTGGTCCTCCCCGGGGGGCGCATTGTACTCCACTCACTCCATGTCATAAAATAAAATTATAAGGAAAGGAGAAGATATCCTACAATAACAGAGGCCAGTCGTAAAATCAAAGAGTGGCTAAATTAAATCTGAAAAATGCCGGGTAAAGAAAATAACCCTGACGGAAAATACATTAAGGGCCGTGATGGGCAGGGGCAGGGGGGGTCAAATAAAACAGAGATGAATGACTTTTTAATACCTTTTAACATGGTACGTTGGTTAACACACACACACACACACACACACACACACACACACACACACACACACACACACACACACACACACACACACACTCACACACACTTGAGAGTAATTAGCGTCCAGTTACCTGTGCTTTCATCTCTCTACACCCCAAATACTATAAAGCGAGGGGTCCATAGGGTATGGAGTTGCATGTACGAGGCTTAAGCTGCTTTAGTGCCTCTCACCACGCGCATCAGTCTCCGGTTATAACTTTAGCTCTGCGCAACAGTCTGCCTCCTGTTACAGCGGCGGACGTTCACACTTCTCGTACCTGTTGGCACCTCCTTGTCTGGTTTATGTATCTGCGCGACCTCTGACCTCCTCTGTGGAGTTTTCAGCCTGCTTCTCCCAGCAGGCCCCCCTCTCACTGCGAGAGTGGCCTTTCGCTGGTGACCCGCCGCTCACCTTTCACACTGGAGGAGATCTGGCTGCCTTCGGGGAGGTTATAATTGTCCTGCAAACCCGCACACAACTGGATTAAGACGGTTATTGCTTTCATGGTCCGTACCGACTAAAACCAACATGTCACAATCTAATTGTTGCGTCGCGTTTCTTATTAGTTGTCACTTTTGTATTTTACCTAAAGGATCTGTATGTGTCTCGCTGTAATTATTCAAAGGATTTTCACCATTTATCCTCTGTAGAGCCATGCATGAGCACGCTCCAACCACAGGTTAAAAAGCAGCAGCTTTTAAAGTGCACACACACACACAAAGGAAACATACAAGTGAGGCCACACACACACACACACACACACACACACACACACACACACACACACACACACACACACACACACACACGGGGTTGAAAGTGTACTGTGCATGTACACAAGCGTGCCTTTATGCAAACGTACATGCACACACACTCCCGGCATTTTCAAAGACTTCCCTGTGGACAGAGGCGTCTGCCAGCGCTGCTATAAATCACGCTGAGGCTGGTGCTGAGGGCAAGGCGCACCTTGTCCACGTCGCCCCCGTTCCTGGGCTGAATAAACCATAACATCCTGCCTCTCGTGCCGCCCGACGCCCTCCGAGCGTGACCCCAGAGAAGACCCCCCCCCACCACCACCTACCCACTTTCAGTGCCCCCATCCCTCCTCAACACCTCCTCCTCCTCCTCCTCCTGACACCATCCCTGTCATTGTTCCTCCTCCTCTTTAGGAGTTTTAGCTCTGTTGCGTTGGATTTTCGGGGAGGGGTTTTTGTTTGTCTGGAGCAATACTCGGCCCCCTCGCTACATTTATTTAACACTTTTTTTTTTCCATTCCAATGACTTCCTGCTTGAAGAACAGAAGGAGAGAAAGAACAAAAAAAAAAAGAAAAAGGAGAAATGGAGAACAGCAAAAAACAGCAGGAAACAAGCATTTACCAGGAGGATGCCGACACCCTCATCCTGTCGTGTGCCTGCTTGGCACATGCGTTCTGGGCCAATCAGCTCCCTCCGTTCCACTCACCTCAGGGTGTGCCGAATTTGGCTGAGACGGTGCACCTTTCCTCCGTGACCCTCTCTGGAGGAAGCATAATGTTGCTGGAAACTAGAGAGCATTTTATAGGCTGGTCAGGGAAGCCAAGTGTTCGAGCCTATAATAGAACAAATAGCAAACAGACACATAAAAGTGAACAAAGAAAGTGTGAAGTGTCGGGTTATCTGCTGATTATTTTCCCCTGGTTTTTACTGCCGCAGCGGGAGACGCCGAGAAAACAATCCACACAGTGGTTGGGTCTTGGCATTCCCTTTGATGCTCTTATTCTCTTATTACAGGCGAAAATCCCCACTTTGGAAAAGAAAAGCTACGCTTGTGTGTTGCTTGGCATGATACCACCGAACTGATTACTCCCTCAAAAATTTAATTTCTAAGTAAAAAGTCAGAGAAATGCCAACAAATTCAGTGATATGCAACAACGTGTTTTAATTTGAAGACGGAACGGAAACACATGCTTTCAAACAAACGTTCCCCCTTTAGTCAAATACAAAACTCGGGCACATGCGTGAGCAAACACAAATAAGTATTTGCATGTGGATGTGCACATGTTCGCACATCGGTCCTAATCTCTGCCTGGTACATCCACCACGGCTCCAGAGGAGCCTTGAGAGGACCAGAATAGTGAGGCATGTGCCTATTTGTGGCATCATTGTCACACAGATAAATAATCTCAATGTTATGCTCACACACACACACATACACACACACGTGCACACCCTTATTGTTGGTATGCATCTCCTTAAGCAATGTTGCACTGCTTTTGTTTTCTAAGACAGACAGTGAAAGGAAAAACGACTGCAGATCCACACTTTTCACAACTGTGAGGTAAAAAAAAAAATAAACTCAACTATCCATACATCCCTGCATACATATGCATGAGCTGTCTTTCTGTCTCACAGACACACACACACACACACACACACACACACACACACACACACACACACACACAGAAGCATGATCTCACAAACACGCACGCACACATTGTCCAGGCATTAACCAGCAGACTCACAGATGCACTGGACAGTTCCTAGAAGAGACAGTAGAGTAATCTCCTTTTTATACACCCATAAGCAGCTTCTTTCACTCTGCTGTACGCTGCGTGTGTGTGTGTGTGTGTAAATGCCACACTGCAGTTCCATGCTTCGACCATGGCCTAACCTGACTATAAATGAGCCGCCGTGGCACCTGTGTCGGTACAGATACGTGTTGGGACTCAGGAAAGTCCCACAATAGAACGCAGTGTCTTTTGTTCTGCTGGTATGAATAGCTCCTGGAATAATGTCCCCTCCTGTGTCCGCTACATGTCCTGAGATGGACTGTGCTTGTCCTGACGTGCTGGTTCTCATTTGCAATGTCAAGAAAGGACCTGTGGGATTGATATAAAGATGGAAATATACAGGTTGAATTATGCTTTAGTGTCTTGTATCAAATCAAACCTGATTGGAAAGTTTCAACTTGCTTTTCTCCCTTTGGCATCACTTGTGATCTTCTCAGTGAGGTTGTGTGATTGATTAATAATTGATTGACTCCATCTTGCCTTATTGAAAACACAAAACCTTGTGCTGCACAGTCTGGCGGTATTTCATGCTGTAGCTTTACTGAAACACGTCACCTGTTTGAATTGTAATGAAATCTTATTGGTACGATCGTTTTTTCTGTTATATGCCCTCTCATTTCAGTGATCTCTACGTATTTAATGAGACATGAGTTCACAATCAAGTTTGACCACACACTTTGACAGAAATGATCAAATCTGGGTTAGAATTAATTAAGCTAACTTTGATCTCTAACCTTTGAGTATCATCAATGGATTAAACTTTTTTAGGGAAAAAAGTTGACTGTCAGACTTTGCTTTTTTTTTTCTCCCTTCCAGCCTCCTTCTAAATTACATCTTTTAAACCATTTTTTAAAAAGAATATATCATTAATTTAGCAAGAAATGCCCTCATTCTTGCACTAAGGCATCGGCCTGTCATGTTTTTGCATCATTTAGAGTCATTCAGACTGAAATCAGTCCAGATGTTGGGAAAGATTGCAGCGACGCTAGAAAATACAGCATAATATTTTAATGCATCTTTCAAAGATGACTGTTCAGAGCTCATATTCTCTTGTTTCAGGTTTCTTTTAATCTGGGGTTAAGCCGCGACCCCGAGTGTCGAGTCTGAATCTGAGTTGCTGCAGGGGGCATCCCATGTAAAACAAACCACCAAACCACTGTGGCAACAATTTTAAAAAGTTTTTTTTTTTTTTTTTTTATGAAGTCGCTAAAAACTGTGTTTTTCTGTTTGTGAAGTGGAACAGTGATGGTAAAGACATTTTCCCTCATCCCCGCCTTTCCTCCCTCTCTCACGAACGAACGCGCCGCTGTTTTCAGCGTCTTTAGCGAAGCCAAATGGCGAGCGCCGCCCGGGGCCGTTCCTGATCCTCTTGGCCTTTTCCTTGCAGGAATCTCCTCTTCCTGTATGGAAGTGTATTGTGGTCAGGCCGGCTGTCACTGACGCTTCCCAAAGGAAAGTGACAGCGGCTTTATTCACCCGCTGACCTGTGAAGAGGACAGAGGAAGTCAAAGAAAAAAACAGATGAGCGAGTGTGTTTGCGGTTGTGTGTAACCTGACTAAGGGTTTCTTTTCTTTTCCAGTAAGGAGGCATTGCGACTCTTGAACAATCAGCACAACTGTTGTACGTGTGTGTCATGTGTGCCTTGGGGTCGTGTCCTTTAATCAACCCCTCCTACATGAGTGCATCTTCCCTCCCAGTTTTTTTTTTTTTTCTTTTTTCAGGAATGTCTCTCTATTAGCCAATTGATGCTTTTTCATCTGCGTTTTTTACAAACCAGATCATTTTTTTTTTTAAACTTTAATTTTTTTTTGGCCTTTCCATATCAAAAGGCCATGTATACTTCAGAAGAGCAAACAAAACAGACTGAGAAAAAGATGGAAGGACGATGTCCATCTGCTCTGATGATCTCTCTCCAACGCTGTCTGGCATCGGCCGTTTCTCCATCCCACTCCGGTCCCATCGGCCCCGGCGGACCCCGGACACTGGCCTTGTCTTGACCCAGTTTAGTTCTTCCATTCTGGGCTCGTGGATCTGCGCCCCCACCCACCCCACCCCACCCCACCCACCCCACCCCACCCCACCCTCACGTCCCTCCACTGTGGGGTGTTCAAACGAGTCCCGAGATTATCAGATGGTCACTTAAGAGGGAATGAGAGAGAGTGAAGTGCTGTCCACTTAGCTGAAGATTATCCTTTAAAAGGAAGGGATGGTGGTGGAGATGGAGGAGAGAAGGAGTAAAAAGGATGTGCTTAAGAGACGGGCATGGAGGGGGCGGATGAAGGGAGATTGTGAGGACAGGGAGAGATATATAGAGAGAGAGAGGCCAAATGAATCATATGGAGAACAAAGTGTGTGTGGGAGAGGGTTAACAAAAAAGCGAGGACAGAAATACAGCAACGTGAAAACGTCCAGATGAAAAGATGAGCTGGAGGTGACTGAGCAGCGGGAGAGCGGAGAGGGAGGTTGACAGGGAGGCGGAGATGGAGGAATAGACGAAGGGGAAGGCAGGAAGGATGAGGACAAGGGGCGGATTTAGCCGTAAAAACAGCGATTGTGAAGTGTTCAAGCGAACTGAACACAGCTTACAGCACTGCTTTAGAAGAAGGAGGGGGAGATTCCAACTTATTTTTTCAAAATTTAACAATCCTGTACCTTGTCAAAGATGTGATTTCCTTACAGGAAAGGAGCTAATTCTGTGTGGTTTCCTCCATAATTTTGTAAGTTGTACTGGAAAGCATTTCTAGATCAGCAAATTAAGGACGCATCTCGCCGTTTCACACTTTATTTTTCATGTATGGTCATTTGAATCGACATATTGAAGCAGTTTTTATTTGAAACTTGTGTTCATCTAGCATCTTAGTTAATCAAACGATCAGCCAGAGATGGTGTTTGGGTTCCATGTGTTTTTGCACATCAATATTGCGTTTTCTGTTTTGTGTTTCTTTGCAGTTTTGACACCTCTTGTCATGAAAACAACTGCCTTGTAACGCCCATCTGATGATGCTGAGATCTACCCAGCCTCCATCCTTTAGTTCGACAAATCATTTTAGATCAGTGGGTTAACTTTGTATTGCTTCTTTTCAAGCAGTGTCACAATGTTCTCAGCTAATAACATTACGGTCAAAGTGTTGTTGCATATTTAACACAGTTAATTTTTCTAAAAATAGGGTCCAAATACAACCTCAAGTATTTGAAATTGGTAACATTTACAAACAAACAAGTCTGACTCTCCTGATGAGATTGCTGTTGTATTGGTAAAGTAAGAGGAAATACCCAAGCTAAATGGATCACATGGAAGTGAGTTCACCTCTTGATGCAGGAATCGTGTGAACTCCTGTCCTCTGTCTTTTCAGTCCATCCTGATACAGACTTTATAATCTAGTGGTTCCTAAACCGGAGGTCAAGACACGTTTGGCTCGCCTCTATAGTTTATCGGAGGAGCCCTGAGGCTGGGACTGTTCCGTCATGGACAAAATTAGATTAACAGATTTAAAAGAAAATCACGTTGTGTGATTTTTGCCATTTTCCAGACGGTGCCGAGCCGACTGGTCCATTCGGCTATATAGGCAAATGCTAAGGGCGCAGTGGCCAACAGGGGGCACCACAAAATGGGGGAAAACAAAAAATCACCTTTGATATAATTGTAACTATCTTTTACTATTAACTCTTAAAATGTTGCTGGCATTGAGTCAAATATAAAGCGATATTAAGTTAAGTCATTTCGTGTATCGTTACTATGATGAGGTTGTGTATATAGCTATTACAAAATGTGAAGGTTATATAGAGAGTTATTGTGTTTTAACTGTCTGATGTTGGTAGTTTAGTATTGCTTAGTTAATATTATTACTATTAATATTATTCCTTCACTTAATTACAAGCTTTTTCTTTGGTGGTGATCGTATTTATATTGTATTTCAGATTTTTTTTTGTATTTATTTGCAAATTGTTGATCATGTGAATTGGATGGACTGTCATCGTATAAATTAAAGACATTGGTGAATCGCATATAAAGTGAGGCGCTGTATAAAATCTCGCAGAGGGTACATGATGTATATGTAGGTATATGTAGATGACTGACAGATTAACGTTGTTACTGCTGCGTTCTGAAATACAGTAGAGATGGTCACATCTGATTAGTGGAAAGTGACATAGTTCATTCAAACTCCCTGTTGTAGCTCAGGTTTATGAAATCCAGGTCACACAGAGATAATTTTATCTCACAATCTTTAGATTCACAAAGACACTTTCTATAATGTAGAGCAGACAAGAAGAGACCTCGTGAAAAAAAAGATACATCACCTTCCAGATGCTTTTCTCAGAAGTTTTTCCTTTAAAATCGCAGATTTAATTACCAAGGAAAAGTTTTTATGGAGGTGAGTTTTGTTTTATCAACACCTCTCACCAACTTTGGTAGCAAAAGTACAAATTTTGCTTCAAAGACCCTTCAACTCAACTCATTCATACTTTTTTGTGGGTGAATCAGCTGTATACTTTTTTTTCCTTATGGGGGGAGACAGCTCAGTGAGACACACAGATCATTCCCTAACATTTGATCGGATCAGTGGTTTCACCAGTGTCCAATTATTGTATTCCCCTGGTGGTCAGGACATGTGTGTGTGTGTGTGTGTGTGTGTGTGTGTGTGAACACACACACACAGTTGTAATACAGAAGACGCTGTCCAACCCTCTGAAAAAAAAGGGGGGGTAATTGAAGTGAGGGCTGAAAACAGAGTTGTGCCATAAGCCTGAAGTGCTCTTTATTTCATTGTCTGTGAGCAGGATGAGAGAGCCGGCAGCCTCACTGGAAAAGGCAGAAGGGGTTCGAGGATGAGAGAGAAAGAGAGATGGGTGAGGATGAGAACAGAGGTGGAGGGGAACACCTCCCCCCCCCCCCTCCTCCCCACCCCCTCCTCCTCCTCCTCCTCCTCCTCCTCCTCCCCTCCATGTTAATCTCCTCATTTTCATTTCTCTTACCATGCGGGATTAGAATGATTTTATTTAAAGTGTCAGCTTGAGCTACTGGATTGAGAAATCTGGATTTCATAGGGATTATTATTACAGAAAAAATGCAAACACTCACACACACACACACACACACACACACACACACACACACACACACACACACACACACACACACACACACACACACACACACACACACACACACACACACACACACACACACACACACCCAAGCACCCAGATTTCAGATTTTTTTTTTCTTCTTCACTGTCGCTCACTAATGACCTGCTTGACCAACAAATGGTATTTATCCTCAAATATACTGCGGGCGGAGGCAGACAGGCATAGTGATACACTGTGAAGGAGTGTGTGTGTGTGTGTGCCTGTGTGTGTGCACAATTTTCCCATAAATTTCTCCTCTTTAACCACTCTCAGAACTTTTTTTTTTTTTTAAACTTTTTACTCCACCTTTCTGTGCATCAAGTTGTTTTCCCCCAATCAACCCTCTCCTTGTTTTGTCCGATCAGAGCGCCACACAGTCTCGGGGGCAGCCTTGCCCAGGCCAAGTGAAATGAGGTGAGCACACTCTAACCAGAGCTGCACCCTTCTGTGTGAGATTTAACATCTAATCTACATTAGTATAAGGCTTTCAGGGGAAAAAAGAAGAATAAAAAACGCCATCACCTTTTTATCCTGGGGCCAAGCCTTTTATTCCGCCTCTTCTCATTACATTAAAGGATGAGGGAGGCCGTACAGTGGCTGAGCGGTATTTAAAGACACCATTCCCTTCATCTGTTTAATTTCTCTGTATTTAAGAGACTCCCTCCGCCCCTTCGCTGCAACCTCCCTCTGTTTAATTTCTCTTTATCTGAAGACTCCCTCCCTTCATCTGACTGATTGATCTTTGTTTCACTGCACTGATACAGGAGAGTTACTTCCATCCAGGACCTCAACCAACCTTTATCACAGTGTCAGAGTGGAGCTCAGGCCACTTCGACTCTGTAAACTCAGTCTCTGGATGCGTCCAGTAGATACACGCTTTCATTTTTGCAACTTGTTTGAGTTCAGTGTCTTGTTTTGACCCTGTTTTCATTCAGTGTTTGATGAACTCAGACACCCCTAATGCTAACCCTAAGATTAAATATGAAATATGAGTGGAAAACTTTAGAAACAGCAGTGAGTTGACTGTCGGTCTTCTTCTTTTTTTAAATAGTAATTCTTTTTTCTCTGTTGCCTTTCATGAAACAACTTTCATAGCAATTAATTATTGGAACACACGAATCAAAACAGTGAATTTCTCTCACGTGGATTTTAATTTGAAACCAGCTGTCATTAATGAGCTTGGGTAATAGTCATTATCATCAATTAATATTGTTTTCACTTATCCGATGAAATCCCAATGTTTGTCAAACTGAATTTTTTCTTGCTTTGATAATGAAATATGATAAATGAACTGAATAAAAGCCATTTTTCAAATTCAAAGTTGACCAGATATCCCATAATACAACTTTTTTTCTTCCACATAAAACTGAAAAATTGATCAAATGCAGACAGAGACAATTAAAATAAATGTAAAAGGTTTCAGGAAATTACATTTATTTTCACTGTGAAGTTAGAAATCTGCTTTATAATTTACTGTAGGGGAACTCACCACAGGTTTTGCTTTTACTCTGAATTTTAGGTTGCATTTTTACCGTTATAATTATTGGTATTCAACGATCTATTAGTTTAACCCCGCAGGTCTGCACGCCTCATAATTACACAGAGTTACACTGTTTCCAAAATCAGGCGTTGAGATTTCAGTGTCGTGCATAAACACAGACGCAGTGGCGCTCATCCTGAGAGCCAGGTCTTGTGGGAAGTAGGTTAAGCAGGCCTCGATCACCTCTCACCGCTCTCCCCCCGCCCTCCCGGGGCGGGAGGGATGGGTGACACAGAGGTGGATGGGGTGGGACGGCCGAGAAAAGGATGGAGAAATCTTCCAGAGGACATCTGTCACGGGGAGCAACTTGTGAGCTGCTTTTTTCCAGCCCGCCGTGTGACCCACTGATTCTCTTGCATGACTGACCAAGAACTATAAGAGTTTTAGAGGGGGCTGCAGCCCCTGCACACGGCCTGGGAGACCCTATATAGATCCAGATAAGCAAAAATTCTATCACAGGAGTTGAGCACAGAATCAAAAATAAGACTGAATCTGCCCAGTATTTGGATATTCGAAGGTTTTACTTTATTTGTGTTGTTATCATTTACACAAAGATCAATTCTGGCAAACTTCTGCTCTCCATCGTCACACATCACGTTATTTAAATGCCATATGACACTTCTGTGGCCACGTGTTCGCGTCTGTGGGTGCCGTTGGTGCTGAACAGAGGGCTGCACATTGTAAAACTGCATGCATGAGAACATTTCTCTCCCTCTCGCAGGTGTTTAAGCTGTACAGTAAACAAAAAATGCTTTACACACACATACACACACACACACACACATGCGCTCACACAAAAGGCTCATTGTCTGTTACTGTGTGCCCGCTAACCCATCCTTTTTAATCTGAGATTATGGTATTCCCACCGTGATGGCAACAGAGGAAACAATGCTTTATTTCATGGGAGGAAATGTGCAATAATGATGTTAACACCTCAATCTGCCTTATTTAACCATTACATATGGTCTCTCTATCTGCCTCTCTCTCTTCCCCTCTTGCTCTTTAGCACACATGCACACATGTGCGTGCACACACACAAGCACAGGCACACACACACACACACTTGCCGAATTAATTTTAGTATTTCTGTGCAAAACCTGACACACATGAATCTAAATCTCTTTACAGCTCAAATGTAAACCAAATTTTCTGCATTTTAGCAACAGAAACGTGGTTTTGTGTGTGTGTGTGTGTGTGTGTGTGTGTGTGAACGAGCTCGCGCCTTTCAGCCTTACTGTGAGCATACACTATATAGTCTAGCTGCTCCCATGGGGTGTAATCTGACACTAAAATCATCCATTAACACACTATCACATCTATTCTTCTCTGATGTGTCACACTTCCACGAGCCATTTGTGGTTTTAGTGCTTTGGCTTCGTTGCCTCTTCAGTGTCGTTCACAGTAACAGGAAACCGTCTTCATGCATAACGAAGTTTCATAATCCTTCAGTCTCAGCTGAAAAACGTTATCCGTGGAACTTTAGATGATGTGAGAGTTTCACTTTTTGACAGAGTAGTGTGAGTGTTTGTTGACGTGGCAGTCATCATCAGAGCTGGTTTTCCTGTGGGTGAAGCGCTGGTCAAATGCTGTTTGAGCTCAAAGATCTGGATCGCGCCGGGCGCTGCTGTGTTTGAGAGGTAACGGTGTGCTGGTCTGTGAATAAGACCTCTGATGATGGCTGTATTTTTATTGTGAGGCCCCAGGTGCTGCCAGCGTCACACATGGACACCCGTGGCACCGGTGTCCTGGCACACGCTGGCCAGCCAGAGAAGGGCCAAGATGTGGTCTGTGAGTGTGTGTGTGTGTGTGTGTGTGTGTGTGTGTGTGTGTGTGTGTGTGTGTGTGTAAGAGAGAGAGAGAGTGTGTGCACATGCATATGTGAGGTCGCATGATAAAAGCAAGTGCAAGTCTTCTCTATTAGAATTCAGTCTTGATCCAGAATGCAAATGAGTAACATCAATCTACACATAATATGGCTTTTCCTTTCATTTATATTTGAAATCTGATATTTTCTTCATGTTATTTCTAAGCATGTTTCTGTATTGATTGCTTAGGCCGCATTTGTTTAAAAAAATCAACAACAAACACCATGAAACAATGTATATCATCAGCGCTGCTATGTACAGAAATAACACAGGTTCTTAATATAGCCTGAAATGACTTTTCATTGTTTATTTCTGACCATTTATGGCTGTGCTTTTTAATTTCAGCAGCACTTAATTACTGTAATAGTGCAGTTTTAAGTGCTTGCGGACGTGCATGCACGTATGTGTTTGTCACATATGTATGCATGCCGGCATTTCAGGACGTGTGTGTCGGTGTGTGTGTGTGTGTGTGTTTATGTGTGCCCGTGCTTGCACGTACGTCGGTGTAGTGTGTGTACCAGATGTCTGATCAGTAATCATTTAGCAGTGGGCTAATGCAGCCTCCTTAACCCAGGGGCCTCATAAGACCGACTGTGGCCCAGCCCTTCTCTCTGCCACTGACAAATCCATTACCCAAAACAAGGACATCAAATGTCAGCGCTCACACACAGATTGTATACACTTGCTCCAAACCACGTGTGATTGATGTCATGAAAGGAAAGTATCTCAATGAAAGGCTGCAATTAATATATAAGAGGAAAGCTCGGCAGCAGTGATTATCTGCGATGATTAGTTTTTAATTTAACGGCATTCGTCGGAGCAAATTTGCCAGTGTTGTGTGTCAGTGGCCGGGTATCTTCAGTCTGTCCGTGATTTCATCATAAAATGAACTCTTAATTCCTAACTTAATTTTTTGGAGCAATAATTGAGAGAATATTAAAGAGGATCTTCTGAGAGATTTTTCAAGCAAAGGAAGCCGCCTTTAAAGGAAAGGAAAAACCTCTCCAAAGGGATCCTGGGCATTTTGTCAAGGGCTCTGTGACCAAAACCACCATTCTACAAAGGCTTACATAAATAGCACATAAACTGCACTGAAAACAGCCTCTCAGAAGTGCCACAAAGACTATGGCGGCTCCCCAAGGGCCCCATGGTAAGCAGCAACGTTTACATATCAGTGGCCCTTGTGGCATGTACAGTGATCTGGCAGGTTGGGGAGCTTTGATGCTCCGTCACCCAGCAGGTCGGGTGTATCGATCCCCAGGGCGATGCTTCCTTTCTGGGCTGGCCTGCCTGGGTGACAGGGCCCCCTCCTGGAAACCTCCCTGGTGCCTGTACCCAGCAGATGGCCTCAAAGAGGAACTAGAGACACGGGGCCAACATCCAGCTCTCAAACAGAGGAGCAGAGGAGCAAATGGCCTGTTAATATTTCATACAAACACTCTCACTCATCTCAGAGCGAGGAAACGGACAGGGCTGAGAGGGAGCGCAACACAAATGTGTCTGTGTGTGAGTGTGTGTGTGTGTGGAGAGAGGCAAGTGTGTACATGTGTCTGGGAGGAATCAAAGACTTTTTAATGAAATATGAATAGTTCTCTCACTCAGATGTGCTTCACCGATGAACTTCTTGTGCATAATAATTTGTTTGACCCAGGTAAGATTTTGACCACGTACCCAGATTTGAAAAAAAAAAATTTTTTTTTAATCAATGGACATGTTGACTGAAACTTGCTTTTCAGGTATAAGAATGATGAAACTTCCCGTTCAGAACATGAAAACCTGCTCTCTCCGACACACGTGTGCACAGACACACACTCACGGCCCCAATTACTCCCAGCGCCAGATCCTTCCTTGAGCCTCTGCCGTATCTTGCGAGTGTAACCTGTGTGCTAATAGCCCATAACCCCTGTACAGATCAGTGGAGGTTATGCTATTTGCTGGTCGGTAATTGCCCTCTTCATCAGTACTCTGTCTGCGCAGGCAGCGGCACGGCCAGCCCTGGGGTCCTCCTGATGTCATTAATGTGTGATTAGGGCCGGTGGGGAGCAGCAGTTAGGAGGTTAAAAAGCCCCTGACAGCCCTCATCATCGGTGAGGAAACCCTGAGACTGATGCCGGGGCCGCGCAGATGGGCGAGAGCAAGCGGCTGCCAAAGCTCTAACTTGTTATTCCTCCTCACCTCCAAAAATGAAGCCACGCTAATAAATGGCGCTGACACGGGCGTGCATGCGGACAGCTGCTCTGACACAGGTATATACGCATCCGTAAACACTTCGATCCGCCTCCGAGCTTTCTCAACTGAGGAGCAGATAAGGTTAGATTAAAAAGAAAATTCGAAAATCGAGCCAGGCAGAGTTTGGTACTGATAAATGCACAAAGGTTTGCCTTTCTTTTAAACTTGATGACAGTGATTGGACTTGAAGTGACGAGCAGGTTTAGGGAATAGAAAAACTGACAAGTTAAACTTGACACAAGCAATCTAAACCAAAAACCGAAAGTGTCCGCCTAAGTGCTCAATCATGTCAGGGCTTTAGGATTCCTTTAAGTTGTCATCTTTAATACATGAGACAATTTCGAGCCCCGAGTGCGCAACAAAGTCATTAAACTGCGAGGAAAGATGAAATATAAATCAGGCGTCCCTCTCTGCCCCCTCCCTGGTGAACAGGTGGCTGAGTTGAATGAGAGGGTGCGCTAACTTGGCTGTCACCATGTTTTGCAACAGAACCGCTGCCTTCTAAAGCCAAACCACCGTGAATTATACATCTATGGCAGTAATTCTCTCAGAGGAAAGAGGGGGGTAGAGAGAGAGAGAGAGAAAGTGAGAAGGGGGGGCTAAGAGAGTTAGAGAGATTAATGGCTGGAGCGGTTGTTTTTGACGCAGCGATCCTTGGCTCCGCTTCCCGCCCGCCGCTTATTGGCTTTTCAGAGCACATTTATTTATTTCGTTAACAAGAGAGAGCGGCCACGTCGCTGTCACTTTTTTGGCTCACTCAGTGCCACAGCAGACTTGTCATCTCCTACGCCGTGGCGCGCGCCTTTGAACCCGGCCACCGACTACAGAGCGAGAATATTAATAGTGCAACAAACACGACTTTAAAAATAGCACAGATCTGTCAGAGGCCAAGTGTCACTGACACTTTTTGTCTGGCAAACTGACCCAGAGGATGGGAGAGAAAGTGTTGAGGCATAACGCGTGTTGTTACGCCGTTTTTGACACGTTTTCAAGGATTTACGAAGCAAGCGATCACAACTCATTATCTCATGTAAACATCTAAACAAATGCTGCTTATGGTTGTTGTTTTTTTAAGTTACAACCTTTATTTCCACCAATCAAATGCTGTCAGTGTTGTTCAAGAGATATTTCCGATCAAACAGGATGATCTGTACTCACCTTTTCTCTATAACTTTATTTTGAAGGATGAAAATTCAAAGATCTGACTCTGAAAAAACACATTTTTAATGTAATTGATGCATCTTCGCTGCACAAACATCCCACTCCTTGTAACTGGGAATATATCCTCCCACATAGCTGTAAGAGAAGGAGTTCAATCACCTAAAGTCCTAAAGTGATTTTAACAAGCAGCATAAAAAAATATAGAAAAGATTGGATAACATTTTTGGTTTTTGCAGCCTTCATTATGAAAGTAAATAAGAAACCCAGACCATTTCATGGGTGCTGCTCTAAGCCAGCTTCGAGCAGAGAAGACTGAAGTCGGATCAAACTCCGGCTAAGTACTATCTAATATGAATAGTCAATCCATGGACTAATCTGTATTCAGCCTCCCGAGGGAGTTCATACAAAGGGCCATCACCGGCTTAGCCAATAAACTTATTCAAGTCAGTTTCAACACGGCGCAGCTTGTTCCAACATAATCTGTCCGGGAGGTTGTGACCTCCACATCCCCTGCCTGCGGAATAAAGAGGACCTCAGGTCGGGATGACAGGAGAAGTCTTCCAAGGAGTTCATGTTACCACATGTCATAATAACAAGAAGCTACTGTTCCCCCGCCAGGCTCCTTCCCCCTTTGTCTTGGAGGGGCTCTGGACAGGGGCAGACAGGACGCGCTGGCAGAGCTGAAACTGAATATTATCATTGGGGGGAATCTTGTTTCATGTTACTGTGCACCCAGCTAGCAGGGTGCGCGGCTCCATCGCCCGACGGGAAGGGTTCACTCATGAAAACTGTCGGACAACTTCTCCGTGTGAGTTAAAACGTTTTTTTCAAAGCAACACCTCCCAGTTCCCTCCCTCGACCTGCAATCTTATTTATAGGTTCTCCACACCTTTCACTTATTGTGCATTCACGCACCGGCCTTGACCGCTTAACTCCCCCCGGCTCGCCCTGAATGGCGATTGAGAGGTCAATATCTCACTTTACCGCCAGCTACACTTTCCTCTGTCACTCACAGCTCCCACTCCATTCAAACGGCAGGTTAGCCCAACAAAGGAGACCGCAGGGGAGCTGCCTGAGCCTTCCGCTTACACACACACACACACACACCACACACACTCACTTGCACGCAAACACACACGTAGCTCGGACAGTGCGCGTTACGGCGCTGCTTGGAGCCCTGACGGGTGCTTTGTGCTCGTCCGTCAGCCGGCCCCTGGGTCCTGAAGATACCTTCAGTCAGCGAGACTGGCTCCCTGAAAGGAGGGATTCACACAGCTCTGAAATATTGATGCCAGGAGGGCACCTGGAGCACGCCGACCTTTTGACCTCTCCTTTACATTCTTCCAGGAGGAGGAGGGAAGGTAACAGAGATGGCGGGAGGAGGTGAGGCCAAAGGAAAATTTAGGAATTAATTTGTTTTGTTAACGCCGTGCAGATGTACAGATACACCAGACAGTTTGATTGCGTGTGACATCCTCCGTGGGGGAATTCAGTCTGGCCAAAAAGTTTGTGCATAAATTTTGAGGCTGATTACCTTCATTTAACAGAACAATCTAAAAGCGTCACCAGAGGACAGATAGCATGGAGCTAGCCTTTGACTCCAGGACAGAGAAATGGAGTGATGAGAGAGAAAGATGGATCGGGAGGGAGAGGGGGAGAGAGGGAACGGGTCGGAAGTTTGACATTCCTGTGGGCGATGTGTGTCTCGTCAGTGAACGCGTTTGGATTCTTTTAACGGGAGTCGATACCCCCTTCCGCTTCCCAAGCACTCACTGTGAGCTGAGCTGGGGTAATGCCATTGAACAGGGACAATGGGACCTCTTAAAAGGCAGCTTTTAACTGGGTGTGTGCACGTGGATATCAATACAGCCGATAGTTTTCCATGTAAGAAGATCAAACGCAGAGACACCGGGTGAAATCTCAGTGAAGAAACAGACAAATAAACAAAAAACGACTAGAGGGAGTTTGTTTTAAAGAGCGGAAAGTGTTTCTGTTGTGCTGTTGTACAACACACAAGCTCTCGCTCTCGGTCTGCTCTTTTTTCTCTGTCGCTCCTCTTTCTTTTTGCTCAGACACACATGCTCCAGCGCAAGCTCTTCAAGTTTAAAGCATGCGATTCAAAGGCGCTTGGGTGCCTGTATCACTGCTTTAGACAAAAGAGCCAGCTCTTAGGAGATAGAGGGGACATCTGAGGCAGAGAGAATGGGGGAGACAGGAGCAGAAAGAATGAAAGAGAGAGAACGACGAGGGTGAACAGGGTTAGAGAGACTAAGGGTGAGACAGAGAAGGAGAGAGTGAGTGAGACAACAGAAGAAGGGAAGGAGGGGGCGCGATTGCACGCTTTCAACTGCCTTTTGTGGGCCTCTCTGCAGATGTCACCAGCTGTTCCCCTGCACGGAGGGTTCCAGAGCGTGGAACATCGCCTCCGGCCCCGTCCTCGGCCACCTTTCAAGTGTCAATCAGACAGAAGGGGTTGGGGGGGGTGGCGACTGAGGGGTGGAGGACCGGTTGAGGGACAGCAGAAAGGGGGAGTTCGGTGGAAGGGAAGCAAAGGGGGCCAACAGACTGGGCTTCGGTCACTGTCCTGAGAACAGTGCCAGCGATTTGCCATTGATTTAGCCCCCCCACCCCAGCCCGCTCAATAACAGAGAGAGGATGGAGCCAGCCGTGTGCGGCGTGCAGACAAAAGAGGCCCGTGGGCAAGGTTAGCTGGAGATCACACGGCTGCTAGGCTGCTGCTTCCACAGGGCTACTGTTAGCCATAGTGTTAGTGATTAGCGATAGCTGATGCCCTCAACACAACCCCTCCTCCCCACCACCGCTCCTTGGTTCAACACATGCAGGACCGTGAGGGTGACCTACGATTAGATGTGTGTGTTGTACCGGGAACAAGAGGCGGCGGGGGGGGGGGGGGGGGGGGGGGGGTAACGCAGTGGTGGGAGCAAGAAAAGTTGTCATTGCGAGTGAACAAGCAAACATAAAAGAGGCTGACATATGGCGTGATTGACACTGAGACAAACAGTGTCTAACGAGGAGGAGAAGGTGTGCTTAACACCGCTTAACCTTGGAGCGTCTAGTCGGCCGACATAACTCCAAGACACTTTTATTGACGACATCAATATCTACTGTACGGGACTGTGCGTATAACCTTCTGATCCAGCCGGGGATGATGGCACTGAAGCCCGCAGCGCAGAGCCATTTAATCACCCAGACAGGGTCAGTGGCAGAAACCCACAGACAGGAACCCAAACAATCCCTCTACGGTTTACACTGGCAGACAAGTTTGTCACATTGATTTGATATAATTCAAAGCCTGTGAAAACACATCGATTCCCTTGTTTTATTGACAGCCTAGGAGTCACAGACTCTTGATGTATCTTATCAGGCGGTGTAAGTGGCTCTATTATACACACTATTGCTGCTGCCCTGCTGATAACCTCTGTACCGAGGCAGTAAAACAAAGGCCTTTGAAGAAGAGAGGAACCAGTGGATTTCATTTGATTTATGGTCTCTGAAAACAAGACGGCTGTGCAGAGGTCCCAGACCATGGCTGACCTTAGGCTTTCCTGTCACCTTCTCATGCATCTGTATGTTGGTTACTCAGCAGGGGATAAGCGAGCAAAAACATACCCAGGCTACAAGTGCATGAAGGATTATATATGACTGTCCTGAAGGGCAAGTATCAGAAGTGTCAAAGGTAATAAAACACTCATTCAAGGGTACTTGAAAAGGCACAAAGTTATGCTGCTATATGTAAAGTTTTATCTTTATTGTGATCAGATAAGAAATTCTAAGATTTGTCGCATTGTTTGTGTTTAGAGACTCCAGACTGTCTAGCTCCGAGAGCTGCAGATTGAATGAGGGGAAACTGTTTATATATAGAAAACGCTTTTTTATATAGTCGTGTGCTGTGCGTTTAATACATTTTCAATGACTTGTGCTAATCTTAAGGAAAGGGGCTTTCAGAATTAGATATGCTATCACCGTGGGAAGCATTTTTGGATTGGTTTGGATTTTATGTCATTTTCTTTTAATAGCAAAAAAAAAAAAAAGATATTTGCATCTTATGCTCAACATGCAGAAATGATCTCTATATAATCTGTATCAGCTGCGTCTTGTAGTTTAACGTCATTACAGCTCCATATTTATTTCCTGGCAGGTGAACCAGAGATGACCTCTCTTCACATTGTCGTAAAAAACAAAAGGAGGCCAAATCACTCGTCTGTCACACATGTAGCAAAACACAACTTCAGTCAAAGGGCCACCACTTTTTCCGAGGGGTAATATCCTTGAGCATTAATCACTTCGGTCATAAATCAAAAGAGCATGACCATCCCTCCACTTCAACATCCCGCTGCATCGCTCCCGCCCCTCGCCCCCTCCTTTCCCTGCCATGCATAAACTCTGCAGTCTCCACCATCAGAAAAAGTTGAAAAATCATAAATCAAATGAATGACCTCAGCTATCCTGCCACACGCCATCAGCTCCCCCCGCTCCCCCCACCCAACCCCTGCGTCCCCCCCACCAGACCATAACCCTTTTATCCTCCTCGACCTTCTACCCATCAGAGTTCATCAAACGCGTCAGAAATCAAGAGTGGCTTCCTCAATATTTCCTCATCACCCCCCCTCCATCTCCCGGATTTGCAGCCATCGCTGGCCGAACCCCGCACCCGCCTCCAATTTGAGGTCAGGCGTTCATCAAGGGGTCTCGCGGCTGGCCGGCTGATTGTGTCTTTGTCTCTCACTCAGCCTGGAGTTAACTTTAGGAGGCTCCACTTCATGCCTGCGGAGGTGGCCCCGTGGTCACCGAGTCCTGTGTTTTTCTGATCCCCTCCTGCAGAAGTGCAAAATAGCAGGAAACGTATATCTGTCATTGTCCATTCAGGAGATCACCTGTAAGGAAACGAAGCGGCCAGCCAGTGCTGACACAATCATCCCTGCGCCTAGCAACACATCCTGGTTCCGGCCCAGACGCGAGGGACCGTACAGTACGTCTGAGCGGCTTCGCTTCCTGCCCCAGAAGGCGGGGGGTGGTGGACAGCAGGTTACGGGCTGAAGGGGGAATTCTGAAGAGAAAAAAAAAAACTTTGCTTCTCTGAATGATTGAATGGATGATTGAAAGCGAAGTTGTGTGAATCAGATCATATCTTAGTTTTACATTCCTTTGAAGAAAACCAATTCAAAACAAGCAAATGTTACGTTTGAATAAGATGTCAAATGATAATGTCATAGCTTAAATATAATTCAAGTGTCCCAAATAGAAATGTAGCTCATAAGACCACAGCAACAGCTGCTCTGGGTGACTTTCCGTCTTCTGACAGACGTGCTCCTTCAGTCACGCATGTTTTCGGCTTCCAATTTTTCTTGAGCCTGACTCAGCAACCAGCCGCCGTTTGATCCCCCTTGTTGTTGTGATGTCGTGTTCCGCACATTTCAAAGAGTACCAGGAAACGGCGGCCCCATGGGGAGATAGGAAAGAGACCGTGTTTATCCTGAGCAGAACCCACACTCGTGACTGCGACCCAGCCTTGCACCTGGCCCCAGTGACATGCCAAGTGCGCACACTTTGGTCCCCCGTGCAACCACAGCGACGGTTCAAGATGGGGCAAAATGTCAAGCGCACAAACGCAAGAAGCCCATCAGAAGTGAGAAGACCATTCAACAGACGATGCTGATGGGTGTTTACAGTAATCTACCTCCCATTCTCATCTGCTTCTCAGTGAAAGGAAGAGCTGAGATTCTAGGATCCAAAAGTAACGTTGTGCTGAACACTTAGTCGCCACCGGCCAGTTATTCCAGTGAGAACTTTCTAAGAAGGATTGTGAGGTCGGTGCTCAGACTGACCCTAAAGATCGAGTTTTTGCCTTTCAGTCGATGAGACGTTTGTCTTATTGCACCTGCTTGTCCCACCCTCGCCTAACTCCCCACCCTCGAGGGGGCTCACACTCGGTGCAGAGCTCGACCACTCGGAGCTCTCCGCATTGATGTTTGGATAAGTGAAAAAGAAATTAGAAAAGCTTCAAGCAGAGCTTATTTGTGAACGCACAGGAAGCAGAAGATATGGAGAACTGAGATAGCAGATCTGAATTTCTTATCAATTTCTGTTCAGTGACTCTCAATCTGCAGGAATACTCTCAGTATTCTAAATACAAATGGGTCATGAGCAGGGTGTGATTTGTTGGGAACGATAAAGAGAAGAGAGATCCCTGTCTAGTGTATGCATTCCCTCCTCTGCTGTATTTGTCAATTATATGCCGACTATATGGAGATGAAGGCGGTTTTACCAGCAGACCAGACCACACAACATCAAATGAATGTATTTAAAATGTAAGTGAAGCAGAGCTGTCGCCTCTCATGTCTCTATACTACACTCACATGTGTTCAAATGCTTATTTAAACCCATGGGAATCAAATATCCCTGATTAATACACTGAATGCACAGTAGAAAACCTTTACAAAGGAAACTCCTTCCTTGTAAATTAATTTATCACCCTTGAAACCTATGTAATACTATAAAATTACGCAGTTTGATCTATTATATCGTATCAAATCCAGTACAGCACCATGGATTTGTATTGTGTGGCTGATGCAAAAGGAAAAAAAAAAAAAAGGTCTGACATCTTGTTTTTGTGCTCACGAGGAGTCACATTGCAGGCTGGTGGCATCAAAGACTTGCTGAAAACTTTCAACAGTCCTTTTAGTCCCCTTTTGAGCTCAAAGAACTGTGAGCAGGGTGTAGCTCAATGTCTTTCATGCTCCTTTTTTTATTTACCCCTCCTTTTCTTTGTGGCCTCAAGTTCGCTTATTCACTTACACTATTTATCATCTCCACGGTGCCTTAAACTCTGCCGCTCTCCGCTTTTTGCAGGCCACTTATTCTCACCTTTGAATTTGTCCAAATCTAGAGAAAAAGAAAATGTCCCTTGTGCCTCTCTCACATACACAATTATAAATGCCTCTTCTGTCTCTGTCTCTCTGTGCTGTGCTGGCTGCCAGCTCTGGAGGAGCCCTATTGTCTCTTGGACCAGCACCTGTCACCACAGTGTTAAAATGCAGAGGAGAGGGGCCGTACGGGGAAGGACGCCCTCAACAGGCCGCCGGAGATGTGTGTAAATACTTGGATCTGCACACGAGCGCACGCATACGAGTTATTCCTCGTTAAATTAGGGAGGGGTGTACTGTAAGTGGGGTGGAGGTCACTGTGTGTGTGTGTGTGCGTGTGCGTGTATCAGCGGGTATGTGAGATTAATCCACTGAGCGCAGACAGTTTGAGCTGTTAAACAGCTGAGTGTCAAAGGGCTTTTATCAGGGCGAGTGGCGCCCAGACTGACACATGTGTTTCTCACACCGCACACGCATTCACATAAGACACAAGTGCGTTCAATTACAATCACACAAAAACCAACCAACACATGCTCCGTTCAGATACGTGAGACGGTGGAAAAGATATCATTTTCATTTAAAAAAAAAAACAAAAAACGCCACAACAATACAAACAAACCAGATGCCGCTACTTCTCACTTTGAGTGTACATGACAGGAGCATGTGATGAGGATATACAACAGCATAGTGTGTGCAGATATTTGCACGTGTGTGTGTGTGTTGAAGCTTTACTGTCATCAAGTGTAAGTCTGGAGTCTTTTTGTTTTATGTGTATGACATCCAGTGATTATTGAAGCTACAGTGGGTACTGTCATCTACATTCTTGTTGGAATTTCCAAACTCTTTTGACAGGCCAGAATTAATCAATCAATGAAACCGCAATGAAAAGACAAACTGCACTGATCTTTTACTAAGGCAATACTGCTAAGTGTGCAAACTCTGCCTGTGCAAACGATTCATATTTATGGAGTCACAGACCAGAATTTCCACTATTGCTAAAAGTCAGGTGAAACAGCTTGTGTCGCAAAAACGAATCTTCTTCTTAACATACAACCTTACTTAGACATAAGGAAACAAGAAGAGTTTCTTGTAACTGTGAAATGAGGTGCTGATAAATTCAAATCACCTTCATCAGTGTTGACTAGTTACTTGCTGCTTGTTATTGTTGGGAGGTAATAACCTAGCATAAGCTGCTTAGCTTCCAGACTTGCTGCATGGTCCTGCATGCATTGAGAAGGACCCCGTTTCATTTTATCATGTCTGCAGCGTACATACTCATGCTTACGTATTAATGCAACGCACTCACAGACACTTGCATGTCATCCACTCCTCCCCCCAGTATAACCTACATCTTTATCGAAATAAAGGCATGTTTCAGATTATCATGCTAATGCAAAACCATTGTTTACCAAACCACTTTCCTCTGGCCTCCTAGACCCTCCTCCTCCCTCCTTCTCTCCCTCCTGTCTCTCCCTTGCTACCCCCATGTCCGTGCGGACCTCCTGATTGTGCATTTGCAGCCCCCAAGTCCTCCATCCAGCCATTATCTCCTCTTATCTCTTTCTAAGTCCCTGTCGCCCCTGCCCAGAAAATGGCCTCATATTGTTGCTCAGGAGGAATTAAGACGCTCTTGGCCGTACTGAAATGCTCCCAGCAGATGTTTCGCCATGTGAACGCTTTTTATTGCCTGCGCTTTCTTCCTTTGAGGGGCGGAGGGAGGGAAGAGAATAGGATAGATGCAGAGGAAGAAGGATGGATGGATGGAGGGGAGGAGGTTTTAAACATTAGAAGGCCAACAGCTGGTTGCTTCTCCCTCCCTGGGTGCATTAACCTCTTTGGCCCTCTTGCAGCAGTGCCAGTACAAGGAGCCTCTCAGCATCTGGAGCTTAAGTAGGGCGAAAATATCACTGTTGGCGCGGTGAGGGGACAGCAAATCCTGGAAATAGGCTGTAAGATGGGAGAGCAGGTCACGGCACCACAACTGGAACAGACACAGCGGGCTGCTGTACTGTGTGTCTTTGGCAAAATAAGATCGCAGACCTCTGCTAGACCCCGCTCAACTACCCTTAGAAGTTGCACAGTCTTGTTAAAGTGTTCCGCCAACACTCTGTGTTCACTGTGTGCCTCAGTTTCTTACATGTTAAAAGGGACACTGAGCTGAGCTGTGATGAAGCTCTTAAATCAGACTACTGTCTTTGTCCTGGTATACATGCGTGGGAGTATAATTGATTTTTTTTTTTTGTTGAAACATTGTCACCTTAGTGATTAAAGGTGACAATATTTCGTCTTTTGACTTATGTGTATCAGTCCAAAAGCTAACTGAACAAGTTTCCGTGATGTTTACAGTCAACAATCTGCTGGCTTCTTCTGTTTCTGCTCCCCTGTCGTGTTTCACATGCTCTTCTCTAAGCTTTATCACTTGTGCACAACACCACATGCGTTTCCAGTCCAACTGCTCTGAGTACATAGTACAGGACTTCCCGGTACTCCTGATTCCAGTCTGCCTTGTGGCGACTAATGTACAGAAAGTACGCTGCAGCGATCTAATCCCGCTCAGCTGTTAGGAACCATTTAGTGTCTTTCAGTCCACTGTTCAAGTTTCATGTCAACTGATTTGATTTTCTCGCTCTTCTCCTCAGGCAGCAGGAGCCGATTCCCTTTGCACCATGTACAGTAAAGTATTTACTGTCTGAAGAATGAAGTACCTTTCCAGTTAAATAAATTAAAGAAACAACAGTATAATGCATAACTTCAAGGTGAATTGTGTTAGTGTGAAGAGGTTAACTCACTGTTTGATAAACTTTACCCCAGAAGCCTCAAATTAACTATGCCCCCTGAAAGGATTTCAACAAATATCAACTGAGATTCATTCTAAGTTTGCCTATCATTTGTTTATACATACAAAAGTGTATCCCTGTTGTACGAGTGCTAATCTGTTTATTTAACTCCTCATTTACCTATTCTGCAACGCAACTGTTGTTATTTTTAACTTGTACATGTAGAAAGCTGGAGTTCAAACAAAAACAAGACGGTAAAGAGAAATCAGTCTGAATTAGTAATTTCACACACACGCGCGCACACACACACACGTGCACACGCAAGTCATTTGCCATTCAGCAGCCGTCACTTTGAACATCTATAGTGTACCTTTTCTTGAGTAAACACGGTATTGTCTGCGCTCCTCTCGCCCCCAGCAGCTGCTTCTCCTTAAGCCACTGTCGTCGCAGTCGTCACCGCCGCCACCATCATCATCATCTTTATAATCAGCCTGCTTAAACACAAGACAACAAAGGTAGAGGCGCACAATGGGCCTCAGTGGCTTTGAGGAGCATAGCAAGGCTTAGCGAGAGAAAAGACAGAAGGTTTACTGTCCTTATTTGAATAGGTAGCCTTTGGCTCTTGCAGGGCTTGGCCTTTTCTTCATCTTTGCTCAGTATTGGGTGTTGTGTGCTCAAGGGAAAGGTGTGCGAGCGTGGGTGGGTGAGATCGTGACAATAGGGGCAGGTGCTCCCGAGTTTACCTTCATGCAGTTTGTTAGCTCATCAAAAAGACACACAAACACACAATGCTCAAGGAGAACACCCTCCCTCCCTCCGTCTATCTCTCACACTTGCACATTCATCTATCTTCTCTGTCATCGTGATCTTTTCCTTTTGAAACGAGTGTGTATCATATTGCTCATGTTTGAAAGTGATAGTTCTTTCACAGCTTTGCTCTTGATGACAGGCGCCCATTTCCTGTGCTGACACTTTACCGTGCAACGACACACAGCGCTCAAAGTCAAATCCAGAATTCAAGATTTATTTCTAGGTGATAAAAAGTTCGTTTAAAAACGGTTGAGGATGTCTTCAGTGACTGAGAGAAAGATCCCTGTGGAGAAAGAAATATTGAATCAGGTGAGGTGGAAAGCACATGATCAGAGAGACATTTCCTGCAGACTGTGGAGTTGAACGTTTTTTGGAGAACTCTCGAACCACTGGACAAAAGCCACATATACACATGGAGAACATGAAATCTCTCCGTAGAAAGACCCAACTCCGGCCTCAAACTGTGGAACATTTCACCGTGAGCATAGAGGGATTAATACACAACCATACAACCCACACATCAAGTTAAGAAATACACTAAAATCCTGCTCCTTTTCTTGATCGTGCACATCTAGCATGTTGTGATGTTGAGTAGCCTTAACAGCCCAGTTAAAAAGTGTTTCTAACTCTGGACGGGCAGTGAAAGTTTTTCTGATATTGCTTCCGTCCATTCTTCGGTTTGTCTGCATTTTGTATACACAGACAATGCAGAACTTTTTCAGTAGTCTTATCTTTTAACCACATGGAGTCAAAACAGTTCAAAAGAACTAAACAGCTTCAAGTAAAAGCTCAAACTTTTCAGTCTCTAAGTACAAAACAAAGTCAATTAAGTTGTCCTAATAAGGAAGTGAGTGGTATAGAAAAAGTCTCTGTTCAGTTGAGAATTTTCACTACAAATGTTGAATGAATTAAAACAAACCAAAAAAAAAGCAGCTTTTTGGAATAATTTGATGTAATTACTGTGGATGGCTGATCTCCACGCCTTATTGCTTTTGACTGGCCTTGTTTACCTCTCCTTCTTGAAAACGCAAGGAGCATTGAGTCATTTTCTGGCAGCCGTCGGAGATAAGGGCTGAAATTGCAGGAGCAGACACTTCTCAGGCCAAGTCTCATACGGCAGCACAGCTAGAAATTAATTAAAATGGGATGAGAGTGAGAGAGGGCAAGAGAGAAGCGAGCAAATGAGGGAGGGGGGGAGGGAGGGAGGGAGGGAGGGGAAAGGAAGAGGAACAAATGGAAAGAGATGACGAGGAAAACACAGACACGCACAGGGATGTTGTGCAAAACCGCGGTAACGTGTGTGTGCCTGCATGCGCGGCGGCTCGCATGTAAACGGCGGTTGTCCTCTCCCGACTCGGCCGCAGACAGATGAGAGGAACAGTGCGATCCCGACACAAATCCTTGGTAAGGGTCCTTTTCCTGCCCTCCCTCCCTTGCCCTTTTCTCTTTGCCATCAGCAAATCCGGGTTTCACTACAACTTAAGCACTTAGCTGTAATCCCCATGAAGAGGCGATAGCCCTGCACAAGTCACTTTTCGACCATTAAAGGCATACAATAGGGGCGTGTTAGGGACTCACTTAAATGGATTGAGCACAAAGCCTGTGCTTGATAAGTTTTTAGCTGGGAAGAATCCGCCGTTTACACCCCTCCTTTTGTGCATTCTCTTAGATGTACTTGTCTCAACAGTCTAAGCCGATTTTATCCCTTTTTTGCATTTGTTTAATTCCTACAAAACAGAAAGGCTTTAGAAAATGCCCCATTTCCTTCTTTCTCCCTCTCGCTTTTTTTTTTTTCCCAAACAAATGTCACAGTGAAAGATTTACAATGGGGGGGGATCTCTCTATCCACTTCCTACAAGCTAAGCACGAGGGATGATGGCCTCTTCTTGATATTTCCAAAGCTCTCCCTTCAAATTAAGCCACTGTTTCTAATCTTTTAACATGAGGCATCAGTCGGAGTGAGGCGGAGTATTTTGATATGCTTCTGTCCCTGGGACGACGGCCGTGGAGGAAGTTGACTCCAGACACTTCAGAAAACACTAATACCCATCATCCTCTGGGGGCAGGGAAGAATGTGTTTTGATACCGCTTATCAAAGCAAGAACACTGAAACACAAGCGGCCAGGAAAAGAGAGCAGGGACACAACGGGCATTGTGACGGCCTGTCGTTTACATTCTGCTCGCAGAGGCACGGCTCAGAAAGACAATCCGCTGTCGTATGTTGTATGTGAAATCAATTAAGGACAGAGCTCATGGAAAACGACGGCTGAAGACCGGTCCGAGGGGGGACCCAGTGTGGGATCCCTGTGAATGAGTTCCAGATTTTTTAACAGAGAGGGATTTTCACTCAGTCAAGGACACAGAAGTAATTTTTGAGATACGTGGAGGTCGTCGCGTTGTGGGGCAGCTGTGGAACAGTTGGTAGAGCCGGTCTTTTAATGGTTGAAGGTTTGATCTCCCGTCTCACCCCGTCCATATATGTAGCAGTGTCCTTGAGCAAAACACTGAAATCCAAAATACTACTGAGTGAACTGCATCTCAGCTATCACGCTTTGGGATGTATGTGTGTTTTTGTTGTGAACACTTTGTGTATGTAAAAGTCATGAATTCACTGAAAGACTTGCCATCCGTGCAGATTTCTCCTCTGTGTTACAGCTCTGAAAAAGGAAGAATACTTGATTTATCGGTGACGAGGAAGTTGGTGATAACAGCCGAAGCCTGGCAGAGAGCAGCGAGAGAAGAGAAAGCAAGAGGGACGGGGATCAGTCGCTGAGAGCATTTCTAATCCAGAGGTTTGAGTGTTTCCAACTGCCACTATGTCTTAGAGCAGATCTCAGTAGGAGGTGGCGAGATGCTCCGATGGGCTCAGCACCCTAATGGTTTGATTAAGCTCCTCCAGCCAGGCCTGCGCTGGAGAGACTTAACCTCCATTTAAGGACTAGACAAAGACGGGACCGCGGGGAAGGATAAGAGTATTAAATCTGCCAGGCTCAGAAACACAGAGATATAGATTGGACACAATGTATACACTCACACACAGTCAGCCAGTGTTGGCGCATAGTGTGTGCCTGTCAGATGTGGTACTGGTCAATGGTTTATAATATGATTGCACAAAAAAAGAGTGAAATCAAAGTGATTTTTAACCTCAAGAAAGCCATCCTATGAAAATCAGATGTGAATAATTAAAGTAATTAAACTTTTGATACAGTTCATCTGTTCTTTTCTGTCTTATAGGTGAGAAAACCACTGAGAGCATGTTTATAATATCAGGTGCGGCCGTGGGTTGACTGTCGTAGAGTGAGAACTTGTATTTGCCCAGCTGACCTTCACAGAGCAGAAGGTAAACTTGATAGTGATTTTCAGTGTGAAAACAGACCGTCAGAGCGAGGCCTCATGATCCTTCTGATTTTGAGGAGGTGTCAGAACAAGACCTGGACCCCCAGGAGACCCCAGGCTCTGACAGCAGCCGCCCACTGCTTAAATATTATATTATTAGGATCGGTTGAACGGAGAAACAAATTAAATGAGGGGAAAATTTAAATAAAATTAGCAGATGATTTCCTAGAGTTATGTAATGAGGTGTAGACTTGATTTTACGCTCACACATGTGAAAGTTGATCAAACACCTCTTTGATGTAGTCAAACATGCAACACATTTGTTTTCATGAATGTGAAGCATCATGGGTGTGTTACAGGGAGAAGTATATATTAGTGGATGATACCATTCTTGTGTGATCAGCAGTTTTATCAGGAATAGTTGAACTTTTGGGATATACTAAACTTACTGCAAGTAAGTGCAGATTTTATTTGAACTAAGCAAAATTAGATAAAGTTACTGAAACCTCAAGTACTGTACTTTGTTGTTGTGTTTTTTTTTTTTTTTTACAGTGTATGCATCTAATATTGGGCAAACTCAACTTTACCGGTAAGAAGTTTCAGTGAGTGCAGTCTTGCTGACATGAGGCATTAGCATGCGTGAAAATAATGGACACACAAACCAGAACCGGAGTGTTGGTCACATTAGGCATGTTCTTTGGCAAATTAAGGGTTAAGTCCGCCATCGCTCTCCCTGACTTTGCTGGCTGGGCTCTGAGGCTACTAAGTAGCAGCTGTCCACCTGGCGAAGGAAGACCCTTCTACTGACACACACACACATACACACATGCACGCACGCACACACAGTGACAGAGTCATGCACATATATGTCCTCTTGAAGAGAAAATCTACCTCACACAAGACTGCTACACACACACACACGCGCACACGCACACACACATACACTTACTTTCGTGGAGGAGAGGCCCAGATGGTCAGGGAGGGGACCAGTGCCCAGTGTCAGTGAGAGAGGCAGAGAGAGAAATGGAAACAGAGAGAGAGAGAGAGAGAGTTGGAAGGAGAGAGACGAGGGGACGGGAGCCAGAACCAAGTGGAGGAGCTGAAACAGGAAGACAACATCACACCAGCGCAGCCAGCCAGGGCTGCAGACAGACGGAGAAAGGGGCCATCTCTGTTACCAAACACACACAATCTGTAATCATGCGCCGCCGCTAAACTGCCTCCTAAAGCACAAAGCCTAACGTCAACCGTAACTTCATTTGAAGATGTGTTACAACTTTTAGGTTAAAGGCTCTTGTTTCCAATGTTTAAAGCCAGAAGCCAAGTTGAAAGATGCGGAGCTGGAGCCAGGTGCTAATCAGCTCAGCTTATCGTAAAGCCTCATAGCAAAAGGACACGTTGAGATTGTGCCTCCGTTAAAGAGCTGCTTACCTGAGAGGTTTCAGCAGGAATAGGCAGCAGTGTAACAGTCTTCCTCAGCAGTGTTTTGGTTTGTGGACGCCCCACTCTGAATCTAGGATTTGCTGTGTTTTGCTGAGATTCTGGTCAAGATGGCAAGTTGGCACTTGTGCCGTTTTCCCTGAAACCACACATTTCTGTTTTGGCATTTCTTTTGGTGCAAATGTTTGACAATATGTTACATATATACACATAAGCGTTGATGACTGAACTGTATCGAGGATTCTGGGTGGATAATGGAGACTGGGTCAGCTGTTCTTATGGTGTTCTTGTATGTTTGGTGAGACTGAGGGAACGTATCAGTAACATCTAGAAAAAATTGTACATGAACCATCCGATTTTCATACAAATAAAGAAGGTAAGTGAAAATCTCCTTGAAACTATCTTGCCTATTTAGCGGTCTGTGGCTTCATCTCAAGGCCAAACTGCTAAACGTGCATGCTTGAGTTAAAAGTGCTGTCCTTAAACAATTATCGACATGAGAAAATATCTTATCCAATTCTTAGAAGTAATCCAGTACACAAAAAGTGTGTCAGCCATTAAACTAAACAGCATTTTCAAACAATGAGATAAATAAGTACAAACAAATGTAGTTCAGCAGACATACTGTTGGAAATATGGAACTGGAGAACAAAATCACATAAAATGAGCAACAACAAAAAAAACAAAAACAAAGGCAGGCTTCTGAGCAGTGAGTTGTTTCTGGGATGTGGAACCCTTCGTCCAGATGGCGATATTTTTTTCCAGCTTTAATTCATTTATTTCATGTCACAGTTGTGCTTTGATCGCTCCTCTCTAATAATTAATGTGGTTTTTGCTGCGCGCTGCTCTTGAAGTCATTGTTCCAGTCTCCGCTGCACCAACACGAGCTGGCTTTGACTTCTACACCTGATGGGAAACGCACCCCCCCCCTCCCCCACCCCCCTCCCTCCTTCTGTCTGTCTAATTATCTATCTCTCTATTACTTTTTCCACATTTTTTTTTTGCCTCTCAGCTTTGAATTGTCTCAGAGGGACACACACACTCACACACTCTCACACACACACACTTTGGATTCTGTCTTGTCTCTGCAGAGTGGCGGGGATACAGTGGTTGGCATGTGTCACTCATCCATTATTGATCATATCCAGCTGCCGTCACCGACTACAGATCACTTAGAGATTCGACATTGTCTTCCTCACTCACACACACACTAGTTGCTTCAGTCTGCCTCTGACAGTTTCGATTCCACCCGCACTTCAATATATTTGCATTAACTTGTGTAATACCAGCACTTAAACACCTATAAGAAGCAGGCGTCTGTCATCCTACGCTGTGGTTCATTGTAAAGTTTCATTATCGCTGTTTTTAAAGACGGACGCGGGGGGATGAATCCAGCTCTGCCAACACTTTGACCAGTCCTACTCTGCCTTGTGATTGGTTGGCACGACACTTTTGTTGCCCCCTCAGCCAGCACGGTGGTAGAGTGCAGACCGCTGCACAGCATGGCGCCGGTGGTCATGATCTTATAGCTAATCGATGTGCTATATAATCAACAATTTTAGCAAAGAACTGAGATTGCTCATCCGGCCGGCCCTGCCCGAGGTAGAATGTGCAGAACGATCAGTACTGAGTTTATGTCAAGTGTGAGCACGCTGATGCCTTTTGTGTTCAGAATGTTGGAGTTTAGATATAATGTTAGTCTTGTCCGTACCGCCACCACAACCTCAAATACTGTGTTTTGTAATTGTCTTTACTTGTGCCCACAAAACATTTATGACAATCTGGTAGGATTTTGTAAATACAAAAACTATGTAGTTGTCAAATATTTTATAATTAGAAACAAATAAATTCAGTCAGCACTGCTGCATTATACATTATAATAGCTATGAATCATTTTTGCAATCTGTATTTCTTCTGTGTGCACAGAAAAGACTTGAAGTAATGTGAGGATCTATGTCAGATTCAAGTCAGGTGTCATTCGCTCTAGTAGTGTGTGTGTGTGTGTGTGTGTGTGTGTGTGTGTGTGTGTGTGTGTGTGGGGAGGGGGGTGTTACTCACTCAACCATAACTGTTCTCAGCCCCCCCCCCCCCCTCCTGCTCCCCCCATACTCCTCTCTGACTCTCTTTCTTTTTTTCCCCCCTTTTTTTTTTTTTTTTCCCAAATGCAAGTCACCGTGAAAAATGTGCTGGTCCAATATTTGCACAGAAGTGGTGCTGGGACAGGCAGATAAACTATCAGTATTTGAGTTTGGCTTCCCATGCTCCAAATAGCCATCCTCCGCCTGTTTAGCTTATTGATTGGCTTGGCAAGAAACTAGGTCCCCTCAGCGGTGACCAAGGTCATACAACACATGGACTCTCTGCCACCCATCCAACCCCCAACCCTACTATCACCACCACCACCGCCACCCCTTCACCCACCATAATCTCTTCCCTCTTTAGTTTTCTCATAATGGGAGCGCATGTATGTGTGAGCAGATTCATATGGAGGAAAAAACACCAACAGTATGCTGAAGTCCAACGTATGCGATGGACTGGTGCTCTGCATGAAAAGACTCTCCAAGAGCTTCGTGGATATTTAGTTGCTGGTTGACAAAGCATGAAGTGTTTCTTTTGTCTTGCATCGTCTTCCAGTGTGATCCAATACTTATTTTTTTAATGCATGTGGGAAGAACTTTTTTAATGCTTAATTTCTGCATTGAATCACTACAAGGGAAAAAAAAGCTTATTAATTTGGGTAATGTGTCTCACCAGTGTGTTTGTGTGTGTGTGTGTGTGTGTGTGTGTGTGTGTGTGTGTGTGTGTGTAATGACTCAGGGTATGGACCAGAGGCAGCGTCCTCCACTCCTCTGTGGGAATCAATGAGATTGAATTCTGAAGGTTTTCTCAGGGGCATCAGCCCCACATGTCAATACTGTTCTGTGTCACAAGTGCATCATTTCGTACACTCACCACACACACACACACACGCACAGACACACACACACACACACACACACACACGCCCGCACACACAAACATGCACACTTCACTCGTCTGCCTCTTCTCAACATTTCCCTTAATACATCTGCTGCTCTTCCAGTCCTCAATTAAACTTGCTCTATTTTCCCCAGCATCAACAACCCCACACACGCACACATGCACACACACACACACACACACACACACACACACACACACACCCTTCACTCGCCGCTTTCTCTTTACATGCTGTCTCGCCTCTTTTTAGTGTTTTTTACTCACATTTTTTTTAATCCTCTTAACCTAAATGTGCCGTTCTGTAGGAATAATCCTGTTAGCACCAGCATTACTTGACAAATTTATATTTCCAGCAACTCTCTTGCAGGCATGTTTGGGTTATGAAAAACACATTCTAAAGTTTCGATAATTTGAAAAATTTACAATCTGCACAAATATATAAACTGGAGGAAGTAAAACTTTGCCACATCAGTCACAGGACGAACGGGCATAAGAGGATATCTGGAAGTGTTGCCTGAGGGCCCGGGGTTTTTATTCTTTGTTTGTCTCACCACTCTCGCTGTGTTGTTTTTGAACAGGTAGCTTTGAGTAGAATTAAAAAAAACTGCTCAGCATCAAACAGCTGCCTTATAAACATTGTGGAAAAAAAAATCTGAAGTATTTCCCCAAAAGGTTTGTAGACATAATGGATTCTGCATTATCAACTTGTGTTTGTTGCCAGAAAGTTACTTTAATAACTTGATTTAATGTGTTTTTTTTTTTTCACTGATCAGTTTTGAAGTTTCTCCAAAAACAAGATTGCGAGTTAAACATCAGTTCTATTTGACAGGTAAAGCTGAGAGCTAAAGGTCAGTAACATTAAGTTATTTATCATCCTTTTCTCATACATTGAGCTTTATTTTCTTCTTTATTTGTACTTGAGTTAAAGAGAGTGAGTGCAACCTGTGGCCAGAGGATGATGAGCAGGACAAGCTGTGTGATTTATGGCTGCGGCTGTGATGTTCTACCATGTTCTGCTGTGACAGATATGTGCAATATTCCCAGAGTCCTTGCTCAGAAACCCACTGGGCTCTGGGGGGAAGCGGTTAATCCTCCCCATTTTTAATTTGAAAGAGCCCTTGGATACCTGCTGGCTGCAGGCTAAAAGTCACGCGCACAGCCACGGCAAAAAAAAAAAAAAAAAAAAAAAAGAAACACACACACATAGATAATACATACACACATAATCATTTACTGTTGCTCTTAAATATGGCTCTCGGGAGTTTGAGTGTCATTCTCCGGGAGGAGCAAAGGCCCCTGGGCCACAGATGTGTGTGTCTGAGTCCGATCTGGTATCCTGCCACACGGAGGGAAGCCTTGGAGCCCGAGGCTTGCCTGGAGGCTACAGCCAGGCCTTGAAGGACACGGGATACAAAAGAGGAGACAACGCCTCTCTCTTGCTCAAAGCCAACACATCCTGCTTGGAAATAGAGACTTTTTTGTCCAGGGCATGAAAGGGACGTTTGTCTTTTACAACCTTCATGCCCAGTCTTCTGTAAATACTCGACACACACGCGTCCTCCGTCCCTTACCAGCCTACACACACAAAGATAGGAACACGCACACTTGGAGTGTTAGCCCCCATCGCTAAACAGCTGTCTGAGATGTGGCAGTGCAGCGCGCCCGTGCTTCATCATTGTCATCTCCCCATCACCTGCATTCCTTCTCCTCCTTCGCCTTCTCGCCATCCATCAGCATTTTCAGACAAGGGCCTCTGACAAGGGCACATCCGTCCCCTCGCCATACATCACCTTTATAGTGGGGTGTTGGAGGGGGTGTGAAGGGGGGGGGGGGGGGGGCGCAGTCATGTCCCAAACTCCTTCACAAGTTGGGACCGTGCCAAATTTCTGTTTGTCCCTTCGCTGTTTTCCTTTGTGTCTGGAAAAAAGGTTTCTTTGTTCAGAACACACACGATGTTTTTTTTTATTTTACTTTTTCTGTCTCTTGAAATTCAATAATAGCTAATATTTATTTTCCAAGTTGAACGTTTAAGTCGTTACTTTTTCAAGGGGGCTTGCAAAATGCCAATCACATTGGCATCTAAAGACAAAATCAATACCTGTCTGCTGCGCTCCGAGTGAGAAATAACGGACGCTTCTCGCACTCATCTTGGCTTCGTGATCAGAGCGGCAGAAGCTGGTGCTGTTGTGGAAGTCAAGACATGAGAAAACATTCAAATCGCTCAAGTGAGAGCACATTCGTGGACTTTCAAATCCTCACTGCACTTTTTGAAAGACTCCAAATGTTGCTTCCATACGCAGCTCTGACTGGAAGGGCAGCTCCCGGCCCTCGGCCCTCCTTCACCGCTCTCGCCTGTCCTCTCTTCCCACCTGTTTCTTCACTTTTCGCACCTGGACTCTATTCTTGGCTTTTTGTTTACTGCTTCTGTTTTTCCAAAGTCCTGTCCTCCCCTCTCTTGGTCTGCTCCCCCTCTCCCGCTGCACCATCTATCACTCACTCCCTCCTTCTCACCTCTCCCTCTGCCTTCTCTCTGTCTGTCCTTGCTTGGTTTCTCCTCTGGCTCACCTCTCATTAAGCCCCTGTGCCGATCGCCACCATGCCCACTGTCCACCCACACGTCTCACACCTCTCGTTCTCACCTTTTTTTTTTTGTCTCTTATCCCTGTCCTTCTTTCTATTTACATTTTCTGCATCTAAAATCTGAACTGATGATACCAGATTGTAATGAAAACTAACATTCCCCCTTTCTAACTCCAGTTACACCGGATTATTATTTTTGAGAAATGCAGTTTGCAAAAGACAGGTCTTTCTTGACTATTTAGTTATTTTTCTTTCTTCCTCCATTAACCATTGTGTTGCATAAAACACTTTTTGCTTTAAAAGGAGTTAACGTAGATGAAATGTAAAATTATGCGATATGTGCAGCTTTGGTGAAAATCCATGCGTGGCCCATCCCAAACTTATCAAAGACCCTCGCCGATATTTTCCACTATATATAGATCTTGTGTCTAACAATTATCTTAGTTTTTTTTTTTTTTTTGACAATATTACAATTTTTCAAGATTTTGGTGATTTTATCTGTGCTGCTGGAGCTCTCTTACTGTCTGACAAAGCTGACAGTATTTAAAGAATGAGGATGTAAAGTAGTTATTAAAGTTATTCATCAGTTACACTCTCATGCAGAGCCTCATAACTGCACAGTCGCTCTGCAGGAGACAAATACAACCCACCACCACACCCCGGCATGAGCCAACTTCAACCACATCCTACCCTCAAACTGCAATTTTACATTTCATTTTCTAAGGTTTCTAACATCGTTACATGTTATCGTCTACAGCTGTTGGTATTCATGAGCAATGAAAACTTACTAAATGCTTTTTATTTGAAATATCTAGTAGTAAATTGCCATAGCTGTTTAGTTTTACAGATGCATATGAACTGTGTTCTTCCGCTCTGTTACACAACTGGACTATAATATGTTAAAAACACTGTTCAACCTTTACAAAAATGGTGCAACAGGATAGTGATTCTCAAAGTGTAGGGTGCCTCCCCGTAGGGGGCGCCAGAGAGCTTCAGAGGGGTCGGGGGCTGCCTTTTCCCTCCTCTGATTTTGGTTTTTAATCGTTTTTGAGAAAAAATATTGATTGGAGAAAAAAAATGAAACACTCATTATTACTGCAGAATTTGTCACGCTTGGATTGGAAATCGATTAATACCATAATTTATGGCTCCAAAACCAGCGGTGTAAACAGACTATGTAAAAACTTGTCAGTAAATTCAAATGTAATGCCTGAGTAGTACCCCAACACCTGTTAATTTATATCATATAATGTGACAGAAATTTTATTAGAATTAATTTACCACTTTTTGAGATTTCAATTTTTTTAATCCATAATTACATTTTATGTTCTTAGCATAGGTTTAAAACTCCACTAAGTTTGAGCGTTGAGGTTCAGCCAGAGCTGAGAATTCCCTGTAGCTGTGCTACAATGAGCCTCTATGCATACAATACATCAGAATCTACATCTCTGCCCCCCTCCTCCTCCGTGTATGCATGTGTTTAGATCACCCGGCAGCCTTACCTTGACCGTACGACTCCTCCCTTAATAACTGTCTATACTTCTTCACTCAAAAACACAATGCATCAAAAAGACCAAACTGTCCGTGAAGGGCTAAAATAATTGTTTATAATAGACCCTCCACTTGCAATCACAAGAGTGCTGTGATGTGTTTTAGGGTGTAGACAAGAGCCGCCGCTTTGTGCTCAGGTAATTTTCTTTCCAGGCGTAAGTGGTCAAGGTCTGGCGTTTTTAAACGCATGTGAGTGATGTGGTGTGGGGGAACCGTATTGTTTCAGGAGATGCGGCAATGTCCATTTGGAGAGCAGCAACACTCGTCTCCCCACTTGAGGAACAATGGAATACACTTCAGAGATGCTGCATATGAAGTATGTTTATGAGTGCGCCCGGACAATGGCGGACAACGTTACACAACACAAGAAATGGGTTTGGCTCCGAGAGAAATGAGGTGGACCCCGGCAGACATCCTTGACATTCACCGATAATTAAAACGCGTTGACGTGGCGAGAAGCAGACCGATTCACCGGCGGTGTTTACAGTAGCATATGACTGGCGAAAGAGAGCGGGAGAAAGTGGCGTGGAGTCGGCTGGGGGCGGGGAGCCGTCGAGGTATAGCGAGACGCATTGTGTTGGTGTTTTGTTTGACATAAAACCCTGCTAACAGCTACTGTAAACCAGGAACTCTGCCAAGGCTCACAGGTGTCACCAGGGATCTGGCTTCGCGCCACAGAGAGAGAGAGAGAGCGAGCGAGAGAGAGAGAGAGAGAGAGAGAGGACCCAAAGGCCCCGGGGCTCGCATGGAGGTGTCACCCAACTGCGAGATGCACCAATATATCAGAGGGAAAGCGAGGTCAGGGGAGGGTGAAGAAGAGGAGATGGCTTTTCAATGCAGAAAATTACTGTTCGTTCTCATCTGTATCGAGGAGAAACATGGAAAGATATTTTTACCCTAATTTGTCGGGCGATATAATGACATGTTAATGAGCCCAGCATCTGGCCAGCCCATCAAAAGTGTATATTTATACGAAGAAGATCAGGGTAAAAAAAGACAGCGCGCCGAACAAATGCCTTTGGTTAGGTCAGAGTGTCTTCTAATGACCTCATTTACTACCCAAGCAACCCTGCAAACGCCGCACAGCAAGACATCTGCTTTATTCCTGTGTGAGAGGGGACAGGGGCAGAAAAGAGGAGGGCGGAGTAAGAAAACAGGGGAACACGACAGGAAGACCAATAGAAGGCATGTAATCCGACTGCTGGCTGAGAGAAATGAGACGACAGAGGGGGGGGGGGGGGGGGGGGAGGAAGGCAACAATGGAGGCAGCAAGGTAAAGGGGCCTAAAGGAGCAATGTAATCAAACAACACAAACACAGCCGCCGTGTGACTGCTCAACCTTGCCAAAGAAAATAGGTTACCTCTGTTTCTCTGTGTGCTCAGGGGAGGCGCAAACTGGCGAGCGCCGTGCCCCCTGTGTCATCCTGTAAACACTTCACCAGAAAAGTAACAGTTATATGAACTTGGATCACTTATAACCCGACAGAGGATTAGACAAGAGGCAGCCGGACACAGATATAACATAATCGAAGGCTGTGAAGGTGAATGTTTGGGCAGTTTTATTCTAATCCAAACTCATGCTGCACCAGCTTTGTCTCATTACAAGAAGTTTTTTGTCTTTTATACAGTGGTTGCTTAATATTTTTTCACATTTTTTGATGATATATCATCTTCTTCTAGTTTAAAAACTTTTCGTTTTGAATAACTAGAAAGTCTTTGTATATAATCTGCAACTGTCACACCTGTTTCTATTAAACTATCGTGAGTAATCATTGTGGTGTTTATCCCCCCACAGACTCAAACAGGAACTGTACTTTTGGAGATGATGACAGCTGCAGCACCAGAACACTTAAACTGCTTCAAAAAACTGTAATAATAACAGTAAATTTCCCAGTTGGAAACTCAGTTGCGTTTAATTTTGTTGATTGAAACGTGACTATAATTAACAACAACAACAAAAAAAAAAAAAACAGTTTGGATGAAACTCGGCTCAGGTCCGATGAGGAAGAGGAGCAGATTTATCTGCAAAGGTTCACTTCTTTTCTTAACGGTGAACAGGAGTGCATCCATTCATCCCTCCATCCTCCTCTCCTTCCATTCATCTGAGCGTCGCTAAAGCCCATCTTAATCTCCCTCTTCCACAATCACGGAACAAAGAGCACAGCGCTGGCAGATCCTTGTTTTTCTAACTAATGTCGATTACATATTTGATAAACATGCATTTGCATTAGCATTAGCCGAGGTCAGGATTAACAGCGTTCATCCTCAAACTGTTCTGTCTCTATGCTTCGGCTGTTTGTTGATCTTTTTTCTGGCGGTGCCTTTTTTTTTTTTTTTTTTTTTTTTCCTCCCTCCTCCTGTTGTTTGTGGCCATCTCAAATCCTAAAGGACACGACTCCACGCAAGCGACGGCACAAATATTTGAAAGGGTGATTAAAAATCGTTTGGGAAAACAGATTATTGACTGTTTCTTTTTTAGAAAATCAATCTATAAACACAAACAGGCTGCTTTAAGGAGTCAAAAGGGGTCAGAAACAGTTAACATTTTAACTCCTGTTTTAGAATTAACATCTGTCTCTCTCCAAAGGTCTAATGAACAACTTCACTTTTTAGTTGTGTCTCACGTCTCAGAATGACTCGAATGATGTAGTTTTGTGGACAGTCATCCCTTGATATGTAACATTTTGCAGCTAAATGCTTCAACATGTGTAGAAGCTTTGTAAGACTGCTATAAATGTCCTCCTTCTGTATTTCCTCGTGTCCGTACAAAAGCAACAAATAGAAAGAATTAGCTCCAGACAGCTGGGGCACACAGAAAGTTTCAAGTGCCTCTGTTGACCGCACACAAAGACACTGATCTGCTTAGCAGGCTTAAACCGCTCGCTCTTTTCCTCCGTTGCGTCTCTCTTTCTTATGTCAAGCTTCTTAAAAACCCTTCTCACACACCCCCTCCCACCCGTACACACACCACACACACCGCACAAACACTCTCCGAGACGCCGGGAACGCTGCGGACCAGATAGCCCGCCCTCAGTCCTGAATGAGGATCTTAAAGACCTCTCACAGCCACCTATTAACCAGCTTAGAGGCATGTATTTGTCAGCCCAACACTTCTGTCCAGAATGGATTTTTTTTTAAAGCCACATTGTTGTTCCGCGCCACCAAAGGTTGAGTAATCCTGAGGCTTAAGCGGCCAAGAGATGGTTTGCTTCTTTCACTTCTTGTCCCGCTAATAAGATTCTTCCCTTTATGAATACTCCTACTTTAATTGTTTGACATTTATGCTAATCGAGCTTTTGTCTTTCTTTGTAACTTTTTAACCAGACGTGTTTGTGTCACGTTTCCTCCCCTCTTCATGTGTGTCTTTTTAGGGTCTAGGTAGGAAAACGTCCTTCAGGAAAGAGGGGAAAAAAAAGAATAATAATCATTAGGTCTACAAGAATAGTCAATAAAGAGTATTAAGGAGAGCGAACCGATGCTTTGATGATGAAATGAGGAGCCGCATTAGTTTCTGGAGTTGAACCTAATTACATTTGCGGAAAACAATACCGCACGGGGATCAATCAAGGAGTCGAGTCGCCACAGTTAATCAGATTTTATTAGCGTCCTTCCTGCTCACTCATGGGTCACAAACGCAAAGAAGAAATTAGGCGGCGACTTTCTCTGACGGTGCATTTGTTTTAATTGGAGAGATGACAAAACAACTGCTCCCGAAGTCTTGATGTCTGCAAGATAATTTGAAGGCCTGAGTACAAACAAAAGTGAGGACGGCACGAAGCCGCTCGCTCCTTAATTAAAATTTTTTGGTTCCTTTCCTCCCTGACCAAACAATTACTGTATTAGAGACCTATTAACCAACGCAGGCAGAAAGAGCCAGAAGATTCTGTCTTTAATAAAGCCAGATGCAGTGATGGAAGATATCTGGTTGATTAAACCATCAATTCTCTTACTCTGTGTCTTGGTTAGTGCTCTCATTAGTCTGTCTGCATGCAGCTAAACCCAGGCTTTCTAAAGATATATGGACACGCATTCAGATAATAATGAATGTATCACTTGCTTTACTCAGGAAATCGTGTCAGAGATGAAGCCATTATACTGTATTTGCTCCTCTCGTCTTTATGAAGAAAGAAAAGGCTCCATATGTTCCGGACGACTCAATAATTATCTCCATGTAAAGAGGTTTTTTTTTTTTTTCTCCAAACAGTTCCATGAAGACAAGAGCACCTCCAACAATGTTATTTCTGTCATCGAGAACTTAAACCAAATAAAATGATTTGAGAGATCAGAATTGTTCAATTAGCTTTCATTGAAGCCAAGTGATTGGTGGAAATGAAATCCTGGCTCTCTTCCTGGATCTCCGGGTCCCGGGGTCGAGGATTCGTGGAGAACGTGATTGGTTGCCCGTCCCTCCGAGAGTCGCCCAATTGCTGGTCCATACGGACCCCTCTGACCTCTCCAGCCTCCTCATCCTCCCAACTCCATGGCTCCATTTAGCAAACAGAAGCTGCTAAAGGACTGCTAAGTTGTACTTCAGCGGTCCTCCAGTCCAATCACTCATTTACCTGAAGTGATTTTATCACTCTCCAGAGATAATCATTGAGAGTCCGACACAAAGTGCTGGGTTATTGAACTGACAACCAACAATTAACAAAGTTACAAACCTTGTCGGTGATTCGTGTGTGTGTGTGTGTGTGTGTCTGTTCGGAGCATCTTAACAAGGCATTACCAGGCCGAGTTTGAGGCACAAAAAAAAGTGCTTTATTTAGATGCTGTGATGTAAATAAATTCAGCCGAGTTAAAACTCGACATTAGTCTCTAAGTAATGGACGGTGGATATCCTCTCCAGATGGATTTCTCTCTGTCAAGTAGCTCTAAAAGGTTTTGGGATTTGTGGAGTGGGCACGGCCACTGGTTTTTGCATTTTGGGTCCACTCGCAGTGGTTGGTCTGAGGGGAGATTTTAAGAGTGGAATTATCTGGAATGGAGGGTGGAGTGAAGGCGATTTGTGTGGATCTTTTCGCAAGAGTGCGCATGAGAGAGAGAGAGAGAGAGAGAGAGAGAGAGAGAGAGAGCATGCTTCAGTGGTCCCTCTGGTCAGTGTAAAAAAAAAAAAAAAAAAAACCCAGCAGAGGGGCCTATAAGCATGGGCCATTTTTTGAGAAGGCTGCCTGCATCAGCTTTGCTCAGATCTGCCCTAATCCTTCCCACTTGAACCTTAGTCCACCACAATCTGCATGCCAACAGATTAACACAATATGCAAAGATAATTCAGCCAGCCCAGGACTGACAGTGATCTCACAAATCTCTGAACGGCCGAGGGAAGATACCTCCCCAAAACCCAGATTAAGTCCACAGATCTGAAGCCTTAGACCCTCTTAGGGCATATATTAGCATTACTGCTGAATGCTTTATTTATATATTTATCTGATTTTAAAAACAGATAATGCTGCCTGGTCAGCTTGAGTGTCACAAAATCTGCCTTGGGTAGGATGGAGGGATGAGACTATATCCCAGATTGATGGAGGAAGAGTAAGAGAGGGAGGCTGAAGGCTTTGTAATCCATATTATATGCTGCGGGGAGCAGGGAATTATTTAAGAAGCTCTTTGTTGTACCCTTTTTTTTTGGAAGTGTCATTTAGGGATAGGATGAGAACAGTCAGGCCTATTCTGCAGGAGATTATTTGATTTCAATTAAGAGGATGAAGATTGAAGATTTTAGAATTGAAATTTCCATTTTAAAAAGCTAGTGAGGACGATTTGCCTTGGAAGAGTAATCAAATGTCCTATTTACTTTGGATGCTTTAGATCGTGATCTTCTTTCTTTATGAACATGCAGCTGTCAAGCCCCATTAGGAGTGATGTACGTTTGTGGACAAAAAAATGTGGACTTCACTAATCCCCTCGCTACACCAAACAGGGGTGTCAAACATGATGCAGCAATGACTGAATGGCAGATCGCAGCAGTAAAGTCAAGCTAACTCATTGCTTGTGGAATGGCATTAGCATCAGAGCCACACAGCGAGGGTTAAGGCCCAAGTGTGCATTTCAAGCGTTGTCGTGAGTCACTGCAGTCATCACGCCCCCGCATGCTTTATGTGGTCGTAGTTGTGAATCAATACGTCTTTAGAGGGCGGCGCACATTGTTAGTTTCATGTGGGACTTCATTTTTAATCCAAATATTGATCAATTGGATTAAATACAATACAATAAGCAGTGTTTGGGTTGGCAGATGAGGACTCAGAGCCAGACATCACCGCTGTTGTTAATAGTGAAACTCATTTTATTGATACACCGAAAAGAATGAAATGAAAAATCCATAAACCAAAAGTCTTTAAGATAAGGGAGCGTAGACTGCAGAGCATGAAGGCAGATGGACTGAAGCTTAGGAGCACTGCCATGTACTAGAAACACAGAGAAACCGAAAAACCAGAGCAGACGAGAACAGCCCAATTTATACCTAAGGCACCAGGCGACGACAGTCACACACTCAGGCACAGGTGAAAGACGTTAAGGCAGGGAACAGCGATCACACATGGGGAGGGTAAACCAAGGAGCCTGAAACGAGAGACAGGGTTACAATTTCACAGAAGACACGAGAGACAAACATGAGCTTTGAAAAGTGGCATTTAAAATGTGGCCTAGTGGGTAATCCTATGTTTTCATCTTTGGTAGTGAACATATTCATAAACTGTTCACACGAGTCATCTGAAGCTTCTTTGTCTCGGTCATGTATTTGTAGAGATGTGACGTTCGCGATCAAGTCAGGCATTTAAATGGATCTTTTAAGTGAACGATAAAAACCGGTTCCCAGGTGTGATTGCGAGCCATTTGTATGTGCAAATTGCCAACAGTTTCTTCACCTGTCATCTGTGCCCGGTGAGCCTGACTTGTCCGTGCTGTCTTCATATGAAGGACTAACGACGTCTCCAAGTTCAAGTTGTCCACAGCTCGCTCCATTCACATAAATGCAGATATATATATACGCCCCGATTCTTAGAGGAATGACTAGAGACTGGAGCCAGACTTATTGCTTTATCGGGGAAGAGGAGATAGTAGTGACAGAACCAAAAAAAAAACCAGAGTCAAAGGAAACGAGCCAGTCTTTTCAATGACGCTCCTCAAGCTCCAGCTCCCTTCAAAGAGCCTTAAATTCCAATCTCTATGTCTTAAAGTTGTTATTATTATGTCTGCTGTTTTTCATTCCTTTCAGTTGTCGCCCATGAGCTCTGCTACTCAGCACTGCCCCCACAGATCATCGGTGGTACTGCATCGTTTGATATGAATCCATAAGCTCCTAGAAATATACCAATTTACACAGGCAATGAAGCCTCTGCCCGTATCCGTCTGCATATTTAGCGTTAAGAATTGGGTCTTTAGTTTGTGAACACATGCACACGACAGAAACTGCATCTCCAAGAAAGTAACATGCATCACAAAATGTAAGTCTGCAAAACTACAGAGTGGATATCATCCCAGATTGCACTTGTATTTCACTGAATTATATTCAGTCAGGAGTTTGCATGGTCTCTCTGGGTATTCCCTTAGTACTCTGGCTCCGTCACACAATCCAGCACTATGTAGGGTGTAAGTTTGTGTGCCTCCCTCTGTGTGTCGGTCGGTCCTGTGATGGAGTGGCGACTCGTCCACGGTGCATCCTCTCATTTACCTGATATCGGCTGGGATCAGCTCCAGAGGCTCCTCCACCCTAACTGGCATGAAGTTCCAGAGGAAATGGACGGAGTGACTCTCTGACAGCGTTACTGCGCACACACACACACACACACACACACACACACACACACACACACACACACACACACACACACACACGTGAAGAATGTTGACTTGTTCTTTAGAGAATGTAAACAATTTGAGAAGTTTAGCGACTCTCACTGGAATGTTAACACGGAACATCCAAGTTGAACAGTCACCAATTTATATCTCCACCACTCACTCAGCTCATAACTTTTTTTTTTTTGTTACAGGGTGGGGTGGCGGGGGGTGTGTGCTGTGGGGGGGGAAGCGCTTGAGTTGCGTGTGTGTGTTGGGTAGGGTGTTGCCAAACTTCTTCCCCATTGTGTTTTTCCCAGTGCGGTGCTGGGATAGTTTGGAGAGCTTGCTCTGTTCCCGCGGCGACAGACTGCGGCCCCTCTCTGCCGCGCTCAAGGGCCCTTGAGGCGGCCATTATCTGGACGCCCGCCTCGCCGAGGCATATGGGTAATTACTGAGCTAATAGAGTGATGGAGGGAGAGGCAGAGGCAGGAGCCTAGGCCAATTAGATGATGCATTAGTGCTCTGTCTTTTGTAAGCACCTAATGTGTGGGGAAAGGATGGGGTAGATAGAGAAAACGTGTCATTTCTGAAGGGTCAGGATCCTTGAGCAAATGCAAACAGTCTCTCCCTCGCATACACGTACACGCGCACACGCACACGCACGCACACAGACGTCACACACACACACACACACACAACTCAGAAGCTGCATGCACATGCATACACACAAACATGCGTGCCAGATCACACGGTGAAACCACAATTGCACTTAAAAATGCACCACACACATATGCACGCACCCACACACGCATGCAGTCATGCACACACACACATACACACACACACGGACACACACACACATACACACTGATTACTGTGCTTTGTTTTGCTCTTTTCTCTAAGTGTCTGAAGAGTGTGAAGTCGTAATTATAGCACACTCTGGCTTTACCTCGTGCCTGCATACGCACATACACACATAAACACACACACACAAACACACACACACACACAAACCAAATGCAGATGAGTCCAAATAAACGAGGAGACCCTGCCCAGTCTATTGAGGTCTGCTATGAGAATCCACTCCATCAATTACATTAAAGAGGCTGCCTAATGATGGCCACAGCTGTAATCACGCTCAGCTGAAGCATTTTACACCCCGCTTCTTTGTTTTCACCTATTATCATCCATCCCACAAAGGAGAGAAATTCTATCTCAAGCACAGTGTTTTGAGTTAAGAATGTGCTTTTTGTCACCATCCAGTTTTGTCAGATTGTGAATCACTGTTTTGGCAGTTGCAGCTGGAGTCATTGAAGTTGGCAGGAAGCGGGGAGCGGCGGAAAGTTTGCCGCTTTGACGCGGAGTTTTCATCTTTTTCGCTTTTTCGCTCTGACAGGTTGCAGGAGTTAAATGGAAAAAAAAAAAAAGAAAAAAAGAAAAACTGGCCACGCATCAGCTTTTTGGCTCGTACAAATCTGTGTGTCTTGAAAGTTGAAACAGTATTGAAGCCATTCAACCTGATAAGTGCGATTTTGACATCGCCAACTTTTGTAAACAGCCAGGACGGAGTGAATCACTGCACGTGCTGCGCAAACATGTTCTCTTAAATCACACGCAATGGGTCCCATGTCATTAACTTAATTATTATTCCAATATACAATTAATATCAAAACAGACTCATCAAAGGGCGAACACAGCCGGGACGTTATTGCCGGACAAAAGCGTGTGATTAACACTCCAAATCGACTTCATTGTTACACCAGTAACAATAACTCAGAGGACCTTTGCTTTCTTTTCTGTGTCGCCTGACCGAGGTTGCCGACCACTTCAGCATAAACCCCTCAATTACAGACATACAGAATGTGTGTGTTGTTGAATATTCTGCGAAGCATTGTTATTCATTCAATCCCAACAGATGAAACTATAATAGCTGTGTATTATTACTCTCGATCAGAAATAGCAGCTCTCATTATCACACAAAAGACTCTATTACTGATATCATTATCAAAACGGGAAACGGAGGAGGGGGGTCTATAGCTTTCACCATTTAAATGACTTTGTTTCACGGACCTTTAGTAAATTTTTACTGTTATTGGGATTGGCACGTACGTTTTCTTTTTTTTCCTTCTTTTTTTTTTTGAACAGGCCAGCTTCACATCTTTGACCTTGTTGCCGCTGAGTGACAATGTGTGAAGTTAGTGTGCGATTATTATTAATGGTGAAGCCACTGCTCTCCTATCATGTGGTTTTTGTTTTATGGTGGCTGTGGAAATACCTTAATTGCACCTAATTCAAACCTATCTTTGATGAGCAGATAGGGGGGATAAACTTAACTGTGCTTGCAGTTTGGCAGAGGCATTGATCTTTGCTGCCGGCAGGAGCGGCTTCAGGGAGCTTCAAAGGCGTTCCTTGACTGGATCACCTTGAGGATGTTGCTTCAGGTGCTCTCAGCATCACTGAGGTGCAAATTAAAGTGGCTGCTGAATGAGAGCTGGCATGAAAATCTGCTCAGAAGAATTTTTGAAAGATAATGTGACCGCTCTACAAAACCTAATTCGACCGGCACGAGATCACACTCACAAAAAAAAACTCCTTTCGATTCCTTAAAATTTATTTGGAACTTTTTCAAAGTTCACACTCTCACCTCACAGTGACAGTGTCCTCCGTCCGAATCCGGGGTTGGATTGTGTTTATGTGCAAAGTTTGCATGTTCTCCAAGCACACAGGTTTTCTCAAACAGATCAGTAACTTTCATTTCATGGTTTCATCGTTGACTTAAATGGTCTGGTGAATGTGACAGTGAGACTCCACTATTCCACTTTTGACCCATTCATGCCTTCAGTGAGATCAACTCCAGTAGCTGCAACCTGAATTTGGATGAAATGGGGTTGAAAATGGATGGATGGAGAATTTTTTACCTCTTTGATGTGTTCTAAGATATATAAAGGTTTCTGCGTTCATTTCATTTCTTTTAAAATGGTAGCTACAGGTGATGCTGGAACCGTCTTGGGACTAACTTTATCTGACAGTGCATTCGGCACTCAGATTTGCAGCTATAAAAATGTACAAAGAGATTAAGTTTGACATTATACAGTGTATTTATAAGTAGCAATGGAGTGGCAGCGTTTAGCCAGTCCCCCGACTGCGTACTTTAAATGTGTGTTAGAAAGATTTACATAAGCCGAACACGCTGTGTAAATACTGCTCGACAAACAAGACGGAGGCTTTACCCTCCTCTCCATCGCCCCTGGCTGTTACTGATACAGCCGAGTAACGGACTCTGGGACAGACGAGCCGAAAACAAAACAGATGCTAATGCGTGACCTGGCTCTCCAGGCTCACCTCCTGCGATAGAGCCCCATAGTTCTCAAGTACGGCCAACCTGGTCCTTAATCTATCAATGGGAGGCCCTCCTCTCCCAACATTCAGACACACAGCCATCCTCCAGACACACACACTGGCCCCTGCCCCGGTAAGACCAGTCCCCATCTCCTCTGGGCTGAAGGGCCCTTCAGACGTCTACTGAGAAAGAGCAGAGGGGTGGGAACGAGGAGGAGAGGAGCTGAGCACAGAACAGAGGAGAGCGCAGAGAGGCGAGAAAATGATGGAGATGTGAACTGAGAAAGACTGAAGGAGGAGGTTGAGGAGGTGTGTATTGGATCAGGCCCCTGAGGGTTATGGCTGTGGTTCATGGTGTGTATTAATGTGCGAAGCTCTGGTATTCTCTGTCATGCTAATCTGGCCGTTGTTTCTTTGTTGTTTTGCCGGTGTCTGCCGGTGTCACATGCACTCATCCCTTCCCTCGTCCTCTGCTTTCTTCTCTTTATGTGCCTACCCTTTGGAGTGGACGATCAGAGGGAGTAATAGGGGGTAAACAGTTCTGTTGTCTAAAAGGATCACATTTGAATAACTAATACATTGCTAGCATTAGCATACATTAATTATTCAGCCCTGCGAAGGTGCTAGTCTTTTTCCAAATAAGCCTCAGCCGTTTGTTTCAGTTGTTGTTTACAGAAGGAATGCTTCCAGGAACCAGGACAGATGAAAGGAAAAAGAAAAAGGAGAATGTTAAAAGCGTCTCCGCTCGCTATCGCCGACCCTGGGGCTCCACCAGGCTTCATCTGACCTCGCCGCACATATTTCATGTGTTTCAGTCAAAGAGGGGGAGAAATTCGGAGGTGTGCACCGCGCCGAACAGTCAGCGCGCCCTTTTCCAGTTTCCTCCTGATTACTTTATCGGTTTGAGATCTTGGACGGGGAGAGTAATTGCGAGAACGGGCCGAGCCAGAATTTCCTGGAGGTAGCATATCTCTCAAGTCTCAGTTGGTGCGGTTGGAGTAGAGGAGGGGGATCTCCTCCTGCGTGTTTATCCACAGTAATCAGGAGTCTGTGGAGCAGGAGCGGAGGCTTGGCAGTAGGGGGACACTGCCACATTAGACAGGAATGAATAGCAATGTGCCAAGCCTGGCACACTAACGCTTTAGACACAGCATCCTTTTTGATTTGGTCAAAACTTTAGGAGGGAGAGAGAGAGAGAGAGAGGGAGCGAGAGAGAGTTGTTGAGACAGTTGAGCTGGAGCAAACTGGACCATGTTTCAGTTTTGTTGTGTTGTTTTTTTTCTCTCTTTCTTTCCCCCCCCCTCCATCTCTCTGCCCATGAACTTTTGCAGCAAAGCAATGGGGAGGAACAAAAGAAGCCGTTCTGGGTTGACAAAGAGGAGAATAGATGGTATGCGAACGACAAGCCGCCATCTGCTCTGGAGGACGACCAAAATCTTGACACACTTCAGCAATCCCACAATCCCCTGCTCCAGGAGCGTTCCAGGCGCCCCATTCATGCTCTCCCCTCCGCTCCCAGAGTCTGTGTGATTTCCCCCTTTTCTCTCCTCCTCAATTAAGTCATTAATTCCTTTCTTCGCCCCCCTCTTAATGACCGCAGAGGCACAAACAAGCCCTGGTTGCTTCCTATTGAGGCCCTATGATTGGGCATAATTACCGCAAGGGCCTAAGTATGGAGAAGCGGGAACGAGGGAGGAGGGATGCATTGTTTTTTTGGCAGCGGCGAGGAGGAGAGCGCAGACGAAGATGCACTTTCCGTAGGACCCTTCCTCTCTTGACCTGGACCACGCACTGGTGTCAGTGAACACCGGTCGCCTTCCGCAGGGCCGACAGCGAAAACGAATCGACGACATCCGTGACGCCCGGACCTGGAAGACAATGCAAAAGTGAGAAAACGCCACAGTTTTAGCTCGGCGAAAAATGCAGGCGACTGCATAAATTTCCATGTTAAGCAGCGGGTCTTTTGTCCACCTCCTAATTATTATGATACATCATGTCTTCATCATGCAAGTTTCAAGACCGCCATGTGTGGAGTGCTTCGGGGGGAAAAGGTGTTGTTGTTGGCGGGAAAGCGCAGTCCGCATGAAAACCAAACGACTACAGCAAAGAGAACCGCCAAGATCTGTGTCGGAAAAGGTTTCTCGGCGTAATTTATCGCCAGGTGGAGTGATCAGCTTGACAGGTCTGGTTAGAGAAGGGTTCCGGACCGCCGCATGTGGCTAACAACTGAGGGTTTCTAGTAGTGACCACCAAGGATGTCCTCCAAAGGAGAGAGAGAGAGAGAGAGAGCAGCATTTCTCCCGAAAATCAGTCGTCTTGTTTGGCTGATTGTGCATTATGTGACCATCTGCAAAAAACTGGGCGTGTGTCCGTGTGTGTGTTTTGCGGCGGGAGGGCGGGGCCGCCGTCGCTGGGAGATGTGCAGGGGAATTAGACAGTCTTTAATAACACATTTTGGGGATAAATGCATTTTTGAAATACTCACAGATTGCTCCATTTATAGATGTGGAGGAGCTGAAACAGAAAGAGAGAGAAAGAGAAACAGAGGGAGAGGGGAACAGATAGAGTAAATCTCCAGATTAGAGATTAGCCATAGTAGCAGATTTAAAGGGTTGTCTGGTCCCCTGCCAGCCTGTTCAGGCATCTATCTGGCTTCTGCTGGCCAGGCCTGCCATGGCCCTTCTAAGTAGATCACTCAACCCTTACTGGATGCCATGTTGCCACTGCTGCCCTCCATGCTCTCTCTTTCTTCCTCTCTCTCTCTCTCTCTCGCTATCAGTTGCTTCTGCTCTCAGAAAGGCAGACAAAAGGTTCTGCCTGAATCAGTTTTAGGACAGAGCGAGAGCTGTGATGGAAAACATTTTGTCCACCCTTCCTGGCTGGAACTACAGGCTTTTTTTTTTTTTTTTTTCGGGCCTTTCACGTGATTCCAACCCCTTAAAATAAAACTCCAAAGCCTCCTCGCTAATGTCCAGATCAGAGGAGCCGCTAAGCGCCGCCGTGGACGGCTCAGTTTACGAGTTTGGGGAAGGGTGGAGGGGCTGAAAAAAAAAAAAAAAAAGGCGCAGTGTGAGGGTATTTACTGCTTTTCAGTGTGTAATGGTGACAGCGGGTGTTCGCGTGATGCAACGAGTGATGTTCCCCGTGTCGCCTAATGATTATCTTTGATGTTTTTAGGCCCTTTAAGCAGTTCTTATTGGGGGAACTAATTCCTGTTTTTACACGGGTGTAAGTAATCTGCTGTAATCGGCGCATTCACCCAAACACACTGGCGTATGTAGGAAAAAAGCAGCGGGTCAGATAACTATTACACACACTTGTGGTGTAAATCCCATTGAGGCTAAGCTGGACACAGTGGGTGGCTTCAAAAGGTAAGAGGTTAAATATGATGTGTGTGAACTTGCGTCGTTTAACCCCCGTACGTCTTTTTAATCGGTTTTGGAAGCATGTTTAAACAGACACTTTAGGCATCTGTTTACTTTCCCAAATCTCATGAGCATACGAGTGTATTGTCAACAGCTGGACGCAACTGCAAGTGCACTGGTCCAGTGACTTTGCATGAGTAGCAACACTATATTTTAAAATGAACTTCATCTGGGAATATATAAAAACCATAAGCGCAGCTGCACGTGTGACATTAACCTTAAACTTTTGTTTTGCACAAGGATGAATTTTTAATTAACCTCTTGAAATAATGTGAAGTAAGCCAGTGTACGGCGCATTTCTGACAGAGCCTTAAACAAAGCCCGAGCAGCTATATCTTGCCCCACATTATTCTTCCGTAAGCTGCTTACAACCCAGTTGTGGTCTGATACAGAGATGAAATCTTGGAGAGGCGTGTCTCTGGATCCAGGAAGCGGTGGCCGCTGATTTGAGAATAGAGCTCTTGGACGGAGGATGTGCTCTGGGGGTATCACACACACCCCAAAAGACGGTGGGACACAATGAGAAATCACAGCTCTTTCACTTTTCGTCCATCTGCCCGCCATGGAGCGTGCTCAGTGTGTGCCACTTGGCTTAATTCTGTCCCATCAGCCACCACAAAAGCCCCCCGATCCAATCACAGGGATCAGACCAGGGCCAAGACCATGAGATGCGGAGCCAAGGAACAGACCAGAATCAACAGCCCATTCTCTCAAGATCACACACACGCAGACACACACACACACACACACACACACACACACACACACACACACACACGGAAAGAAGAGATGCAGAAAAGAATATGGAGGAGAGAGTGGCACAGAAAGTGTCGGCAAAAAGAGTGAGAAAACATCACCTTTTCATTTATATATATATTTTTTATCATCAGTTTCACCAGCTCCATCTCCGCCTGTGGGGATGGAGGAAGAGATAACACAAGTCAAACGCAAGCGAGAGCATAAAAGTTACCATATGTTACCTCTGTAATACCACTTTCTTTAAAAGGCTGAGAGATCAGGATGGAAAAAGATGAGAATGGAAAAATGTTTTTCTCAAATGCCACACATTCTCTCTCTCTCTCTCTCTCTCTCTCTCTCTCTCTCTCTCTCTCTCTCTCTCTCTCTCTCTCGTTGCTTTTGCCTCACACTCGCTGACTGTTAATTGTGTGAGAGCGGGTCATCAGTAGCAGTGCATTAGAATAATGGAAATAGATGGCAGAGACCTACGGATGGCAACACAAGCCATCTTCCCTATTTGCATGGCTGTGTGCTCTGGGACAATTATGTCATTATCACAGACCTCTGTGTGTGTGGATGTGTATGTGTGTATGTGTATGTGTGTATGTGTATGTGTGTATGTGCGTGTGTGTGTGTGTTGGTTGACAGGTGGGCAAACGAAGCTGCTAAGTGCCAAGGAAATGTGAACTCTCTCTTTCACTTTCTCTCTTGGTTGGTAAAATCTCTTAATGGTGTGTTTTCTGTTTGTTCCCGCAGTTGCTTTTTTTTTGTTTTAATAATTTGGTTTTAACTCCAAAACTTCAAAATCTTTGTGCTGGTATCTACTTTTATGGGCTTTGTATGTGTGTTTTTCCTCCAATAAGTGGGATGCCTGGAGTAATTGCAATGCTTTTATCAGCTTAAAGGAAAGCATTCATCCTCACGTCCTTATTTACGAGCTAAAGCTGGCAGGTGGAAAGTTCTTTTTTTTTTTTTTTTAAGTATACACAAATGCAGCATTTTTAAAGAAAAATATATAATTTAAAAACGCTCATGTGTTCTGTTTTGTGTGACTTTGTTCACAGTTGTCATGTTTAAACCCTGAGTTGGACAGAAGAGTTCCACGTTTGACTCTAAACTCACGCTCATGCCACACGTGCCTCGTCTCACACAGACCTGCAGTTTGTAGTTAATTATAATCTAATTTATTCTTTTTTTAATACAATTTTCCAAACATGTTTTAGGAAAAGTGTTGCATCTTCCCTTTATCTTGTATTTATAGGGATTGTCTTAGAAAAATACAAGGTTGTGATGGTAAATATTTCTTTTTCCAATGTTTTTCTTTTCAAATCCGATCAATCACCTCTTCTCCTGATGTGACGTGCACAAACTCGTGGTACATTAGCAAGCGCAATGAACTGATTTTTTTTTTTGCACAGTTTATGTTTGTAAAATGAGTCTGATTGGTGGATGTTACGGAAATGCACAACAGTAAAGAAACATTTTTCTCACATCCATGACTTCATTTCTCATTATAACAAGAAACAAGACAGTTTTCTCATTTTAATGAGATGAGTAAACTATCTCGGTAGAACAAGATGCAGCTCAGAAATGTGCGCGATGCACAGACAGATGCAGCTCTAGCTTTAAACTGACAGTATATAAAATCGACCGCTCTTCTTCCTCTCTGCTTCCTTCACATGTTTTTTGACCATATTTACCAAATTGACTTAAAAAGTTGTCTTCCTATCCAAGTCTTTATCTCAAAACTCTTTAAACTCAAATATCAGAATATCTGAAGTTGCTATTGTTTTTACTATAAGAACAAAACACATTCAGTTTACATTTCTTTAACTTTCCAGTCATGTGTTCCTCTCTAAAGCCAAAAAGATGAATCTTGAAACCTGGGAAAGTCCCTTATTTTCACAACATACCACAGACGAAGCCCAAATGCAAGGGAGTTCCCATTTTGCCCCCTTCCACCCATCGCCTTGTGACCTTTCTAAACTATATAGGGATGCAGACGTGGCCTTTCCTCATTTCCAGTCTGCCGGTGAAAAAAAAAAAAAAAAAAAAAACCCGGAAAGACCAAAGAAAATAGTTAAAATTCAATGAAAACATCTTCCCTCCTTCCTCCTGTTCCTCCTCCACCCCCTGGAGTTAGTGAGGGCTGTCAAACATTGCAGGACCTCTCCAGATACCCCCGGACCTAAGAAAACAGCGCACAGACTAAAGAGGGGTGACCTTTGACTTCAATTAGTGTCCGCTGCGTCCGCCGTACACGGCTGACACTTCCTGCGCTCATCAAGGCAGGGAAGAGGAGGCCACCTGCTAACCGTGCACTGTCACCTCTCTGCACAGCGCGTGTGTGAGTGAGTGCGCGCGTGTGTGTGTGTTCCTACTTAGATTTGATCCCACTAAAATAAGTAATAACCCGCTGAAATCACCTCCCGCCCGGCCGCTTTTCACCGCGGTTTCGAAAAAACAGACGGGAAACATACAAAGTACATGTTTTGATGGCGGCGGCGGCGGGCTGGACGTATTTTAAAAAATTAGTATTGACATGACAAATCTGAGCAGTTACGGCCATGAACAACAAGAGGCCATTAAATCCATCAGCAGAGTCTTCAGGCTGTTTCAGTCGCGTCAGAGATGTTGGGCAACATGCATTTATCTCACTAGCAGCAGGCATTGTGGAGAAAAGGTGTGAGGTCTTTTTTTTTCTGTGAAACCTCTTAGCGTCCCATAATCAGGAGTGATAATGTGTCTCATTCTATGCTAATGTGTGTGTTTTACAGCAATCAGGCGACAGGTGATGATAGCACACGCTTAGAGATGTTCTGCTGTGTGCGCGTGCGGCCGGCGTGTGTGTGTGTGTGTGTGTGCGTGTGCGCCCGCGCGCAAGTGTGGACGCAAGGCACCATTAGTGACTTCCCAGGTCCTCTTCAGGAATACAATGGGCGGCGAAATTGCTTTAATGGAAAAAGGCTAATGTGAGATGCACACACACACACACACACACACACACACACACACACACACGCATGTACACGCACACACACACACGAACACACCGCCTTAGCAAATCACTCAAGCCGGTAAGAGGTAGAAAAAGGGAGGATACTATCACTTACACTTGAAAAAATAGAGATGGAGGAGAGAAAATAGACAGTGAGGAGAGAGTTGGCGCTGCTCTTCTTCCACTTACTTTATGCTTCCACCCACTACAGGCGGTAGTTTTCCCAAACAGAGGCACCGATTTTCTGGTTAAGATTTTTATTTATTTTTTTTTTTCCTACCTTCCTTAAACATGCAAGTGTAATATATGAAGAGAGATTGGATGGAGAGAGAGGAGTAATGGCTGCATATGTGATTTATTATCTGCTGCTGTGCACAACATGCTTGACTTAAAAGAGCGTTGGTATTTCAGAAGAAGAGAGAAAAACTGATGACTGGTAGTATGAATGGATTGTTGAGCTCAGACTTCTTATCACACTTTCGCTTCTCACCAGTAATCTGATGAAATGTCTTCTAGAAAACCTTCAAAGAGAGAAAGTGCTTGAGGAGAGCGTGTGAACTCTACACCAATGTCACATTCAGCCCCACCAGAGATAGATTTGACTTTAAAAATGGCGAGGAGCAAGACGAGATCAGTATTTCATGCCACACAGTGAGTGATCGGCATTGTCTGTTTTAGTGATATGACATGATGGCATATTTAATGCTTCATAATAAAAAAAGAAATGGGTGTGCTGTTTTGTTTTAATGTATTGCTATTGCTTGATGACATGTATTGATCACTTAAAGTTTTTAATTGTTTATTTTTTTCACTGATTGTTATTTCTTGCAGTGTTTTCAGTGGAACCCAGGACTTTAAACACTTCCCCTCTTGGTGGCTGCTGCCGTGCAGGACGTCACCGTCCAAACCTCCAAACGCACAATCAACTGAAGAAAACAGCGTTCATTAGCATAACGTCAACAAACAGCTCACGCTCCTTTTTCTTTTTCTTTTTTTCCCAGAAAGACAGGTCCACACACACATACAAAGACACACGTGCTGGCGCTCTGCTCGGGAAGACAAGGCACGTTCCTCCTTTGTCACTAATGGTCTCATTTGTGCCCTGCTCAAGGCTGGCAAGGCCTGCAGCATCTGTTTGACTGGAGGCCATGCCATAAGGTGCCAGGACTCCAAGGATCCTCCGCACTCCCTCAAGAACGGCGCTCTCTGCCCCGCTAACCTCACCCTTCACCCCACCTTTCGCTTTTCCTTACACTTCACCCTCGGATGCCGCGCTCCCCCCCCCCCCAGCTCACCGCCGCCGCTGCAGACGCCCGTTAACTTGTGACTCTCTCCTCGTTCTCACATCACTCATATCCGCAGTCCCGAGTCTTCCTCATCGCCTCAGGCACATCAGAAGTAACCCTCCCACCTGGCTCCTTCTTTTTGTTCTTTCCCTAATCTGCTCTGCCCCCTCCTTTCTTCTCTTCACCTCCCCGACGCCCCTCGTCCTCCCCTCGCCTCCGTCCGCGGCTCCTCCTGTCAGGACGTGTGAGACGTCAGCGGCGTCCCTTAATCTGTCGCCCGCTTTCCTCCCCCCGTTTCTCCTAAAATTCCTCTTTTGCAGCGTCCCCCAGGGGTGAGCGAGATGTCATCTGGCTGGGACTTTAACTTCCAGTGTGTGTGTGTGTGTGTGTGTGTGTGTGTGTGTGTGTGTGTGTGTACCCACTTCCTAATGCCAGGAAGCCTCGCGCCTTGGAGGAACAGACAGATTAGAGGTTATAGTCTTGCTCCCAGCACGCCGTTCAAGCTGCATTCCCAGGAACGTCTCCATCCCTAACAAGCGTCACATTCCCCCCCTCACCCCCTCACCCCAAGTTTGCCTGCGGCGACCCCACAACCCCGAAACGCCGCGGCAGCCACAGGAGAAAGTGATCTGATGGCACTTGCTCCAATATTTCTGGCTTATCTCCCTTTTCTCTTTGCCGGATAATCAAAGACCTCCTTACCCGGAGCTGCAGCAGGAAGATGTTTAGTGCGTTTAGTGTGTGTGTGTGTGTGTGTGTGTGTGTGTGTTTACCTCATATGAGCCCCTGCTGAGCTCTCGTTTGCCCTCTGGAGAGAGCGGATGGAGAGAGTGAGAAGGACAGAAAAAGAGGGATGTTACGGCCTGGGAGGAGACATGGCCGGGGGGGGGCGTTCTTATGACAGAGGGGGTGTGTGTGTGTGTGTGTGTGTGTGTGTGTGTCTCTGTGGCTAACAAGCAGCGCGGAGCCACAGAAGGTGTGTGTAGCCGAGCGTGAGGAAGCACTGGAGACAGCGCAGGCCCACCGAGATGACCGTGGAGCTAATGCTATGTTAGTGAGCAGCTAACGGCGTGCCTGGGCCGCGGCACGCCGCCCTTCCACACACATCACGGAGGCCCACAGTGCAACAAAAGGAGACACCTCAGGTCTGGGGGGGAGGTATTACCAGTGACACATCTTTTGGGCACCAGTTGGGACTCCTTTTTACCATCTGAGCCTCTAATACCGTGACTCACACTCTGGGTTATATAAAGAGATCCTTAAATCCAATGTGGCGGCGAAGGTGAGGCGGAGCGACGCTCAGAGCGGGAGAAATAACCGGCGCTTCAAGTCGATGTACGCAGAGGAAGCCTCATGCGGGAAGACACCCTGGGTAACGTGACTGGAAGGGGGCTGAGACATCTCTCGGGGTCTGCAGGCGTTCACGCTGCGCTGGGCTCGCCGCTACCTGGTGAGCTCAAACGTTTGCAGCTAAACCAGAAGTCGTCGTTTCTTGTGAGTTGCCGTCGAGCTCCGGCGGTCTCTGGGTGACCCTGCCGTGTTGTCTCGAGGCGGAACGCGGGTCGTGGCGGTCTGCAGCCTCACGGCTAATGAAGGACTGCAGGTGGCGGGCGGTGATCTGGTTATGAGATCACTAAACACTGCAGGCGAATTAGGGGTTAATTTCTGGAGCGCTGCGTTTTACCCCCGAAACAGGAATCAGCGTTAAGCGCCGCTGTGCCGCTTGCTCCGCGGAGCCTAATTTCTTCAATGTAGCAGACGGGTTCAGGTAAGAGACGGAGCTGCTCTGTGCGATCGGATCACGGCCCCGGGCCCGGGAGCCGCGACCCCGCTTTAACAAGTAGTACTACAGCCGTTCATTAAAGTCAGACCAGGAGGAGATTCACCCAGACCTTATTCTTTTTTTTATATACAGAGAGTGAATTAATCCTGAATCATTGGCGGGTGAACTCAACTCAGTGGCATTTGTTGCTTTTAAAATCAAAAAGCTTTTATTTTTGGGGATAAACATTTGACAGAGCCTTGCATTTGTGGGATGAGCAGCAGAGTTGAATATGTGGGTTACTTCCTCATGTGAATGTTGGCCAAATCTTCTCAGTAAATGTCCAACAACGTTCTATTGAAGTTTGTGGTTGTTCCATGGATTCTATGATGGAAAATTCTCCACTTTTTGTGCAAACTTTGTGTTGCTGGATCAGGTCTTTCTCTGAGTGACTTTGAAATGATGCTTCTATTAAAAAAAAAAAAAAAATCTATTCAGTGATTCAATCTGGACTTAAACAGAACTCTGTTTTCAGTCGCTTCCCCGGGAAGGACGCCGGACACAACCTGATACTGTAACAGGTCACTGAAACGACGCTTTTATTTTGACACAAATCTAATGTCAATTCAAGACTGTGCAAGGATAAACTGAAACACAAGGTTGATGGAAGATATTAACCTGTTTTACATTTCTGCTCACCTGTGCAGTCAGTGTGCTGTTTCTCGTGTGTGTGTGTGTGCATTTGTGTGTGTGTGTGTGTTTACAGGGAATAATGAAGAGGCATTGTGTCTCCTCATAATGACATCATGGCTCTGACAGAAGCTGGAGAAGACGCCCGAGGTCTCGAAACGGAACTCTTCAGCTTGGCGCAAGTGTGTGTGTGTGTGTGTGAGAGAGAGAGAGCGGGAGAGTGTGTGTGTGTGTGTCCGTCCCTGGGCTATCTGAGTCCTCCTGGGCTTTGTGAACGAAAGTCAAACCGTCAAAGACAAAAACAAAACCTGACCACCAGCAATATGAAGCAGAGGGCAGGCCATTTGGCTGCTGCCCGCTCGCCGCTGCCTGTGTGTGGAAGCGAGGGCTGAGGGGGGGGTGCGTTTAAGGAGAGGGAGGGGGGGCCGGGAGAGACCGCGGAGCGAAAGGACGGATGGAGGAAGTTGCAGAAGCAGTTCAGGGGTCAATTCAGCCTGCAGGCCCGGGTGACGCTCTCAGGGCTCAGAAAGAGAGTCCCACATTGCATCATGGGAGTCCTTGCTGTGTCCTCTTCATCTTGCCCCTGACCAGGAGGATCCATCCCGGAGGCTTTGCGCGCAAAACTCGCGCACCTTCCTCCTTTGTATGTGAGGAGCTGCATGGACGATGCAGCGAGCGCGTCTAAATGTTGAATTAGGTCGACGGCTTTCATTTAATTCATAAAAGTACTAAAGAATTAACAAAATGTGCTTAAATTACCAAAAGTCGAAGCGTCTGTTCGGTGCTTGTTGTAACTTCTCTCAGATTTTAGACATTCATCAGTGTTTATGTAGCATTTTCTGCCTGTGAGCGACCAAATTAATGTTAGGAAGATGAAAAACAAGGCAGGAAGAGAGATCCAAAAGTAAATGGATATTTTTATCTGTGATCTCTTTTTTTTTTTTTTCCTTTTTACGTAATGGGACGCCTTAGTCTTTTTGTGAGGAGTCACTCAAAGTAAAAATATTTTGCAAAAGCGAGAGAAATACTGAGGTGAATCCAGTTTTTGACATATGTTTTACACTTATTTGTGAAGGTTTAAAGGACATTTATTGACTCGGTCCTCGTCAGGCACCTTCTTGTCACCTAAGATAGATTTTTTTGTTAATCACAGTTTGCATGTAAAGACGATGGTAATAAAGTCAATCATACCTAAAATTTATCAGGGATATCAAAAATGAAAGGCTTTTTTTTTTTTTTTTTTTAAGCAGCTGTTAAAAAAACAGGTGCACACAGCAAAAACTAAAAAAAATGGCACATGACCTGGCAGACCGCGGAGCCCTTCATGCACGCACAACAAATGTTCTCCAGGATGTAGGCGGACATGTTTTCTTGTCAGCGATCAAGAAAACACTCAAACCTCGGAGGATTCGCCTCAAACTGCCGGTGAGCGTCAAAAACAGAAAGGTCGGGTCAGGCCGGCCCGCGAAAACACAACAAAATAAAATGACTGGGCTGCTGCATGAAGTCCTGTGATGAAACAAATACAAAGGAGCATCAAAATAATGAAAAGGGAAGATGCGGGGAGTTATGGAAACAACTCATGTCCCAAAGCAACACCTCATCTGCGAAACATGGTGGATGCTTCTGTTCGAGCGCTTCAAAGGCGCGAGCGTCTGAGCCAAAGGGCTATACGATGTGATCCACACACTGCTTTAAACACGGATGTAAAACTGGCTTTGGTTTAGCGGTTTAGGCTCTTGCCTCAATGGAGCGATGGAAAAAAAAAATGTATTTGAGGCTAATTAGTAACTCCAAACTAAAATCTCTACTCTGTTGAACTTATGTCCACGTCTGTATCAGAGCATATCATCAATAATGAAACGATAATTAAGGGGATCCTTCATGTGGAGAGTAAAATATGCTGGCAGGGATCCTGCAGCTGCACTGGAACCCACTGAAGGCACGGCTCACATCTGCGCTGAGTAAGATTGACAGGTTTCTTCTCAGAGCTGAAGTCAACCTCTCGCCCTGAGTGTGTGTGTAATGTGAGAGAGAGCACTAATCACCTCAGACTCTTGACCCCGTGGCGGCGAAGCCGGCACAAGGGAAGCGCGCCGTGACACCGCCGACGGCCGCGCGCGCCTTTTTGACGAGCGTGTCACTCCAGGTAATGGATACCGCGGCTCACGTTTAAGTCAGACTACAATTTTTCCAGATTTTAACCCAAACTTCAGTCCTAAGAGCGAGTCTGAGATTTGAATAAACTAAGAGTCAGTTGCACATATCGCCCTGCCAGGGCCAGAGGCAGATTTGCCGGTTAGCTTGGCTGGCAGGACGAGTGCAGAAAGACACGCTCGTTTTGTTAACGGCTCAAATCCCTCCGCCTCTAAAGCGCAATTTAATTCATAGAATTTTCACCGTTTGTTAGAAATGCACGCAGGACCTCTGCCGAGACTGCTCTCCTGTAAAATGCAAATCTCAAACTGTGATAGTCTGGAGATATTTCCTAAACTTTTTTGAACGACATGATACGCTGCCAAAGCCGGTTGGTGCTTGTGGATACATGGTCAGCCTTAATAGCCGTTAGCTCTAATTTAAAGTTAGCGTCACACTCAGGTTTATGAAGTATGGTAGGTAAAAAAAACCTAAACCAGGTTAGGAGTCACTGTTTTAACAAAATTACTTATTTTTCATATTCTTTCATATCTTATAGTACACATATCTGCTGATTCACTGTCAAAACTGCTCCTGAAACCCACTGAATTTCCCCCAGACCGTTCCCCTGTTGTTCGCATGTCGACACAAGAAGCATCACCGCCGCTCATGTACTCATCCAGGTCTGTTTATTGTTTTCCAGAGTGCACTGACACAACAGAGGGAGCACACACGAGAGCGAGCATCAGTAAAAACCAGAAAACACTCTGCCGTCTGAGTCATTTCTGATAGAAAAAAAAAAAACAAGTGTTATTAGATGGAGTATGAAGCCAGTGCTTCGTATCTGAAATGTATGATATGCAGAGAAGGAGTGAGTGTAACGTCTACAGTGAAGTGATTATCTGAGTAGTGGTTAAACAAATATGACTAACATGCTCTTGAACGCTATATGTAATGTAACCATGAAGATATAAACCAGCAACAGCAGGTGTTAAAAAATCAGCAGCAGAATCTGCATGTGGCTGTTAGTGGATATTGTGGTGTTCCAATATAAAACCATCTAATATATATTAAAAAAAAAAACAAAAAAAAGTTTGCCTGATGTGGCAGGAAGTGAGTGTCATTGCTGGATATGATTATTACTCCTGGGTGTTTGTACCTTTTCCTCAACACAACATCCTTAAAAAGATCTATTTACACAACATTTATTGTCTGATAGTTTTTTTTTTTCTCCAAGTAATAAATATATTACATGAATCATAATATTACATGCACAAAATGCAGTGTTTTACAGTACAGAAAACTTCCTCCAGTATACTTAAAAACAATCAGCAAAAGGGCTGGTTTCAACATATAGTGCCTTGTCCATCTTTTTTTTTCTTTTTTCCTTTCTAAAACGAGAAACTGTTTATCAAGATACGATTTATTAAATAACTTAACCTCGAATCTACTAAACTCTAAGTTCAAAGACTGCACGTTTTGTTCGTTCACCTTGCATAGTGTCTGTCTGCGTCGGCTCGTCACAACTCAACAAGTGGAGCGAATGATGGCGTGTTTCTGCAAATCTCAGCCAGGAATGATGAGAACAAACTGAACGTATTGCACGGGAATTTCCAGGCGAGGCGACTCGGGTCCGTTAAGTTTCGATGCAGTAACGACACACGGGGGCGACGTCTTGATCGTTCTTGATCATTTTGGCTTACAGCTACAATATGAGGAGTGCGGAAGCAAAAAAAAAAAAAAGTGATATCGGATCAACGCTCAACACTTACTGAATGAATTATTGCACCACACAGGTGTGTTAGCTCCTCCCTGCACCAACATTACAAAGCCAGTGTGTTAAAAAACCTGCACTGCACATACAAAAAGGAAAAGCTGCTTCTTGGCAAATGCTGTTAAAAAAGCAAAAAAAGACACGTATACCGAGTGTGAATGGCTGAACGTACAACATGAAGGTCTGTGCAGAAATGCATAATCAGTGTGTATTGGAACTGTGTATCTATTGGTTTGATCCGGACAGACGGTTTCCCGGATGCGTGGGACGACTCTGCGTCTACTCATTCTTGGGCCAGTCCACCCGGGCAAAGAAGGGGTGAGATCTGATGTCGTCCACGCCTCCCACCCCCGCCCCCAGCCTCTCCGTCGGGTTGTACTGGAGCAGCTGTGAAAGAGGACCAGACCAAATCTTGATGAATAAAACCAACTCCGAAACCCAAAATACTGACTGAAAATAATCCAAATAATAAGGTTGTGCAAGGCCTTTTCTAAAGTAACGACAGAATAAATTTTATTGACAAATTTTCCTTCTTGTGACCCACAGCTTAAGTTATTGTGAAAACTTAATTGTTCTTTGTAAATTATTACCGTAAAGACTGATGTGCTTCAATGCATTTCAAACATCAAAAAGAAGAAGAAAAAAAAAACAAACTCAAATATAAACAACTAGAATCACACAACGCACAAAAGGTGGTAAAAACCTAAACATAGACACATGCAGACAAAATAAATGTGTGTAAAGACCAATAAATGACACTAAGAAATGAGGCCGTTCCAATGAACACATCTCGCACAGTTCGAGTAAAAGGAGACGTTGGATTATATTTTCATCCACCTTCACAGCACAATCGCACTGGATTAGACCTGAGCTACATTAAGCTACATCAATCATTTTAATACACATCTAAAGATTACCAGTTTGGAGGATTTGCAATTAGCTTTAAGACATCAGCGTGGTGTCAGGGCTGTTATTAAGGGCACGTCTCTCTGCAGTAATGTATATTTGTTGATCGGCTGTAAAGGCTCCGGAGGATGTGTACACGATGTGATCACTTCCAGGAAGGCTTGTTTTTGGAGATCATTGCCACCGCTTCCCAGAGATTCCTGCTCCACTTAGCGTTCTCAGTAATGTGACGTCCTGTTTACAAATTATGCTGAAGAGGGTGAAGTGCAAGTAGGCAGGCAGGGAAATTCTACTGTACTTTTTACCCAAGTTATCTGTTTATTATATTTCTCTTGAATGGCTGCAACAAATCACCTGCAAGCTTTTCATTTCATTTACTAATCTATCCACCGGGTTGCAGGGTGCTGCAGGAAACCCACTCAAACACAGGGAGCACATGCAAACTCTGCACAGACAAGCCGGGATTTGAGCCCAGACCTTCTCGCTGTGAGGCGACAGTGCAAACCACTGCTCCACTGACCCACGTGACGTGTATATATAGAACCGCTCACCTGCTCCAGCAGAGACCGGGCCTCCTCTGAGACGTACTCTGGGATGTTGAGAGCCGTGTGTCGACCGATTCCCGCAGGATGGCACCGCAGCAGAGACTGAGGCGTGGAAAGAGAGACGACAGATATCAATCAGTTTAAAACATGAAAGTGTACCGACGCCCGCGGAGCCTAGGTCAACGTCAGAGCTTCACGACCGGACAAACAGGAGAACAAAGAGCAGCGGAGCAGCTGAAACAACACTGATCCGACGAAGCGCAACACCGGCACCGCTTCAGCGCTGTTGCTCTTTCTTGGATTTGCAGAACGAAAGTCACAGAACGACACGAAAAACATGACGTGTGTTTTTTTTTTTGTTTTTTGCACAAGATGAGCTTACTGGAAGGCGCTGCTGTTGAAGAGCAGGAAACTCAAACCCTTTTCATCTGACCAGGTCGAACGGTCAGAAGCAAAACTAATTCTATAAAAACGATTACTGTGATGACTGAATGTTAAAGCCGCACATCTTTATTTCCATCTGTGTGTGTGTGTGTGTGTGTGCGTCCAGCGAAAGCCGTAAACGGGCGAGGTGTGTTTGAGTCGGGGGGGGGGATCCTGCGCTGTTCTCCATCAGTTAGGTCGGTTGCCTCGCTCTCCCTCCTGATACGTGCTGCAGGAGTTCTGGCCGCGTTCCTAACCGCAGTCAAGACTGCTCCAGGCAAGATCTTATCCTGCAAGGATCGGGAGACACTGTGTGCGCCTGGGTGTGTGTGCGCTTGCCAGGACTGTACCAAGACATAATCATCAAAGGAGACATCTGTGTGACTGAGGGGATTTTTTTTTTTTTTTTTTTTTGGGGGGGGGGGGGGGGGGGTTGCTGTTGTTGTTTTTACCCAGGTAAAGTGGATGTGTGTTGTTGAACATAAAAACACTAACCTGACACCGTGACTCATGTTTGGGGGCCATTGAGGAGAAGCGCTGATGGCTGATAATGGCCGATATAAAAAAATGTGCCCACTGGCAATCAGTTAGAATTTATTCAAATTTAATAGACAATGAAAAATTGACGGGACACGCTGCACCTGCACTGGGTGTCTGCGCTCGCCGCTCTCTGCGCATTCGTCCTTCAAGAGAGCGGCAAGTTATAATTAGCATGTGTGTGAGTGCGTGCGTTTGTGAGTATGCGTCTCCAGTCTCCTCTTTCCTTCCCAGACTCTCTCGTCTTGAAGGATCGTCCCTGGAATCCGAGCCGGTATCCGCTCTCCACGCTGATCTGGGGTCAGCGTGCTCCGAGCCCCGCGCTGCTCCGGGAGCCAGCAGAGCGGCCCGGGGAGAGCCGACCCCACGGCCCGGCAGATGGAGCTCAGGCTGGGGGAGAAAGTCACACCGACACCCCTGGCACTCCCCGAGAACCAGAGTAAGAGACTGCAGCCAAGACGCACCTCGTACACACACACACACACACACACACACTCTGAACACATACAGGCACACGTGCACAGTCACACACAACCTGGCACCACCATAAAGAGTGTGAGAGAGTTGAAAGCCAAGACACCTACAGACATCCCACAACACCTTAGCAACAAAGATAAAAAAAAAAGAAAGAAAACAAACACTTTTTTTGTTTTTGTACTTTTTAACTCACCATGCCCGTCAGGAGCTCGAACAGGATGGCGCCTAAACTCCACCAATCGCACGATGCCGTCTCCTCGGCGATGCCTCCCACCTCTGGAGAGAGAGAGAGAATAAAAGAAGACAGAAATCAATAAATCAACAAGCGGAGGAATCAGTCATGCCGAAGACGAGCACGGGCGAGAATAATCACCGCCTGATAAATGAGGAAGAGAGAAACAGTCAGACGTGTAGAACTGAACGGATCGATTGATCCGAAGCTCGCGAGACAATTAATCCCGCTTTTAAAATCCCCCCCCCCCCCCCCCCCCCCCCCCCCCCCCCCCCCCCCCCCCCCCCCCCCCCCCCAAAATCAAACAGTGGTGGAGTCTGACGTGGGGGATTATCTGACGTTTGTCTGAATTGATGCAATCAATTCAAAATGAGCACAAAAAAACATGGAAACAGTCGGCGACACACACCAAGTGTGTGTCTCATAAAAGGGTTATTTGCATAATAAAAAGCAGTTAAATTGAGGAAACCGTCTGTGCTGCAACTTCACACCATCTGCATGACCTGACCTCAAACACAAACACACACACTCGCAAGGCGTGCACACACACACACACACACACACCAAGAAATGTAAAGCGGGAACACACAATAGAGCTTTTTGTTTTTTTCATTTTTATTTATCAACACATAATTTTAACATTGTTATTATTTATTAAAAAAAAAAAAAAAAAACCTGATATATTTTAAATTTTAAATGAAGTTTTGTCAAAATTTAACTAACAGGAAACATGATCTGAGTTTTAGACCGGAGTGACAGATTATTTCACTCAGACGATCATCTGGGGTTAAAACTGTCATCTCAAGGCGAAAGTTGCTCACTTCTCTTCGCTGCGTCAAACATTGTAGAAAACTCTGATCCTCAACAGGCCATGAACCTGGAAGTCTGGAGTCCAAACAGTCCCAGAGTGAGATTTGTTCACTAAAAGTCATCTGTGTGTATTTGTGTGTGTGTGTGTGAGTGTGAGTGTGTGTGGGAGCTTCTCTGGGTACCAGATGGCCTCTTGTGCTGCTCTGCCTCCCTCTCCTCTCCTCTCCTCTCCAGAGGGAGGGGGTCTGGTCACCCACAGGGCCAGAACCCAGGGTCACGGCTGTGTGCGCCCAGGGATCAGGCTCCTCAGCTGGGGGAGCATATTAGACAAAGACCCCTCGTCTCCTGGAGGCTGCCAGGAACTCCAGGGCCCTGTGTAGCTCTCTTGCAGCCAAGGTTACAGAGGGCTGTTATACGACTTGTACATTTTGGTACACACACACACACACACATGCACACAAACACACACACAGCAAACTGAGCAACCAGTCTTCAGGGCTCCCCAGGACGACTGTTTTGACAGCCAAGGAGAGAAGATCGTCATTGAACGGACCAGTGATACCTGTGTAGTTATGAGCTGGAGGGAAGATACTGGACACAAACACACACACACACACACACGTGCGCACACACACACACACGTCTCAGAGCAAGGTCGATGTCATCACAATGGATTAATGTCTAAGGAGCTGCAGGGAGAGTACAGTGGGGCTGGCTACACTTACCGCTCTGTCAGAGCGAGGCAGGGAGAGAGGGGGAATCGAGAGAGAGAGAGAGAGAGAGAGAGAGAGAGGAAGGGAGAGGAGAGAGAGCTGCATCCACGAGCCACGGGTCACTCAGAGCCCCCGTTACAGTCTGAGGGAAGATCCCTGAACGTGGCCCATGCAAACCCGGCATTTTCGACACAGAACGGCGTACGGAAAACAAAAGGATGCAGCGAGGAGCGCAGGTACAATGGGAGAACATGGCAGCGCGTTCACCTCGTGGCCTCGTCTTCTTCCCTTTCCCCCGAACAGCGCAGTTCCCTCCTGCCCGCTATCTTAATCACACCGCATCTCCTCCCTCCTGGGGGCCATAAGGAACTTTCTCTCTTCTCCTCTTAGACCGACTTCCCTTTAAAATTAACCGACGGTCATTACTGAAAGGGGAAGCAAAGTATAGGCAGGTAGGAAGTAAAGACGGGCCGATGTGTGAGAGTTCAAGGCGAGGCGGCCTTATCTCCAAAGCAACATTTAATCAAGGCAATGCAAAGAGCTGTGCAGGAGACATCTAGACATAAAGATAATATATTAGGAAAACACACACGGGCCAAGAAAAACAAGATAAAAAAAGACTGAGCTACACTGAACTATGTAAAAACTGCTTTTACATTATTTTAAATTTCTCATTTTATTGATTAACGTTTTGCATTTTCTGTATTATTTTTATTTGTCCTCACATTTCGTCTTTTCAAACATCCGTGCAGCCCATTTCTGAACTGCTTTAACATGCAAATTGAATAAATACAATAGAAAAAATAGTGAGGTGAGAAAAAGTTAAATGAAAAATAAGTCATCTAAGTGTTTATAGAATTGTGATGCATCAGAACTGAATGCTGCTCGTCCTCGTTTGGTGTATGTTAACCTCATCTTTTCTATTTCAGCAAAAAATATGAATTCTTCTTGTAAGGATAAACGTTTTGTAATGTAAGCTAAACTTTAAAGCTGTTACACTTTAATTCTGTGCCGGGCTATACCAAGACATCCCAGCATATTTTATATAAGAGAATCACATAACTCCCCAGTGTTACTCGTATTTTTCTGGGACTGGAGGAGACTTTCTCTCATTAATTTACTTGCTTTACGTGTCTTTTTGTACTCACTATAAGATCAGTTTTAGTTCTCTGTTTCTCTGAAAGTCCCCTTTGAGCTGAAGATTAAATGTAACTAAATCCCATCTAAGATTAATCTATTATATATCTGCAGAACAGGACGGAGCGGTGATATTCAAAATAATAAAGCAGAAGTGGTTTCATGAAACAATGTCTTCCATGAAAGACCTTTAAAACAATGAGCGAGCAGCTCAGCGTCAAAAGAGGAACTGAACTTTATCTTCCATTAGATCATATACGGCTGCACAGGTAGAAAGACTTCTTTAAAAAAAAAAAAAAAAAAAAAAAAAACAATCCCTGACAACAAACCGTGAGTGTTGAGATCCTCGGTAACTGCCTTGTTCCCTCAGAGAGGAAGAGCGCTGAATTTCCCTTTTCTTAAAAACTGAAGACAATAGACTTGCTTCCCTTCTCAACCGAACAATAAACAATTCTCACTTCTACTCAAAGCAGGTTTAGTTACAGTTACTCAACAGCTTGTGTTTTTGTTTCTTATCGCACGACTAAAGATCAGCCATCTGATGTTTATCAGTAATGACAAAACGGTGAGAAAATAAATAAGCAGGAGTGCAGGATAAACAGATTAATACTATGTCACTGTATTTTCCAAGTACACTCCTGTGTTTTTTGGGTGTGAATGAGTGTGCTATAATAACATGTTTCCCTATTTCTTGCGTACGCACGCACACGCACACACACACACATACGGCCCCCTGCTAGCTTTCTGGCAAACACTCATAAATCTGTCATCAGGAATGAAGCCATCGCTGGGGCTGACCCTGTCTGGGTAAACAGCAATACATAACAAGGGCAGGAGAGAGAGACACTCGCTAACCTCTGCGTTAGCGTGCGCTCATATGTCCATGAACATACGCGTGTGCACGCTGCAGGGAGCTGCAGGTATATCGACAGTGATGAAAAGCTGAGCAGATAACAGCCACTGCTCTGTGATGCAAGTTTACATCTGTGTTTAACATAAAGGAAAAAAAAAAACGAGGGATTAAAAAAAAAGAGAGAGAGAGAAAGTTGCCAGTATTCCAGCAGGACAGTTTGTCAGTGATCGTCTGACTTCACGGCAGTGCAGCACACCCCCTGCTGGTGACTGAGAGGTATTACACCCAAAAGTATGAAGTTCTTCAGGTTCAGCTCAGATCAGGGAGGATTAAATCCTCCCAACATTTTAAGATGCGACGATCTGGTTGATGATTCTACAAATTCAACAAAGACTATTAAACTTACTGATGCCTATTGGATGCTTCCAACCGCATCACCTCAGTGGATCATGCGAGTAGTGTGCTTGATTTATTTGATGCCAGATGCTCTTCCTGATTCTACCTGAGCCGCAGGAAGTTCTGCGCCTTGCTCAGGGACTCAGCATTCACCCGTCAGCAGTGGGATTCAAACCAGCCATCTTCTGGTCACAAGCTTTTTCCCCCTGACCTCTGCCGTTTGAACAGCTTCTTTACTATACTCATTCTTTACTGTCTTCAAGTCCACCTTGCAGGTGTAACACTACAGACGTCTTTAGGACGGGGTCATCCAGTGGTTGGTTAGGAATCCACAGCTCGGGTTTCTGTGTAGAGTTTGCATGTTCCTGTGAATTCAACTTCAGTTGGATGAATGACGGCTGGTTTTATCCCAGAAGTGTCTTACCTTAAATTTTGACCGGTTGTATTTGTGCACGGTGGTTCGACAAAGCAAAATCAAAATCCTCAAAAAGTTTTATTTCTATTCCTGATTTTTAAGCGAACTGCATTTGAAGGAATAGAAATAGAGACTTTAAATATTAAATTGTGCATTTGTTGCCATCGAGATTCACTACTCTGAATGGATGTGGGGGTCGCTCTGATCTATATGTCTCCGAAGGCACCCACCCCTGCTTTCACCATCTATCCTGCATATTTAAGAAAGATGAAACAAGACACACACTGGGGGAAATACACGTGGTGCTACTGGCTGACTGTTGCGCAATGGCACACTCTACAGGACATTACAAGAATTACACCAACCCGTCAAAGCAACAGTGGAGGAAAACTTTCAATTACTTCCCAAATTGATCTGACAGGTGCTGAAAATATAACATAACAGCAACACTGTGGAGGACCTGATTTTGAAAGAAGACTGAACAGCTCGACACACTGTGCTAATTTTACATTTTGTACACTTGGATAAACTCATGGTTAAGTATCTTATGCTTATTCAAAAGGGGGCTATATCTGACTACAATAACAACAATTCAGAAACAAATAGCCAAATGTGCTCAAATTGAGGCCTGCAGTTACCAAATGCAGGACCGGAGAAGAATTAAACGAAACATAACAGGATGATTTCCCATGTCCTACCTGGAGCGCAGTACATGTTGGCGATGGCCTCTTTGTTGCAGGGTTCCTCCACTTCAGACCAGCTGCAGAAGTAGGTGAGCTGGACGTGACCTGCAGAGACGAGGAACGGCGCGTTTGGTCGAACCAGTCAAGTGTCACTCTGATACTGAAGTTCTCAAACTATTTACTCATCGCTGGAGAACTTCCTTCATCTTTCCCTTTCTGCCTCTCTCCACATCCCTCCCTGAGCCTTTCAAGCACACGGCCCTGGCGATTACTCCTGTTTAGTGGCTACCCGTTAACGCTATCATTAGAACTAATGGTGTCATTAGGTAGCCGTGGCCATTAGCCTGGGCTAGCCAGACTGATGCACCACACTAGGCCGTTGATGGGCCCTTTAGAACAATAATTACCACCAGGGAGACGAAAACAGCCACTCAGCTAATTAGATGCTTGTTGATAACGAGGTGGAGAGAGATGATTGTAGGACGACAAAAGAAGAAGTTGAGGGGATTCTGTGACCTCAGAGAAAAACATCACTTTTCCTTCAGGAGGAGCCGGAGCTCGGGTAAATGGATCAGAAACGCAGGGTGTTCAATACTGCCGACTGCATCTCCAATTAGAACCAATCAATCATATTTGGGGAAATAGACAAGCTAAAAAAAAAAAACCCATGACCGTCATAATATGATTCCTACAATGTAGGATCATATTTTTCCTGTAGCCTCATGTTAAATTATCACTTTTATCACTATGTGAACAAAGCTGTTTTTTTTTCTTTCCCTTAACTGTCAGTATAGCGGGTTTTACTGAGCGGAAGTTTGCTGCTTGTTTGTTTTGGTGCCTGATTTCTTCTTTTTTTTTTTTAATAATGTAAATTTATGTTCAAGTAATTCATGTAATTCTACATTATCTTCGTTAAGAGCCCCAAAGCTCTTAAAGTAACTTAGATCCTGTTTGAATCTTTTATGCATTGAACAAGAAAATAATGTCTTGTCATTTTAACAGAAACAGCTGACAACTTAGGGGATTTGTTTACATTTTCTCTCTGGACTTCCCTTGAACATGGCTAGCAGTTTAACTAGCATTCAATAAACAAAGAAATGAGAAATCAATTTTACACCAAAATATAGAAGACAATATAAATAACCTTGGTGATCAAGCAGGATGTTGTTGGGATTCAGGTCCCGGCAGACGATTCCTTCTTGGTGCAGAGAGTCCAGGGCTGTCACCATCTCCACTGCCCAGCATCGTACAAATTCCTCGGGGATGCGAGCTTGGGACGCAGCCAGCGACAGCTCGTCCAGCTCTGCAAACAGCCGCGATACTTCTTTATCAAATTCACTGCCACCTGTATTACTAATAGGTCTTGATGATCCACCATCAACACCTAATAAAGCCTCAGCCGCCGCACAGGCCTCGCTCCCGTTGGCTCCTGGGACGGAGCCGGCGCTGCTGCTGCTACAGGGGTCTGGAACCAGCTCTGTGTTGACTTTCCTGCTGGACTGTGCTTCCTCCCGACCGGAGTCGGTGTCTGTCGTGCCCGCGTCAAGCGGGCGGTTTTGGCATTCGGCGTTATCGAGCGTTTTGTCGGCGGCCTCCTGTCCAAATGCCAGGCTGTAGTCGTCCCACAGGGAGTTGAAAGGCGATGCAGAGACGACGCCAGTGTCACAAGCTGCGGAGGCTGCAGGTGGAGACGAGACGCCCTCCTCCGGTGGTTGATCCTCCGCTCCTTCGGGCTGACTGTGAAGCTGTAAAACATCGGGCTGGATCAACTTCTGAGGTGAGGCCGTGACTTCGAGGCCCTGACACACACCCGACGTGTCCGACTCCTGGAAGGAGTCGACGGGCCCGCTCGCCACGGGCAGGTTGACCAAGAGATCTGGCGGACGGCCCTCGTCTTCAACCGCCGCTTCTTTAAATGAAATGACAGGCACGGACTCGTTGGAGCCTTTATCGCTGCAGTCCAAGCCCCAGAGCTCCACGATGTGGCCTTTGACCTCCTGAGCCAGCTCCGGAAGATCCTCAGTGAAGTCTGAGCCCAGGTCTGACGTGGAGAAGAGGGACGCCTGCTTATTGGACGGCCTCTGCTCTCCTGAGTCCGGGCCGGTAACTTCGCTCGCGCTGTCTTTGCTGTCGATTCTGAAAAACTCCATGGGGGTGTGCTTGGACTGGTCCAGCGACAGCGGCCCGGCGGGCGACTGCGCGGGACTGAACACCTCGCTGTGGTCGTGCGCCTCGCTGCGGCACCGCTCGTCCTCCGGAGCGTGGCAGCTTCTGTCCGACAGCTCGCTGAAGAAGCCGAGTTCCTGAGAGCTGATGGGCGAGGAGAGGCTGTCTTGGCTGATCAGCGAGCGGCTCCGGGAGGACGTGGTGGTCGTCGCGTTGGGCACCTCCAGCGACAGCATTTCCTGCTCGCTCTTCTCCTCCCCCTCCCCCTCCTCCAGTGCATCGGGCTCCACCTTATCCTGTTCGTATTCATTGCAAAGTGTCAAATAGCTGTTGGTGCACTCTTCCTCAGACGTGGCTCCCGAGTCCACAGACCCGGCCCTGGCTCGCTCCATCAGCCTGGGAGGGACAGCACTTCGATGAGGAGACGTAAAGACGTTCTCTGCTTCCTTTTGCCGCCCCGAGCCAGAATCTGAACCGGGAGCAGGCCCCGATTCGCAGCTGGCTGAACTTGCATCCATTTGCGGTGCGGCGTGTTGTGGAGAATGTACAGCAGTTGTGTGGCTCTTCTGGATAAAGGGAATGTCGAAGCTCTCATCCGGGCTGGAAGTACGCAGATATTTTCCAATGTGAGACCAGAGCTTCCCACCTGGAAGATCAAAAGAATACAGTTAACTAGCTAACTAACAGAAGAAGGACAGCATTTGATAAAATATTGAGGAATATCCGATATGCAAACAACTGAAACAACTTCGCATCGAAAATTTGGAGAAATTCAACAACTTCACTCGAGTTTCAGAGTAATTAGCAAGGATGTAAAAAGACAAAAGTTGATTTAGAGGCATGCACCTTTTTCTGTTGCACATGAAAATGCTGCATCAAAAAAGGGTGCACAGAAACCCCCCCCCCCCCCCCCACACACACACACGCACAGATAGAGATACACAAACAGCTGTGGTGTGAGCAATTGGAAGCTAGCATCTGCTGCGGGTGATGAGAATGAATAGGGAGTTCATAGTGATGATAATGATAGCGGGGCAGCTCGGCGGCTCCCAAAGTGAAACCATCCACATGTTGTTTTGTCCAATGTCACTCAGGTCACTGCTTCTCCTCCGCCCGCTTTTCTATCCTCATTCAACCTGCTTCCCCGCTGAAAAGAACGCCGCGCCTCAGGAGCAAGAGGAGAAATCCTGAGTTTTTTTTTTTCTGAATCGCGGAACAGGGACGGCGCAGCAGTGGAACGGTTTTTGATTGAACTGGCATCTGATTAGCTTTATTAGATCATGTTGAACAGCCCCATATGATTTTCAATACTGTCCACTAATATTAGCACAGGGTGGTTATGGAGTACACCAGATTGAATGGGTTACAGGGCATTAGAAAATATGGCTGCGTTTTATTGTATGCCCTCACCCGCACATACGGTGTACACACACGCGCACACACACTCACACACATCCTAGAGTGAGTGGAGATGTAAGGAGGCCCAGGTGTTGGCATAGCTAATGAAGCATGGCGCCACCTGGTATTCAGAATAATGACCTGTGACACACACCCATCTCTATCAAACATCTGTCTGGAACAAGGGCACAAAGAGGGGCGGGGGACGGGAGAAGGAGAGACCAGGTGAAGGAGGGGAAGTGGAGGGAAAGGAGACAAAAGAGGCACCGGCAAACAGACGAGGTGGAAGTGCGTCTCTTACCTTCAGCGTAGTGCAGGAGGAGGAAAACGGCGTCTTCTGAAACGATGAACTTCCTCAGCTGCACCATGTGCGGGACAGAATGAGGCATGATGGTCCTCCGGGTCCGCCCGCAGTCACTGCTTTTTCTCAGACCCTGCAGCAAGACGGGAGAAAACGGAGAACAAGGTGAGTAATTAAAGTGAAGGCAGGCGTGGAAATAAATAACTTTTAAGGAGAAGAGGAGAAACGGAAAATTAGTCCAAATAAGGAGGATGGGGAGGAAGGGGAACGAGAAGGATGAGGCGGGGATGCATTTAGTGAGAGTGAAGGAAGAGGTGTAGAACAAAAAACAAAAAAAAATCCATGAGGAAAAGGAGTGTGGCAAAGGAGAAATCTCTCATTAACAAAGTGCCAGCTATGCCCCATGGCAAGCCAAAGTCACTGAATTCATCAAGGTACACGGCGCACATGACTTTATAAGAGCAACGCAAATCTATCAGCGCAACCCACAAAGTTCACATTGGGTGCGAGAGTGTGTGGGGATGCATGCGAGCGTGTGTGTGTGTGCTTGTGTGTGTGTGTGTGTGTGTGTGTGTGCGCGCGCGCGCGCAGTCATTTGTGCCTGCGTTGTGCGTTGGCATCTGGCACACATCTCACACCTGAGAGCAGAGGAGCTGACAGGGACAGGCCCATTAGAATCAATTACAGCGGTCACACACAGGGGGCTTCTGGCACACTTCACACTTACAGTCAGGACGACGAGGATGAGGGGCAAAACGTGCACGGACACACACACGCACGCACGCTCGCACGCTACACTTACTTTGAGGATGAATGTCTCTTGTGTTCTCTTGTCCATGACCAAAAGAACCTGTGATGGAAGAGTGCCATTAATTGCTTGGTATGAACAGACACACGCGCTCGAAGATGATGTAGTGGTTATGTCCTCCAAAGCAGTGTTTTTAAAGCCCGCGGGTCAGGGCGCACACACGAGGGCTGCTGCAAGACAAATGTAGGTCCCTAAATTGTACTAGAAAAATTGGCACTGGCGTGTTGGATCCTGCTGCGTCGATATATTTGAGGCCCGGTCGTATAACGGAGATTAAAAGAAATCTGTAGATCTGTTGGGTCAAAGCCAAATGGAGGAAATCAATGCTGGAGTATTCAAATTAAAATCTTGTAGCATGAGTGAATATAAAGTAAAACACAATAATCAAAATGTCAGACTTAAGAGCTACATTTACATTCTGATTATTATATATATTAATAACATTCTTGATAATTTTGGAGAAGAGCTAAATCACCGGTTATCAGTGCCATTACTTAAAAAACAAAATCCTCCAATGACTTTTGTTCTTGTTAGGATCTTAATCTGCCTCCTCTCTCTTTTCTCTGACATCTCCATTGCTCTGCTGCTCCCTCGCCCGTCTCAGGGGAGAGCTTTAGCATATGTGCGCGACCCGCTGCACGGTTGTGTGCGGTGCGGAGCGGAGCGTGCGCTTCGCGGGCGCGCTCTTCTCCAAGTGACCCTGACTGGGACCAAACAGGTGCAGGCTAAATAGATATGAATGGAGCTGTGAGTAAACAGAGTGGCAGTGCTAGCCAGGGCGCTAATATAATTAAGAAACAAACATCAGGGAAGGGGGGAGGCGGAGAGCGGGCTGGGGCGGGGGGGGGGGGGCAGTAGGGTGAGGAGCTCTCTCCATCTGTCCCCTCTGTCCCCATTTAAAGTGAAAGGAGGAAGGAGGAGGAGAAAGGGAACGTCGGGCCAACGCTGGATAAGTTTGTTTCTGCTTTGGGCTTTTTTTTCTTCTTCTTTTTTTTTTTTTTTTTTGTGGGAGCAAATGGCTTCTGCCATATTGTGTACTTTGCCTGCACCTCTGCGGAGTAACACATGTTGGTATTGTGTCAACATTTTCCTTGGGGTTTTGTGCGTGTATGTGTGTGTAGGATGAGCATCATTGATTCAATGTTGTGTGTGTGTCTCTCTCTCTCTCTCTCTCCCTCTCTCGGAGCTGCTTGCCAAGTCATTTCATGGCTGAGTGGTGAAGTTGCTTCGCAGGCAGCTGGTTGAGAGGACCGGCAACCCAAACTGACCTTGTGGTAGTCATAACTGACGCTAAGCATACACACACCCAGCCCTGGCCATACATCCAGTAAATCTATTAGTTTTTATTGCCCCAGATAAAGGAGGTGGTCGAAGACGGAAAGGACACAAGGAGGAGAAATCGGCTGGGTTTATGATTAAATAAATGAGTGTCTGCTCGACCCCGGCGTAATTACTCTGAGAGAGATTTCTGCCATTAAATCACACAAAGTGAATGTTTACTTTTAGCAGAGAGCAATTTGCGCCCACTACAGACTCACTTTGTAGTAAAAAGATAAATCGATGGATAAAACAAAAGATCTGGTGACAATTTATAGGACGTGCGGAGAAAACTTACCTTATCTATGACCCCTAGCACCCTGTACGCTCTCAGGTCCTCAGACGGACTCTGTTGTCCTCCTCTGCTAGTGGAAGTGCAGCACTGAGCGCCAAAAGCCTTCAGGAGAAGAAAAAAGAAATGCTGTCTAAGTAGTGAACAGAGCTCAGCTGCTGTCCTGAAAAATAAAGGTTTTAAAAATGAAGCCGTTGGTTATAGAGAGTAAACGACTCTCAGTTTTTAAGCTTTAAGCTTGTTTAAAAGAATAAAAAAAAAACTGGAGAATTATAGAAGGAACTGGTTTCCTTCATATTCTGCCTAAAGGATCCTGATAACTGTTTCCAGTGAAATACTTTGAAGAGAAATTGCTGAGTAAACCCAACATCAACTAAACAAATCAACCTATTTGTGACTGAACTGGTAGTCAGTGGAGTGAGTTTCAGCTTCGACACTTCAGGGTTGGCAGCTCCACGTTAGTCTGCTGCTATTCACCCAGTCTGCTGGTGAAGTAGTAGGAATCACCATGAGAGGAAGATTGATTTTTTTCCCCCCCGTAATTCAGCAGGAAGAGATGCATCGACCAGAAAGATGCACGTCCTCTCAACAAATCACATTCAGTTTACTAAATACACACTTGCATATTAGACATATGAGCTGCCTTTAAATCAAAGTTTAAGTATAAACCATCATCACTCAGATATATCTTGACAAAAGACATGAAAAAGTGTCTTATAGTTCACAAAGAAATGCAGTAACTCCAACTTCCTAACTTATATAATTAACGTGGGTACTTTTCCAGAAGAGATAACTACACAAAGTTAAATTAAAGCCATGCTATTCCAGTTTTTAAAACACTTCCTCTCATTATTTCACAGCACTTTAAAGCACTCAAAGAACCCTGATGGATGAACGCAGAAAAAGAACATTTACATAATCCAACGCCGACAGCATGAGGGCCCGTGACATTCTCCTCCCACTCACCACCGTCTGTGTCGACCCTTGACCCATGTTGCTTCTCAGGTGTTGGCTGGATATGAGTTCCGCGCGCATCAGATACTCGGCGGTCTTCTTCTTCACTGCCTCTCGGCGCGTGGCGCTGGGCTCACCTGCAACGACAGGGCGACGCTAATCATCCTTCGCGAGGAAGCGTGACTCGGGGGGGCAAAGTAGAAGTTGGCGCCTTTAGAACAAGAGTCGCACAAAGGTGGAGTGGACACTTAAAACGGGGCGGATGGACACTGGACACCCACTTTTTGAACTTCCGCCATCAGGCAGCCGCAACAGAGAAAAAAATCTCACACAAGTAGAAAGCCTCCATCATCCCTTATTCACCCTTACTGCCCACACATCGCAAATACTTGCACTGACATAACTCCCAGTACAACCAGTCTGTCCAGAATCATCTGAATCATTTTCCTCTTCTTCTTTCCGTATTGTATTTATTTTGGGAGAAATCAGTCTCAGTGTGGTTGTATAACAACAATCAATGATTTTCAATTTGTATTCTTCTGCAGTCATATTCATAAAGGTTACCACTTACTATAAATTAGTCCACCCACATACTTTTATCACTTTCTGTTTACTTTGGATGACAGGATGTTCCGGAACAGCGTTTTCACAGTCTGGGTCATGGAAGGATTTTTAATGGGTGCACTGGACAACAGTGAGAGCAGCAACCATGTCATCTGTGGCACTGGGGAGAGCTTCACAACGCTTCAATTTATAATTAGGCTGAGGGACGACTAAATCCAAACAAAAAGCGTGCATTACAAAAAAAAAGATCATTTATTTAAAACACGACGGCCCAACAAAAACACGTCTTCTAACTACACAAAGGGAAGTGAATAAAACCTTATTTTCAGACTGTAAACTGTAAAGAGACAGAAAGCTCTGCAGAAATGACTAAACTTTCCAAGTTTCTGTCGGTCGTCACGCTTTTTGCAAATCTACTGTGACTGGCCAACCAGCCAGGAACTAAAGCATCTCATAGTGAAGCACAATGTCATCCCAAGATGTGTTTTTACAGCAAGCCCTGCTGTCCCGAACGCTTTTAGTCGTATTACTCTCCACTAAGTCTTGAGTGAAGGAAACCTCTCACTGAAAAGAGAAATCTAGACGAACAAGTCCAGTGAGTTGTTGGTTCAGTTCTTGAGCTCATGTGTCTTCGGGCAAGACGGTAAATATGAGGTTGCTGATGAGAGCAGTGCAGGAAGCTCGCTTGGCACCTGAACTGGTGAGCTGCTATCGGTTTGTGAACGTGGAAGTAAACAAGAGAAAGTGTGACGTCCTTTGGCCTTATGTGCTGCCACTCTTATGAATATAATGAAAGAAGGAAGTTAAGTTGAACGACTGGATGATTCTGACAATGCTGCACATCCTCTTCAAGAATGACTTTTTTCTTTAACCACTGTAAAACCTTTAAAAAGCATGAGTTCATCGACAGAGGCAAAAGAACACAAAAGGTATATTTTCGGTTGTTGGCAGCGCTTTCAAGAACAATGCTGACTTATTACAAAAAGCATCTGAGGAAACTGACCTTGCACTCCTTGCAAAAGCAAGTCAACTCCACTGCGGTAGTACGAAAACGCCGCCTGATAGTCCTGCTCTTTTTCCTTCTGAACAGCAAACGAGATGAGCTCGCTGGCCTTGTCTAGATAGTCGGACTTCGCGTCCTTGGGGTTTCCACCGCCGGCCTTCTTCACGCTGCTGGGGAAGAGCGGCGTGCGGCCTGGCCAGCTGACCTCGGGGTTCGGGGCTGAGGAGGCAGGGACTGGAGCAGGAGACGGGGTGCGCCGGTCATGCAGGGAGGGCAGGCGAGGGCTGCAGCTGCTGCTAATGTTGGTGGCTCCCCCCTGTGGCTGGTTTGGGGAGGTGCGGCCTGAGGCCATGCCATCGTCAACCTCGGCTAAAGAGTCTGTGTCCACTGCCAAGGAGGTCAGGTCGCTGTCGCTGGACGGACCTGGAGAGCACAAGACCCAGAGTTCATACATACTGCTCCATTAATCCCTAATCTGGGATGGGTTTACCAAATTCAAGGAAAAGCTAGTCTTACCTCCATACTCTGAAGTGATGGTCAAATCTTCTGCACCACTGATGTCTCTTTGAACTGAAACATACATCCACACTTTTCATAACAAACAAACAAACTGTGGTGTAAATTAGGACCGATTTCAAGAACACATGGTGCGTTTCATCTCACCATCAGAGCTACAATCAGATAGACTGTCAGCCAGGAAGTCTGAAAACGGCTCGGCTGGTCCAATGAGCTCCGAGCCGTCGTGAACGTCACCGCCCTGAAACAAGTTTTTTAAAGTTATATGTGCACTGTTGATAGCGATTAGCAATCCATCTGTTGTAAGTGTACCACTTCTCTGAGTGTCTGTGAGCGTAGATACCTTAAAAAAATCTTGAATGTGTTGACTATTGTAGAGAGCAGGGATGTTGGCAGAAAACTGCAGAAGATCCTCTGAGCACTGTCGTCTTTCCTCAATCACTGAATCATCAAATCGACCTACACAGAAAAGAAAAAAAAAAAAAAGCACATATAGGTTATTATCTAGATATAAATCCTCCCAAAAAAATCTGTCTGGGAACAACTGATAAATCACTGTAAAAACTGAAGCTGCAACAGTTTGAGACAAAAATCTAAAAAGTCCAATATGGAGAAGAGTCAAGTGTGCCACCTTTATCAGAGCAACTAGGCAATAGACGATGAGAGATGAACAGATTCTTACCAAAAACTTTGGCTTTAGCAAAGGGAGGAAACAGCTCAGACTGGCTACACACATTTTTGTGCAGCTGCCAGAGATTCTGATGGAGTTTCCGGAAATCGCTGTATCTCTTCCATACTGTTATCTGCAGACAGGACATGGATGAAGATGCATGATCAATATTTTTGCATTTCAAGATTCTTTAACACTCACTAAAACCAACTTTTTTTTGTTGAGCTTATCAAGTACAAAATGAAAGAGACATTTCAAGTCTTTTTTTTTATTCTTCCTTTTCAATTACTCTTTGCTCAAGAAACCAAAACATTTAAGTCACTCCAAAAACAAAAGAGCTCTCCACAACTTTAGACAAGGATCTGCTCCAACACGTTAATCAATATAACTCAAACTAACAAATCAATGTAATCAGCTCATTGTGGTTATTAGCAATACAACCTGAAATACAAGACACAATAATCTTCCACAAACCTTAATGAGGCATTGAGCATAATGGCTCAATGCTGAGGTGCTGGTCCAGAGGCTGAACTTATATTTTTACAGAAAACTTGTCCGATCGCTGCTCAACAGCACAACGGAAAGTGACTGTCCAGGCAAAAATCTTTCAGCCTGCCTGTTGGACACTAATTGACATCATGCCTGTTGCATTAGGGCTGACTTCAGTCTGCATTGCTTCACTTAGTTTGTATCAAATATTTGCACATTTATCTCTGTTATTTATAGATGCAAGGACAATCTGACAGATTCACAGTCACTAACAACATTGTTCCTTTCAGCTTGTCAAGTTTTCAGCAATGAATGTTTTATTGGGCTTTCCAACCTGAAGGGAAAGTCCTTTCAGCATAATAGCCTTCCAAAATGTCTCTAAATTAAGATTAAATATAAAACAACAACAGCCTCTCCTTACCTCTTGCACATCCTCAGGGTTTTTTCTGGAGATGATCTGTGTGGGAGAGGGAGAGAAAGAGAGAGAGAGAAGAGAATTCAAGGCTGTGGAAGCTCAATGCAAGTGTTCCCTATCAATGGGTGGCACACAAGTCTGCTAAGACACAGTTCAGCGTGTGACAATGAGCGCACTATAAGGCAAATGACGGAAGTCTTGAGTGTTACAGCGGGACATCACCGACATTCATGATACACAGGAAGGCAGCCAGTAGGAGAGAAACAAGTTCTTAATAAAAGAAAAAAAAAAAAAAAGAAAGAAAAGCACCACAAAGCAGAAGTAAACTCTTCTGAGTCAGCCGTCTGGTGAATGTTGCATGACGTATCACATTTTTTTGCACTTCTTAATGGAGTAAAACTCACTCAATCTTTGTAAAACCATTATTCTTTCAGTTAGTGCAGAATAATAAGGTTACTGTGTTCTACCTGAAGACCACACAGAGTCAAAAATATTGAAAACCTGTTAAATACACCAGAGTAGATCACTAGCCCTCAAACTGTGGCGCATGTGCCATCAGTGGTGCCTGAGCACCATCTTGTGGTAAATGGATAAAAGGAGGCTCTTGGGCAAATCAAATCAGTTTCAAGATATTTAACTGTACCAAATAGTAAATGTTTTTATTATTGCGTTGTTGCTGTATTTAGAGATAAGAGAGGTCCTGCACCTTGTTAAACTGACTATCACTTATAAGGTGCTACTTTGTACAGTCTGGGTATGGATGGTGAAGAATATCAATAGATAATCCTCATACTATGGGTAAATATGTCATGATCTGCCAATTGCTAATCAGGTAAACATCCACAACTGGATTTGACACAGGTGATATTTGGAGAGTTTAAGATTGTGTCAGTGTGAGGTTTCAGAACATTTACAAAGAAGAGTTAAACATTAGCCTTTCTCGGATAACAAAGCAAAGACCGTTGTAACTGCAAATCTTCTTTATCATGGTATAATATCACCACAGACCAACCGCTGCCTGCCCTGCACAATGTCTTTGCCAATAAGTGTAAAACAAACAACACCCTAAAGGTATTTCATCCTGAATACTGTCTGTTTGTACTGGGAGATAAAGAAATAAACACAACAGGATATCTTACCACACCATTTATGCACAACAACACATCAAAATATTGTTAAACTGCTTGGTAGAAAACAATGTGTAAATAATATAAATCCTGGAATATGAATGAATGAATCTTTCATAGGCAGGCTCTGAATAGTGCACACTGTTATTGTACAATGACAATCCAGAATATTGACTGTATTGAAGAAAATCGACCCTTTTTACCATTGTCACACAATAACAGCTCGAAGGCTTCATACAATTAAAAAATCCAACATGTTTTTTGCAAGATTAGCAGAGTCCAAATCAAACAATGTGGAGTGTTATGATTAGCTTTGTGAAAGCACCAATTAAATCACTGAACTGACTGGACGTTTGACAGACATGACAGGCTTCATCACCAGAAGATATATGGGTCTTCAATAGCAGCCAGTGAGTTGCTCTCCATTGCATTTGATATGAAGGTGTGTGCTACTTTTAAAGGCACTGGAATGTAAATTACACAATAACATCATGGCATTGCTCCATTAAAAATCAATATAACCCAACTCTTCTAATGATATTTCCATCTAAAAGGCCTGACACACCAACTCGTCTCCTAGATGTTAGTTCATCCAAGATATGACAATAAACTATCCTGTTTGTCTGTTGGTCACCATCGGGTTAACCAGATTTACATCATGCTAATGAGAGTTAGGACCCTGATGAACAGACAAAAAGCACATTTTACAAATTACACGAGTCTAAATGTGCCCTTTAGTTCATCCTTTGTGTATCAAAAGAGCTGTTACAGCTGTCAATTCACCACAGTGGGGGGTTCAGTGTTTATATCGGCGCATATTTAGCCTGCTGCCACATCTGCAGCTACACTATTAGCTGAAAACACCTAGCATTAGCATTAGCCGTCCGAGTGCCCATCGGACTCGGTTTACTTACCCGTGCGGTGACTTTGTACACAGTATAGCCTTTCTGGTGCTTCTTGGGATCCGTAACAGTGTAAAACCGAGCAAGTTCTCCTCTGTCCCGCTGCGATATCATTCTGATAATGACAACATCGCCGATGCTACCAGCCGGCTAGCTGTACACATTCATTCTCCTGAGTGCACAGTGACAGTGACAGCAGCGCTGTAAATAAGCGAGAGCGCCCCACGCGGACAGTCGTGGCACTGTATGCATCACTCTCATAAGGATGGGCAAACGTTTCCAAATATCTTTTCGATAAATCCAGTCTTTATTTAATGCATGCAAGTGAAAGATCATTGTGTAGTGTATCTAGAGAGATAGATAATATACAGAGATAAATGCATATGATTGGAAGGACAAGGCGTTCCTACAAATCCCATGTTTTTATTAAATAATCCTAAAATCAGATCAAAACAATGGAATTGTTTGTTGGATTTTCTAAAGCACAGATGACATTATTACGAATTGCATATTCAAGTGTCTTTGAAATTCCCTCATGACTGATGATATACATTTTCAATCAGATGATGTATGAGTTCGATAATGAATTGCTGAGCAGATTTGTGATTAACAGTGAGACTAATAAAAATTAAACATTATCAATGAAGACAGAAAATAAAAGCTTAAGTTATTACAATCCAGAGAAACAGAATGGTGATCCCTGCTGTGTTCACCATCCAGGAAGCGCAGAGTTTGGTGCACCTGCTTCTTTCACAAGAAACAGTGGGTGTCGCCATCAGATCTCTGATTGTTACATTATCAACTATGTAGTTGTTCTGTAAAAAGAAAGACAAAACATTATATGATACTGCAAAAATAAATGACAAAAAACATCTGCTTTGTTATCAGTAACTTGAATTGAGGCAAATCTTGCACAACAATGTTATTGTGCAGCAACACAGATAAAATCTCTGTGCAACAGCAGTAAATATCAGACAAATGACATACAGTATTTCCAGTGTATTCCTGACAAAAATGAGAAACTCACTGTACCATCAAACGCTAGATTAATAAATGCTAACAAATATTTTCCTCCCCTTGTTTTGAAAGCTTAGATTTAAAAAGGAAACTAAAACATGAAACTATCCAAAGTGAAACTTACATTTTCATCACTGATCACAAGAGCTTGAGGTAGTGTCTTCAACAAAGTCTCATATTCTGCAATGTCCTCATAGCTTGGATTTTGCACAGATGTTCTTGGAATAAGGACAAAATATTTCAGAAAAGGGTACATAGGCATGATTTTTTAAAAGCATTGTTTACATTATTTTTTGTAAACCAGCACTATTCAATTCTGCAGAAACTGAACTGAGTCTTACTTGTCACTTGCCTTTGTGGGTAGATATGTTGTGTCTGGATGGCTGATGCACGACCCGATTGGGATTGCAGGGTAGTAGAACAGGAAGGCCAGGCACATCTCATCAGTAGTGGCTAATCCAAGCTGAAGGGGAGCAGTGAGAAATATGGCAGGTTTCAAAGACATGAAAAGAAATGTGATGTTTCTCCCTTGGTGAGCAGATGGTGACAGAGTGTGCGCCTATATTCCACAAAGGGAAGCAAGAGGCAAAGACAGTTTGTCCACAGCATGAATACATGATATTGGATTACCTGTGTGGAGCTTGCATGTTCTCTCTGTACCTGCTGTGGTGTACTTATACACTCTGTATCAGACAGTGACTGTGATTGATCCACCCACCTGGGTGACGTCAGTACGATTACTGGTGCTGTAAGTACACTCAATAACAATCTCATCGCCCTGTCGTGGCAGAAAAATAACAGAATAATAAGAACACAAACAACTATGGCACTGTTTTCTGCAGAGAGTCGTGTTTTTCTGTGTAAATAAATACAGATGGAAACATGAGAAGTTTACCTGCTGGATTGTCTTGATGTTTCCCAAATTGACCGCCTGTTGCATTTCAAAGTTGTAGTTTTCATCCACGCCCAGGAAGTCTATCTGTTTTCCATCTCTACTGACCATCAATAGTGCATGCATTAGTAATGTTGTTATTAAGTCACAGCCTTTAAACTTTGTTCAAAAGGGGATTACTCCTGCCACAAGCCCGGCCGCACGGTACAAAGACCCACTGTTTGTTTCTGTGAGCAAAATCAGCTTTGAGGTCTCGATTTGAGTATCAGGCTTAGGAAAGGCTAAGGAAATCTGCCTATTTGTCTCACCTGAAATGACCAACTCTGACTTTTCTCCCAGCCAAGTGAGTGTGTAACAATGAGGCAAACACATGAAGATCGGACCAAGCATTCACAAGCTGCGGGCGGAAGACACAGATCTTGAAAAATATAGTTTAAAAGAACATGAAAAAAGTGATGCTTTTAATGTGATAAAATTAATATTCTAAATTAGAAAACCACATAGAGCACCTGAGTAAAGGTAGAAGTATCACAGCTGCCGTAGGTGCGGAATAGATCAACTTTTGGAGGGATTTCATACTTCAGGTTTCCCATTGGGAGCAGCCCCATGAACAGAATGCCCACGTCATGCTCTCGGAGCTGTGCTGTGTAGTGCAGTTTCAATCCTGAGCTGTCTGTAATGCCTAAATAGAGTAAGATACCAGTAAAAAAACAAAATAAATAAAACAAAAAATGAGAATAATGCTAAAGACAGTGATGGCAGTAGTAAAAGAACAACAATTATGGAATAAGATGTGAGAATTTACCTGCTTTAGCCTGTGGATTATTGTAATGTATTTCCAGTCTATACGTATCACTCTGCTTGTCTCCAACAGGAATTCCCACATTTTCAAGAAACTCAAATATCTGATGTTGCAAAGACAAACTATAGATTAACTTTGATTTATGTCAAAGGTTGTCAGCACAATCAGTCGATCAGTGGAATACTAAAAACTACAGTATCCTCACCTCTCCTCCCACTCCCCATGAAGCCACCACGACAAAGCAGGCGTCCCCCTGATCGCCCCTGTAGCAGGGGTTGTCATACTGTTCTGTCACAAATGGGGGGCATCGGTACAGCAACATGTGATGAACAATGTCTGGGTTATCGATCACCGGCTCAATCTGAGGCACAAAAAGAGAGAAAGTTTCATTAATGATGGGAAAAGGTTGGACTGATACACTTCAATACATTTTCAAACAGATCAACGCAGGGGATTGTTTTATTAAAGGACTTTACGATCCTGACAGCACAACAGCACAAAAGTCAAATAACTTAGTGAAGACAAACAACTGATTATGGACAACAGAGCAGTGGTGAAAGTATACAAAGAATATTACCAGATAGACATGATGCTTTTTATCAAGCTTCGGAAATGTCATGACCTTGCAGTGATAGTAAGTTTTAATGGCAGGGATAGTGATCTGAAAATAAGAAATACAATGGAGAGTAAAACACGCTTTGTTCGTCTCTAAAAACAACAGTAGTCATAGAGTCAGAGAAAACTACCAATAAATCATTTTACTGTTTGGTCTCCACAACTGCAGATATATCAGTTTGCACTCATTCATACATTGTTCACGCTGGCACTGAAATAGCCGGAGCTGTTTGGTGTTGTCCGTGGCATATAGCTGAGCAGGTTTATTTCCTTTGTGCCTCTGCGGGAGCCATGGTTTTTGATCTCATCCGTTGTTCCGTAAGCGTAGATCACCTTGACAGGTTGCGCCTTCAAGAGAGATGCCAAGGAACATGATATCACGCAAAACAAATTCTTGAATTCTCTATTATGCTATACTATTGTCTGCGTATTCTTTTCTTTTTTCAATACAACAGTCAAACAAAAGAACTGAAATGAAGGAGCTGATATGGTGATATGCAGGAAACTAGCACAGAATAAGCTGTTTTGGATGTAAAAAGCCCAGTCTCACAGTAATATGGAAGTCGTCCTCATCGCATGCTTGAATTGACCTCTGAAAGGTCATGGAGGTTTGACCTTCATCTTCTGTCATATAGAGAAGAGTATAGTCTTGATGCTCATCCACTAAAGGCATGGAGTTCCCAGTTGCGTGACGATCCTGATGGATGAAAAGACAAAACTTTCAAACAACAGAAGCTTGATATTGGGCCAGCATGAGGTCACTCTAAAAAGGGCAATGCAATAGAGCTTGATAAAGAATGTGTCAAAATAGATGAAAATGAAATGCATTGCTTCACACACTAATATCGCTTTGCAGCGTTATCTTACGGTGAAGTAGCTTCCATCAGATCCAAGGCCACCGATGACGATGTCAGACCCCTGCATGCCTCCGTTTGGACTCAGACCAAAGCCCACCCAACCCGTGGAGTTAACAACAAGCTGGAAAGTGATGTTTCCCTGCAGACTGTCAAAGCCCCATTTCAGAGAGACCAGACGGTCATGGTCCAGGTACTCCATGAAGGGCATGTTTGTATCCGCTGAACACGTCCCTTTCATCCAGGTTAGTAACAGGCACGGGAAGGCAAGCAGAGAGAACATGATGCTTCTGCGAGGCTGGAAATCTTCAAACAGAGCTGAGTTTCTGTTGAGTTGCCAGACTCCCTCCCACCACGTGACACACCTGCACAGCCAGATGAACTCAGGTGATACAGGCAAAAACTGCCCAGTCATTTTCCACTGTACCCCGTTGTGGAGGGGAAAGCACCACGCCACATTTTTCTTTGCTCCTCATAACAACGAGAAAGTTTTTTTGCTGTACTGACTCCATAATGTTAAATTATTTAAAATAGAAATAAAATCTCAGCAATTTTAATGTGCAAGTAGTGAAACCCTTCTGGTTATTAAAGCTGAAGTACTACTATTTTGAACACCAAAAAGAGACTTTTCCTAAAGGTTTAGCGGTACTGTTTCAGTAGTCAACTCCTCACTCTCAGAACTCTCCTGTTTCCTTTCATTGCCACTTTCCAGACCACTGCTGGACTCGGGTGCTTGATTTATGAAGAGGTGACGAGGAGACAGAAGAAATGAAAAGTACAGTTTCTCTCATACCCACTCACCGTCACCTTCTCAAATATCAAATAGTTGCTTTGAGCTAAAGTAGTTTCATTTGAGGGAATGTGAGTGTTGCCGTAATTCTCTGTTTGTCCTGTCAAAACTCTGATCTCTTGTGGTTATTATTTTCATTGGGTTATTCAGGACTACATTTGTTGGTAGTTTTTCCTCTTTAACTTTCCCACACTCTCCTTTATCCAAAACTCTTCCTGAAACTTTGGAAGGTAGAGAGCTCCAGGGGAGCAAACTGGGAGTCAGGAGGATATTTTATTTTTTTAAAAAAAAACATTTTGAAGAGAAATAATTTAAAAAAAATACTGTTATTTTTTAACACATCATTTTTATCACAGAATCTCTTTGTGGATGTAATCAATATTAATTCACGTTACAAATAAGACCATAAGTTTAACAGTCATTAAATATTCCAAAATAAAAAGCATTTAACTGGCATAAAAGCCAGTGGCCACGTTTCATTTTTTTGTGTATTATACCAGCCAAATATAACGTTTCATATAATGAAAAACACTATGAAGTCTGGCATTCAACCAAAAATTATAATTGGCATGACACAAGGTAAACAATGTTGAGTTATGGACCTTTGAAGTCTCAGTGCACAGCTGTTGTAGTATTTCATGATCCAGAAACCCCTTTAAAAATCTATTCATCTCAGAATATAAGAAAGACATGAGGTAAACATGCACACACATGCATGCAGTGACAATATCTAAAATAAATCAATACACAAAAACATTTTTTTAAATAAACCCAACATGTTTCCTATTAAATGACAAAATGGTACATTGATATGACATTAGACAACCTGAAAATCCAGTATAATTATAGTTGATCAATCTACAAAACATGTTTTAATGTGTGTACTGTGTGAGAAGCAGAAGACAATGAGAAAAACTGACCGCATTATATTACTGATATTGAAGTGTTTGTGTTATTGCTTGTGATTTGTATGATTATGTATCAGCCCATGGGCCAAATCATTTAAAATTGATGCAGTTTAGCACTGCAGTCTTGCCTGTTGTTGTGGAAACCCGCCTGTGTTGTTTCTGAACTGTATTGTGTTTCACAGACAGGTGTTTCTGTTCTTTGGCAGAGCACCACTCAATGTAAATGGAGAGCACAAAATAATAGACTGCTGGAAGAGACGGTCATAGGTGTAATTACAAAGACCAAATACAACAGCACCTGCATATAATTCTGAGCACAGAGAGTGCTTCTGCTTCATCGTGATGGAGAGGTTATCTCTGTCATCTCACAACATGAATATCCACAGTCTGTTTCTGGGTTTGTTCTATCTGAGCGTGTATATAAGTGTTTACCCTGTCCAGGTGTTGACTTAGTCAGGATATAACAATGATTCTCAGTCCGTGCCACGTGATCGTCTATCCATCCATTTATCTTCTATAACACTTCATCTTGTTGAGGGTCATGGGGCATTGAAGCCAGTCCCCATGAATAGTCAAGAGGCGGGATGCACCCTGAACAGATCGCCAGTCCATCACAAGGGGAAACACACAGCGATAGAGAAGCACACATACTCACATTTACACCCAAGGGCAAATAGGGGTCCTGTTTCTGGACCAAACCCATGGGAGAACATAGAGACTCCATATAGTATGACCCAGATGATATTTGAGCCCAGGCCTTCTTACTGTGAGGCAAGAGTGATAACCACTGCCCCACCATGCAGCCATATGAATTTTAAGTTTGTGCAGCTGCATTTCTGGTTGATCATTTTCTGAGTACAAGCTGTAATAACAAGAGGAAGGCGTTCTGGATGCAGTGTCACACCCAGCCCAGCAGGGGGCGACTTGAGTTCAACAAACGAGCTGCGGGTCACTCCCTATGAGCTGTCAGAAACTCCAAACAGGAAACATGGAAAATACAGAAGAATCCTGTGCTCCTTTTAGGAGAATTACACCAAAATATAAAATCAAATTATCTTAAATATTATTATTTTTGTTCATTTATAAATTATTTGTGTGGCGTAATTAACACATACCATTTGTTTCTCGTTATATTCAAACAAATTTGCGGTTTTTTTTTTCTTTTTCTTTTTTTTTTTTAATGCAAGTAATTTTTTTTGAACAGCAAAAGGAGACCTGGACCACCTTTCCGGTTTCTCCCTCGGCGCAGTGCAGGTCCCGCTCCCCTCTTCCTCCCCCTTCCTCCCCCTCCTCCTCTTCCTCCTCCTCGAGCTGTCAGCAGTTACGCGGTTCAAACTTGGCCGTCGCACTCAGCGGACCCCGCGGCCGCCGTCTTTTTCGCCTCACTTTCTTTTCGAGTTTTTAAAGGAAACCCAGTTTTTTTAGTAATGTGTTAGCGTGTGCCCCGCGTCCAGAGGAATATCCGTGTTTACGCCTGAAGTTGAGGAGCGGCAGCAGCGGCGGGGGGAAATGTCCAGCTGAGGAGTGGAAATCCTGAAAACTGCAGGGCCTGTTCTGTAATGATTGATCAATGCTCCGATAATGGCGCAAAAGGTTAGTCTGACAGCTTTTCTCTGCTTTCATAAAGCATCGATCGGACCGTGGAGAATCGTTTAGCTTCGTTTGATTCCCTTTTTTCACGATAGATGAAGGCTGTGGAGTTGTAGAGTTGTTCAGGTTCGACATTAGTTTTACACTCAACACCTCTCGCCGTCAGCTCGTCTCAAAGTGTTTTGATAGCGAGCTTCAAAACAGCACATTTGCTTTACTAAACATGAGCTAGCATGACATGCAAAACGAATATATGCGCGATACTTGGAAAATGTGTCTCATTAAGAAAGTGTCTTGTGACATTTTACTACCTTTCCAGTTCGGGTCATTCCTGCCCGGTGGAATTCTGGGAAATGTAGTGCGTCTCTTCCTGTGTGTGTGTACTGTAACCATGTCATCTCTGCACATTTTACAGAGTGAATATTGTCATTATTCACTTTAGAGGTTTAATTTGATGAGAATGTGGTTGTTAAACTCCGAAAATACTAATATTAAATGATGATTTGATATTGTAAGTACAATAACCTTCATAAATATTTTTTTCCTTTAATTTCTGGAAGTGGTTTCCAGCCTGGAATGAGGGACCCAGGATATACTTTCAAATCTCGGTCAAACGTTTGTCAGCGTTTGACTTCATTGTAATGTTTTGACCATTCATAGAGTGGACAGAAGGTCCATGCTTATCAATAGAGGCAATCTGCAGGTTCTCCAAGAACAAAAACGTGAGAAAGAACTGCTCTTGCAAAACATAACCAAGTTAGAAAAGCCAGTATGCAGATCCTGCTCCTACTCCACTTTCTTTGACAGAGGAAGTAAATAAACTTGAGTTTTAAACCTTGTAAATGTGCAGTAGGCTATAATGTATCTGTGATAAACTGGCAATGTTACACAGACAAATGTGTGATAATGAAAGCAGTAGACCTCTTAAATGTCATAAACTGTGTTAAACAAATACATTTTGTTATTAGAATCTACCTCATTGAGACCCTCAGGGAACAGCAGGTTAGTCGGATGTGAGTTAGTGTGAGAAGATGCGTGGGTCTCTGTATTAAACTGAAAGCAGGTGGTGTGGAGTATTACGGCTTGGTTTGATTAGATTTTGACAGTCAGCGTAAGATGGCAGGGCAAACTAGTTTGTCTAGTTCAATTTCACCTTTGTTGACTCAGTAGTTTGACCTCCACAATGCATTTGGGTGTGTTTCTTTTGTGTTTACATATGAAGAGAGTGAACCGTGCAATAAGCTCTTAATGTATGGTTTTGTTTTTTTTATTTGATTGACTTCAGGCAAAGGTTTTATATGACTTCAGTGCTGAGCCTGGAAACAATGAGTTGTCGGTGAAAGAAGGCGAGACGATTACGATCACCAATCCGGTAAATATCACAAGCTTTTCTCTCACTTTTCTTAACTGGAACCAATGTGTGTTACATATAATGTGGCTAGGAAACTTGAAAAAAACACTGCTGTGTGTCACGGGGGTTTTGGGGCTGATATATGAGGTTAAGCACTCTTGTTTTTGTTGCACACAAAGCAAGCAAATGAGCAAAAAAAAAAAAAATGTGTTGGTTACAAAATGAGTAAATACCCTCAGCTGCAAAATGACTCATCGGCACATCTGACAGTTATGCAGGAAGAGAAAAGGAAAACATTTAATGTCACTAACTCCAGTAATGATTCGGATTTGACACAAATATAGAGATCAATAAAAATAGTACATGGACTCAAGTTAAAATTCGAGAAGTTGTATTTGTTTTGTCATCAGTTTTTATTATTATTATCATTGTTATTGCTAAAAAAAGAACTGTTCTCAGAAAGTGGCGACTTTTCAACTCGCCTGTTCACAGAAAGTGTATTTTGATGTAGTATTAGAAATAAAGAACCCCTGTCATCATTCATGCTGGGAATATCAATACTGTTCTTTTTAGCTACTTAATGTTTTTTCCAATATGATGTTTTTGTTTAAGTGATTTTATTTTTGCCCCCAAATATTAAAGTTAATTACTGAACCCTAATCCAGTTTAATCCAGTATTACAAATGTTCTGCTTCTTATCTCGCTCAGGTTGAGACTCTGCGACCTGTTGATAAATGCCTGTCACAGATATGTGCAAAGGAAGGAAGGATAGGGAAAGAGAAACGGATGAAGTAAACATGAAGTCATTTCTGCCCGTAGCGGGCAGTTCAAAGGTCACTCGCTGTGTGCTGACCTACATAGTTTTCTAGCCAAAGTCCGTTTTAAGCTGTTCTCGACCTACTGTATCACAAAGATGCAATTGGCATGTTAATGTTATTATAATATTAGTAATATTATTCATATTGTTTGGTAACCTTGCTCTGGCCGTCTGCGACCATAAAACAAAACAAAAAAAAGATGACTGTTCAATCAGTGATGATCTGTACATGTGCAGTCATCCCCACTGATTTTGGCCAATCAGTCAGATTGTGTTGACAACACTGTATTTCACTTCATTGTTCCTTTATTACATGGCACCTGGCAGCAACAGGACAAAAGTCAAGGACAAATTGCAAAAAATAACAAATGCTTTAAAGCAGTGCTGGTGGGTGATCAGTAAAAAAAAGAAGGAAAACAGGCCTGTGGCAGTGTCTTTTAAGAAACGCCAAGAAAAAAGGACTACTTTAAGCACTAACATCAAAGACTCAATTGTTTTTTTTTTCATTGCACATTATATCAAGATCATTTCAATGATAAAATGATCACATGTTGCATGTTTTACTAATATCATGCATCCCTAGTGTGACTCATTACACCAAACCAGAATGCTCTCCTTAGTTACATTTTAGAGTCTGTCCTGTTGCCGTTAGAGTCAGACTCTGATCTAAGTCTTCTATGCGCTTTAAGGTGATTATTCCACAAAAAGCCAATTTAGGTGATTCATGCTCGTGCCTTGCTGGGTCTCACTGTGTTTCAGAATATTGGAGGGGGCTGGATTGAAGCACAGAACTCCAGAGGGGACGTTGGACTGGTGCCCGAGGACTACATCGAGGTGAAATGAGCTTCCACCGCTGTCTGTTGCTGATTTCAGCCATCATTTAACTTGACCTTCGGAGAATTGAGCAACAAAGTGCTCTGCTATTTTGTCTGGAAATGAAGTTGTACAAGATGTACTATTAACTTCCGTCAGAGAGAGAAAAACAATTTAAAGCCGTGTTGACTTTGAGATGTCTGTGTAATGCGGCTCTGTCTCTGGCTTGGAAGCTACAATCCCGACAGGATGTGCCTCCTTTGTCGTTGTGCTGATTAAGGTTTTTGCGTGTGTCCAGCTTCATCCAGTGACTCTTGACTCCGCCATGGGGACATGACTCACTGCAGCTGAACAACACTTGGATAAAAAGCATAAATCTGTGATGTCAACAGTTTAACCTCTCTGTGAGCTCTCACTCGCAATGTGGAGTTTGTGAGTTCTGTGACCTGCAGACATGCGGTTGTATTTGTTTTTCTGACCCTCCGTTACCTCGTCATCTGTCTCTGCACTGTTTTATGTGTCCAAGTTATTTCTGAAGAAGCCCCAGCGGTGTCTTCACTTGTAGTTTATGTAATTTCCCATGAAAAACTGCACCCTGTTTTTCTTAAGCAGCGACACTGTGTGAGTGCTCTCTGCTGGTTAGAGCAAGATCTGCAAAAACAAAAGCAGGCCGAACTCCTTATGGGATAAGTAGAAAAACAAATGTGCTTCCAGTCGCTTCTGTCACATTTTGGATAAAGAGAAAAAAAGCCAGAGCCTGTTTGCAAAAGCCAGGAAATGTCATGGAGACACAGTCACGTTACCGCAGAAGAATGTACCTTTGGAAATTCTGATTCCCCCCATAACCCGACCCTCCTTTCTCTGCCTCTTGTTCTCTTTTTGAATGCAGCTTGGTAATCAGGCACCTGTTTTCCAAGGAGGTGGAAGCATTGCACCCACTCCGAGTGGAGGAAACGCTGCGTCTTCCGACCTGTTTGTGTTCGACGCGTTCGCCCCGACAGCAGCGCCTGCAGAAACCCAGGTAGCACACTCCGGTAGTGACAGAACCCGGTAGTAACAGCCCAAACTTCTATTACTGCAGCAGTAAGTGTAAATATACACAGTACAACTGCTGTATTTCGTTCTCTTTTTTTTTTTTTCTTCTTTAAAAATATTTACGCTGGAGCGAAAGCAAGAAGCAGAAGTTGGCAGTGAAAAAGTTAACTGACGTCTGTGCAGTGAGAGATGCAGAAGTGAGAGCAGCTGCTGTAGGAGATACCGATGGCGGTCATATTAATAACCGACACGGGCTCCGGCTTGAGTTAAAGAGAACAGAGAAGAGAGAAAGAAAAAAAAATAAAAGCAGAGAAATCTTCTGCTGTCAGTAGGAAGGAAGTTCCACAGGAATGAGCGCGCTGCTGGATCAGTCCTGTTTTTGAGGGCCACCGGTAAGTGATTGAGTCAGTGCAGGAAATGTGTCAGCCGTCGTCCCTCCTGCGCTCTTACTCTCATCCTCCCACACACACACACACACAGAGGCATGGTGTTAATCCACTCCCCGCTCAGTGTGAACCTCCACTCCGTTTGCTCTGTGATGACGGCGACTTCTTCTCCCCTCAAGGTGAATGCTGGGGGCTTGGCTCCCCAGCCGGAGAGCCCTGACTCCCCCGTTTCCCCCCACCTTCCGTCCCCCGATGAGGTAACCGCCACTCGAGGGTGGTGGGCCCGGCTAGAGATGAAACAGACCGAGCCCTCCCACCCTCAGCCACCCTCTGGCCAAAAGCCGAACTCCTCTGATTGGTCTGCTTTGACAGATTCCCCCACCTCTACCCTCGTGCCTGCTGAAAGCATGATCTCATCCTCTCCATTAAAGGACAGACGCTCTGATGCTTCTGCACCAATCAAGTCTCACACATCATATTTAAATCGTACGAATCACCTGCAGCACGGTCCAAACATCTGAAGATCAGAGTCTGTGATCTCTTCATGTCACTTGTAATTGAATGATCACGCCGACAAATCGCACAATCTTTTATTCCAAATGATCACCGGAATGCAGTTTATTTTATTTCATTTGTTATTATCATTTATATGAGTCCTGTTTTTTTATTTTGTGCAGTGAAGTAGTTTTCAAATACAGGAAGCTGTTTGTTGAAACTTGCTGCTGTTTTATTGTGTTCGTGTTTTCGTTGCAGCAGTTTGCGATAAAACCATTGTTTCCCTTGTGAATGTGCGTTACACTGGATATTTCTTTATGGCACTAAGTCTGTTAAGTTTAATTACTATTAAACTAGTTTCAAGACATACAGAAAGACTGCTGCATGCATGTGCCTGCATGTTTTATTTTTTTAAGTATTGTGTATGCCTGCTTGGCCACGGCATGCAGATGCATTTTGCAAACAAGTGCTGTAAATAGAAAGTGTGTTTAAGGTTAAATGGCAGTGTTTGTGGGTAAGCATGTGTTCTTTTAAACACTCGCTTGGATACTTACAACCGTCTGTGAAGCAGTGCTGTTTTCATTAGGTTGATTTATCCATCAACAGAGTCCTTGTAGAGGCCTGGTCTCCATCGCATCTTTGGGAAAGCATGTTATTATTATTTTGTTTTTTTTTAAGAGTCCCTGCAATTAAACTGACTGGAGACTCCGCTGGAATCCACTCACTTCTCACTGCCTGCTTATTCAATCCCCTCCTATAAGTTCTCCTTGTGTCACCTGCAGGCCAGCAATGGTAACGATCCCTGGTCATCGTGGAACACCGACCCCTCCGGCGGCTCCAACAACAACTGGGCGTCTAATCCGGAAGGCACCCAGACCGGAAGGGGTGCCGCTGACCCCTGGGGCTCACATGGCCACCCTCAGGCCTACCAAGGCCCCGGTAAGCGTCCTCCAGCACTGCAGTCAGCTCTGATGATGGTTTTTATTTCCACTTTAAACTTCTGGAAGCACTGGATGTTTTTATTCAGAAATGACTCTACACTTTCCCCGTGCTTCTTCCTTTTCACACAGTGATGTTTGTTTGTTGTTAATGTTCACCAGGCTGACTCAGTCGTCACTTCTTTTTTTTTTTAACCACAGGAATAATAATCCAGTAGATTTGAAAACAAGGAGTATATTGAGATTAAGTATGTTTGCAAAGTCGCGTCTTGGCAGTAAAAGTCACAAGTTGTTTTTTGTGCCTGAGTCATTGTTATAAAATTTGTTAGCCGTTCGGACCGGGAGCGTGGAAACGGTCGGCTAAATTTGGGAACCACAGATTTACTGTAGAACTCTCCAGAGATGCCTTCTGTGATATAACAGTGCAACAGTTACATGACTGAGTTGCTCTTTTTTTTTTTTTTTTTTTTACACAATGAACACTTGAAATGACAAAGACAAGCAACATACATACAAAGTCTTTTCTGAGGCATCCTGAATCATTTTTGCTGAGGATTATGGTGGCTCATACGTATATGTAAGCGCACTAAACTGTTGTTATCGCAGTACTATGCTTATTAGAGTATTTAGATCTGCATTATTAGATCGTGATTCAACTTGAGAATCAGAAATCAGTTAAATCAGTACAGGGGTATCTTCCTCACTGTTGAATTCGTCACCTTCTGCAGCGTCATTATGTTGCTTTCGGCTGCTCTGATCATTTCATTGAAACTCTTACTCATCCTCAAAGGCTGAACGAAGCAACCGTTCGGCCTGAAGGACGTGAGGAGCCGACAGTACGGTTACCTGGGTGCAAAGTGAAAACAAAACTTTCTCAGAAAGAAGAATTTCCAGTTTAATTCAAAGGGAAATGATGATTTCAGCCACAATCACTCTTTCAGCATGGCTTACATGACCTCTCAAAGCAAGTATTTGAAACATTTGACCTTTACCACCATGTTAAATATTACTACAAGATAAGGTGCACTTCCTTGTTCTATCAGGTGTATTGACTTGTAGCTTCAGTGCTGCCACGTGTAGCTGCTTCCACATTAGAATCACGAGAAGTCGCCTCAAAGTCCTTGAATTCACCTCTTCTTCGCAGATTCGAAGTGACCTTAAACTCCAGATGTTTCCTCTGTCGATACAGCGTTTTCACAGGACATGATCAAATCGTGATTCTGCTTTTCACAGACGGTGGAAAAGTTAGCCTCACTCATGACTCAGAAAAATGACTTGACCTCTTTTTCATACTTTTTCATTCGCTCCTGTAGAGGAACACAAGAAATTATGAGGGGAAAAAAGTAACCCATTTTTTCCTTTCTTTCTCTCTTGCCCAAGATATCTACCCCTATCCTTACCTAATTGACACAGGTATCACCTTCACATCATGTTGGAGGAATACTAATACTTGTGTGGACTTGGAAACAGTGTGAAACGTTCCGTATCAGAGTTTAAGGAGCGCACTTACGCTTTTGAAGCATGTGTGTGTAGTTGTGATATTTTAACGCCGCTGCTTTGTGACGGCATGCCTGATCTGATTAAACAGAGGAGATATTTGAACATTTGTGAATCGTTTATGAGAACATGATTGAGAGTGATTGGCTTTTAAATATACTAAACTGTATTTCATTGTTTGATCACCAAAACGTAATTCACTTGTTTTTTTTTAATTGACTTCTTGACATATTTTCTGAAGTTACTTGAGGTCTGCTCAGCACAAATCCAATCCTGCTATGTGTTTTGCTGTCGTAGCTCATGTTATATCCTGTATCAGCCTGCTTTGGGTTTCTATACATGCTGTGTGAGAGAATGACTAATATCAGTTGGGAAACTGTTGTTTTAGCTGCATGTGCACTTTCGAGACGTTCTCATCTTAACTCATGCATTTCTGATGTATCTTCTTGAGACGTGATTAGTAGTGTTGAGGAAATGAGGCTCAGTAAAGTCTGCAGCCATCGCAGCCTGTTTTGTTTCAGAATGTTTCTGTAAAGATATTTTCAGTGCATGCCAGTAACCCGCACTGTTTGGGTTATGAATCAGTGTCTCAAGATAATGCAAATAGCAATAGAGGAATCACTATCTTTACTCAGATTTAGAGAGCATTAAGTCATGAATATTTTTACAGCTCTCCAAGGTGGAAAATATCTTGACTCCCAGTAAAGAGACTGCTGAAAATATTTTCATTGCAGTACTGAATCTGTTTTTCTTTCCCCTGTTAACTAGCGGCTTTCCTCTGCATGTACTTGTCTGACCTCAGGGGCAGAGGATGACGAGTGGGACGACGAATGGGATGATATGAAATCCACCAGTGGCTACCCTGAATCAGAATCGGGAGACAGCGGAGCGATACAGAGAGGAGGCCATGCATCGTCGATGAAAATCTCCCTCAACAAGTAGGTTAATACTTTATGATTCTGTTTTTTTTTTTGTTTGTTTTAAGCAGTGTTTTGCTCTACTGTGATTTTGTTGGGAGTGTTTAAGAGATTCAACAGCAATGTTTTTGCACTTTTTCTCGAACAGGTTCCCGGGTTTCTCCAAGTCTGGTCCAGAGCTCTACCTCCTGACCAAGCAGCCCATCAAGAGCAAAGACAGGCTACCGATTTATGTGAGTTATCTTTGAATATGTAAGCTTATACAATAGTTAACAAGTATAAGTGGTATTAAAGCTATTCAGCCTGATGTAGAGTACTACTGGTGTTGTCTTGTGAGTGAGCGAGGCTGTTTAGCTGTTGTACGGATGCATTAACCCTGAACAGAAGGAAGATTTTAATCTATAAAAATCTCGTCTCTGTATTCGGTGCTCAGATGGGGGAGGTTGGTCCTGTGTGGTCTTACCCAACTACCCAGCTGGATTGCGTTGTAGCGGACCCAAAGAAAGGCTCAAAGATGTACGGCCTGAAGAGCTACATCGAGTACCAGGTTACACCCAACGTGAGTATAAAGGCCGGCTTTTTCAGAACATCGATTCATGTATGTGCAAAAGTACATTTTTAGTTGAGTGAGGAGGCTGTTTGCTCCAAGTTTACAGGGAGTCACACCATTTCTAAATATTTTTTTGCCTGTAGACCACAAACCGGCCCGTCAATCACAGATACAAGCACTTCGACTGGCTGTATGAGAGACTCCTGGACAAATACAGATCGGCCATCCCCATCCCTTCTTTACCTGACAAGCAGGTGACAGGTGGGTGTCCGAGTCCACAGCCACCTGGACGGTACATTGTGAGGAAAAACAATGACAAGTGTGATCTCCCAACGCTCTGTTAAAGGCCGGTTCGAGGAAGAGTTCATCAAGATGCGCATGGAGCGCTTGCAAGGTTGGATGACCAGGATGTGCCGACACCCTGTAATTTCCAACAGCGAAGTGTTTCAGCTTTTCCTATCCTACAAGGATGAGAGGGTGTGTGTTTTTGCTTTTAAAATGCTTCACTCGATATTTTCTTTAGCTTCAAACATTGATTAAAAACACTGGTTGACTGGTACAGGACTGGAAGACGGGGAAAAGAAAAGCAGAGAAGGATGAAACGGTGGGAATGATGATCTTCTCCACGATAGAGCCCGAAGGTCCAGACCTGGATCCTCTAGAAGTGTGAGTTTGACTCAGACTCATCCTGTCAACACGCCGCAGTTAGCATGTGCCGACGGCTGCATACTGATACGAGTTCCTGGCCTGCAGGGAGCAGAAATGCGAGCAGTTCAGCAGGTTTACCAAAGCCATGGACGACGGGGTGAAGGAGATCCTCACAGTGGGAAACGAGCACTGGAAGAGATGCACAGGCCGTACGTTCACACTGGAAACAAGCATGTTGCCTGAATATTTTGCGTCTTACAGACAAAAATAACGTGTTGTATCTTTCTCAACCTCCACAGCTCTGCCTAAAGAGTACCAGAGAATCGGCAAAGCTTTCCAAAACCTTTCCTCTGTCTTCACCAGCAGCGGGTACCAAGGTATGAAAACACAGACGGACTGAAATCCCAGAAAACCATCATGGCTTTGACATTTTCTCAGGTCTTGACGCTTGCAGGTTCTGTTTGCTCTGCTGTCAGTCATTTTTTTTGGAAATCTGTTTTGAAGCCGCATATTTCACAGGCACTGTTGAGAAACCGAGTGAAGACAGACCTTAACCCCTTCTCTGCCCTCAGGAGAGTCGACCCTGACTGACGCCATGACGGCGGCGGGGAAGACGTACGAGGAGATTGCTCTGATGGTTGCAGAGCAGGTTGGTTGAAAAACAGCAATGTTGTAACATCACTGCCGTTGAAACAGTTACTGAAGTCAAACTCAACAAAATTGATCCCAATTAGGATAATAGTCTGAGTCCTGAAGCTTTTCTTTTTTTTTTTTTTTTTTAAGCCTCTCTGTCAAACACTTTCTTCTGGTTCCACGGCCTCTCACAATATCCGTGAACGCTCCCTGATTACAGCCAGTGCTTACATTCCACTCGTCCTGCTTTATTGATTCCTAACCACAACCTGTCAGCTCTGTATCTGTCCAGGAAGATACTGAGAGCAGAGTTATTTCTCCCCCTTTCTCTGGTTTTGTTTTACTCTTTTATTCTATTGTGGCTTGCTTGAAAAGCCTTCTGTTGCCCAGGCACTGTGCAATAAAGTCAACTTTTGGCTTTTTTGATGTCCCAGCAGCTTCCAGATGGAGGACTCGTCTGGTAAGCTCGTGTTGCTGCAGACAGTTTTGTGTCAGTCCCGCTTTAGAGGCGATAGCTTTAGTTGAATAGATATGATGTACAAAGATTCTTCAAAAGACCATAAAGGCTAAAACTGTGTAGTTGATCCATAGAGGCTGCTGCCACACGCAGCATTGGCTTATATGGCTCAGGAGAATCTTACCCACAATGTAAACAAGTTACATATTTTGGGCCATGTTTTATTCTGTTTATGCATTTAACTCCCTGATTCTTTCAACCCATTCTTGTGTTATCACACAGTTGTACTTTCCTGTCATCCCCAGTTTCCCTCCATTCATTCTTATCGAAGTCTTTCATCATTTCCTGCCCCTAAAGTTGATATTTTTGTATTCCAATTATAGATGCTCACCTTTTCCTTTGTACATTAATCTTGTCTTTTGTGTGTGTTTGCTTCCTTTTCAGCCCAAGAAAGACCTCCATTTCGTTATGGAGACCAACAATGAATATAAGGGTCTCCTGGGATGCTTTCCTGACACAATCGGATTCCATAAGGTAAATCAACATCTGAAGATGACAGTAAAATAATTATAAGAGTCATGACATAACGTAATTTTTTTATTTTTTTTAATATTCCATATTGTAGCAAAAGTTCACAGCTGCTTTGTGCTCAACCTGTTAAGAGCTTTTAAGTGAAAAAAATCAAATTGAAGTCGTGGTTTATTTCCTTTCTGCTGTCACAGGCGGCCATAGACAAAGTGAAGGAAGGTGACCAGCTGGTGGCCACCAGTAAAATTACCCCTCAGGACAAAACCATGATGGCCAAACGGGTCAGCGTCATGTCCTACGCTTTACAAGGTACCGCCGGAGTCAGAGAAATATTCAAGTCATGCAGCGAGTTGCAGGATGTATCCTGAGTCCTTTGGTTTCCTTTTCTTTTTTCTGTGGCGCAGCTGAGATGAATCACTTCCACAGCAATCGTATCTATGACTACAACAGGGTCATGCAGTTGTACCTGGAGGAGCAAGTCAAGTTTTACGAGACGGTGAGACGCTTTTATTGGCCCTTCGTCACATTAAACACGAGTTTTTGTCCTTTTCATTGAGCCACTACCTACCGTGCGATCGTATAGTGCTGAGAAATTAAAAGTATCACATGACGATTCTCAGCTTTTGTGTTCATGTCAGCGTTTCTTGTTTTTTTTTTTCGCCCCCAGATTGCTGCAAAACTGAGGCAGGCACACAGTCAGTTCACTACAATGTGAAAGCAGTCGCACTACAAGACGAGAAGAGTTGAACCAGTTCAACGTCCACAAACCTTTTTTTTTTGCTTATTTTGCATTCTTTTCCCTCCCTTTAATTTAAATTTCACTTCTCTGTTACTCTCACTCTTGCCTCATCGCTGCGTTTCCTTCTGGTGCAGCCAGTCCCAGCTTGTGGAGTTGCTCGCCATTCGTCGCTCTCATAAGGTTACGAACAGGTAATGAGCATATGCACCAGTAGAAAGGTTTTTTTTTTTTTTCTAAGAGCAGCAGTGTCGGCATGCCATTATCGTAAGCCGTCTCTGGTCAAGGTCCGCGACTCGAAACGCAGACAACAACCAAGTTGTGGCTCCGATGGTTGTGAGTTATTTCAGTGCATGAGTTAAACTCCAGCATTTCTCTGATGTGCTGCCATTTTTGAACAGGCTTCGGTGCAATTCCTGTCCAGTAATACTTTGCAGTTTTTCTTTTTTTCAAGTTACAAAGAAATCGATCCACAAACGTGACAAAACTATTGTCACTGCAGAGATGCAGCAAATCACTAACACCAGAAACCAAAGTCAGTGGCCTTGCTTTTAACGAGGACGGCCAGTCAGTTGAATTTTAAACGTAGCCTAAACATCCTAACCAAGCTTCACTCTGTATTTCTCATTTAAAACCACGTTGATTTGAGTATTTCTGTTTGAACAAATTATGAGAATTTTTCCGCTCTGAGCCGAGGTGCAGACCTTGAAGAATCCGAGTGTTGGAAGAGTTGGCAAATACAGAGTGTGTATCCTCTGTATGTCCACTGCTGGCAGTGCTGACCCCCCCCCCCCCCTGCATTTCCTCAAAAGCTAACAGGAAGCTCCACCTTCATCCCGCGTTTCCCCTTTGAGAAAAAATAGAAAGGTGTCACTTCAGTGCAGCGTATCACATTTCATTAGGCAAAAATTTAGGAGATCAATCTGCTTTCCTCTGTAAGGCTAAAACTCTGTGAGTCTGTAATCTCTCTGCCAAAACTATCTCTGTCCCTTCTTGGACTCCTGGAGAATATGTGTCCTTGTCTGGTGTTTGATATGAAGAAGTAATAGCAGCATTAATCGTAACGAATTTGTACTATGAGAAGAGTTTGTGAGTACGGCCTGGGCTATGTCATGTATGACGTTATATATATATTTTTTTCTTTTTTTTTTTTTGCTTTTCACTGCCCGAGTTTCAATCAAGCGTTAATCTCTTTCACTCTTTGTCGGTCACTCTTGATCTGTTGCTGCATTATGTACGTATGTGTTGGACCTAACAGGTGCTTCTTGTCATGGAGATACTATATGTATAGAAGTATTTGCAATACATTTTCACTCAAAAGAGCAAAAATTCAGTTTGATTTAATAAAACCATGATTTGTACTCACTGGGACGTTCGTTTATTTACTGCGTGTTTGAGCTCAAGAGAGACTTGACGTCGTCGCCCTGTATGCACATGAACAGTGCGCGCTTTGATTTCCTAACAGCAAAGCCCTCATTCACTCCAGCAGAGTGTCGCCCGGACGTGGATAGGAATGAAAATGAGCCTGCTGTTTGTGTGAGGAGTGCAGTTTGCGTCGTCTTGTGCTGGAGGAAGTGAAAGAGCCCTTTTAGCCCTCGTGCCGCTCTCGCTGCCATCAGGTGCAGCTGGACATGCAGGATCGCAGACATTAGCTGAGAGTGGAGCTCCGCTCATAGAAAGTCCCGTATTTGTGAGTAATTATTCAGCGTATGCATGCGTGAACAGTATATGGCTTTACGGGAAGCAGGTCTTTCATCGTCGATGAAACCTCTTATCTCTGATAGACCTGCTCACATCTCAAAGGTCAGCAGAAACTGCAGTGTGAAGTAACTCGACAGCGACTTAATAAAACATGATGATCAGTGTTTCATGAACGCAGAATTTGGGTTGTACATGTTCCACGTGGTGGAGAGTGTTCTGCTTCAGAGGATGGAGAGCGTTAGTGTTTGTGTGTTTGGATTAGTTTCCCTCTGTTTCCTCATACAGTCCGAAAACATAGTGCGAGATTGCCAAACTGTTCAGGGTGTATAGAGAGAAGATGGCTGACCCTAAACGTTTTCGCTGGGAGTTTCATATTTCAGCTTTCAAATAAGGAAGTTCTTGCAGAAGTGTTTCATAATTTCTCATAATTTTAAAGTTTATTTTTTTTAATCCATACAATATTCTTTTGTACACAAAACCCTGATCTCTGCATGATTCTTTAGCAAATAAGGTCAGGTTTTTCTTCTTGAGTTTAAGTAAGGTAATTAAACTTTTATTGTCAATAAAGCAAATGCACAATCAATTTGAATTAGCTGAAACCCGGATGGGGTGATTATAACAGAAGACTCAAATAATGACACATAATCACTTATTTTTGTCTGTATTGCTAAAAGTGTGTCACATGTGAGGTTTATCTAAAGTACAAAAAAAGAAGTAGAAAAAGCATAAACCTTAATGACTGAATGAAAAAAAAAAAAATCATCCATGAAATCTACAAGAATCTTTCAATGTAAATAATAAAAAGACATTTTTGTTGTTTACTCAGCAGATTCACTCGCTACAAAATTGTCCGTTTGAGTCATGACATTGAAATGTTCTCCTCAGCACCGCGGCGCCTGCGTTCCGTCCCTCTCTGCCGAGAGGGCACGCCGGTCCCCGTGCTCGCGCTGTTGTCACGGAGACGGTGGCTCAGGGTGACACCCGGGTCTGGAAGCTGCGCGGCCGGATCATCATCGTGACTTTACGCAGGGAGTAATAGTCAGAGTCTCTCCAGGAATACCAGACGATCCCGTCGGGGCCCAGCGGTCCCAGCCCTTTCGGAGTGTAGTGGCCTCCCTGCAGGGTGAGGAACAGTAAACACTACGTCTTCAACACAGAGGTAAAGCGAGGAGTAATCGGCGTAACGTACCCTGTAGTAGACTCCGTTGAGGTTGGCGTAAAAGCACTGGTTGTACCACCATCCGCCGTGTGAGATCTCGGCACAGATGTTGCCGCTGTCCGGCGTGCTGAATCCCTGTTTGTCGTGGTACCAGCCGAAGGAGTCCTGCACCGTGCCGCTGAAGCCAGACACGTGGAGACGGTACTGATGGTCCTGGTCTTCCACACTGTGGACACACAGGAACTCTCAGAAAATGCATGAAAAAGCAGAGATGACTGTTGGAGTTTCAGACGCTGACCTGAAGCTCTGATAAAGAGCGTGTTTGTGCGCGTTGCTCCAGTCCTCCAGGTCGATGCGGAGGCTGTAGTCTCCCTGGGTGCTCAGGTCATGTATGTGCTCGTTGCCCAGCCAGAACTCTGAATGCAAGTCACCAAATCCTTCCCTGTACTCCCTCCAGCTGCGGTCAAAACTCACGGAGCCATCCAGTCGCCGCTGGATTACAGTCCAACCTCCACCTGAACAAAAAAAAGACAATACGAATGAGAGTGAACGCCATGTCTGAGGGATTTCAGGGGGGACTTTCCATTGTCCTCAGGGTCAGGGACATGCTACAGTGTAATGTGACGTTCTGATGATGAAATTGAAACCTTGAAATAGAGATCTAGGTAGATTCTGTACAAAGTAACACGCACTGTACTACACAAAAACCTTGGGCAGCTCATGCAAATCATTTATTGTCATGCAACGCGAGCTGAACTTCTGCCAGTTTACCCAGGATGAAAGCATTTGCTGCCACAGTCGGGGTAGACCAGAACAATTGTTCTAGCAACAGATGCTCTACATCAGTGAGCCAGTGTTGAGTCAATGTTGGGTAACGTACTAGAGAGAGGAAGCTGAGGCCAACAAAAACAATGAAGCACCATCAAGTTTGTGGAGTTCACTCATATATCTGTGTGTTATTTTTGGAACAATCCTGGGTTTTCTGTCACCGTAACACGTTATCGGTGCAGAATGTGACTCACCATCAGTGTCCATGTCACAGTAGACTTCTACTGGCATGCCGGCCAGCGACGGCACGACGGTGTACAGACCGGATCTTCTCACTCCACTGTAGTAGATGGCAGCACAGTCTATGTGACAGTTCCTCACGTGCTGCATCTCTGGAGGGAGAACAGACCAGACTGAGCAGGAGGGAAATGAACCGGGGGTGTCTGGCACCCTCTGCTGGGAGTCCGCTTCACTTCATACCTGGATGGAGGGCCTGCTGGGCGTTCAGCAGAGGGTTCGGATGGACAACGTTGGCTGAACAGCCAGGACTTCTCTTGACTTTATCAACGACGAGGGTCAAGTTGTGGAGCTGGTTCTGAACAGAATAACACAGTGCGGAAAAAAATTAATATACATATGTGTCTTTGAAAGCTCCAAAATATTAATTCAGAGAGACGCCGAGTACCTGAAGGTCCAGGATCAGGGTGCCCTGGAGGTGCAGCAGGGTGGTGGCTTCAGCATAGTGCAGCTCTAACTCGTGAAAACGCTGCTCCAAGGAGATGTTTAAGTGGATCTTCTCTGCACTCTGACACCACACACAGGTATAAAACAGATTTACTGTCAGAAATATCTTCAAATAAGTGAATTAAAAAAAGCCCTCAATAATAATCACTGCCTTATTGTCAAAAAAATGAACTGACCACTCAGTTTGTGTTTCTATGTTAGAACCTATCACACACTCCCAGGATCAACTGGACGGTTCAAAAATATTAAAGCCACACCGATCTATTCCGAGCTTGTAAACAGAGGATAAGACTAACTCCCATTACCTGAAAGCCTGAGGCGTCCCTACGCTTATACACAACGCGCAAGCCCCTTCTACTGTCCACCTGTGGCCGCTGATCAATCCAGCTGAGACTCTGTGTTTGTATAAGCTCACTGCCTGAGACCCATGAGGCAACACGTGGAAGAGTAGGAGGCTAATCCTGTTAGTGACGAAGGTCAAGGACATGCTGGGGGGGGAGGCCAGCCTGATGACCAAGCACAACATTACTGGGCGATACAACACAAATGTTCCATGTCTTCTGTTCTAGGAATGTATGTGGCACTAAAGAAAACAACCTCTTGGATTTCTAGGAAAAGTTGCTTTCAAACCAAACCAGGAAAGTCCAATTTGATCAAATTCTTAAAAAAAAAAACAAAAAAACAAAAAAAAAACAAAAGAGCCCCCTGGTGCAAGTAATTGAGAAAAGAAAGGAGAAGTCACACTCAGCTGGTCTCCAGGTGGACTAAAGCAAATACTCAAAGCAGCTGAAGGGATTGCTGTTGACAGTTGACCCTGGTCTGCTAAAGTCAACATGGAAACGTCACCTGCAGGTCCAGGACTTTGATGCGGTGCCTGTGGTTCCTCAGCTCCTCCTGCAGCTCGGAGATGGTCTCCTTCAGCACCACGATCTGCCGTTTCCTCTCCTCGTTCTCGTGCAGCCAGTAGGAGACCTCGTCCGTGCAGCGAAACATGTCTGGACACCGCCGCTCGTCCAGCTGCGGCAGCGTGGCCTCCAGCCGACACATCCCATTCTCCATCACCTGTCGAAAGCACACATGTAGAATGAGGAGAAATTCACCATACATGGGTATTAGACACTAAAACTAGTTGTTGATTTCTGTTGTTTATTTTACAAAGAAATCAGACCTTTACTAAAACACCTAAACCATTTGCTTTGTTTTTAATCATTTCAAATTTTATGATGCTATTTATGAAGATCTATTTCTGTGATTTTCCTTCAGAAATTTTGAATCTAACAGTAGTCAACAGTAACTAATCACTAATCAGTGAAAACATTGCAAACCTGCTGGGGAAATGTGATTTCTCTACAGCCAAAACTCAGAGAAAACAGGTAGCAGATCGGTCTCTTCAGAGAAGGGTTCATTCTTATGGAGGTGTGAGGCAGTTTATCACAACAACATGGCATGCTATTTTTTTTTTTAAATGTTTGTGATTTTAAGGTAAATCCCTCATGGTTAACAAGAGACTTGGGTCTGACAGCTTTTAATGTTCACTCACCTGATCTCAGCTTGTATCAACAGCAATATTCAACTCAGTGGTGGATTAAACCACATTTTGAATCTCTCACAGTAATAGAACAGTCTCGACTCTGAGGCCTTGTGGGAAACTCTGAGCAGCCGATGTGATGTTTACAGTAGTCACCTGATTGGTGTACTCCCCACACTGGGAGCCGCCGCCGTTCTGCGTAGTCGTCGCGTTCAGGTTGTCTGCTTTGGCTTCTGGGAGAAACACGATGAAGATGCAGAGCGCAGAGCAGATGCTCCAGCCCGGAGGATTGGACAGGGCCAGGAGAGACATGGCTGCCGCCGTGGTTAGTCTGTCCCTGCCTTGGCAGTGAGGGCAGGCGTGGGACACTGGAGCGTCTGCTTCACCATGTGAGGCTGTATCGACTCTCCCTGCAGAGAAAAACAGATGCAACAGAATATTTCTCATTTTCTGAGTCAGCTCAGCATGGTACTGCAGAACACAAATCCAAGCATTCTGTCTTTTTGGACACATGTTGCTCCTTGTGTCTGCGCCGCTCGGAGGGCATGGAGGTGATCCCCTCAGTCTATCACATTACTGTAATTTGTCCCGGGGTAATTCAATAAACACAGACGCACCAACATGTGCAGGTCAGCTGCTCTTAAAGCCAAACTGAGGTCCTGACATTTAGCTCTGAGAAAACGCAGCATAATCTACACATTTACATTGAACTGCTCCGTTCCATTTGTTTCAGTGCTGTAAGGAAAATAGAGGTGTTTGCTCGAGAAAAGGTGGAGAACTCACCCCAGTCACACACCCTCTTCTACCCCACTCCTGGCTCCTGTTGGGCCATGGGGCTCTCTCCATCTTCTTCTCCTCCCAGTCTGTGTCTCCTCCACTGTTTCAGCCTCTCACTCCGTGTGTCTCATGTCCGTCGTCCCTCCATTGCCGTCTCTCCGGCGATGGCCTCCCTCCTCAGTGGAGACATCTTAGTCCCATAATCCACCTGTAAGAGGATTCACTGCCTGAGAGATGGGAGGGACGCACACACACACACATACACACACACACACACACACACACACACAGGAAAGCCATCATGTAGTTATAGGTAAAAATGAAGCCTATAAGATCATGGAACTTTTGACTTTCATCTTTAAAAGATATTCATGTTTCAAACAGTAAAACTATCAGGTTTCATCTCACTATTTTTGTCACCAATGTGTTTTCTTTCATTCCAATTTGTCTTCTTTACATTAACATCACAATCTTTTCAAAATATTTAACAAAATAAATGCCTGTTTGAAACTCAGTTAATTTTCCCTAATATGATTTCACAGAAAAGAAAAAAATCCTGCACATAACTAACATGTAGCATATATTTATATTTCACCAAGATTGGTACAGATCAGCACTTCAAGTGAAAAAATGAACATCACCCAACATTTTTTAAGTATTCTTCAAATCTCACAGAAGACAAGGAGGTCCACAAAAAAAAAAAATGAACCGACTCCAAGTAACGTGTGAGACAAACGTGTTTGAGCCCACATGGTGGCACCATGTCACAACTTAATTACTGGCTGTCCTTGACAGCTACTTTAGTTCCCCAGAGGAATAACACAAGCAACTAATAACTCAAGACTGCAGTAAGACAAGAAGCCAAACAGTTTGCTGCAATATCTATCAGTGAAGACAAATGTGAAGTCGAAGTTTCCGCCAGTGGATCTGAGTTCATGTGGCTTTTAGTGGAGACTCAGATAGTGACAGGACTAAAAGTTTGACCCTTCAGAGATTATGATACATGAGCACCGCTTAAGTTGTTCTATTAATATAATTAGATGTGGTCATTCATTACAGTGGAAAAGAAATGCATTCACTTCTCGCCTCATATCATATTAGAGTGATTCATCAAAATCGTTTAAACCATGTGCTCTTTGCTTTTCAGCGGTGAATATGAAAAACCTGGCACACCGCTAAATTTAAATACAGATAAAATGCTTTTTTTTTCCCTTTATGATAGGTTTTCTCCAGCAATATATAGACTACAGGTTTACCCCCAAATCAATATATATCATATGTGCCGTATGGAGATGTCAACAAACCAGCATCTATCTGAGGTTATCAGAACAGATCAATCTGATCTAATTTGCATTTTCTGAAGACAGAAACAGCATGTTTATACTGTGCACACTTCATCTTGCTGAATTATTCATCATATATATATAAAAAACATCAGTCTATTTGTCATAATGTTAAGTGGCCGTTTCCAGCTTGCTGACATGGAGCTAAAAGCTGAGGCTGAGTGACGGATGACAGGATGACAGGATGACAGGATGCAGTGCAGGTGGTGACAGCTGAAGGAGGCGGGAGGAGAGGAGGAGTGTGATGGTGGGAGGTTTGTCACTGTTTATGTACAGAACATGATGCATGTGCAGCGCAACATGCACAGAGTTGGCGTTACCCCCCTCTGGGCCTCATCAGGTCAACTGTGGAGACTGCAGGGATCAAACTGGAGGTCCTGGATTAAATTCATACAAGCAGCTGTTCTGTGCCGGTTGTCTTTGGTGAGACTCTGGATCTGCTGTTTTTACAAATAAGAGATTAAACTGCTGTGAAGAAGAAATTAAAAACATTCAATGCTGCTACATGAAAAACTATAACTGCAACGACAAAAATGTTCTGTCTTAATTTTCTCTCATCTCGTTCCAACTCTGTTCACACACAAAATATTCCTTATTTATGATTGTTTGAAACAATTGTGTACATTTTTTTTTTTATCTTCACAGACTAAAAATAGCAGTATTGACAATCAAATTAATATGTATCAGTAGAAATTACTCAGGAGCACAAAGCTCGATGATTTGATTAATGTGACTGCTGCAGTCGATAAGAACATGTCACAATGTCACTCCTGATTATAAGACTGCCAGAGGTGATTTAAGGCTTACAATTAGTTTAGGGACTATTTATTGAAGACGTGCTCACCTTGTATTTCCCAATGGGTTTAAAAAGCGTCTTCTTCGTCTTTCACAAACTTCATAATACAGATGTCAAGTTTATTAACTGATGATACAGGGTGATCACTACTGAAGCTATTAGCTGCTGTGTGTGTGTTCTCTTATCTTGGTAACAAGGGTAAGCAGACTTCATCATAAGAAAGTGAGGGTTTGAAATTGAATGAATGAATGAATGAATGAATGAATGAATGAATGAATGAATGAATTTATTTGTTTCAAGCATGCAAACCATAATTCAAAATTGAAAAGTCATCTAAATAGCGACTTTGTAAAGCAGACATCAATCAAAACAGACATCAATCCAAACAAAATATACCAAACATAGAGAACATAGATGCCATCCTACATGTCTGAAAAGGAGTGGGAAGAAGCAGAGCTTATTTAATCCCACCCCCTCTCCCAATTGAAACTTATCATTATCAGTTTCCTGTGTCAGATCAGTAACATATCATAAATTCAAGAGACAAAGAAAACATCTTCAAATTAGTTGATTTCATTAAGATCGTAATTCTTTAGTATCGATTCTTTTATTTTTTTCTTAAATATCCTCATGCTTGAACATTTTTTCAGATCTGGACTTAAGTTGTTCCAAAGTTTTACACCTGAAACGGAGACACAAAAGCTTTTCATTGTTGATCTGTGTTTGGGAATAAGAAATTTGCAACCAATGTCTCTGAGATGATAAACATTATATGGATGATGAAAGTGCTTTTGAATGTTTACTGGCAAGGAGTTTTGCTGTGCTCTATACATGAGTTGAGCTATTTGAGATTCTACAATGTCCTTGAACTTTAGAGTTTTGGATTTAAAAAACAATATATTTGTATGGTCAAAATAACCAGCTTTATGAATTATTCTTATAGCCTTCTTTTGCAAAAGCGAGATTTGCATTGTTGAGCTTTGATAGTTGCTTCCCCATATCTCAGCGCAATAGCTCAGATATGGTAACACCAAGGAACAATACAATGTATGTAACGATTTGTGGTCGAGAAGATACTTCACCTTATACATAATTGAGATATTTTTTGCAAGTTTATTTTCAATATATTTAATATGCTCTTTCCAACTTATCTGCTGATCAATAATTACACCCAGAAATTTTATTTTGTGTATTCTTTCAATTAAAATTGCAGACCCATGACAAGTGTTTTCTAATCAGCATTAAACTGTTTGCATGTAATTTATTACATGTGTTGTTTAAAAAAAAATGTATGTTACAGTATCTACTTCTGCAGGAGATACTATAATATGCATTTTTAATGTTCGTTTTGAATTATTTTGTTTTCAGAATAAAAGTTTCAGGGAAATTAAGCTGAGCCTCGTATTTTAATCAGATTTGACAGTTTTTGTGGGCGCCAGAAGATTTGTACACATACATCTTTGTCTTTGCCACTTCTTAGTTGCTCAGTTTTTTTTTCACAACCATAGTATAAACTATCATCATAAAAAGACAAAATGATATCCGACATTCACCGTGGCTTCAGGTATAATCTGCCCAATTTTTAGATTAAACAAGGAAGTTACTACAATAGACAGTCAACCCCTTACTAACCCTGCGACATTTCAACATTCATGTCTCAAGTCACATCACGTCCACGCTCATCCTTATACAATATTCTTTAAGAAATAAAATGCGCCGTCTTGATGTCTAAGCTCTGACTTTTCACTCAGTGCAGGGGGGTGAGGGTGTGTTTACCTCCAGGGGAAAGACCAAAGTGAATGTTTGGTTGCCGTTGGAGCTAATGAATTTCTCATAAGTTAAAATGCCAGCAGCTGCAAGCAGCATGATAATGTTATATTGTAAGCAATTTAGCAATTGGCACAGTACAGAGCAGCGGGCAGAGCTTTTACGGCTGCAGTGAGAAGTGTGTGTTAAGTGAGCGATGCAAATTCATTATGTCGTTTCTTTCGGTCTCTTTCAAACCATCAGTAAAAAAGTTTTCTTCTGCAAAAAAAAAAAAAAAAGATTAAAACAGAAATAGAGGAACACAATACTTTGTGCTTTGTTCAGTGGTAACAATAAAATAATAAATGCACAAGATTTCTCATCGACCCACTCACTTTGTTTTTCACTGGACAAGAATGAACTTCTTCCCAGCGTTAAATGAGCCGTTACAGAGCAGTGTAGAAGTCAATGAGTCATTCATTCCATCCTGCTATAGGTGATTCATAAATTCAAGAACTGTGGTGACCTGACATTTACCTCAGAACACAATATTATCACAAGGTTCACATCAGCGGTGCAGAGGAAGTAGGCTTTTTATGAATCAGATTGAAGTGATTTCAAAGCGGTGAATATACGGAGCATATCTTCCTCTGAACCAGAACCTGTGGTTAACCCGGCCGGACCGGCCCTGATTGTTCCATGATACTTTCTACTGTAGGTGTCAGAGACGTGGCGTATATCTTGACATGTTGTGGTCATGGATTTCCTGCGAGGTTGTACAGAATCTAGATTTGGGATTGCCGTCCCTATACCTACTGTAATTGGCACCGCTCACATTTATGCTGTATTTGAGAACAGTCTCAAATGTACCTCTGTCAAAGTAAAGGGTTAATTTAGTTAAAACTACAGGTAGGGTTTAAAAATATATATTTTTGCGGAATAAAAGCCATCATCAAGCCTTCGGAATTTTACAGGTTCACGAGAGTGCCGGGCTTTCAGGCTGAAAGAAAAGTTACATTAGTAGAAAGAATCACAGCAGTGCAGAACTATTATAAAGAGGAGAATGCAGTGTCCAGTCCCTTCACTTCTTCTCTCATGTAATCAGTTTTGGGGAGTTCCTGAGTTGAACCCATGAGGAGAACGCAGAGCAGAGCCAGAAAATGGATGCAAGTAAATCAGCTCATTGTCGTAGTATTGAAAATAAAGAATGTGTGTCTGCAGGGGTGGAACCAGGGAGAAAAGAGGTCTGCAGTTCACATGAGAACAGCGCTGGACGTCAGCGGAACAGAACTCCAGCTCCGTCTCCCGGTGAACCGAGAACCGGTGAACAGAACAGAGTCAAGCAGGCAGCCGTAGGCGGATCAAATGAGGGATTATCTGGAAATGGAGACTGGAAAGAACTGACTGACACACAGTCGTTCTTCTCGTCATGTTCTCAGAAACCTCTTCATTATCATAAATGAGCGAGTTTCAGATGAACAGAACTTATTACTCAGACCTGAATACAGTGTGGATTTCAGTGATAAAAAACCCGGAGTGTTACTTTAATTTTTAAATACTGACAAGAGTGTGTCATCCACGGGTAAAAGATGATCTGCTTCATGTCAAGAGGACATAAAAATACATCCTAGTTAAATATCTCTGCCTCTCACATCCCCAAGGCTGTGCTGTGTGCGTCTGTGGATGATGCTCCTGGTTTAACCTCAAAACAGAGAGGCTTCTGCGACATTAGATGTGTGAAAGACACTTGACACACTTGCGTGTGTGTGTGTCTGTGTGTGTGAATTACCTGGTCGAAGAAAAGCAGCCATTTTCACACTGACTCCACATTTACAGTCACCCTGGCAGCGTCGTGTCATTTTGCAAAAAACATTATTTTTCAAGTCATCGAGATCAGTCAGGCCAGAAAAACAAGGTCGTTTTCTCCGCAGACCGACATGAACAGACTGAGGCCGAATTGAACACTGAAGTCAAACGTCACCATCGAGTGAGACGACCGAACACAAAATCTGACGGAAAGCCGTCAGAAACGGGTCCCGGGCGTGAGCTGATTGTCAGCATCTGAAATCAATATTTCTGAAGCCACTTTTAAAAGACGTCTAGAGATTGCGCAGGAGAAACAAACGAGGTAAGCAATCGATTCACAGAAGAGGCTTTTGTTCGGCCCCATTTACTTCAGCATAAATTGGATTTCTGAATTTGTCCTTAGAGGGTGGATTTACTGTGCATCACCTGTATTTATAAGCCTGCTGAGTTCTAGAGATGCGGGACGTGGATACAGTTTAAAAACAACATCTTGAAAATTCCGATTGGTGTCGTTTTAAATACGGTTTACAGATGGTCTCCATCCTATCTGACTGAACTCGAGATATGTTGCACAGAAAAAAAGGGAAAATAATTTCAGTCTCTCGATTTCTGCAAAGCTGCTGAAGACTTGCGGCTGAAGGTTCAATCTCCCCTCTGTGGCTATAATGTGATCAAAAAGGAAAAGGTTCAAGAAGTAGGAATACTTATGCTACCGACTGCGTGAGTATGTGTTTCATTCTAGATTTGCACCCCTGTTTCATTCTAGATTTGCACCCCATCGACCTGTTTCACAAAGACATTTGCAAGGTAGGAAATTCCATCTCATTGCTGGAAGTGACCATAAATAGAACATTGTGCAGGAAGACGGGATCCAGAGTGAGCTGAGCTGTCTATCCTGTCATGTTCATCGACTTCTGTGGAACTGTGTCAGCTACATAATGTTGAATTGGACTGAAACATAGAAACAGTCCTCTTTATCATCCTCTGTAATTGTAAAGTTCTGTCTTGCACATCAACTCATGCTCATGCATGTGTGGAAGTTCTCGTTTTTTGTCAAGTTTCTTGTTGTTTAAATGCCCACAATGTGTGACCAAGGTTACAGTTTTTGTTCCCACTCCATGCCTTTATGTCTCCATGTCCTCTGGCTATTGAGTAGAAAAACCGCCACCATCCACACAATGTGCTCACACAGCTGCTGCTGCTGCTGCTGCAGGTGACTCGGTGTGACGGCTGGAAGATAACACACAGCTCATGCAATCTGGACCACGACGTCACATGCCAACTCTGATCTAATAGAAGTAAAGGTTACATCTGACTTCGGGCTCGGGTTTCGTTAACAAATGTTGAATTGGGGAGTTACAACACATTAGGGACTTAATTTGTGAAAACACAAAACCCAAAAAAATGAGTTGGAGACCACACAGCAGCATTTGGTTTTTTGTTTTTTTTTTTTATTCTCAATATGTGGCGGTGGACTGTCTATCAGGATGAAGTGTTGAATGAATGTTTTATGAATGTGCAGCCTCTCTGTGTCTGGCCTCTCCTCCTGCTGGTGACGTAAAAGGGGGATGGTGGTTTTCCCCGCATCCACAAAGACTCCCTTATTGCCTGCTGATTCCTGCCCTGATTACCGGGAGAAAACGGGGCTGGATCCCTCACAACACCGCCCAGTCATCCTGGGGTTGGAAACAGGAGTAACACATCCACAACATCTAACCCTGCGCGAACACGTGAACCACTGCAAGACTTATATGTGCCAAATTGGATGCGATAACCTTTTCTGAACAATGCTCAATTTTGTTATTAATTAGATTTGGATTAGAAATTTATTCATTACTATACAATTTATACTCATAAAGCATTTGTTTAATTATTGTCTTTCCCTGTAATTTTGACATAATTACTGTCTCTAATGTCTCACAAGCCTCCTTCAACTGTCTTTAATTGCTTGAATAAAATCAGTTGACAGGATGTAATATATCCACCTTCAGTACTGCAATGACTCATAGTTAAACTGTTTTATGTAATCGAGTATTAAGTAATGGCGTGTATTGTCACTGACTGAATGTGCTATAATCACACATCTGTGTTTTTCACACAGAATCACATCAGCTGCATTAGTGGCTCTGGATTTTCTACAAGTCAATTATCACAACATTGTGGACAAAAAAAAAAAAATCTGATGGTGGCTTTACAAACCTGAAAAAATATTTAGAGTGACCAGTATGCATTTCAGTGTCTGTACAGTGGCTTTTAAAGCAATTAACATTATTTTTCACAACAGACAACAAATAGTCGGAACAAAATCTGAAGATCATCAGACCAGGAACAGGCGATAATCCCTCAGAGTCCGTTTGGCCGACAGTTCAGTCCCGTCAGCAACACAAACAATGCAGAAATGTTCTCACAAAAATTACAAGCTGCAGGGAAAATTGAAAGTCTACAGGGAGAACGGACAAAGGGATGCTTTCCAGATCGTGGAACATAAAAAAAAAGGAGGTCTTTCAGAATCTCACAATACCAGCAATGTGCAGCATGAAATACAGCAGGACTCAAATGAGGTTTTTAACACTTAAAAAGCTGCAGCCCTCAAAACAAATGAAGAGCAAACACTACTGATTATGTGATTTGACTCATCAGATACTCAGGTACAATTAACAGAACAGAAGTAATTCAGCAGCAGAGCGTCACGCTGTCCTCTCATTGCTGTCAGACTGTGGCTGTGGAGCCGAGGGCGAGGCAGGCCATCAGTCTTTAACCATCAGTTTCTTTACAGTTTTTCCTTTTTTGTGTAACTGTAGAGTTTATATGACAAATAGGATTGTGATCAACTATGGGAACGCTTCATCACATGAAAGATCGAAATGAAAAACATATGAAATCCCACGAGAAAAGCTGAGGAAAAGCAAAAGTTCAAGGCAACACAATGCAGAACAGATTTTTGAGTTTTCTCAACTTTTGCCTCTTTTTTTTTTTGACTTTTCTAAGATTTTCCAGTTCTGGCAGGAGTTCTGCCAACTTGGATCTTCTTGTTCACCGAATTAGGATGATCCTGGAAGGCTAAAGAAGAAATCTGGTTCCAAAGCCATGTATTTCTTCCTTCACCAAACGCAGATGTTCTTGTTGAATAATCATGATGCTCACTCCAGAGAGTTGAAAATGTATGTAGTATTGCTGTAATTGTCTGAAAAAAAGCACAATAAATAAACAGGATGGCCAGACACACAAAACCCAGGAGAACAGCCAAACTGAGCCACAACAACACAGATGGACGAGAACAGCCGTTCATAAACCCAACACACCAGGCGACGACAAACCCGCACCGGTGAAAGACATCAGCACCGAGAACAGACGGAGGAGGAAGCACCAAGGAGCCACCAGTGGGGTAACAACATCATGATTTTCAAAATCTTAAGAGATTTTATTTATTTATCTCTTACAGACCAAACACACTGAGAGAAAAATCAGGCATTGACCAGTTTTGATGTGGTGCGCTTCAATAATCTCAACACTGCTCACCACAAACATAACGATTCTGTCTCAGTACTGTTCCACCAAGCCCGAAAATCTGGAGTGATCAATTAGTATTGTTTTTTTTTTTTTACATCAGTTCACAGTCACTGAGGTTTATACTTTTCATGAAATCTCAAACAGCAACAAGTCGTGGTTCCTCTGAACTCTGGAGCGGTCCCAGTTCTTCAAGGGGCTGACACACACCGCCCAATCACTTCTCCTAACAACTGAGAGTCGCCAGTTCCCCTAATGAGCATGTTTTTGGATTGCAGGACACTTTGCTGCCAAATTCTGACCTTCACTCATCTTCTTTTTTGCTCTTGTTCAGCTCACAAATTGTAGAAAATAAAAAAAAACCATTATTTTTCAATCACACTAGATGAAAATGAACATCACTCAGTCATCAGCCAAACTTTTTTTTTAATTTAAAAATGTGCTGTAGGAGGAGAAACTGATCTATTTGATCAGAAAGAGGAGCCACAGTAAATGCAGCACATCGTTATTTAATCACAGTCTTTCCAATTATCTAATTTTCTATCACATGGGGTTATGTTTCTTTTTTGTTTTCTTTTTCTTAGTAACATGCTGTGGTTCAGGTAAGACTCAGAGCACTCAGGCTCAGATTGAGACACCTCTATTAATTGCAATCAGGAAGATTAAGCCCTGCAGTCCTAAGAATTGTTGTTTGTTGTGGTTACCGCGCCACTGAATTGGATTTTTGTAATGCCATTAAGCCACAAAAAGAAACGTATTAATTGTGAAAGCTGAGGCCGGAACGTGACGCGATACAAACAAGAAATGGGTTTGGAAGTCCACTGCGCTTCCACAGCTGAGAAAACGCATCCTATGACTGTTGACAAACACAATGCTACACTACTGCAGATCACATTTGGCCTGTCGTGACCTGGTAGCCATGGCAACGCCACAGATGAAGTACACACCAAGGTGAAAACACAAATCAAGATATAAAGTAGAGAGAGAGAGAGAGAGAGAGAGAGAGAGAGAGAGAGAGAGAGAGAGAGAGAGAGAGAGAGAGAGAGAGAGGGGCCCTGGATGGACGACTGTTCCTGCAGGTTGTTGTGACTGACAGCAGGTCATGAATGGCCATAATCCCTCGGAACGCCGTGGAGCAGCAGAACTTTCTGCTGCCTTTGACTGTAAAGACCATTATGCTTTTTTTTTTCTTTAACTGTACAGCTAAAAAGAAGCTGATTAATTATGTGTAGTTAAATCGAGGCACCTTTAAATGAAAATGTTGAACATTCTCAATGTGTTTCGATGAAGTTTTGAACCCTGCAAAACAAATCAGGTTTTTTTTTTTTAAATCTTCAACATTATTTAAATGAAACAAAAATAGTTTTAACTAAAGCAAGAATTAAGAATACATAAAAGTCCGTTCTGATGGGGTAGGTCCCATCTTGTTTTTTTCTCCCACAAAGGCTTCATCCAGTGAATCTAGACAGAAAAACAAGGCTAAGCTATGTTTGCTGTTAAACAAGGCTTTTTGTCAGCTCCGTGCCTTCAGCAAAACACAAACAACATCATCATATTGGTCATGCCTCTCATGTTTAGAGGCCATATGCCGCAGCTTCTATAGTTTTATTATGCTTGCAGACACCGACTGCACATGCAGCTGAGGCATCATGAGTTTTGGAGGGGCTGAGATGAGGGAAATATCTGTGGAAACTTTAGGGCAAAAAGTCAAGTGGAAAACAAATTATCTTTGGGATTATATCAGTTTATCGATAACATTTTTATGTTAGATACACACAATGACGAAAACAGGTAGGTATTTGTGAAACTCTGCTACTGTTCTGTTGACCATAGATTTTACACCGTGACTGAGGACCACAGAGGAAAGGCCGAGATTTCACAGAGCAACGCCAGAAACAGACAAACCGAGCAGAAGACAATTCATTAGCAAGAAGGTAAACAGCTGGAAGAATCAGGAGAGGGATAAAACAGCTGGAGCAGTGTTATCTCACGGTGTTTCAGGTGCAGCTTCCAGTAAATACAGTAAAAAAAAAAAAGGTCAGTCAGTGTTTTATTTTCAAAATTGAGCTAAGAGCAATACATTCTCTTCAATCTGAGATCTTAAAATGGATTTTTATTGGTGCCTCGTTTAAAGACAGTAACTGTAAATTGCTCCTAATTGTATTTCTGCAGTTACATGAGGGACACAATAAAGCCTCATTAAGTCATTTCACTTTCAGCAGCAGTTTTATTCATCAGGTTGAGCAGGTCTGCTTCAGGCTGAAAATACAATAAAAAAAAGTGTGTTTACTGTTAAAGCCGCTGGATATGCTTTTCAATAAAACACACATGACCAAGGAATGAGGAGGGAATATATGAAGAATGATTTACAAAGTGGTGAATCTGTAATGAACTCCTGAATGAAGCCAAGTTCAGGACGTTGCAGCAGACAGCGATGCAGCACAGGAGAACAGTCTGTGCTTCGATACATTAATAAGTCATTACCAAGTGAATAACAATTACATACAAGCCACAAAATCTTCTTTACAATGGTGTTCGGATGTTGGGATAAGTTTCACTTCCACATGAGTTGCCTGAGGTGAACGTCTTGCCCCCGCAGTCAGACGGTGAGGGATTAAAGGTCGACGGCGAGATAAGGGCTCCTGTAATTCCTCTTGTCAGTTAGGCTCATGCACATTTTCTTTTCTTTTTTTTTTTCCCCTGAGTTTTATGAGACCGTGTGTCGTGTCCCCTTTCTTTGTCTGATACCTGCACCTCCACTGCTTGCAGGCACGAGACGAAGATAATGAAAATTACAGTCTTGAATTAAATCTTTCATTTGAGTTAAATTCAGACAGATGAGCAGGGGTAATTTAATTTCTTCAAATTTAAGGGTCATTTTTGGTAATGAATACAGGGGCAGTCACTCAGTAAATCTCATCAAGCAGATAAAAGATTATGGCTTAAGTTTTATCAGTCAGGACGGCAAAGTTTGGATTCCTCTTGATGTGAGCGTCTTCTGTTATTCCTCTTGGGTGCGAGTGTTTTTCTCTGGTTGGGTTTACCGAGGATGGGGTGATGTAACGAACAAAGAAAATGATTGCATGTTGTAGTGCTTGCAGCAGGTTCTTCTTACGTAAGTGTTCACTGAATCCCTGAAACTGAAACCCTCTTCTTAAAAAAAAACAAAACAAATATATGCCATTGTGGAAACATTTCATTTTTCATCTTTTTTTTTTTTTTTTTTTAATCAGATACTTTTATTAGTTCCACAAAGGCATTTAATTATAGATGGCTGCATGCCACTTTCTCACCAGAGGCTTCTGTTCTCACCGGCTGACAAATTACAGAGCTGAGAAAGGTAGGAGGCTGTGATTTTTCTCTCGCCGCTCTACTCGCGGTGCTTTTGTGGTCCACAAATAATCCTGAGGGAGAAGTTCAATGCATGCACAAATTTTCATACAGTTGATGAATTTCACGTTGAGCAAATCAAAGGTGATCGATGTGAAACTCCACGACGAGGGAATTATTGACGGACGTGGACTCTGTCAGACGAACGGTTAATGCAGCAGAAGATTCAAGGTGAGAGACAGAGGAGAGAGTCTTTCATCAGAATGCTGAGGAGAAATGCACCGTTTGAAAAAAAAACATGGAAGTTTAGGTTGAAGAATGTCACGGTGGTTAAATCTAAAAGCACAATAAATGTCACCTTGATTTTAGAAAAGGCAACGGATCGACAACAATATTCAGAATTTCAAATAGTACACAAGATAGAAAACAAAAAAAAGAACCACCACTGGAGCTTCGATTGAACTCTAACATTTCAGAGAGATGACTTCAGTTCACATTTATAGGAGGACATGTGGTGAAAAAAAAACTAACAACAATGTATGCATGTTTGGCTTTCTACTTTTTTTTAGAGTTGAAGTTTAGAGCTTAAATAAAAAAACACAAAGGAATATTGTTTTCATTGTTGTCTCTATGATGGCTGTCATTTCAAATAAAAGGCATTTAAATCCACATAAAGTTAGTCATTCTCACACATTGAGCTTTTCTTGTGTAGCTGTTTTGTTGGTTTTCAGGTGGACGTGGTTAATGTGTGTAACAGAGTGACCATGTCACCTTTGTCCTCGGATTTCTATATAAGGCTTTCTTTGAAAATCTGCAATGTCCTTGCCCGAACTAACTTTCTTCTTGCCACTTCGAGAAAATATTTCACTTCTAGCCCAGTATCAATCTTAAATAAATAACCAGGCAAAAGGCAGGCTGGCACAAGAGCTAAAAGACAGACCACTGAGGACTCAAGGACACACCGAGACAGGAAACAGTGAAATGAAGGGAGCCAGGTGAGAAACGATCAAGTAGTAGTGGTTTGGATTCTCTCCTCATGCTCATGTTGGAGCAGGGAGCCTGCGTGGAATGTTTCTTTGTTTTTCTCAATTGCTTTGGTTTATTTTCTCTGTCCGGCAACATGGATTCTCAGCTGACTGGACGTGTTCTGGTTGTGTTCTCACAGGTGAATGCCAGCGCGGTGGCTCTGTCTCTCTGTGTTTGTCCTGTTACACATGGATCAATATTTTGAGAACAGTAGAAAATAATTGCAAGAAAAGACAACCTACTCCAAGTGGCTGCTTAATATGCAGGAGATCATGCTGAAATGACAAATAATAGTCCAATTTACTAGAGAGGCAGATTCCTTGGGGCACTTGGATTACTCTTCAACCCCACTGTTTTGGGTTTTGGCTCAACAACTGCTTCTTGAGATGTCTGCAGTTTCTGGCAGGAAAACATTTGCAATGATTGTCCAAATCTGGAGGGACGGCTACACACACTGCTCAGCGCCCGAGTCGCACTTCAAAATTCGTTGTCCAGCAACTCCTCATTCAGTACTTGAAGTATCAGGAAGAATATTTGAGAGAGTATCTAGATCCAGTTGAAATATCTGTGCCTGCGCGTGATACAAACAAGTTTAAGAGTGTTTTTTTTTTTTTTTTTCGGCCACCTTTTCAAGTTACTCTGTGAAAAGCTTTTATGTTGAGTAAAGTGCCCTGCAAGCTGCAGAGAGGCTTTTTTTTTTATTTCCGACATTGACGCCATATGTCAAAGATGGGGAATTTCCATTGAAAAGCGCATAAGTCAGTTCATCCACAATGCATTTCTATTCTTGATGCCAGTGCAAGATGGAGGCAAGGTGGGGATTTTACAGTTCAGTTGCCCGGCAACACAGGCTGCAGTCCTTTTGCAGTTTTTTCAGTGTGAAGCTGGCGTGACGAGCTTCACAGGTGTAGAAGCAGGTCAGTGAGTCAGGGCTCATTTTCAACACACTTCACAGAAGAATCACATTTAAAAAAAAAATAAGAGGGAATCCTTTTCTTGTTGTAACACATGCCTTTTATTCAGTTTTATGAAACCTTGTTTCAATTTGACATGTCAGCATCGCTCTTTCTTTTCTACGACTTACGATGCTGTTTGCACTCGCAAAAGGTTGGACGGCAAACTGCGCATCCCCGCCAAAATAAGAGCTCTGATTCTTCTGCCAAATGCGGCATGGCTGTATTGCAGACTGTGACGCCGGCGAGTCCACGGACAGGACTGTAGGCGAGGTGTGAAGAGGTGGAGAGAGACGGCCCTCTTCAAGGAAGTTAAACATCTGACGATCTGACTTTTGTTCCCTGCACTTTTCACGGGCTGACACACATTTTAACCACGAGTCGGAATAAACGGGAGATCTGCTCCCACCATGCGAGTCTCACATTAAACATTACTGATGTGTGCTGGCGCAGAAACTGGCTCACATAAGGAGAACATACTGCTTGATATCGACAAGACAGATAAGGGAAAAATACAGATGGTTGGGTTTAAACTATGATTTTTTTTACTTTTTTTTTTTGACAGTACACATATCCGTGTGTAAATACACACTGTGTTTATTTTGTAACATCGTGTTTTTTGGGGACATATCCTGGAAGATTTTTGCCTCAGGAGCTGAAGTGTTTGTCTCTATTAATCAGTGAAGCTGTGAAGGGATTGATTGTCTCAACAAATCATTTTCAGCTTCACACTTTTACCTTCATTGCATTAATTTTCCATAACAAAAAACCCAGACACCAGCAGCCTTCACTCACTTATGAGAGTGGAAACATCAGGGGATGATAGTAGGACTGACAATGTCACTGTGGTGAAGGAAAAGAGATAAATGTTGAGTGTTTCATGCGGACTGTAAACAGATAAACAAGCTTTACCGTCTGGTTTGGCCCAAAGCTGTTTAATTTCCACCCAGATGGCACCTGCTTCCTGGTGTGGCCGCTAAACTCAGAGACACACCTGGAGATGATCTTCAAACATCATCCAATTTCTGCTGTTCCCTTTCCGTGCGTGTGTGTGTATATATGTGTGTTTGCGCCGATGAGCAAAAGACTAAACAGTGTCTGTTGTGACCTACATGGCAGAGAGTACTATAATCTAACACCCACACTGTTCTTCCCGCTGGTGTGAAAAAAACATTTTTAAGAGGCAAAAATGGATCTCTGCAGGAGGGCAAGTTGGGAAAATAGGTTATTTTCAAGAAAGAGGCTTGAAATTATAGTAGATTTTTACATACCACATGAGATGAAGCGAAGACAGTAATCCTAGGTTTGTATAATCGTGACGGCGCAAATACATTCACATGCATTATCCATCAGATATCGAGCTGTTCTGCTGTGAGCCGAGGGCTCCAAAGGGAAATGGGGAGTGAGTCAGTGTGGCAGGAGGAGAGGGGAAGTCTTCCTGTGGGTACTCTTCTGACCAAAACCTCACACCAGATAATAATGTCTTTGGGCAAAAGCTTATTATAAAGGTACAAAACCTCAAACATGCAAGATTCAGCAGAGTCTTCCCTCAAAGGTGTCCTACAGCTGTGAAGACACGAGTATTTCTGTCCAAACACCTTTATTTTTACCTTCAGCATCGTCGATGTGTCCATGCATCTCTTATAGCACTGTATCAGATTCAGGGTCATGGCGTGCTGGAGCCAGTTCCAGATGACTATGGTTGGGGTCAAAGTTGACTCTGGACAGACAGATCTCCAGTCCATCACAGCACAGACACTCAGACAGACAGTCACATTTTCTTTGTAAAAAAAATAAGAGTTCAGATTGTTTGGTGGTGTTGTGATGTTATTGCTGCAGGCAAGGACAGGGTAGGACTTAAATGTGACAGCTTGTATATGGAATCCCAATGTTCAGTTCTCAGACTCATATTGATGTGGTTTGTCATTATCTCCGACTGCTGGGGGGCCCATGGAGAAGGAGACAAGTGTGTGTGTGCGTGTGTGTGTGTGTCTGTGTGTGTGTGTGTGTGTGTGTGTGTGTGTAAATGTAGCTGTTTAGAGGAGAGACATGTATTCACACACTCACAATGTGAGAGTTTGAACTCTCATAAGGAAAATTGTGTTTTTTGCATGAGAACAGGTTTCATCGTGAGGGCAGGCTGACTGTCACACACAGAACTTTTACAGCTGATTGCATGATTAAACCACGAGAAAAACGATGTAAGTCAATGTAAAGTATGAGATACCTGAGTGATGCGCCTTCGTGATTGATAAATTATTCGAAGTCGTCCTTAAAAACGCGAAGTGTGTGTGCTCATTCTGAAAAGCTCTCAGTCAAATAAACAACCCCGGAGGGACGGTTCCTCATTTTCTCTGTGACAGAGCGTGGCACTGGACTCATAATGACCTGAGCTCCTGCAGGAGAAAGAAAAGGCTGAAAAGTGACAGAGCTCCTCTAAACAGGATGCACCTGATAAGCTGTTACCCAGAACAACAAGTGGAAACGGGGACGCTACTGACTCGAAGCTTCTTCTGTGTGATTTCAGAAGAAATGTGAGGTCTTGACATGTGATACATGATGTGTTGATATGTTTGGCATCACCTCAGTCACACCACCTGCCGCTGTTTATCATGAACGTATGCAGATTATCAGGATACCTGCCAACTGTGCCTCATTAAAGCCAGAGTCACTGCAGGGTTTGATTCCTGTGAACTATTCCCCCGAAGAGACCGAATCCAGCATCGTGCCGAACTTTGAAACACGCTTCATGCAAACAGGCATGTTAACTGGTAGTTCAAAAGAGTCCCGAGACCTTTTTCTTTCACACAGACTATTGATGAATGAGGAAGAGAATTTCAAAGCAAAAAAAAAAAAAAAAACAAAAACATTTAATTGGTTCTAATGTAAGTTCAGCAAAATAAATCTTATGAATTCTAATCTATAGGTGGCAAATGTTGTTCAACCTCATATGAGATTCTAAATAACATCCCTGCAGCTTCCTGACCCATGCAGCTCAGGGGTTTTTACAGAAAATGAAAACTAGAGATGCAGCCAGTACAACTCAAGACAGAAGAAAACACTCAAATCAGGCCATAAATATCAGGGAGCCAACATGAAAGACTGAAACACGCATCAGGTTCTAACTCTCTGCATTCTCTATGAAGGATGATGAATAAAGTAAAAAAAAAACAAAAAAAAAACTTCAAACGTTGAACTGATAAACAGCTTGGCAAGATGAGACAGGAGCAGACGAACAGCATGAAAACACACCGCAGACATGCAACGTGATGCAGATATAGACTTGAAGAGAGACTTTAAACGCAACGTGAACGAGCAACGCCAGTCTAAAGCATGAATGACAGCAGGGGTTCATGCAATGTGCGGAAACTGAAGCACCAACTTTACACTACGAAACATGGACGACATGAAATAAACACTTCGGTAAGCAAAACCACAACCACAAACAAAATCCCATCTGCTGCAGCACGACAAGGACGCCATGGACACAGAGCGCTGACCGCACTGGACTTTTTAATTATGATAAGAATGACTATGAAGCATGAAAGCAAAACATAATCCCGGAACAACGGCCGCAGACAAATGAGACGGCGGAGGGACGAGGAGGGGGGGAACACAAGAGAAAAAATAACACATGAAGGGCTAAAATAACAACAGCAGCCACAGCAGTGAGCCGGTTATCTTGACCTCCATTATAAGAAATAAAAAAAAAAAAAGTCCATAAGAGAAAAGCAGCTGTTTTAAAAGGGTCTGTGATAAGAAAAAGAACAATAACAGTTAAAATAAAGAAATAATATAACTCAACTGTTCACAATTCCTCTCAACTCTGGGTTCTGCAGTATTTATGACCGAAATCCAATTTCACTGAACTCCCAGCAAATCATTACCCGAAGTCACAACACTTATTTAAACATGGGACTGAAGGAAAAATAGGATTTAAGTTTTGGTGCAGGATTTCTATTGCAACAACACATCACCACTGATACGCTCGATTTAAGCTTTTTTTTTTTTTTTTTTTTTGCTTTAATGCTTGATACTTGCTTTGACTGATAATTAGATTGATTGGTAATCCAAACTCATAGAACCCGACCACCCCACTGAAACCTTCATCATACACTAACACCCCCACATTCTCCCAACACTCACACACACACCTTAATATTGAAAAGTACGCCTCGCCGTGGGCACACGTTCTGTATTCAGGAATGAGCAGCAGGTCACTGCTGGAGGAGCCGCGAGGGTTCAGAGGGTAAAAACCATTAAGGCGTTTAAAAACCATTAAAAGAAGGTTAAAGTCTGGACTCTGAAGCCAGTGTGGTGACCGTAAGACCGCTGCAATGCTGCTTTGACATACAGTTCATGAAAATCTCAAATTCACTAGCGACTGATGCAGCATTGATCTCGAATCCTGAAACTCTAATTATTCCCTGGAGAGAAATTGAGCGTCAGCCGGATCTTCCTTCCTTCCTTCGTCTTAATTTTCCTCGCTTCGCCGCTTTAACAAGCCGGGAGAGGAAACTCTCATGTTGATCCCCCACTTGTGGCTGGCAGGCGTGTTCCAGTTCGACACCGCCGTATTTACACGCCGCGTCGCTGCGGCGGATGATCTAAAAGCTGCTTTATGACCTTGTTTATGACCTCTCGGTGCTTATCTCTCTATAACCGTGTATCTCTTTGAGTGGCTGATTTTAAAGGCTCTGATCAGTTACACTGGAAAGCCAGCATGAGGACATTTACAGCCCCGTTCTTCTTCTCTGAATTATGCTCTCGTGGATTCATATCTTTAGGCGTGGACCAACAAGCCGGCGGTTATCTCCTCTCGTCAGGTTGCATGGTAAATGTGTATGAGTATGTGTGTGTGTGTGTGTGTGCGTGTGTGTGTGTGTTAGCTCTGCCGGCAATGCCCTCGTCGGATGGCACATTTATCTCAATTACTCCCCCGCCGCGATGCTCCAGAGCGGCGTGGCGTGGGTGACACGGATGTTTCAGAGGGGGGTGAAGAACACAGGGACGATCAGACAGGCTTTGATCTTCAACAGGATCTGGATGGAGAGTGGAGTGGAGGGAATATCTGAGGTCGATGACCAGAGAGCCTTCAGACTCAGACGATAGCAGTCCACTGGTCTGGTCTGAGAAATGAACATGTTGCTGTATCATAAATGGTTTTTATTCTTTAATATTGAAGGAACGGCTCACTGAAACACAGTTCATCCTTGACAAACACGAATCTATTAATATTGTAATTTCAATGTAAAGGAATCGATTGACCTGTGCACGGTGTGCTCTCCCTTCTAATTCAGAAGACACAGACAAATAGCATTGTTCATTCATCTTAATAGCGAGAACATTTTCTTGGGTTCAGTCACATTTCAATCAAGTTTTCTTGTGTTGCGAAAGGTCTCCTTCCACTGTCTGATTAATATTTATGTCAGCGCACACTTTGAGTAGATCCCAGATTGGCTCCTCTTTATTCAAAGCACCTCAGGCACCAGAACGGCTTCATACATGTGTGTTTGTAACACAGGCTGAGTTTTACTCAGACGAGCTGCATAAGGCTCCCTCATTCTGTTGTTCATATTGATTAATTTTTTTTCTTTTTTCTTTTTTTTTTGCAGGGTTCACTGAGCACAAGATGAAAGACTCAAATCCACTGAGAAAAAGAAAATATTCCCTTTGAGCTGTTCTGTCTATGAAAGGACTGGAAACTTCACCAATCACAGCCGACAATGTACATGCTACACAGAGAGAGAGGCTGGAGCTGTTTCCACATGACTGTTTATTATCGTCTGTCCCTTCCCCGCACTGTATTCACAGTTTCAGATATGAAGATTTCAATTAACTGTATTTATGACTCACTGAAGCCTAAAGATCGATTAAGTTGATCCCCCATGCAAGAGTTATGACTTTCCGCTGTATGTTTGAATTAGTTTTATTCAGATTAAGACTCTTCATAGTCATGTTTGAAGAACTGAGGCCCAGCATTGCCACAAAATATTCACATCTTTAATTCTGCTTCATGTGGGAACTCACCTCCAGATGAAACAGCAGCATGAAGGTAACCGATTCGCAGTGTGTTCAGTTAAGGTCTCGACCAACAGGCAATTCTCCGCAGTGCAAAATCAGCAGAAATAATCAGGTGGATTCAGCAGGATGGAGGCCAGTGTGATAATTCAGTTGTCCAGCAAAACCTACCTGAATGTTTCTGCTGCAAGCTTGCAGAAAAGCAGATAAAAAAAATAAAAAAACTTCCACAGGAAATATAAATTATATATGAAGCATCAGGACTGATGATATTCAGCCTTTCGTTCAATGCAGGACATATTGTTCAGTTTCTGTATTATTACTCACTGTGAACAGTATCTGCTCAAAAGCACAACAATGAGTAGAGCCCAGCGTGAGCCACTGTATAAAGACATAAAATACACCATTGTTTCATTGAGTTTAATAAAATATGACTCACATCTATGCAAGACGCATCTTTATTGTAAAACAATTCGGGGGGTGAAGTCTCAGCACTGCTGTCCTTTTTTTGCTGTTGCCATCAGGAGAAATTACTATGGTAATACGAAGCATTAACGTAACAATGTCACTCATAACGCGATTACTGCTGCGATCGCTGTCATGTTACAACGGCCACGTGTTTCCACTACAGGTGCTGTCGAGACGAGGTTATACTAAAGGAGGAGACTGTTAATGAGATTTAAAGAGCTGCATAGAAGCTTCGTGGATTAATCCTATATATAGGCAGAGTTATGTTATATTATAAATTAATTTATCCACACTTTTTTATGCTAGAAGGACTGAAAATGAGGCTCAATGAAGAAACTCAACAGTTTTAAGAGCGCTGGCTCCATTATTGCAACAGATGGTCGTTCAACAACAACATTTCCAACTGAGAGTCAGGGAAGCAAAATCTACGACAGCAAAGCTAAACGCCATCTGCAGACTCAGAGTCGTCGGCTTGAAAGTGGAAGTCAAATTGTGCAAATGTCTCTTCTCCTCTGTGGCGGTGAAAGCTGGACTCTGAGGGGGAATGCTTTTAAAAAGCAATTGTTTTTTTAGCTGAAGACAGCAGAATTGAACGATAACATAAGGAAAGGCCCATGACCTGATGTGGTACACAACAATCAATCGCCTCAACTCTCCAAGATCACCCCACATGTGATAGCTTAAGTTGGGCGAGTGAACAATGGGCTGAAAACGCGAAAGATTGGTCCAACCCTCACAATCATGGCTAATTTCTCAAGTTATTCCAAGATAGAACAGTTTGGATGGAACATGATTGTGCCTCTATGCATCAATTATTTAATCAAACCAAGTTCAAAGTCATTTTCAATATTTTTTTTCATTGCCTTGAAATAATCCGAAAAGCAAGAGCGAAATTAGGAATTGGCCAACCTGCCCTCGTGGTGAAAGCAGATGGGGAAACATTTATAATTTATGTGAATGTTTCAGCAGCTTTGCACAGAAGACCGTGTCGAGAGGATCAAAATGACGCGACGCTTCAAGAGTGACAAAAACGGACAAATGCAGCTCCCTTAAGTAGATCGCAGCTGATGCTGAAACTGCCCTGAAGCAAAGTTGGAAAGATTCACAGGCCGCCCGGGTCCCACTCCATCAACATTCCCATCATGCCGGTGGAGAAAACATGGTAACATCAGCCTTTCCTGGAGTACATTTCAGCTGCGCAAGCCCCATGAAAATGACATTAAAAACAGTACTCAAGAAAAAAACATGCATATATTTTCTTTTTTCTGTGCACAAAAGTGTGAATATATGTTTAAGTTGAGGTGATTATTCTTAATTGCCGCAAGTCTTCACTGTGAATGTGTGTGATTGCCTGTCTCTCTGCGTTTCCCCAGCTTCCCGCCTTCCCCTTCAGTTAGCGGGGATGGACTCCCCGACGCCCTGAGCTGGAACCACGCACCATAAAAGATGGATGGGTGTTATGTAACTATTGCGTCAATCTAAAGGTAATAACACCCCAGAACGTGATGATATTTCAGAAAGGGTTGCAGCGTCGGCCTCCTGGACAGAGGCGGGATTTCCTGATTAAACCGAAGCCAGAAAACAACCCATGGATCTTTACTATCAAGGCGAAGGAGTGATCTCACTTCTAGAGGATGGAGCAGTCGGACTTTCTAAAATCCGCTGCCAAACTCCAAGCATTGGTGGGCGGATAGAGAAGTCAGAAAGATGAAAAGACAGGCACCGAACAAGAAGAATGAAAGTGAAAGAAACTCAAATGAAAACAGGAACAAATGGTTCTTTGCGCTGGTGGTTAATGAAGGAAAAGCGGGCTGCTGAATTCTGGAAACCGTCCAATAATGTTGTTTTTCCATCTCTCGCTTTTTTTTCCCTCCATCAACAAGCACATGACCAAAAAATTCTCGAAAATGGAACTCATCATTCTCGCTAATATTTTTCCAGCTTCAGTAGCTCAGTGTGTGTGTGTGTGTGTGTGTGTGTGTGTGTGTTCTATCACAAACAATCAGACTGGCAAGTGACCGGGATGAAAAGAACCAAACGATTAGCAAAGTCACTGAGTTTTGCCAGTGAAATGTGTTATTTTTATCTTTTAATCTGATGCCAGCGGGGAAGTTCAGTAGGTTACAGCACCAGAGAAAGATAGCATCGTTGCACAATTCTCTCAATTTAATTAGCGCTATCGAACACTGTGTAAACACAATCAATACCGTAGACACATGTGAACTCACACAACCTCTCCTTCTCCTGCGTGCACTCCTTCACGAAGACACGAGGACGACTCACCATCAAATTACTGAAAATCCATGTCGGCCTTGCTTCTTTTTTTTTTTGGTATTTACATGGAGGTCACTGATGCATGGCAGAGAATGATTAGGGACATAAATACAGGCTATAAATATCACAAACCATCCATCGTTGGTGCGTAACTACTTTGTCTGAGTTCAGTCTCTGGTGGGTCGAGCTAATTTTAGCTGACTTTGGAAGAAAAAGTAGAGTTCACACTTTGACAGGTCATCTGTCCACCACAGGCCTTACACTGCAGAAAAAGAAAAAACACAATCACCCGGTCACACATTCAATTTGGAATACTCCAATCGCACATTGGTTCTCAAAGTGTGGGGTGATTTTTTCCTTTCTTCCACCCACTCATTACTGCCAGGAATTTGTGAGAAAAAGAAGTAATTGGAGGGTAAAACTATTCATCCGTCTGCTATACTGCTTCATTCATTTCAGAGTTGTGGACTAAGGTGGAAGCCAGAGTGGATAAAAAGCATGAATAATTTAATTAAAGCAGTCACACTTATTTCTGAATTTGTCAGAGGCGTAATGGAGATAAATTTAAAGCATAAACTGTGCTTCAAAGCCAATAAGTTTAACTTTATATACAAGGCATGAGGATATTTTTTCAATGGATTTAAACTGCCACGAACAGTATATCTCATAATGTGGAAATATGAGGCGATCCAGCTTTCAGGACTGTCACTTGGTTTGAGAGCTGAGTGGCCTGGATGCGATGCAGTTTGAGTTCTGTGATCGGATTTCATCCTCCCACGCTCTGAGAAGGACTGAATTAACCTGAAATGCATATTTTTGGTTTGTGTTAGAAAAAATCTGACGAACTCCACGCAGGCACAGCATGCAAACGCCACACAGAAAAACACTGGTCTAAAATTAAATCGTGTCCTATGCAGTCCGAAAACCTGAATAATCTTCTGTTTCTGCAGCTGGACCTCATCTGTGCTGACATCGGGCAAAAGGCAAGGAACTGATCTAGAAGACAGCAGACAGAGTCATTCATGCACATCAAATAATTGGATGTATGTCTTTGGGAAATCTCAAAACATCCCAAAAAACATTATGAAGCGAGGATATTCACTGTGGGGAATGACTTCTAACCATTGCACCATCATAAGTCCCACCTGACTGATTGAGACACACTCCATTTAACCAAACTTCAGAACATGTCTGCCTCCTGTCACCCTCAGGCCCCCCTGTCCCCTGAGGACCAAGACCTGTGCCAAAGACCAGACTGGGATGTCACCAGTTTAAATCATTGCCCTGCCAAGGTCACCAGAGTCCATTTTCCCCCTCAGGCCATCAACAAGACAGAGCACAAAGGTCAGAACAGCCTGATTAACCAGGGAAATGTCACAAGGCTTCATTAGCAGTTCTCAACAAGGTGCCTTTGAATCAAATAAATTATGTATACAGCTCGAGTATTCTTCAGTTTCTCTCTGTGTGCACTGGAACAAAAACATTTAGAGCTGATCGGAGTCCACACAGCAGAAAAGAAAGGCCTTTAGAGGTGTTTCAGAGGAAATCTATATAGCTCAATTGTGTGCAGCTGGTCTTCCATAGTGTAAAAGCAGGATTTACAGGGCGACACGTGCGCTGAAATGAGACCGAAGCGCCATAACTAACGCTCAGCCATTGTTTCGTGAAGTATTGCTGCAGAGAAATCATCTGAAGTGCAGAACACTGCTCTCTCTCTCTCTCTCTCTCTCTCTCTCTCTCTCTCTCTCTCTCTCTCTCTCTCTCTCTCTCTCTCTCTCTCTCTCTCTCTCTCTCTCTCGCACTCACGCACTCCAGGAGCGCACTCAGTCCACTTTGGTTGCAGATGTTGGTGCGTCGCGGCGCATCCAGCGTGTCAGTCTGATGAAGCGCCTCCTCTGAGACAAACCTCCTTCCATCCTCCTAACCTCCACCATCCATCCCCCTCCAGACTTCCGTCCTTCTCTGGCACCGCGCGCGCAGGGGGACGCAAACTCTCCAAGCGCCTGCATGGATTTCATGGAAGCGACCTGCGCCCCCCGCTCCTTTTACGCACCGTCTTAGGGCGCATTTTGGCGGGGACGCGATGTCCTGGGTGGATTTCCTCCGGAGGCAGTGAAGAGGGTGAAGGGATCGCAGCTCGCCGGAGCCATGTGGGGAGCGGACACGTCCCTCCGCGGGAGCGCCGCCGCCGGGAGGGGACTCCACTAGGAGGGAGAGGAGGATCCTTCTGTGAGGAGACAAAGAGAGAAGAGATGGTAGAGAAGTAAGTGCGCTCAGAACAATTTTGCTCTGTGATTATGATCTAACAATTTAAATGCCGTGAAGTCTGCTTCAGGAGAGAACCGGTTTCCAAAAAAAAAGAAGAAAAAAAAACTATAGAAATCGTCCACTAAGACATTTTAAGAGTAGCTCTTAAAATTCTGACTTTACTTCGTTATTGTGCTCCAATAAACAGCCCTTGCTAGATTAAAACTGTCTCTTTCATTGTGAAATTTTATCATTTTGCACTCAGTGAAGAATCAATTCAGTCATATTTACGCATAATAAGAGTGAGCTAAGTGTTCCCCCCAGTTATCACTGAAAGACTCATAATAGCAAAGTAAACATGATTCCTAAAATCAGCAGATTATTACAGTTTACTATTCAGTCGGGGATCCTTTCTGGGCTGTTTACAGTAAAATTCTGGTCTCTGTTGTGATTATGTAATTACGTCTACAGTAGCAAGCTGTTTGGAAACAATTATGTGACGGAGTGTTTCATTTTTAATGAGTTTCCATTCAGTCACTGTGAGGATTTCTCCCCAAACCCACACACACACAAAAAAAGAAAAAACTGGTTTGTGTCTTAGTTACAGTCCTGTAGCCAGAGATTGGTTGTACATTGTGTGAAGCCAAGGTAATTGAGGTACGAATGGTATAAATAGTTGTTTTAATTATTAATTATATGCACCTTACTGGCATCTTTCTCATTTGGATCAATAATCAGATGAAACTCAGATGATTATCTAGAAAACTTCCCTCTCGTGTAGCAGATGTTAAAATGGAATCTTTTTCCATCCGAACCATCTGTGAAAAGGTGTGAAAGACATAAAGTGAACATCCATGAGAGAAGCTGACAAAAGGAGAGAAAAGGGAAGCCACCAGGGGGTTCAGGGTGGTATCAGGCAGCGCACATCTATCCGCACTCAGGTCGTCTTTTTCTCCGACTTTGCACAATTTCTGCACTAATGCATCCAAAGCACTTCACACCTCGACATCAGCTTCTGCTCCAGAGCGCTGACAACATCTGTGTCCCAGTGATAAGATGTCAGGAATGCAATGACCTGGAGAACAGGTGCCGTATGTTCGTGTGACAATATTCAAAGTGAGCAAAGGGATCATTTCCGTTTCCAGACATCCACTGATTAAAAGATGGGTAAATTACTGCAAACACGAAGCACAGTCTCGCCTGAAAAGTGGCTTGATTTCAGTAATATAATGGCGGCTATATGACAGTGAAAGGTAAAGCGGTTTGCAGAACTTTCTTCATCTCAAGATAGATACTGATCAGAGGTTAACAGTTACAGTATGTGATGAACGAGTGAGACATTGATCCACATTAATCAGTCCCATCCTCACAGTGGCTGCACCTGACCTTCTTGACCCAAAGTCTGCTGCAAACAACTCCAAGCCTCGCCTGTCCTTCTCCACAAAGCCGGTGGTGCTGACCCCCCCAGAGGATGAGTGTGACACCCGCACCACCGTCATGAGGTGGAAGACTGTGTCGGCCATCTTCTTCCTGGTGGTGCTGTACCTCATCATCGGGGCGACGGTGTTCAAGGCGCTGGAGCAGCCGCACGAGAGCAGGCAGAAACTGGCTATTCTGACTGAAAAACTGGAATTCTTGACGACGCACGCCTGCGTGAACTCGTCCGAGCTGGAGGATCTGGTCAAGGTGAGGAAAAGCTTCAGTCAGATCTATAATTCACACAGTGTTTGGGTTTTTTTTAATATCTGCAGGCCTTTGCTGGAGTGAAAACCACATCTATTTTTTTCAATATATGGTATGAGTTTAAATTTTTCTGCCTCAGAAATCACAAAATACGGTCTGGTTTCCCTCCAGAAGGATAAATGGCACATCAGCGCCTCATCTTTCATTTCGAGCCTGTAGATTTTTGACCCACAAGTCATCTATGTCAAAGAACAAATCAGCGTGTATTCAGCCATTCATTAATTTTCAACTGCTAAAAATGTCACCGACTGCATAAATACATCAGCATTGAGTGAGCAGTCGTCAAACAAGAGACACCGGCCGAACCCATGATTCTTCTTTTATGGATTAGTTGATTTTCACACCGAACTTGTCAGGTTTGATTAAAAGCTGCCTCTCTTGGGGAATCTATCGCTGGCATATTGCGCTTGTGCACGATGATTACTTCTTCAACGTGAAAGAACTGAAAGGCCCGTAAATCTGCGGGGATAAGTCATTTGTCCAACGCTGCTGATGTTGGCCCGCGCTGCAGTTCCCTCGAGTTAATGCAACGTGTGACCAGGGCCAGAGTGTTAAGACAGAATATACAAACATTAGGAATAAAATAAAGTAATCAAATGATCGGACATTTAAAGAGGAAACATTCATTTCAGTCCTTTCAGCCACTTGCTGATTGGACATGAGACATCTTTCTTAAGCAGGACAGTGTGACTTGATAAGCCATTGCCAGTAATTGGACAGTATAGAAAATCTATTACATTGAATGATCCCCGTATGCAGCATAGGAGTCTGTGTCTCGAGAAGAAAGGAGAATAATGACTTTCACCAGCGTAAAAGCACATATAATGCATCAGGAGAGGTGAACAGGGTTCAAGAAAGACCTCATCTGTGTCATGCTCATGTCTGAGTAGGAATACTGTCTGTGGCACTACATGGGTTTTTGACTGAAGTTTTATCAAGAAAGAGGATTTCTTTTAGAGGAACAGCTTAACAACATATCTTTATTGGCATAATAGCTTCTGATTTGCTTTTTTTCTACAGTTGCATCTTTGCAATCAAGATTATTGGTGCAATTTTTCTGTTGAATATAAATATTTTACCTTCGAATAGATTTCTCCAAGCGTATACTGTAGGATTTCATTTACTCATGTTGACAGTAATGAAATCTTGTTAGAGATGAAGCTGCGTCTCTGTAATGTACTGCAAATAATGAGACTCAGAATAGATCTATAAACAACATATTGGGTGTTGAATATCAGACATTTTTCAGTTGCGGCTTTGGTTGATGTTTGTGTCACATCTCTTAATATTCTCGCAGTCTGTAAACATCTGGAGAGAGAGGAGAGGGTTTTTAGTTTCTGAAAGAGGAACATTGTCTTGTTTTTGACTGCTACAGGATTGAAGCTGCTCAGTAGGATGACTGGATCCCCCTCCCCTCTGGTTTGCTTTCAATGATTTTAATGGTTTCCAGAATTCTGACACAGCTTTAAGTTTAAGCTGTGATTTGCAGAAAGTCAACTGTGTTGATTGATTTTCATTGACTCACTGGATATGTTAGTGAGTCCATGCCATGGTTTTCTGTATAGAATTATTCCTGCTGCCTGATGAGCGTCCAGTATTGCCTATTATTGTAATTTCTTTCATTTTTTTTGGTGGTTTAGCTGTTATATGCCTTGTTTATGAAATGATCTTTGAATTCCTCACTTCTGGATGAGCCTTGATCAATCACTTCTGGTCGACTGCGCCTCTATAATATCCTCCCACTGTTATGGCTTTACATGAATTAATCTATTTGTCTTCAGAAAGCTGAGCTTGTGCTTCAAAATAATGGCCGTGCTTGCAGTGGCTGGATGATCAATCACCGGAGACCACCCATCTCTCAGATTGACCGTCTGTCTTGTCAGAATGAAATGTGAGATTCTGGACAAAGGGAATCAGCAGCCTCATGAACATGAACCTGTTTCCTGCTCATATAACCGTGAGCGTTCCAGCACAGGTTTTCAAATGAAAGAACAGAAACTTCTTTTGTTTGCAAAGACAGATTGACACGTAAAATTAATTGTTTGTTTGTTTTCTTTCTATTTTTGCAGCGTATTGCACTTAGTTTGAGGTCCTCACTGTTGTCTTTCCTTACAAAATTAATAATCTGTTGAAGCCTGAGCATAAAGCCAAGAAGGTTTTAAGATAGACTGATATGACTTGAAGTGCTTCACCTCTTTAGGATCAGTGATTCTCAAAATGTGGGGCAGTTGAGAGCTTCAGGAGATCTTTCTAGGCTCAGAGAAATTCCTTTTCCCAGCTTTTAACCTCTTTAGTTTCTGATTCTGAATTTTCTCAAATGTGAAAAACAAGATTTATTCAGATAATAATTGAAACCACGCTGATGTCATTGGAGGCATCACCTTTTGGATAATTGATAAATAAAAACACAGTTTTTCCTCCAATTAAGAATTAATAGTGTAGTTTGCCTTTATATCTGTTTGAATGATGCTGGATAGGCCTGGTTGTGAGTCTCGGTTGGTTTATATTGGTTTCTAAAACAATCCGATTCAACATGACCTGATTGACACCCGTGCTGTTTACCTTCCTCTGGTCACAACTGGTCACCTGAACTGTGTGACCCGTGTTCCATTATGCACAGCCGTCGTCAGGTTTCCCTCTCAGTACAGGCGGCAGACCTGTCTTTCCACTGACCCAAATATTCATGACCCCAATGTTTTGCATCGGGGCGTTTTAGCTGTGAACATCAAAAACAAATTGGAAAATTAAACTAAATCAATTATTGCCTTCAGAAGCTGAGCTGAGGAAATCTCTGCTCGCTCCCTCTGGGGAACATTTGACGGCGCACGTTTGACTTTAAGACCATCAGGCTAATTGCGAGAGCAGCTTCCACGCGCTGTTGACTAAACATAAATCTTTCTTTTTGTGGTTTTTTTGCTGTCAAACGGCACGGGGCCCTCGAGGTCAGCCAGTTCAGCAGCAGTTCTCTCCTGATGATTTATTGATACACGTCATCAACACATGTGTCCACCTTTCACTTTTACCTTAATTATGTGTACAAACACACGTGTGCACGTTTGCGTGCGCCCATTGATCAAAAGCCAGTCAGCGGAGGGTTGAGGAGAGCTGTGCTCTCAAAGGAGTGATTAAATAAAGTTAAAAAGCCCTGGCGATTCAGTCTCTGCTGACGGGGTTTCTCAGTTCAGGGACGGGTCCTGTTGGTCTCCACATCATTATGTCTTATCTTCTGTTAGTTGGCTTATAAGTGAGCGCCACAGCAGTGAATTATTGTGCCTGTTTGGATGAGAATCAAAGGATCTGACTGAGCCGAGCCCGGTTGATTGTGTGATTTGCTAAATTATGTTTCTAGCGGCGCGGTGGATGAAGGACCTTATCTTTGAATCGACTCCTTTGTTTTATTAGGGAAATCATCATTCACAGAACAAATGAAAACACCACACCGCTGATGGACTTGCCTTATTGGCTGAATGCTTCTTTATCTTCAGCTGGTGCGTTATTAAATCTGCTCTTTGTTTGTGTTCTCACAAGCACTAAATAGACTGAAGGCTTCATGAAATATGATTAAAACATCTGACCCCCGGAGCTCGCTCACAATGTGTTCCTCCAGTCTGATACTCAAAAAGGCAATAAACCGATAAGGGGAAACAGCGGCGAGCCCAAAATATTACAGTTTCAGTCCTTGACACAAACAAAGTGAGCCGTAACATTCTAGTGGAAATACAGACAGCATAAAGTGCCCGAGGGTTCTGCAACTCGCAGTTTGAGAGAAAATGTTTGATTTACTTTTTCTCATTAGAATTGGAGACGTTTCTGTGTAGATTTTGAATGTGTTTGTCAGAATACGCAGAAAGACCTTTAAGACCTTGAATACAGGAGGCAGATGAGGAGGAGGTGGAGCGATCAAGGTCCTCCACTGCAGAACATCAGGTGCAGCCTACAGTGCCTGAAGCACTCCCACTAAAGAAAGCACAAAGACAGACAGACACAACAGGAAATGAGAAGACAACACAAATTCATCAGGAAAATGAGGAACAGACGGCACTGTAAACACACATAAGATTAAATGTTTAAAGGGTAAAAGAGGGTTGGGATGCCAGACAGTTCAACATCACCGCCAGAACATTTCATTAAATCGTTGTATTGTTTTTTCCTGTGTTCAAAATGTGCTCATTTCAAGCTGAAGTATTTTTTCCTAAAACTATTTTGAAAAGTGTTTGACACTTTTCTGTTAAATATTGAAAGATGGCCAAGTAAATGTGATTGCCAGAACCTCATCTGGAGAAATAAGACGTCTGTTATCTCAGTGAACTTCTTAAACACTTCAGATCACTTCAGAGATATTTTACATGACCTGCTGCTGATTCTGCACTGATTGGCCTCTCGTTTCATCTTAACTCTTGACTTGTTAATGTTCGTTCTTGATCCCTTTATTGCCACTACAGCAATCATTCGCCGCCACTTTTAAAAACTTCATCTTTTTCTGCCTTTTCACACAAATGAGAGTACTTTAATGAACACTCTTGTATGTTTGGACATTTCCTCTGACTACGACTATAAACTTTAAAAACGTTCCTATATATTGCTTCCCTGTTCTTTTTAAATAGCCTTGTGCTCCAGGAATCTTTTCTGGTTCCAATGAATGAAGGAGAGAGAAAAATCCCACATACACAGGGGGATGAAGGCTGCTGCACAGTGCAGTAAAGCTGTTGCATTTATTTATTTTGTTTTTGTTCACATCTGTTCTATAGCAGGGCCGTTTGCTCCCTTGACGTTTGAAGCTTTTCTATTTCATTTGTTTCAGTGATGGCGCTGTGGAGATGCCGAGACGCCGCTCGGCCCTTAAAGCCTTTTGTCTCCCTGGATTGAATTGCGGCGTTGCGTTGCATTAGCAGGGGTCTGTTTTTAAAAAGATCCTGTGAGATCCGTCGTGTTCAGCACTTAGAAGAAATTGACTTTTGTCTTACTCCATCCTTTGCAAGCAAGTCAGTTTTCTCTCTTGGATGTCTTCATATAGACAGTGCTATTAGCAAGAATTAAAGGGACCAAATGAACAAGTAGTGGTTGGTTAGATTCCCAGTTTCCCATTCTTTTTATTCTTCTCTCCAGTAGACGAGTTGTTCCTTTGTTGAAGTCAAACATGAGGCCATGGTGGAGATACGGAAAGCAGAAAGAGGAGTGTCATCATCTGATACTTGAATTATGGGAATAATTATTATGCTTGTAAATTTATGGTTTTTACAATGAATAATTAAGCACAGGCTGAGGCAGTGGTGTCACGCCCAAACTCACCATCTGGGCTTGTTTTCTGGTGCCTTTCAGCAGAGGAATGGAGGCAGTCAGCAGCACCCGCAGCAGTGGAAAGATTTGATTTTGACTGGAAATATTTCCATCCTACACATTCAATGAGACTGATCACAATAAGTACAACAAAAGCCATCGGATATTTCAGTGTCATGGATTTCACTGAGATGACAGATGCTCCACATTTCTTTCTTCAATAATTGGTTTTGGTTGGATGTTTGCATCTTTCGTCGTTTATTCCCCCAAGAACCTCGATGCACGCCGCTAACTTCCTGCTGCTTCTCAGCTCATGTAGCAAAAACACTCCCCAACGCTGTAGCATTGTGTGCTAATTTTTCATTTTTGATTTATTTGCTTTCTCCTTTTAGCAAGTGGTTTCTGCTGTTCGAGCAGGTGTGAACCCATCGGGAAATCTGTCCAATCAGACGAGCCTCTGGGACCTCAGCTCCTCCTTTTTCTTTGCTGGGACTGTTATCACCACCATAGGTAAGGAGACTTTTCAATTTGATTATTGAAACGTTTCATGATCACTCCTGCTTAGAGGGGAAAAAAAAAAGCAAATGAACTGTATAGAAAATGTTGATGGTGCAGCCACACATACGAATCAGTGCATTAGCAGTAACTGAACGGTAAGCAGATGCATACTGTCCGACGAAAGAGAACCATCGCAGCATGTTTTTAAGCATTTAGCATCATAGAAAATGATTGTACATCTCTTTATTAAAATCATCAATAATTTGGATCTATGGTGGACTACAGTTAAGTACCACTACTTCCTGAATTGCATAATCTCATTATCACTGGGATGAGCATCGATGAAATGTGAAACTCTTTATTATTAATCACAGCGGGATCAGAGATCCCTGACCTGACACTCAGAAACTCAACCCAGACACACACACACACACATACATACACAGTTGATTTTGACATTTTGCTGTATTTGTTCATTCGTATGCTGGGCTCCATCTTGCATTTCTCGCTCCCTCAGTAGAAAATCAAATTCTGAAATGAAACATGGCATTTTTAGCTTTTTTTTCCATCATGCATCAGCAGATTGCAATCTCCACCCAGTAGGGATATATTCAGATTTCAAAGGAAGGCTTGTGTTAAAAAAAACATTAGATTTAAGAAAAAAGGAGAAATTGGCAGTATAGACACATACATTTTAATATTTCCAAGATCCTTTTGAAGCATTTGCTATGAATGTCTTATATTCTGTGGCTGCTTCATGTGTTTGTTTTGAATATATGCATCCTTTTTGCTGCGGTGTGGGATTTCCTTTTGAGGAGTCATATTGACTCAGCGTTTCACCACTGATGTCTTGTGATTCATGAAAGTTTTTATGAGTCACTGTTGGAGGTGTCATTAAATGAGGCATTTCTTAAGAGGAATTTTGGAGTCAATCCACCATTAGATCACTCAGAATTCTCCATTCATGCTTAATCTGTTTACAAATGTAGCTTTTTGCAATGTTAAGGTAGAAGTGAAATGAAGTTTTTGGGAGAGAAAGTGTGCAACAATTACTTAAACAAAAGTAGGCAGGTGCGTAAATTTGGGCACCCTTGTTATTTTATTGATTGGAGTACCTTTAGCACTAATTGTTTGGATGCAAAGTTTCTTTGGTAAGCTCATTGACCCTTGACCTACATACACAGGTGAAGCCAATCTTGACAAAGGGTATTTCAGGGGGGCAGTTGGAAGTTGTTCTCCTTTTTGCATCTCCTCTGAAGAGAAGCAACATGGGAGTCTCAAAACAACTCTCAAATGACCTGAAAACAAAGATTGTTCAGCATCACGGTTTAGGGGAAGGATACAGAAAGCTAGCTCAGAGATTTAAGCTGTCAGGAACATAATGAGGAAATGTAAGACCACAGGCACAGTTGTAGTTGAGGCCTGGAGTGGCAGGCCAAAAAAAATCTCTAAGCAGAGGCGAAGGATGGCGAGAACGGTCAAACTCAACCCACAGACCAGCTTCAGAGACCTACAGCATGATCTTGCTGCAGATGGTGTCACTGTGCATCGTTCAACTATTCAACGCACTTTGCACAAAGAGACGCTGTATGGCAGAGTAATGCGGCGGAAGCCTTTTCTACTGAAGCACATTTGGACAAGCCAGCTTCATTTTGGAATAAGGTGCTGTGGACTGATGAATGTACAGCTGAGTTATTTGGACATAACAAGGGGCGATATGCATGGCGGTAGAAGAACACAGCATTCCAAGACAAACACTTGCGACCCACAGTAAAATTTGGTGGCGGTTCCTTCATGCTTGGGGGCTGTTCAAGTTGAAGGTCGCATGGATTCCAGTCAGTATCAGCAAATTCTTGCAACCATTGTTCAAAACTCAGTAACAAAGTTGACGTTGTGCCGGGGCTGGATACTTCAACGCGACAACGACCCGAAAAACTGCTCAAACTCTACTAAGGCATTCATGCAGAGGAACAACTACAGCATTCTGGACTGGCCATCTCGGTCCCCAGACCTGAATATTATTGAAAATCTGTGGTGTGATTTAAAGCGGGCTGTCCATGCTCGGAAACCATTAAACCTGACTGAACTGGAGATGTTTTGTAAAGAAGAATGGTCAAAAATACCTTCAGCCAGAATCCAGACCATCATTGGAGCTATAGGAAGCATTTAGAGGCTGTTATTTTTATATATATCTATACATGCCCGTACACATACCCATATATGCATACATACATATACACACATATAATCTGTATATTTACTGGATTCTCATGCACCATGTGCATTTTGCATTCCAGAAAATATTTTAATACTACGTTCAAAAAGTGCTTTGAAAAATTATCAAGAAACTTGAAACATCCACACATATGAAGCAAAACTGTATAAAATGTTTTTAAAAGGAGCCTTTAAGCACATTTTAATGTTTTTTTTAAGGACCATTCCTGTCAAAAAATTCTCTCAAATGTCTACAGAGGTTTAAGGATAAGGAAAGTTGATAATCAGAGAAGTGAAAGGGATGATTCAAACTGAAGCGTGGTTTTGTTTGGTTGTTTTCGGTTGATGGCAAAATGTCTCATCTTTGACTCTGCGGCAGAAACCTGTCGTCCTCTTTGTGGGTGTAAACAGGACATAATTGCTGCGTCGTCTGTCTGCAAATCACTTTTTCCAGATTAGTACGAAATGTTCCCTGGATTTGTGCCGCCGTGGAGAGAACTGTTGTTGCAGAGGACCTAGGGCTTGTCCAGATTCCTCATTGGGTTGAGGTGACCCGACTGATTGCAGTGGCAGCACGAGAAGCGTGGAGATCACGTATCTGGGGGAAAATTACCATGATGTCTAGTCCGTGTAAAGATGATGAGACATCAGCGTAATCCCTACGTGAGGAAGCGATGGAGTGCTGTTAGCAGCGCTTACAGAGCAGAGGAGCCTCTCCACAGCAAACACTGTTCTCTGTATACTTGCCGCTGCATCCCTGCTTGATCGATCCGGTTAGTCAATAGATGTTTCTGCATAAGACACAAAGAAGTCTCTCGAGGCAATTATTCCACTGCCTCCAGTCGTGAGTCCACATTTCCTCCAAGCTGTTGTGTCGCTCGGTCTGTTGAGAACACAGTGAGGGGAAACGGTTGTCCGGACGTGTCAGACGCAGCTCACGCCCACCGGCCCCTCAGGTTTTGCATCCTCCTCTGGCCCTGTTTATATCAGCAGGAGGCGGTTGAGCATGAATTCATATCCACGGATTGATTTGTCTGTGTGGAAGTCTTTAATTGGATATGCATTAATGACGCAAAGCAACCATAGAAACCCCCCCACCGGCTTTCATCCACCGTCTTCATCAAGGAAATGAGCTGAAGGGACTCTGTATCTGTTTTTTCTCTCCTGCTTCCTTTCCTCTCTCTCTCTCTCTCTCTCCGTCTCTCCCCTGGGAGTTAAAAGTGCAGTAATAATTAGTGTCACACTGTTCTTCTGCAGTGTGATTCCTTCCTTTTTTATTTTCTGCACTGAACACAGTTTAGCTCAGAGAAAGCACGGTTTACTGTGTCCTCCGCTGTTTTGTGGTCAGATCACTGGATCAGATGGTCCGTCTTTATGTGGAAGGTCAGTGTTGAAGTCCCAGCTGGAGCAGGCAGTGTGAAAACTGGGCGCAAGCTGCTATAACTTGCTGTGACATCGTTTGTATTAAAAAAAAAAAAAAAGGATTGTCTGAATCGACGATCGCCCTCGTTACTCACAAATACAAAACCAGCTGGAATCTAACTCATGCGTGTTACACTCTCATTTGTGTCTGGCATTAAGATAAAATTGTTGCAGTTTATAAAGAGCAATGATTCAGTTTAATTCAGAAAGACAATTCAAGTTGTTTTATTAGTTCGTTGTCTGTTGCGCAGGGTCACCCGGAGGTGTTCAGAAACAAATCGGCCGGCTGTTTCCTGTTAATCTAATCAGGGAATCACAGTGACTTGATGGATTTTTGCTTTAGTTGTTAAGCTGTTCAAATGTTTACCTGGAAGGTTATTAGAAGACGCCCTGCGGCTCCTATCCTGAGACAGACGACCGCATTAATGGAGTTCATTATCCAGGCGTCTCATTAAACCCTAAATAATGGAGCAGGTAGCGTGTGCTGCGGAGTGTGAGTCTGTACAGGAAACTTCACTGGAGTTTTCGCTGAACAGGATGTGGACTTTTTTGACTCTGAAATGTGTTGTAACCTGATGAGTGGTGAGAAAAGGTGATCAGACTCTGATAGACTCAGTGGAATCGTAGGTCGCTTCTGTTTGAACCATTTCACAGCTTCACCTTCACTACACTCTTTTTGAACATTATTCTGCACACAGGAAGACAGACTGGAGTTAAAGACATTCTTAATAAATCCTTTCAGGACAGGTTTGACATTGATTAAACACAAACTCACAACAAACAAGACTTAATGTCATTTGATTTCTTTATTCTGATGCACTTTTTTCATTAGATAAATGATAACACACTCTTTTATTCCATTCTTTCCTTATTCAGTCAACATGCCAAAGCTAATATCTCTCCTCACAAGCTTGATCCTGACGACCAATATTTATCTTTAAGCATAACAAATCTTAATTTTTTGAAGGCATGGATTATGTTTTCTAAATAAAGACATTAATACCCGCTCTCAGTCAAACTGCTGCTGTCCAGCGTCTTCCTCACACAGATCACCTGCCTCCCTGGCTTCTCTCCAGCTCTCCTCACGCTGCCTGCTTCTCGTACAGCCTGACATCCTGGCGGCTGTCCAGAGTGTCTGACATGATTTGAATGACTTGTAAATGACAGGGTGCAGCACCTGTAGCCGGTCTGTCCTCCCACCGTCAGAATGATTGCAACTACGCGACCCCACTATTTCAGACCAATTCCCACAGATCTTTCTCCGTCTCGAATCTTTCCATGAAAACGCGGCAGAGTCGTTTGCACGAGCGCTCCTCTGTCTGCTCAACACACCATTTGCTCTCGCACAAAGCGCTCCGCGCTGCCAACGTGGTCTCAGCAGTAAACTCTGGCATCGCGCACGGCACAGCAGTGCCGAGGCAGACGTGGCACGGCGAGCCTCCCCTCGCTAATTTATGCATGACAGCAAATGCAATGTAGATTTATGAGGTAAATACGCCCATCCGTTTAACATATTGTACATCTGGTTCTGATTAACATGTTACCTATTGTTTATGTTGAGTCGACAAACTAAGACCAAAAAAAAATTAAAGGGAAAACTCAAACGTATTTTTGACGCTTTGCCCTGTAGTAGAAATGTAAAACCTTTCAACAGGTGCATGTTTCTGTGCGTGTCGTCCTTCTCTCAGGATTTGGGAACATCTCTCCTCACACAGAAGGAGGCCGGATCTTCTGCATAATCTACGCTCTGCTGGGGATTCCCCTGTTCGGATTCCTGCTCGCCGGTGTCGGGGACCAGCTGGGGACTATTTTCGGAAAGGGCATCGCCAAAGTAGAGAAGATGATTGTGGTGAGTTTTTTACCGGCTTTGGTGTCTGAAAAATAAGACATGAACAAAGGAGGAGTGCAGCTTGTGGACAATAATACACAAAACCATGAGAGGCCGAGCCGAGGAGCGAAAGACGAGACGCAGGTCAGAGAAACTAATCATGTGAGGAGCAAACAGGGCAAGGGGAACATCACAGCCTGTAAATTTGACAGCAAACAGACACGTTTCACGGTGCGGCCGCTCTGACAGCGGACAGGGAGTCATTAAGTTATATTGCGGTGGCTGTAGTGCGAGGCACTGCAGCAGCAGATTCGCAGTCGTAAGTAAAAGATTTGCTTTTGCCTCAGACCTCAGCAGCCTGTACTTAACCGTGTGTGTGTGTGTGTGTGTGTGTGTGTGTGTGTGTGTGTGTGTGTGTGTGTGTGTGTGTGTGTGTGTGTGTGTGTGTGTGTGTGTGTTTGTGTGTGTGGATGCTGTTTCTGGGTTGCCATGTGAACAGACTCCTGGACTTCGATCTAAAATGCAGTGTGTTTCAATCCTGAAGTCAAACTCAGAAAATGACAGTTATTTTACAGAAAAAGAAGACATGGATTTATGATTCATTTCACCCCTTTTTTTTTTTATTTTTTTTTTTTTGGCTATGAAGGATTCACTTAAATGTGTGGAGGTTTTTTTTTTTTTTTTTCCCCTCAAATATTTAAATAGCACATCCACAGATGGGGAGCTGCAATTACGAAAGGCTCATTTAACACACTGCGAGCACGGCTGCATGTCACACATTGACTTTTCACATGTGCGAGCTTTTATACCCGCTCTCACAGTCGTGTAGGACGGGGCTGGAGGAAATAATAATAGACCGTAAAGGTCACGCTCAGTGATTAAAATGAATCTAAAAACACCTGCTGCATGCTGGTGTAGTGTGGAGGGATTGTGCAACACCAGCAAACGCACTCAGATTTTAAATATTTGTCGCTTTATTTGCGGTTTTTGGAATTAAAAGACCTGTCACTGTAACTTCAAAAGTGGAGATACTTTATGCTGCAGTTATGAAAAAAGGATTGCACAAAACGACATGTATTTTATCTGTTCTTGACTAAAACAGCAAAGCTAAGTATCAAACTTCACAAGACTTTCTTTATTTAGCTCTGGGTTGTCTCTTAAGTGCTGAACTTGGACAGTCAGCCTTGATTATAAATCAATAGAAGACATGTAGCAGATGATATATCAGGACGGGATGTATCTTAGTTGACAGATTATTGAAGCATTAGTGTGGCTTTCGTCTCTCGCTGGGAGATAAGAGTCCTTTTAAAGAGTCTGCCCTGTGCTCACATTGCAGACCTTGTCAGTATCGCAGTGAAAGCGCCAACAACAGGTTCATTAATAATATGATTCATTGATTTTCTTTCCTAAAAGAGGAAAGGCTCAAGCTAGAAAAGTGGGTGAACTGGAATCACATGAAAATTCTGAAGAATCAAATCATCTTCAAAATGCTCAGTTTTCTGTTTGCTCGGTTTTCAAGAGGAAACAGCAGGAATGTATTTGAACTGTATTTTACAGTACTGAGCTCCCGGCTTTGCATCGAGCCACAAGGACGTAAGACATCACAGGCACGGCGATCTGAGGTCTGTGTGCTCTTTGTACTCCCCCCTCAGAGGCAGGGCTCTTTGGGCTTACATAACTGGGAAGGAAAAGGGCAGCGATACACAGGGAAGCAGCGGGAAGCGGCCACCTCCAGTGGAAAGGCTGAAAACAGGCGTTTTCGTAGAATGTACAGTAACGCTGATGGACAGGAGGGACCCGGGGGCTGCCGTCTACTTGAACGTCACGTAGTTACAGCTGACTGCCTGTAAGTGTAAAGAATCAATCAGGATATCTGCTCCAGTGACTGCATGTGGGATGTCTGGTGAATAATTCATGTATGTGCGACCCGTGGCAGCTCGTCGGGGCCCGGGTGGGCGTACCATCTGACGCTGAAAGTTTCGCCATATGAAGTTTGCAGCTTGACGCCTGAGATGTTAGAAAACATTAAATGGATTCCAAGAAGGAGGTCGAAGAAAGTAACTCATGAAGGGGGGAAAAAAGTGAAAGCCTCTGGAGAAATAAAGCAGCTTCTTGTTGTTTTCATCCCTCTGTTAATCTCCTGAAATAAAGTAATAAATGGTGACATTGTCTCAGTGTTTGCATCCTCAAATAATCCAGTCAGATGTTTCCCTTTTATTTCCAATGTGAAATATTTTATTCTTCTGCCTGAGGTCATGGTCTGTCCTTTTTCTGTTCGATTCTCGGCACAGAAGTGGAAAGTCAGCCAGACGAAGATCCGCGTCATCTCCACGCTGATCTTCATCCTGTTCGGCTGCCTCATCTTCGTGGCCATGCCGGTGGTCATCTTCAAGCACATCGAGGGCTGGAGCACCCTGGAGTCCATCTACTTCGTGGTCATCACCCTCACCACCATCGGCTTCGGAGACTTTGTCGCTGGAGAGAAAGGTGATTTCCTTTTCGAGAGATTCTTCGGACTGGCCTCTCTTGAAAAGCCGTGCAGCAACAAATCTCCCACTGGGTTTCTATTATGGTCTGTGCTCCACTCAATGAAACACCCATTCTGCCCATTTAAAATCCCAGCGGTCTGCATCGCACCATTCAGAAACTGATTATCATTTTATCAGCAACTCACCAGGGCTAAATAACTTTTGATTGCTTATTTATAAACTAGTTGAAGCTAATTTGCGCCTCTCAGTTGACATCATGGGAAATCAACATTCAATCTCTTCAGTTCTTATTTGCTGTCGCATTATTCAGAACCTACTGATATAATTTCTATCTATAATTCACTCCGAAAACAAATTAGACATAAATTAACAAGCCTGGAAAGTTAAGTTATTTAACAATCAGTGTTTTTGGACACAGTGAACTATTCAGATGCAAATTAATGACTAAGGGAAACAGAAAATGAACATTTGAGATATATGTGCTGTGTTTTTACAATGTGTTTATATTTTGGTCCATTCTTCATTTATTATTCACTTACTTGAGTTGATCAAGAGAACTAATTGAGAGTGTGGCTCGTTTTGTTCCCTCCGCCTGGAATCTTCACGGTTTTATTTACTCATTGCCAAACTAGCCGTTTCTTTTTTTTTTTTTTTTTTTTTCCATAGACTGTATGTGTGTGCGTGCATGTGTGTGTGCATGTGTAGCAGGTGGCATTAGCTTGATTTGACCTGCTTGGCAGCGAACAAGGGAGAGGCAGATGGGAAAAATCACAAACACTTAGCTGCTAGATTAAACTTCCCTGAGCAGGGCTAATGATTATAGATTGGATTACAGCGCCGGCGCCAGCTCCCAATAGTTACAGTAAACTAATCATCCCGGACTCCTGTGAGTTAAACTGATGCGGGGATGAGTCGTTATCTAACTGTACCGAGAGGGACTGGCCGTGCTGCTGCACCCAGCAGATGTTATAGGAAGTTATGGGAAGGTGTAACATGTATTACTTAGAGCTGCCACAATGAGGGATGAGTGACTTTATACAAACATACAAAGCATTTTTGGCTTTATTGTGTCAATTCAGCCAAAGGAAGAAGGAAGGCCAATGAAAAAACACTTTATCAAGCTGCCAATAAGAACTTAGTTTGGTTATTATGTCCAAAATAAAGTTATGAAATCAAAAGAAAAGACTACAGTGGTGTAGTGGGTAAATTCGAGTCTGCCTGCTCTGCATGTGGAGGCTTCCTCTGGGTGCTCCTGTCTCTCTCCACCGCCCTAAAACGTGCTCGAGGTTAATTGGTAACTATATATTGCCCCCAGGTGTGAAAGTGAGTGTGTGTGATTCCCCGTCTCTCCGTGTTTTCCCCATTAAGGACCCGGCTGCCTGCCGTCTGTCGTAGCCGGTGAGGATCAGCTCCAGGATCCTGCAAAAAACCTAAAGTAGGATGAAGCGTTAGAGAAAATGAACGGAAGGATGGGGAAAGCAAAGCTGATACCCAGAATCGCAGATCGATACTGGTTCATTTATTGTCGGGGTTTGGAGGGGGGAAACACACATCCATTAAATGAACAGCATCATCTCGGTTAGAAGTGGCAGAAATGGCAATTTGTAGACACCAGCGGGGTATCAGGGCCAACTGGCACACATAATCAAATAATAGCATCTATCTGTGAACGAACGACCACAGCTGATAACATCTTGCTCAGTAAAGACGAGGCCTGGGCAATTTCATTTCTGCCTGCTAGTCTCGCCCCCTGGTATGTCTATATTTGAAACGTTTTTGACAAAGCAGTCTAAGTCTCCGTGCCAATTAAATCAGACTCAAATAGAACTAATAGGGCTACATAAACGCAACAAAAGGATGAACTTTAAAGACCCGTTCAGTCTCGCACGAAGACGGATAAAGCTTATAAGGACATAGCAGCCTTTTTTTTTTTAATAACCAACTCGCTTTGTCTCTTCTTCAGCTGGAAGTGCGGAGAGCTCGGAGAGTCTGGAATACCTGAACTACTACAAACCCGTGGTCTGGTTTTGGATCCTGGTGGGTCTGGCGTACTTTGCCGCAGTGCTCAGTATGATCGGGGACTGGTTCCGGGTTATCTCCAAGAAGACGAAAGAGGAGGTGAGAGGTCGCTCTGCGTTGTGTTTCACAGCAGTACGGTATTCTCTCTGAGAAGAACCACAGAAATAGAGCATAACAGATTGAAATCTTGCCTTGAGCTCACAATCACCTGTAAACGTTTAGTGCACAATGCACTTTTGAAAGCTCATTGACAATAACTCTGTGGTATTTACTCAAAAATTGAAGGCAGCAGCCTCACACTTCCCTTTATGAGGGTTTGTGAAGGGATTTCTGCAGAGCTTAAAGGGGCAAAGTGTACGATTTATGCTTCTGCTGTACTTTGGGTGGCAGTGTTCAGTCGCTTTGGGGAGTTTTGCGTATTTCTTGTTATTTTCAATGATGAATTGTGTAATCCTGCTTCATCAGGTCTCGTAGCAAACAGCTTCAGCCATTGTTGTGTTCTCCAGAAAATGTTTATCATTTTCATGCTGCTTTTTTGTCTTCTCTTTTCAAATTCACATTCACGAGCATCCCTCCAGTCCTCCTGTTGGTGTGTTAGTGTGTGATACATGCATGAGTGTGCCTTGAAGCACTCTTCATGCAGGATCTCAGTGATTCTCAAGATTACTGTTTTTGTGTTTCCTTTAATTCAAGATGATTCCTCCGTCTCCCACACGGGAACCCTGCCGATAAGATGTCATTCTATGGCAGGACTGTGAAGCGATAGCATATGTTAACGTCGTATTCAGAGCTTTGCATTTATATTGCTTGAGATGCAAACGGGTTAAAGCAGCGCTGCAGGCCGCCGGGCGGATCGCTCGATGAATGCTTTTAGCAGACGGAGCCCTGCTAAGCATGTGTTCTTTTGCTACATTAACAATATATATTTTCCTTTTCCACTGAAACAAAGCATCCCTGAACACCTCCTGTGTGGCTCCAGATGCTTTACACATTTTCACACCTGTGTCAGCAAAACATTGCTAGCTAGAGGGATGTTTTAGTTACTTCATAATACAAGAGACCCTCCTGTTTTTCCTGTTCACAAATCTGAAGTGACGGATCTCCTTCCTGACTCTCTTCTGTGAAGACTCGTACAAGAGGAGGAATAATGCGTGGTTTATTCATGGAGGTTAGCGTACTATGGGAGCCTCATCTCTGTGCACACGTGCCCTGTGGTGTGTGTGGTGTTACAGGTCCTGTGCGACCCTCTGCAGTGGAAATCCTCTACGGTTATAATTAGGTGTGCGGCTGTAGCCGCTGTGATCTGGGAAGGAAAGTACTTTACCACGAGAGACGCTCTCAAGCGTGAAGAAGGGCAACGAGAAAGCAGGAAGGGAAAGTCTGGGAGAAAAGCAGGGAGTGTTTTTTTTTGCTCTGGTTGTACACACACACACACACACACACACACACACACACACACACACACATACAGTCAAGAGTCATAAATTTCAATTTGAGAACCTTTCAAGTGCACCTCAGAGCTTAATAAATAAATTAATAAATCACTGAAGAGCCCGGAGACGGGGACCTCATGCGTCATAAAGGTGCGATCGATGATCCCTTCACTTCGGTTCCTGCCGCATTTTAAATAAACAAGCACACCGCTGCTCGCAGATACAGTCCACAGTCTAACAAGCTTGTGGCACTGGGTCGTACACCACCGGACCACCAGAAACATCATCTCTTATTTATTGCTTCAGGCTCCTGCTCTGCACTTCTTTAGAAAGAAAATCCCAACAGGCTGCTGGGTAAGAACCAGTCAGGTTTTCCTGGAGTCTTTTAAGAGAAAGAGCTCCCTGAAAAATGTGATCTCTACTAGTTTTGATAAACGCCTCTAATCAAAGACGACTTAACTTTCATTTGTTGCTCCAAATCTTCAGTCTGACGCTGAATTTCATGTCACCACCTCCCATTCACAAACATGGTCTCCACATCCACAGTTAGCTCTGAAAATAATGGACGGAGGTTATGGAATTCCTTCATGTGTGTCACTAATTAGAAAGCAGAGAAACATGTGAGGAGGAACGCTTGAGGGAAGAGCAGCTAACCAGCGAAGAGATATTAATGGATGTGGCATTTACCCTCACAAAAGTGAACTTCATTAATTATTGGGCAGCCGCCGCCGCATAGAAGTTCAGGTGTATTAACCTGCTGTGTCTGACGACGAACACGATCAAAAACAAAGCTACGGTCTCTGTGTTCTCCTGGGGATGTTTTAGAGTGATTCAAAGAACTACATCTTTTTTTTTTTTACATTCAAAATTGTAAATAAGTAATGTCAGTGTCAGAGGTGTGTAGTCACATCCTACATTCGCTCCGTTTATTCTTTATATTTGAGTAAGATTTGAATACATTCAGTAGTTTTAAAGTAACATGCTTTTTGCTTTTACTTTGAGTACAGTCCTGAAGAAGGAAAAGACTTTTAGCTTTGCTTTTGACAGAAACACACTGAAATAAGAGATATTCTCACATGGGTTTCCACATAATTGCTTTCTAATTATAATTTATTCAAAGTATGTCTTCTCTGTGTGGAATTTAATTCATGTTTCATCTAGCTACAATCAAATTATACTTTTAAATGTCGAAAATCATTCGTCTTCCACAAGCAATGGTACAAACATGACAAAAAAAAAAAAAAACCCTGACAAGATATGTTATATAACCTCCAAATATATAGTTCAGTCACAGGCTTGAGTTATTTTGAAGTTCCAGGCTCCCGTATTGTTCTCCAGCTACTACGAACCGGAGAACAACCAGCCTCCGAGCCAAGAGCTGCCTTCCTGACAGCCTCCCAACACAACACATCGATATCAGTGACACATTCACAGTGCACTGTAAATCACAGCTTTGACAGCAGAAAAGGCACAACGGCAACATTTCAAACCTTTCTCAATAATTCGACAGACAGACGTCAGGCGTGTTTACTAGATTTCACCAGGGAAAAGGACGACCTGGCGCCCAAGTCGGCCGAATGTTGAGATATTTATACAGTAAATGACATATTTTTTAAGTACTCAACCCAGTTGTTAACCTATTGTTCATGTTCCCATTTCCCTTGCTAGTGGTGTAGTGGGTCCTCCAGCTTCCTCCCACAGTCCAAAAACATGCTTTTGAAGTTAAACAGCGACTAAAATTTCTCTTTGGTGTGGACGTTCGAGTGTTTGACCCTCCATTTTTTGTGACTTGTGGATAAGGTGTTATAGAACAAGATTAAAACAGGAAATGGTGACAAAATTCAAGTTGTATTCTCTATACATCTAACTTCAATACTGCTTTAGATACTGATGTATGATTTCTACCGAATGTAAGCGAAGGAAGCGTCTTACGTTGACCCACCTGTGGATATCACTCCTCACTCTGTCGTTGCAGGTCGGGGAGTTTCGCGCACACGCGGCCGAGTGGACGGCGAACGTGTCGGCGGAGTTCAAAGAGACGCGCAGGAGGCTCAGCGTCGACATCTACGACAAGTTCCAGCGCGCCGCGTCCATCAAGCGGAAGCTGTCGTCCGAGCTGGGAATCAACGCTTCCATCAACCAGGAAATGACCCCTGGCAAGAGGACGCTGTCAGCCAACCTGTTCGAGGACAGAGAGGCTTCCGCCAACCTGACTCTGTCCCTCAGCCCCGTCCCCGGAGCGCTGGCCCGGAACGGCAGCCTCTACCTGAACGGCCTCAGCCCGGACTACGCTGACCGCCGGGAGATCGCCATCATCGAAAACCTCAAGTGAGGATAAGATTGAGGACTGAGTGCGTCTCGGATAAAGACTTAAAAGATCACGGACACTTTTGAGGAACGTTCAAAGTATTTGGATTATGTTTCGGTCGTCCAGTCCATTGAATAAGGATCAGTCGCACACACACTGAAGCTGGCAGGCATTTTGAACTTTTATGACTTTTTAATCGCCGTACACCCGGATCCATGGATTCTCTCATGAGCCTGAAAAAAAAAACAACTAAAAAACTAAATTGAAAACCAATAATGATAAGGTAGCAACACACTGTGTGAACTCAGACAATTAAATACAATATTAAAAGTTGACAAGCAATAGATGGATTTGTGCTCGTCTCTCGTCGAGGCCCTGAAATCTGCATCAGATGAAGAAGATCCTCTACATCGACGGAGAACACTGGACCTGGAGCGCTCGCACTGACGAATGTCGTTTTTCCTCTATTTTTTTTTCTTGGTTTACATTTTTTTTTAAAGTATGAATTTATATGCCTTGCATTCGCTGGTCGGTCCGTCCACACTCAAAGAGACGAATGTTGATGAATGTTTCCTCCATGAGCTTACTACCATCCCAAGGAATAATCCAACGGTGCCTTACTGAAAACCCACGCTGAACATGTGAGGATGATTATGCACGGCTGGCCTCTCGTACGACGTGAGCACAGCGGCGTCAGAGACGCGTTTAGGCTGCATCGTGAGGAAGCGGAATGTTTTATCGGACGATGAAATGCATGAAAAACGAGCGGAAAAGCTGTTTTGTAAAATAAAAGTGACTGAGATAGAAACTCCCAATACTTTGGGGATTATTGTCCATTTCGATGTGCTGGGATAGAAACATTAACCACATAGTGCCAGGCTTGCTGATTAAACCCCGACTCCCTCTACCAAAGCGATGCTCCTGACAGAATAAGATTGGATTTCACTCTTATCAGAGGAAACCTTTTTTTCTAAAACCTGTTTGTCATTTATAAAAAAAAAAGAGCCAGCTTTTATAGTTTTTTTTTTTTTTTCCCCTAGAACTGAAATATCAAGATCTTGGAGCATGTTGTATTATTTTCTCTGTATTGCATAATTTTATAGCAATGACTGATCATTAGCTGCGAGGCACATTGCTGCTTTTCATGACCGAGCTGCGTGAGGAACTTGAGTGAAGATGAGGTCTGTCATGTTTTTTTTTTTTTTTCTTTCCTCCACGGTTGAACGTAATAAATCAGACACCTATATTTTGTGCGTATCACTGCAGCGGCTGAGTCACCGGGGCTTTGAAGATATACGGCCTGCATCACATAGAAAGTGTGTAGATAAAAGCTTTTCCTGCAGCTGGTCGGCTGCTCACAGCTTCAGAGTATAAACGGATGGATTCTCATTTTGCATACTTTATTTTTCATCTATTTTGCTTTTTGCACAGAAGGTCACATTTGATTCTGTTTTAATGAGAAACTTTGCGTTGTGAGGTCTCGCACCTGGAGGATTTGGACTGTAATGCCTTGCCGTTTCAGTGCATTGATCCAGTGCGATATGCTGTAAACTGCTCAAAACGTTTGACGTGCCATTCACAGGTTGTAGCATCACTGTCACTACAATGTGTACTGCAGAACTACGTCATGTTCTATACCAAATATCTGCCTAACAGTTCATGATTAGTGAAAAATCAAGACAAAGTTCTTTGCTTTTTGTGTGTTTTTTTTGCATAGACATTTGAAAGTTGTGTGCGTGTGTGCCTATTTGCTTTTCAAGGCAGCAACATTCTGTTTTGTCCTCATTTGCACCAGTTTAATCTTACTTTATTTGATTATTATAGATTAATATCACTGAAATTAAAAATAAAATAAACCAAAAGAATGACTTGAAACGTGTTTCAGGTCTTTCAGTCACATGTGGTGATAAAAACCCAAACATTCACAATATATATTATGAAAAATTTCAAAAATGTGTATCGATGTTGAAGATTTGAAATCCTAAAGATAAAAAGAAATTATTCGAAATTATTTTGTTAATTTTGAAACATGCATCAATCTCATAAATGTAATGGGAGTAATTTGTGTATTTGGAAAGAATGATGATATGATCAATATACTGTTTACTCAGAATAAGAATTCTGCACCTTAACCATGACAATGTTGCTTATTTTAGAAGAACAGACTAAACCTAGAATCACCCTCGGGTTTTCTTGAAAGGTTTCACTTAGACTGCTCGATCACGACGAGGCTGACTGGAGATTACTGTAAGATCATGAGCTGTCATACGTAATCAGATCAACCAGGACTCACTGGGGCATTGTGAGCAAACAGGCTTCAAATGGGGATGAAAGCTTCTCTAAAAATACCATTATGAGCGTTTTGTTACTAAAGAGCCATCAGTAACACCCAAACACTGAGTGTGTGCTTTCATGACTTGCCATAGAAAGGAAATTTACTTATGTCTTAGTGCAAAGTTATCTGGGGAAAGCAAGACGCCGTTTATACAACAACGACCTGAAGTGAAAAGGCAACACGTTCACTGTTTACACGACAACGGCACTCTCCGCTACTGAAAACGCAACTTTATGGAAACATTTACCAAGGTGGAACGTTTTGCAGGTATCGCTTTTCACCAACAGCTCGCCAGTCCTGCAAAGAGGAAAAGGCATGCCGTCAAGGAAGCGTTGCATAATGTGTCATGGCTGCGTATATGGACACATAAAGTGCACCGCTGTGCGCGATCGTGACAATAAGTGTGTGCGAGTGCATGAATGAATGTATGAGCAGGGCTTTGGGGAAACTCATTACTTTTCTCTCCACGCAAGCGTTTTCACACGCCATCCCCTCCTCTTCCCAAGGTGACAGTTTTTAATTAAGTCTGCTGAAATCCCGGCCCAGTCATGTTGAATGTATCTACCCAGTCATGACGGCAGAGATGAGACTCGTAATGAACGTGAACGCATTCATCGTTTAACAACGGCGATTAATGTTTTTGCAAAGGATTTCACATATCTGGGAGGACGTGCAGTGAAAACAGCTCCGCGCCATAAAACACGATTATGTGCTTAATATAATCAACCATTACAGCAGACGACAGAGTGATCACGTGATTTCGGAAGATTATTATATTAATAATGAATATATCTGAATATTTTCATGAATGATGCTTTGCTTTGGATTTGGCATTTGCTAAAGATTGATGCATGAATGAATGAATCTCTTAAATGAAGGATGAATTTAGATCAAATCCGATTTTTATTTTAAAATAAAGTATATTTGGAAACAATCTTCCCATATATGTGAGCGGTTATCTACACACAAGCAAAAGTTTTCAAGTCCTGATTTTGTGTTGCATGCTGCTTAAACTGTTCTTTCATTTGTTTGACAAACACATGAATCTTTTAGATGAAGCTTTGCTGCAGTTTTAATAACGGTAAAACTTCATATTTCCACTCTGTTAATATGTTAATGCCACAAGACTTTTCTGAACATTTCCAATAAATTATTTCTATTAAAAAAAAACAGATCTGTTTTCATTTTGTTCACGAACAACCCCCCCCCAAAAAACAAAAAAACCCAAAAAAAGTGGGCATATTAATAAATAATGGGAACAAATCTCATGAGAAGACCAAAAAAAGCTCCTGGTGTGCCTCGCTGTGTTCATGCTGGAGATGGCGAGGTTTAAAAATGTATCTACTGTGCACGGCTGCAGATGTTAAATAAGACAAGAGTTTATAAAGTGAAAGACGTGTGAACAAATAAGACTGAAAAGTGGAAAAAGCAACATCAGAAAAAAAAACAAAAAGGAAATGTGTGATTACAATTCACATCAGCTCATTTCTGTATATTCATGTTTTGCACATGCAAAGAAGAAACATGTTGAAGTGATGTTTGCATGTTCTCCCTGAGAGAAAACTTTTGAAACTACAGGATTTCCCACGTGCCTTGTTCCAACTTCCTGTGTTTTTGCTTTAAAGTGTTTGTTGAATCAGCCCGACGATAGCCACTGTTTCCGAACTGAATGTACTGCTTTTGTCTCGTAAAAACCCACCTGTTGACTGCAGCTGGGCGAGTGCAGTCAGAGACACTTCCCCATAATGGATCAGAGTTGATAAAACCATCTGAGTCACAAGTTACGAAATGTTCCTTAATGGATCACAAGCACAGCGTGGACCGAGAAGGCAAGCCACTCATGAGTCACCGCGCTGCCTCCTTCGCTCTTCAATTTTCTCTCATGCATTTTGAATTTCCAAGTATTCTATTCCTTGTCACACTCCTTGTGTAACACATCTGTTGATTTAACACTGTGTGGCTTCCAGGAATGTTCATTCCTAGGATCTTATTGACTCAAAAGTAGTTTAACTTTGTTTTAAAAATGCTTTAATCACGCAGCGCCGCTGTAGATGTGCCTGTTTTTCATGGGGTTGAAACGCTGCCACCTTCTCAAAGCACTCAAAGAGCTGGGAGTGACGAGGCTCACAGCGAGAGGCGACCACAGAGCCGGCCCCGTGGCAAAGTGGCCGCCTCATTAGCGATTCTGTCTGCAGTCACATCAGAGGCGAGCCGTGACTCAGCCCCAGACCGGGCGGCGTTCAGGTTGGAGAGGTACATGCAGGGGGAATTATCACACACATCCAAATCCGTGTGTGCAGACTCTGATTTCAGTTTTACTGAGCGTACATTTGACCGACTGCTCATTCAGCTTTCTTCTTCTGATGTTTTGTTTGTTTTCTACAGCTATCGGTGAGGGTTCAACTGAGCAGCTATGACTTCAAACTGAAGATGAAACCCGCTATTTGTGGAAAATTGACTCACAGGGACACCCACTGCTGCCATTTAACTATTTTGTCAAGGTATTGATTTTTGACTTTGAAAAAAAAAACTGGATTTTGTTTTTGTTTTTTTCTCGCTGAGGTCGTCCGAGTCCTTCTGAGTGTTAATCAATATCCAGTATCTGTTTTATGTCCTGGTCGGACAACAGAGCGTTAACAGAGATTATATGTTTGCACTCTGCAGACAGAAGTGCTCCTCAAACACAATCAAATTGCTGTTGTAGTTTATGAAGAATGCGTGGAATGGAATGCGTAAAATAAAAATAAAGACATATTCTTTTTGTTCAGTATTCTGAAAGCTTCGGGGAGCCGCTACAGAAGAGCTGAAGAGCCTCCAGAGGTCGCGGCCCCAGAACCTGCCCCTCTGTGTCCTCCTGCACTATATCCATTAATCTGCTCATCCGCAGGACAGTGTTACGTGGATTTTTGAGTGATATCCCATTCTAAGCATTTTCCTCATTTGAAAGGGATCAGCTTGATGTCGACATATTATGAAAAATTTGTCCATCAGTAAAACTGCTGTTACATTGCTGGAGTTGTGCACAACCACATTACTAGAAAATATACAGACTTATGGAGTACGAAATGCAAATCAAAAGGTATTGATATCAAATGAAATTGTGTCCATACCCAGTAGAAATGTATCATTTTAAAAACAGCAACACAAAATGTAAATGATCACATCCTAATCTGTTCCAATAGATTAAAACTTGAAAATGAGTGAAATGCAGGAATCAAAAGTCCTTAATGTACCTTTCAGATCCGTTATAAAAGATCAGCGAGGCATTTTGAAGAGTTGAGCTGAGAGCAGAGAAGAGCTCCTTAAGCCCAGGAGACATTATTTAAACTCTGACCTTTACTGAATCTCACAGCTTTATCCCGTTGCGTTGAGGCCGTCGCAGATAGAACATCCTCTCATGCTGGGACGATGAATGACATCCTGACCTTTACTTCTTCAAGATTCCCCGCAGAGCATGACAGAAAAGGAGTTGTTAGTCACTCGTTATGACTTGAAAATATCATATATAAAAATGATTATTGCTCTTATTATATCATCAAAGACATTTGACAGCATGACGGCTGTAGCATCTGGGAGACAAAGCATTAAAAATTAATCCATAATCTTTTCCTGAAGATATCTAGAGTGTGTTTGCTCAGTGTGGCAGCTTGATTGTCTTCTGTGTCTCTCGACTCATGTGATCCCAGGCTTGTTGTGGTCCTCAGGTGGAAACGGTTTGATCGAGGGTAGGATGTAACACGGTGAAGTTAAACAGGGTTGAAAAGGTAATAAACTGATAAGACATCCATCTTCTGACCTCTGGAGGAACATCAATTCCCTCTCAGGTCAACTCTCTCCCACCGTTCCGAGGGAAACCTCTGGGTCTCGTCCCCAGCGGTGCGTTTCAAATGGGGGGCAACCGGGGGACAGCCGCCGTTAACGACTCCTCTCAAGGTGGAGGAGAAGCGGCTCCATGTCAAGCATCTCGCACATCATCCAGTTCAATTTGTCACAGCGAGCGCAGCCTGCCACGCTGTGAGGAAAAAACATAATTAAAAAAGACATTTTAATGGTTTGTATCCTCAATCTTATTAGTTTTGACCAAAATCGATGCAGTTATTAAAGACGAAATGAAAGGAGAAGAGAAAAGATGGGAAAAGGAAAAGAACAATCTTCAATAATCCAGATTTTTCTTTGAACTAAGAACCATTTCTGAAATGCAGTTAATCGGTCCAAGCTACAGAAAAAGACTGCGGTTCTAAAGGTGACACCAGTAACTGGAAATAGAGGTAATTATCATGCATCAATCATGATGCTCCCCAACCTTTGCAAAATGTCCTTTCTTCTATTCTTAAATACCACAGCCTGACTGACTTTTGCTCCTTCTCATCTTTTCTATAAGTATTATTTTCATTTGTGGGAAACATCTTTTTTTTTTCATGTTAAATCTCCTCTTTATACCCACAAATCTGAAAGTTCTCCCAAATGACTTATTTCCTCCAAAGTGTTTTGGTGAAGACTCTCGGGTTTCCTGCAGTGTATGAGCGAGTTCATCCTGTTCTCGGTGTCACAGAGTTCATCGTCACCTTCTCGTTTCCCGCCCGGCGTCCTGCCGCCGCCGCAGAGGACAAACGCAGCGTGCAGAATGTCATCAAGACTGGCCTCGCTAAACGGGTGATCGGTGGCGATCCGCTGTCTCTCTTTTCTGGATGTGTACACCATTAGGACTCTAAATCAGGTAAAGACAATAGAAAAATGACATCCCATCCGTCCAAACAAGATACAAATAGTTTCCCCCTCTTCCTGAACCTCGTGACTAAATGACAGTCAGTACAACTCAGAGAGAAATATCTGCACCAGCAGATTTTCTGCTGTCTCAAAGATATGAAATTCACACATGAACAGTTTCAGATGATCCTCTTCATTAAATTCCCTCTCATCTGGTTGCTTGGCAACCTCATAGCTGGAGGGAGCCACTCTTCACTTTGGTCGTGATTTGCCAGGAAATACGAGACAAATATCAAATATGGCGAAAAGGTGAGAGGACTCAAACTCTCTGGATCGGCCATGTTGGCACTGCATTGCAATATGATGCCTCTGACGACACAAAGATACAGTTTTAATTTTTTTTTTTTTCCCCATCCATCTACAGATTTAATGCGCAAAATGGTAACGTGTGATATAATACCTAATTTAATCCAAAGCTAAACTCAGCAGCAGAATGAATGGTGTGATGGCCAGGCAAAGGGTCACGAGAAAAACGGAAAGCACACTGGTTATCAGAATCAAAATGTGTTTTATTTAGCCAAACTGAATGAGCAGGATGTGATTGTCAGCATTATCAGTAGTGACGGTGATGGATGAGTGTAAATGGGGTGTTCTGTGTCGATGTGCAAAACATCAACAGAAACAGAAGCCGGTGCAGCCCTGGCAGAGCCGCAGCGTGACGTTCCCAGCAGAGAAGCGCCTCCAGCCTTTTATCCTCTGCTGGAGTCAACAGATCTGGAGTCCAGGTGCTCCGGGTCTGCTGATTGGCAGCCAGCTGCCTCGGAGACACGGACGTTAATAGGCAGCCCGCGCACGTGCTTCAGCCTCAGCCCACGAGGATCAGCTCAACTGTACAGACCTCCCTTTCTGTAGTTTTTCGACTATCATTGACATAATGATCTTTCCTCAATCCATATTAATAAAGCCCTCTACCTCTGAAAAAAGTCTTCACCAAAAGCTAAATCTCTTGAGTTCCTTAATTTCTGTTACACGGAAGAGTTTGGGCTAAACACAATGTCTACACCTCTTCTTGTAATAAAGTTTACAGTTGAGGCTGGTTCAGGCCATTTTCCAGTTAAGCTGCTGTAAGTTTAGACTGCTGGGAGATCTTTACTGGACTGTTTCTCTTCTCCCGTTTCACACTCTCTATGCAGATCATCACATTGTACCTCAGGGCCTGGTTCAGCAGATGTTTCTCATGATAAAAGGGACTTTTTTCTTTCCAGTTTCATCTAAAATAGAAAGTCCTAAATTTTTGTAAACTCAGAAACCCAGTCCAAAACTACCAACCTAAATGTGGCCAAGCTGCAGAGAAGCAAACTCAGAAAACCAGCATAATTGTCCAGACAATTAGTCTAAGAATACGTTTCAGAAAGTGCATGACAAAGACGCTATGAATAGATTGTGAGTTCATTCTCGCCGCCATTAATACCGTGAGGGGCTGTCGCATCCCTCCCTTTAAGCTAACACGTTTTATGTCATCTCATAATTAGCCATCACCTTTAAAGCTTCTTAGCCTCTGCATTCATAACCAGGCTGAGTGCTCTGAACAACAGAAATTACACTTTGTGGCCTAATCGAAGTGCAGCGACGTGTTCCACAGGGATCCAGGTACATTTCATTCAAACCCATCAACCGAGGCCAAGATTAGGAAGCAGCATTAAATACATCTATATTGAGAATTTGTGCATGATGAAACTTTAATTTTGTTTCTCAACGCTTTTGCCTGTTGGGAAATTTGAACCAGCCGTAGGGGCCGGCGGCAAAATGGGAACACATCACCGCAACAAAATGGCAGCGCTTCCAACGTGCGTGTGTTTCTAAATCAGTTCTTATTGTTTAGTTATTATTATCAGGGCGGTATATGTTCATAAAGACATGAGAGGTAAAGGAATGACAAAAGAAGCAGCAACGTCATCTTTAAAGGTTTAATTTTTTAAAACGGGAAAATTAATGGGCAAGCCGTTTCTCAAGCTGGTTTTCCAGAGATAATAACTTACACAATGGAGAAGAAAAGGTCAGGGAAAACCAGCGATGGAAATGAGCCACTTAGTTACGAAAATCAACCTGTTTTTTTCAAAACATACAAAACAGAGATGTAATTATAGATCGCAATCATGTAAAGATAGTCGGCCTCAGTTAAAGGTGCTGTAGGCAGGATTTTGCTAGTCAATGCTAATTTTTCTGTGTTTTCTTTGGATTAAATGTTAGAGTATCCATTGATAATCCTTTAGGAGTGTAGCATAATTGCACTACCGTGAGGGCGCAGCGTTTCCATCTGTCTCTGTTCTGAGCTGAAAAGGAATCTCGACAGCTCCAGGTATCTTTGACCAATCAGAAGAGCCCATGAGGCTCTAACCGTGATTGGTCGAGGGGCTATCGTCGCACGTTCTTGTGGGAGGAGCTTAACTTGCGCAAGGGCGTAATGTCAGAGAAAACAGGACAGGATTGGCTGTGCTGGGTTTCAAATCGCCATCTTAGATGGGTCAAATCGCCATCTTGCTTAGGTAAACCTAAGCAAGATGGCGGAGATGCTGAATCCTGCCTACAGCACCTTTAAGCTGATATATAATGGCAGCGACACAGTCACTTCAAAAATTAAAGCAAATAAATGATGTCGGCCCTGCACACAAGATACTGTGTGTTTATGCTTCTACTGTCGTACTGAATACAAAAATTGCTCCATGGAAAAGATACAAAATACAGCCGTATTATTTTCCCTCCAGGAGATCGATCATGCATGCTAAGTCAAACTAATCAAAGTTATAAAGACAGAATACTGGGAAATGCATGCATATGGAGAACTTTTCACAGGAAGTGAGCTGGAGTCATTATAAAGGGAGGCAGAAGTGCTAAACCACTCATCCTCCAAATAGCTCAGGATGTGAAAAAAGAAATCACTCTTTTAAAAGGCAGATGCAACAGGAAGAAGACAATAAACAATAGCTGTCAGCTCTTCCAGCCACATCAGTTCAAACACCCAAGAGACAAGCCTGTGATAAGGTAAGACAAGGATGTTAAAAAAAAAAAAAAGAAAGAAAAATGAAGGGATCTCAAAGGAAATCTCACACATGAAGTGACTCATATTGAGAATCCCGGCAAAGAAAACAAGAGCAGGATTCCTATCACGGCGAGGTGAAGCTCCAGCAGACGGTAAGTTCTATTTCTGTTCCATTATCGCTGCTTTGAGTACACCTGCTCTATGCAGCATCCTGCAAAGCAGACTGACAACTGTGTGAGCTTTAATGAGCTCTCATTTTGAAGCTATGCTGTCAAGAATGGGCAGAGAAGGACAGATCGGGCGCTTTCTTAAAGCCGTTTTGCTGTAGCGGCAGTGCAAAGAAATGTGAAATATTTTAGCACCCTAATTTCAGCCATCTGTCCTTGTGTCTGATTTGTAGCTTCAGCATTTAGCAGCGCTCCTCAGCTTAATTTTGCAGCCGGAAGCTGTCTGTGAGAGATTTCTCACATAACCTGCACCTCATCAAATTTCAGACAGAGACAGCCACTGATTACAACAGAGGCTTTTGCTGTTGCACGTTTCCCCCTGGGAGCTAGAGGGGGGGGGAAAAAAAGCAGCCAAAAATAAAAAAATGGGCAACTCGTGGATGAGTGCTGTGTTTGTGTGACACCCCGCCAAAATCAATGCCAAGAGGAAACTTCAACATTTAGACAGCCGAGAGTGCCACATTGCTTTCACGCTGCAGACTCCACAATCATTCTGAATTAGAAGCTGTTTGTGTTGTTTTCTTTACTGTACAAAACCACAGAAACGTCTGAAATCGGCCTAACCTCATGCTGCTGCTTCCACAGGAGCGTAACGTGATCCCAGTCTGGCAATCAGACTCCGGTGACAAATGCTGCGTCATTAAGATGAATCGGGAAAATAATGGATCGTACAGGACCCCTTAGATTCCGTCTGCCCGCGGTGTTCCAGCTCAGTGGTTGGCTGAGCGGTTTAGCGAACCACCCTACTGATTTCATCAGAGCTTTTGTGAATCAAAATGACAGAATGCAGTCAAATGTAACGAACAGGGAGCAAAACTGATTGCCTCCGGACAGGCGGGTTGAAAGTGAATACACAACTAATCATTCAGTCATTTTGACAGCGGAGGGGTGACTTGGAAGCTTAGGAACTTGTAATCCTTCTCTGTAAAAACTTCTGCATAACTTCTATTATATAGCAGTGCTTCCATAGCTTAAGCCAGTGGAAATCCATGCATCCATCCTCCATCGTCTGTACGCTTAATCCTGTGCAGCGTCGGGGTGCTGGAGTCGATCCCAGCCAACTCTGGACAGAGGAGCGTCCGCCCTGGACAGATTGCCTCTGGAAATGACTCACTCGTTTGAAAAAGGTCTATTTTGGCGACGAGACATCCAAGACCTGAAGATGTATTACATGATAGGGATTAGGCAACGCTAAAGTAGATACTGCAAAAATGCCAGAATGATGACAAACGGATGACGTTCTGTATCTTCAGTTTCTTCTAAGTTCTTTTTTTTTTATTACCTTTATAAAGTCTTTTTTTAAAAGGCAGTAAAATTTGAAAAGCTTTCATTATGATTTCCGGCCAGACTGCTGATTGAAGTGGTTTCATAAGGACCTTTATATCAGCTTTCCAGAAATCGCAGGTTATGAAACGCCAATCATTGTGCTACGAGATGCAGCGCTGGATATAGGCTACATTCCTCCGCTGTGAATAATTACATCTCAGAGGGAGAAATACTGGAACCTGTGGGAGTTAAACACTGAAAATGAAAATGACTGCCGTCTTTCTGAATAAAACTGTAGATATTAACTCATTAGAGAATATTATGGCAGCAAAGTTTCTATCAGGACAGTCTCTCGCTCACAAATGTGTGATCAGACCTTCTAAAACTGAAGTGACCAAACGTAGCACTGACTAAACGGGAGTTTGAGAAGAAAGCGCAGATGCAAACAGTAATTAATCACACACAAGTGTCAACACTGAGTGGAATTAACACAGAACTGGCCAGCTGGGAAAACGCAGCCAAATCGAACATCTAGTCACAGAGAGTGAATCCCTGCAGCGACACAAAGAGCAGCCTCCCTTTTCCCTAAACCTCGGGCTGCGGCAGACGCTCCACTCTGAGATCAGCCGATATCTCCCAGAAGGAAAATGAGAAACTTGAAAGCAGACAGACTCGGTGAGACTCAGTGAGAAGCCGTCCTAGTCCTGATTGAACCGTCGCTCTGTGAAAACACTGGTTTAGCACTTGTGTTGAACCCAGATATAGTCTACATTCAAGATTCCCAACAGAAGGCACTGGGTGAAATAATGAGATCCTAAATTACAGCTGCAGTAATTGCATGAGTCGTTTTTTCATCTATAGACATTTTGGTCACCTCTGGTAATGAAACAAACAAACCAAAAAAAGCCCACATGATCTCAGGGCTCTTCAAACGTCACGTGATTCTACTGGAGTGTTGATATAAAAACACTTCAAATAAGAAAGAGAAAAAAAATAATCTAGTCCTGAAAAAATCCCAGGATGAAAGCATTCACTGTAGATTGTCACAACATGCCTCCTTGCCTGGATCTCCTCTTTTTTGAAAATTCTAATTAGTTGAACAATTCAATGCTGATGAATTGAACCAACTGATCAAAATACAATTGAAGTTTTTTTTTTTAATTGCCTCTCTGTCAGTCTGGTCCTCTATTACATTCATGCAGGTGGAAAATTAGAGTTACCAGCTCAGAATGTCCTGGAAGCAGCGCTGCATATGGAGAATGTCATGGCCATGGGTTCAAGTGGGATAGAAGATTCACTGATGGGAGGAGGTGGGAGGCAAAAAACTGACGGTAAACAACAAACCACATTAATTTATGTAAAACAACATGCAGATGAACTGATGGCTCTGAAGTCTATGAAGACTTTAGTTCTGGACATACAGCTCCTTTTGTGATGCAGGCTTGGCAAAACAAGTCTCTGAGCTTATTAACTGCAATGGGTTTTATTTTTCAGAGGGCAGCTGTAAGAATAGCCCCTTTTCCTTTCTTGAACACTTCTGATGGATGCTGACAACTGTCAAAAACAACGCTGCAACGAGCTGTAATTTTGGGGATGCTCTGACCCAGTCATCCTACCATCATTATTCAGTCTTCGCCAACTTCTATCAAATCCTTTCCCATTTTTCCTGCTTTTAAAATATCCACTTTTACCACCGAACGCTCATGTTGTGTCTATACATTCATGGCTGACCTGTGCATTTATTTTCTAGTGTTCAACAGAGGTTAATGCAATCAGGATACACAACATTCATACCATATATAAATGATGAATCATATCATCAGCCTTTTTACTACTTCGGTACTCTCAAAGCACTTTGTCTTGCATTCATGCATTTACAGACACATTCACACGCCAGGTGCTTCACTTCCATTGGAAGCTTTTAAGGCTTTAATGAATTTCCCAAGAACTGCACCACTGACCTTAGGACTGAAGATAACCTGTTCGCTGTGCTATGTCAACACAGCCCTTAATTAAGAAAAAAATGCATAAAGATGTTGAAGTGCATGTTTTTGCATTTAAAAAAACTGATGCTGTGACTGGATATAATCAGTGTTGTTCTCAGCAATGCCGTACGATCAATTACATAGTCAGTAATCCCAATTGGTTCTTCTGTTCTTGTTTTAAAAATATAGAAACTTACCATCACGTATTTTTGGAAAAAGCTGGACCTGTTGTGCTGCTGCCATGGTAATTCAGAGGGCGGACTACATGTGGTTTTAATCCTAAGCTAAAAATAGCCTCCGTAGAATTTTATATTATCTCATGTTTGAGCAATATTTGCAAACAACCACAGTTCAAGGAAATCATTTGAGGAAGCGATGGTTTAACATTTTTGAAAGCTTACATGCTTATGTGCATTAGAAGATGCATTTTATTCATTTTAAATACATTTTCAAAAACTTTGAGTGACAGGAAATGAGAATTAGAGTCAGTATGGAGGAATTGTTGGCTTTGATGTCTTCCAGGGTTTTGCTGGCATCAGAAAGGATAGGATTAATCCTCGCCTGCAGGAAACCACAGATCGCTGCTGAGAACATATTTGTGGCATACTTTGCATCCTCTGGGCCACTTCTGCCATTCCTGTCAACGCATCGCTCTGTATTTCTGTATGAGGGAGGCATCTGCTCCTATGTCTTTCCCCCATGGAGAACGCGCTCTCTTCCCTATGAAGTTGTCTTTCTGATGTGAAAAAACTGGTCTCGGCAGGCGAATATCATGCATCGACTGGATGCTTCCTTCAGTCTGTGTCAGAACCTGCTGCCTTAACCCTCCACTTCCACACAACCGGCTGCAGTCATTATCAAGCACGTGAGATTAAAAGCTGCGAACCTCTTATCCAGTGGATGGGCTAATTTCCTCTCTGATAGCGTCTCCATAAGCACAAGATTTCACTTCACGCTCTGGATTAGCTTGAGCAACGACGGTGGATCAATACAAGATTTCAGTCATGCTGATTAAAGCGTATGCCGGCACGTCTTTTGTTTTTTTTCAACCATGATTGCATACAAACTGTGGCATTTCCACACACTGTAAACTGAAATATTTTACAGCTAGAAGGTCATGGGTTCAAATCCAGGTCGAGTTCGCTCATTTATATCTGTGCGAGAGTGGATTCTTTCCTTTGTCATCTGATATCCTCCCACCATCTAAAAAGATTTATCATGGGCGAAGTGGTCCTCTGAATTGGCTGTGTTTGCCCCGCAATTACTACCACAACAACAAGTCATCAGTAGGGTAAAAAAGACTCGACAGGAATGTGAAACATTATTGTAAACAACTTTATCAATATTAACGCATTAGGCGGCTTCGCTCTGCGCTGATGAGCAAATTCCATCTCTAACACTACATCGATCCAACAAAACATATAAATGAAAGTAAACCAACAGTTAAGACGTCAGTGATAATTTGATTTTCAGGTTGGATAGGAGCTACATTCTCGTATCACATGTGACGAGGCTTTATTCTCTGAGAAGCGCGTGAACGGTGTTTTCATTAGGATCAGCGGAGCGTGTTGAACGTTCGATCATCATCATTAACACTTCTTCATCAGGCACCAGATTTCTCCGCACCGACACAGAATGTCCTAACATCTTGACTTAACACCTCCGCACACTTTGGCCTCCATCCCCCACGACTGCCGTTTCAGGATGAAAACAGATGAACTTTGGTCTGTATTCTGGAGCCAGTGATTCCTTTGCAGTTAAGCATGAATTAATCAATCGAACAAATATGAAGATAAGTGTTTTCTCCCCCTTGCTTTCATTTTCTGAGACCACCTGAACTCAGGTGAACCGGGGAGAGCTGGAATTATCTGGATCTGGCTCTGTATTTGAGCGTCATTGGCCTCTGATCTCTCAGCCTTGGAAATCAGAAGTCACGGTCCCAGCCGGAGAACTCTTCCTCCGCCTTCGTCTGGTCCTGAGGGAATCGGTCAAAGTTGACGTAGCTTGGACCCTAAAGATGGACACAGAAGCTGATTAATAAGATCATTTATCTTAGCTGGTGCTGTTTTGACTTTCCGATGACTGGAAATGTGAAGTCAGAGGTTGTTAATATCGAACACTTTCATCCTAAAATATCCATGTGAGGTTAGTTTGCCCATAAGTGTGATTGTGTATGAATTTCTGTCTCTCTGTAATGGACTGGCAGCCTATCCAGTGTGTGTCCAACCTTCCTTATTGATGGATGGATGGATTCCCTATCATTACTTCTTGCATTTCATGTTTTCTTATTCATGCTTCACATGCGTTGGCTCTATTCTCGACCTTGTTTCATGTGTGGCGTTGCTCCTCCCTTCATGTGTCTCACTTTGATTAGTCTCCTTGAGTGTTGTCACATTGTTTTGCACAGATCTCTGCGCTCTTTTTTCAATCTGTCTTCATGTCAAGGCCAGTTCGTCTCTTTCTCTTGGTCTATTTTAAGTGTCTCCTGCTTTTGCACTGGATTTTAGCCACCGGTTTGATTAGTTTCGGCTTTGCTGTTCATTTTTGTTTCGAAGGCCTCTAAAGACGGATTCAATCCTTGCCCACATTTTGCGTCCTCTCTTTAGCACAACAGCCTCGATCACTTGCCTTGCGTATGAGCCGCACCGTTGGAGCTTCAATCTGACACATTCGCAGCTTGTGCCAGTTCATACTGCTGAACCACCTGAAGGGAAAGCAGAGAAACTTCAGCTTAAACCCACTGAGAATGAGAAAGTTCAAAAAGGATTTTACAATCATCACGTGAAAGCTATTTGTGAATATGACTGTCTGTCTGAATTAAATATTACTGCAAAAGCCTATGCAGACGAATTATTTGTCTTCACACAGAAAAACATTGAGGCATCACAAATTAAATCATTGTGCTGTGTCTTGATTGTGTGATTAACAATATTGTGCTGTCAAAACTGACACAGCCTCCAGGGTACAATCTCTGTTTATAGATACGTTCGCTGACACATGAGCTGACGCTGCTCCACTAAGCGCTTGTCATGACTGAGGGAAGCAAGATCACGGTTTATTGTTTGAAATTTCAGAGCACGGCTGAGGAGACCAGTGGCCGTACTGGAACTCATGGAGAACATGTTGCCATGGTTACCTGTGATGCCGGACATCTTTGATTCCGTTCTTGGTGTTTCCCAACCTTTGACCCGGCCGAGGTCTGCAAAACAGAAAAAACATCCAGACAGGAAATTCATTCACTCATTTAATCCTTCATTTATTTGTTTCATCCAAAATGCGTGTTTTAAAATAATGTTCCATTTTTAAATACGATAACATCAGTGTTGGAGACAACGTCCATCAGGCAGTATCTGCACTGAGGAAAATATATGGAATGATTCAGTCCTCTTCCAGAAAACACATTAAATTGAATGTAAATTACTGCACTTCTACCATATAAAGCTTCATTCTCCTGTCCTCCGCTGTGTGTGTTGATCTTACCTGCACAGTTTACTGATAATGGACTTGGAAGCCTCACTCAAGTAGGGCGGATACTTGAGGACCCCATCCAGGATTTTGGAATAAATCTTTTGGGGCTCTGTGCTTGAGAAAGGAGGGCTGACAACAGAAAGAGAGGAGGGGGAAAAAAATCATGGTAATACATTTCATGTGTAAGACCCCAAAATAGCTGCATAAGCTTGCAAATCAACCAGCCAGTGTTCAGCAGCACGAAGCTGTGAGTGTCAGGGAGTCAGTTCATATTTCCCTGCTGCCATCTGCTGGTTTATTACTGTAACTCCTCATGGGATGCTGATTAAACACCTCTATAAAAACAGATGTAGCTGTAATTGCTGGGTAGTCTGAGTTGTGTGTCAGTATTACCTTCCCACCAGTAATTCAAAGACCAGGATGCCGAGAGACCAGAAGTCAACTGCGAAGTCGTGTCCTTGGTTCTTGATGATCTCTGGAGCCATGTACTCAGGAGTCCCGACGAACGAGTAGGTCTTCTCACCACGCACCAGCTCTTTAGCAAAACCAAAGTCCACCTGCAGAAAGACACATTCGAATGGCGTGGGAATCCTGCCGACAACTGAAATAGACTGTTTCTGAATTTCTTTGGATGTGAAAGTAAGAAAGAAAACTATGAGCACAGATAAGGACTGACCAGTTTGACGTAGCCTTTCACATCCAGCATCAAGTTCTCGGGTTTCAGGTCTCTGTACATGATGTTCTTTTTATGCAGGTAGGCGTACGCCTCCACCACGCAGGCCGTGCAGAACACGGCGATGGGCTCATCGAAGCGTCCTCTGAGCCGTGAGAGGCAGAGGAAGTCAAGATGTGAGCTAATAACACTTCATCCGCCGGCTCTAATGTTCTCTCAGACTACTGTAACTCAGAGTCGTGATATTGCCGTTCCAATGAAGTTAAATAAAACCAGAGGGCCTGCTTACACTTCTTTGAGTTTGGTCCAGACCTCTCCACCGCCACAGAACTCCATGATCATGTAGATGTACCGTGTGTCTTTGAAAGCCGCGTAAAGTCTGAAGAAAAGCACAACAATAAAGAATGTTCAGGTTTTCGGTTGTGACAAACTGCTGTTAGACAGCTTGGAGTTTGTTTCGGGGTAGATACCTGACGATGAATTCACACTGGGTGGCTTTCAGGATCTTCTTCTCAAACAGCATGTGCTCCTCCTGCCTCTTGGCAACAATGTGCTTCTTGCTGACACGTTTCATGGCGTAATATTTGCCGTGATTCACCGTGGTCATCTTAGAAGAACAAAGTGTTCAAGTTAAAATATCAAAAAAGAAGGAATTCTTCGTTTTAAATGCCAAGCTTAGCGTCTTTAAAGTGGCTTCAATTTTCTTCAGAAGTTCACAGCCTGCCTGGCAGGTTGCAGTTGGAAAGCTACCAATAATGGTTTCTTCCAGCTTTTTCTTCTTTCTTTTAAGCTCGCCATTAAAAGTTGATAAGAGTGTCAGAACATGATTTTTTGCATTACGTGAAAACATTAACTATTTCCAGTGAGATTTTTTTGTCTGTTTTTATTTTTATTTTGTCTACACTTTTAAACTTTTTTAAAGTTTAATGGAGAAAAGACAGATGTGCTAACCTGCTGACTTGGGCCCCTTGACTCCACATGTGTTTTAAATCTGGGTTTTAAAACGGACAGTGTTTTTAAACTACATTCACAGATAAGCGCAGCGGTTAAGTCCAGCTTTTTCCACCTTAGGAAGTTCCCAAAGTGAAACCTGTTCTTGCACGTGAGTACTTTGAGACAGTAATCCATGCCTTTATTACATCTCGGCTGGATTACTGTAATGTACTTTATGTTGGAGTCAGCCAGTCGCCCCTCGCACGTCTCCTGTTGGTCCAAAATGCTGCAGTGTGGCTGCTAACTGGAGTACGTAAGAGGGAGCACATCACTCCCATCCTGGCCTCCCTCCACTAGCTACCTGTGCATTTTAGTGCCTCAGATCAGCTGATCAGCGGCTCCTGGAGGTGCCGAGGTCCAAGCGGAAGCTCAGAAGGGACGGAGCTTTTTCTGTTGTGGCCGCTAAGCTATGGAATGAGCTGCCACTGTGTATTTTAATTTTAATCTCCTTGGTGTCATCCAGTGTTACAGGACCCAAAAACTTTGACGACATTTGGACTTTCCTGGCTGAATTTAACCCATTTCTAGCTGTAGCCGCAGAAAGCTCCAAACCCAAGTGAATGGGGCAGCCGATTACAATTTTCATGTCGCCTCAGAATGTCATTGTATAAAGTTTAGAAAGACTCGGAACACAAGTGGGTTCCTTCTGAAAGATTAACACGTGCGTGACTTCAAACAGTTTACCTAACCTTCACCCTGTTCTACATCATCAGGCGTGTTCAAGCATCCAGTTACAATAGCACCGAGCTGCTTTGGTTCAAGTGTACAGTTGTGTCCATTACTTTTATCAAATTTGCTTTGAAATTTTTCCGATTGGCTCGTGGTTTGGGATGATTTTGACCCACAGAACTTTTGTTTGACACCCCTGATGTAGAAGGAAGCATCTTTTTCCAAGACAGTGGGTTAGTAAAAAAGAAAGAGAGAGAAAGAACGTTGTTTTTCTATAATATTTACAAAGTTTGACGAAATGTCTCCCATCATTTTTCTCTAAAGGTTGAATGTCTGTCATAAACAGCCAATCATTCATTTCAAAAAGTTCTCCAACGCCTCTTCTGGCTGCAGGAAATGTTCCAATAACAGACACTAATGACTCACTAGCTCCACACGACCAAATCCGCCAACTCCAAGTGTGACCGGATCTCCCTGAAACCGGCCCTCCTGATACACCACAGGCACCAGATCCTGAAACCTCAGAGTGGAGCTGGTTCTGAGAACGACACGCAGCTTGTCAGTGACAGATGCTTTATATCAATCCACCTCATGTCATCGTGCAATATTAGCAGCCACTCACGTTGACTTCTGCGGCGTTTGTGCCTCCTGCATCACTTTTGAGCTGCAAGTGAATAAACATTAAAAAGATATTAGTTGGTAATTCGATGAGTCATTATTCGGAGAATCGGCAGTCTTTTGCATAACGTACTCATCAAACAGCTCCAGGTGCTCCACAGGAATCGTCTCCTCAAACACCCTGAACAGAAGGAATCGTTAGACAAGTTGTGCAGAAATCTGTCAGCGAACATAAACCAACAGCGACAGAATAGAAACGCTCCGGAGTTTGCTCCTCCGGAAGAACAGCTGTCACTGCAGAGTCTCACTGAGCGTTATGATTATTGCTCCTGTTTGGCTGTCAGAGCTCAGCGTGGAGTCGTACTCACTCCTTGTCAATGGAGAAGCAAGTAACAGGCCCGTCGGCAGTGCAGGTGGCGGTCCGCAGCACCTCTCTGGGAAGAGGGGGACAGAGCAGCAGTTTATTATGTCCAACATGTCAGAACTGCGTCAATATCTGCTAGAGTGGAAGATCGGGACTTTTTAAAAGCTGCTGCTGGGATAACTCAAATTAAAATGATTTGTTTCTCTTGAAATTCAACAAGAAAACTGTGTGTAAGGTTTACATAAGGGTTACTAAAATGATATTTTCACAGTACAATCCCATAATGGAATTGTTACAAAAAACAACACTTTTTTTTAGAAAGGTTCAAGACCAGGTCACACTGGTAAAAGTGCTACTAAAAGTTTTATACACGCTACTGAAAAAAGGCCTGTTAATAATGTGCACATAGGTGTATCAAAGCAGGGTTACTGTGTGGTTTGGATTTTCTGTTTTTAGCTTCCCTGTAAAATAACTTTATTCTGTAAAAGTACCATACAATAAATCTATTTATCATTATTATTATTATTATTATTATTATTAATTCATTTTGTAGAGCTCATTAAGCTGTGCTGAAGTTACATAAGCCAGTTAGAATAAGATTATGTATGATCCGGACATAAGCAGTTTTTGAAAGAAACTCAATGTAAATTAAATTACAGTGAAAACTAACAGCAGCAAACAGAAGTGAGACCTTGTTTATTTGTTGCTGCTGTTTCTGTACCTGCGCAGAGATCATCGATCATCTTTCATGTTGGCATTGATCACCTTGTTAGTTTCGGTTAATGAGGCGCTCCTTGTAGTGACCGCTAACACAACCGCTTTGTTTAACGCCAAAGCTCAGCGTTGTCGAACAAGGAGGGCAGAAGTAAACAGTGGTTTTGTTTACACAGTGATACAAATCACCTCAACGTCTTGCTATATAAACTTGAGTGATTAGAATTTTAATTCCGTTGAGGTGTTGTTGGGTTTCTGTTGTGCATCATGGAGGAACTTTATCTAATGAGTGGCTACAAACCAGTTTTCACATTCAGAGGACAGGTAGTCGGTTCTGCAATCAAAATGCTGAAGAAAACAACCACTGAGGAGGGTGTGTAGAGCGGTGGATGTTGCACATTTGTCCTCAGGCATGTGTTGTGTTTCCATAGTTACCGTATAAGGGCCTGTTCCCCGAAATGCTCTCCTTTCCCCATCCTGCGAATCTGCTTCTGATGCCCGTTCACGTTCTTAGTCACCAAGACCTGAGGGTGTATCGCACCAGGGAGTGAGAAAAGAGAGTAATTGCACATAGATGGTACACACAAATGAGCTGGTAGCGCTTTCACATGGAAATGTATGTGAGCGCAGCGTCGCTCTGCATTACCTCTCCTTTAAGGATGATGTAGAAAGTGTTTCCTTCAGCTCCCTCCCGAACGATAACATCTTTGTCCTGGTACTTTATCTGATATCGATAAGATGAATAAGACAAAAAAAAACATTTGTTAGTCTGAGAAAATAGTTGATTTACTCAGAATTGATTGAAGTTTCCTTGTCACTGATGTTTGATTGTGCCTTGCATGTTGTTTGTGTGTATTCTGACTTTATTTAAGTAATCCAAAATGGTGTACTTAAAAGTTATAAGTAAAGTTGTTGATAATATTGATCCTTTGAGGCATTTAGCTACATACCTCCTCCATGGAGTCAATAATTTTGGACAACTGGACGTCATTCAGGTCCTTCAGAGTACGAGACCTGCAAGAGCAAATTCAGATGTAAAAGTCACGACGCGTGTGGTCAGCAGACACAGGAAGAAAACAAGAATATATAAAGCTTTATGAATTAAAGTTAAGATTTGAAGACAACGCTTTGTAAATTGGGTGAAAAATGACTCCGCATCCTTAAACTCACGTCTTGAGGAAGCCCATGAGCTGCTCGCGTTTCTTCTTGGACTTGTTGGTGATGATGGTCCTGTAGGTCTGCCGCTCCATGCACCACAGATGTACCGCTGTCTTTGCTGCAACATGAGTGTATTTTCCCAATGACTTTCTATCTGTCTGTACTCCACAGTACAAACGTGTTATTCGCACAGAAAATAGCAATTCGTAGACAAAACGTGAGAGCGAAAGTGCTGACCTTTGACCGTGGCTGTCCGTTTACAGTTGTACAAAATGGCCAATTCCCCGAAAACATCCCCGGTGTTCAGAGTTCGGAGGTTTCGACCCGCCTGAGTCACAAGAAGCTCGCCAGCTAAAGGAGGATATAAATAAAATACTTAAGGCGACAGTTTCAGAGCCGATTTGTTAACAGGTACTTGTTAGATTTTTACTGTGACATTAATGATTATTTCTGCAGAGCCCGAGGTCACCGCACCTGTTATAAACCCAAAATAGACAAGACGAAAAGCATGCTGGGAACATAATTACAGCTCGGCACTATCAAAAGGGAGGCACTTCCCACCTGCTACTATGTACATGCTGTCGCCTTCGGAGCCCTCTTTGATGACTTCTTCCCCCGGTTTGTACTTGCAGGCCATTAGCAGATCAACCATCATGGCGATCTGCTCATCGTCGAGGCGGCTCAGGAAGTCGTTGGTCTGGATGGCCTTGACGATCAGACTGGTTTCGCTGGTGGGGAGGGGGGAGGTGAAGGAACATTGTTCATCCGAGGTCGTTCCGATCTGGGAGCTCTCCCATGCATCACACGGGCCCATCATGCATTATGTAAAAAGCTTCAAGAGCCAATTAATTCAGATTTGCCACACTGGCAAAGGCAAATAGGACGGGACGGGCGCTAATTACTGACCTGGCAGTTTTCTTGACCTTGTTGCCAATAATCTCCAGGGTCTCAGGGATCGGTTCAGAGGCGATGACAGCCGCGCGACTCGTTCTGACCTCCGCTTCAACCTCATTACCGCTCTGCGAAGGAAACTCTGAAGAAACAAAAAGAAAGTGGGTTTTAAAAGATGCTTGGAATCAGATGGCTGTGTGTTTTTCCCCAGTGACTCCTCCTCCTTACCCAGATCATGGTACTGACTGTGCAGTTGTTGCAAGAGGTTTTCTTTCTCTTGCAGTCGCTTTTCTGTAGGCATAAAAACAAAAAGTCAATTCTGCAGTTTGGCCGGAACCACCTGCTAACGCAGGTACAGTTAGTTATGTGAAAAAAATGTTTGCAAAAGTCTAAAACAAGTTCAATCATGTACAACTACAGGATAAGTCTTGGATCTTTTCTAAGTGTATTCAGTCCTTTGTGCCAACACTGCAGTAACACACAACAGGTGAGCACATTTCAGCCAATGGCGTGTGGGATCTACCTGAAGTTAAAGTTAATTTTACACTCACCCAGTTCCTCGTTTTGCCTCTGCAGCTCCTTGTTGATCAGACATTGTTTTTCTAGCTGCTGCTTCAGGTCTGCAATTTGCTTCTCCATAGCTGCAGTGACGGATTTCATCAAAAAACAGATGCAACACATTAGATGCAATCTAACGAATTCCCCATTTATGTTATGAGTGAAACAAATCTTCATAAAACAATTCCACAGGTTTGGATAGGTGTGAAAATGTACATGTACTCCAACCTAGATATGATGTCAATATTATGCTCTTGTTAACAAACTGATACCTATTTTTTTTTCACAAGTCTCTGAACTCTGCTCTGCTGGCTGCTCTCAGCGTGGGTCCCTCTCAATAATGCAGACTAATGATGGACAGCCAGCAGGGTGCCCTGAATGCTGTTACACCCTGCCTGCTTTTGCAAAAAAGAAAAAAAAGAAAAAAGTCTGTGACTGATAATGGAACTGAACAAAAAAAAACAACTTTGTTCTTTGTTTCTTATTCATTCCACTTCAGTGACACGAAGTTTCTGCTGCACAAGTCATCACATTTTAGCCACATTTAATCACATTACGGAGGTTTGCAGATAACACACACGTCACATCTAATATCTTTTAGAATTACGGTTGCGCAAGCAGACAAAGAAAGAAGCCCGGCTATCTGGCTAATTGACTAAACACACACATCTGCCTTAATAAAGCGGAGGTAAGCGAGCTGCTTGGCCATCACGTGACCCCGAGTTACTGCCGCCTCACCCTGAACATTGGACGGCTGTGAGATTAGACACCATGTTAAAGTCAATCATAAAGCAGCACGCCAGCTAGATGTGACGAGGGAATATAAAACACTTTTTATTCTGCAAGAACATTGTTACTTTTAAACACATCAAGGTGGAAAGGAACTGGTTGAGAAAGTTAAACAAATACATCCATTCACCACCAATTAAAGCATAAAAGGGATAATATAGTAAATAAATCACTCCAAAACAAGGTCCAAATGGTGATAGGTTCATTTCCCAGGAAGGATAGCGTCGAATGTTCTGTTGAAGCAAACAGAGATCTTACTGGTGGCAGTGTGTCATACCTGTTATAATTCATTATAAGTCAGGGCCTTTTATTCACCTGTCAGAAAGTTTGTTTGTGCACACACAGCGGTACACAAACAACACTTTATAAGCTTTCTAGGAACTTGTAGTTAAACCAAAGCTCAGTACAAGCTGGGAAGATCGCAAAGATAACCTTTCGAGCTTGCGGGTCAAAATTTAATGAAGCAAAACCACTCTGAGATAAGCACTGTGTGCTTCACCGAGGAGAGCCGCAGCTGAAACGGCCATCTCGCTGCGGTCACTGGTAGATCCTGAAAACCATTAAAGCATCAAACAATCTCTGGAAAAATATTCATTCATATGAAGATCGATGCAACAGGTGGTCATGAGGAGGAAGGAAAAACATGATGTTATACTCATTTAAAGCTGCAAAGGAGAAACCTGATGCTTCCTACTATCATACAGTCAGAAGACTGTACGCTTCATACTGTTCCATTACTAATTTACAGTCATATGCAGGTGAATTCCCATAAGACACATGAGACTGTATTTTAAACACTGTGAGATGAAGCATATGCATAAATATTCAATGAGGCCTTCTGTTACAAAAAAAAAAAGCAACTCTGAAAGTCATGTTGGCGTGACGAGGTGGGGCTGCACTCACCTGCAGGCAGGTTGTGGTCAGGAAAGGAAATGAATGTCCGTCCAGCTTCTTAAGGCCACATGAACCATTGGAGTCTGATGATCACGCGACAGTTTCCACCTCTCTCAGTGAGGAGATATCCGTTTTGTCGAATTTTTCTGGCTTTTTGCTGGACTGCAGGTTGGTCTCCAAAACTGAACACACCTGAGCAGACACAAAATACTCTCTCTGCAACCTCTCTGGCATTACTTCGTCTTCCAGGCCATGCCACACTTTCTCTGCTTACAATCCCATGTCTACACTACAGCTTCACTATTTTTACTTCTCTCCAGCACTCCTCACTTTCTCTCTCTCTCTCTCTCTCACACACACGCACGCACGCACACACACACACACACACACTCACTCTGTGTTTTCCACCTTCATTCTCTTTCTGTATCTGTCAATCTCAGAAACTGTGGTGTTGAATCATTAACCAGAACCTGAGGCTCCTCCCGTCACACCAGGTAGAGGAGCGCAGGCGGGAGGAGGACGGGCAGGAGGGAGGATGATTATGGGAGGCGATGAAAATCCCACCAAGCTGTCAAAACACACAGCGGCAGTGTGATCTTATGGTGCTTGCTAAAAACACATTGTTCCAACAGAAAACAACACAATTAAAGGTAAAAAAAAAAAAAGGTCATCGTACGACAAATATAAATGATTCCATATTCTTGGGAAACCTAAACCTTTGATTATTTTTTAATGCTTAGTGGAAAAAGTACATACTTAAAGGGGAGAATAGGGATGTGAGAATTAAATCAGTATTTGATGTTTGATGTCAGATGCAGATAACAGATAGCTGAGAGGATTTACATGAGTATAAACAAGCAATGAGAGCATCATTGTAAATCTTGACAGTGAGAGGAAGTGAAATCAATGAGAACAATTCACATTGTTTATTGCGTGAGAACATCTGAATGACCCGAAAAGCATGGAAAGCTCAATAATTGTGGTTATTTATTTCAGATTGTAGAAATAATGTAGTTTATATCCTTTCCTCATTATTTTGCTTCATTCACACAAAAAAAGGGAGCGAAACAAACCGTTAATTCAATTCAATTCAATTCAATTCAGCTTTTTTTATGAAGTGCCAATTACAACATAGTCGTTTCTAGACACGTTTACAGAGCAGACCCAACAGATCCACATGAGCAAGCATGATGCATTTAAGATAAAATGTCATTTATATTCATGTTTAAACATCCTGTTGGATCATTTTCTCTAACAGCTGCAATCTGCAAAGGTTTCTTCCTGTTTAAAGAGTGTTATAACAGAGTGGAGAGCATCTAAATAGCTTTAAGTGTGACGTGGCCATCATCACTGAGGATCTGCTGCTGCTGTCTGTGTTTCATCAAGTTTACAATAGGGGGTTCTTACAGCTCTTCATGCGTCCGTCTGCAGACTCCATCAGGTTCCTGGACTTTTCTCTTGTTCATAATACTACAACTCAACAGAACTGATTTGCTGAGTGTGTTATTGCTCAGGCCAGCTGACCGTTCCAAATGTTGCAAAACGTCTATCTAGTGTTGTTAACGTTAAATTAAAGGCAGTCAAGAGCTGCTGACGACTGCTAGAAAACCCTGGGCTTTAAGAACGATCGCAAAAAGATGTGAGACTACATGATAAAGCATTATGCAAGATGAACTGAATGAGAAATACTGTGCTATTCCAAGTTTATATCAGATGCGCCGAGTGTTTCTACCTTCCCTGAGCTGTCAACTGCCGTTTTATTTTCATTTTCCACGCAGTCAACTGAATGTAAATGAGAGAGGAGGGTGAGCACTGGGACAGAGGGTGTGGGTCTTTATGGTTCCTAGTTAATTATTGATATTGTTCTGGTTAATCAGCGACATTAATGACCCAACTGCTCCGAGATAAAAGGCCACGGATTCCAGTGGAGAAGTCGGGGGGGGGGGGGGGGGGGGGGGGGGGGGGGGACTTGGGGGCCGACAGGCAGTTCGTGTGTTATGACATTTTTCCGTGAGGACCAAGCCGGTGACAGAGCACGTGTTAATTAAAACAAAACCAATCTGATCGGCTTGTAAAGTCACAAATCATCCACAGCAAGTCTGGTTGTTTGTCTTCATTCTTTATTCAAGTGCAAATACAAGATGCACAATCATAAATTCATGATGCACAAATATCAAATAATAATCGGGACTGCAAAGGCAAGTCAGTGGGGTCAATACTGGCCAAGATATAACTGTCACATTAACCTCAAGACGGAGAAATTATCCTAATTTCTGTTGAATAAAAGCTAACAGCAGCTGCTCTTCTGGTTAATATTTCATATTTATGAATAATAGAACATTAAATCCACAGAAACGGAATAAAAATTATATAAATAATCATCAGAAATTCATATCATAGTGGTGTCAGCCTAAAAAAAGAAAGTGGTTTAACATAATAGGCAAGTAGTACATGATTTAAAGTGATGTGAATACATTCAGCTTAGTGTTCTTGAGTTGTAGGGGATGGCCTCCCCCTCTCAGAGCCGCTTAAATGCAGCTTATCGTTCATTTAAAATATGGTGCGTCATTTTATACTGTTGTTGCACAATAAAATTCCACAATAAATGTGTTTTAGCAAAATTACCGATAGATTTACCCTCCAATTATCTATTTAGTCATGATTTCTTATGAAAAACTTTGAAGGAATAAATAACTCCAGCTGAAGGGAGGCCTATCGCACACACACTGCATTCAGTACATCCATTCTGAGCTGGTCCAAACATCATCAACGGCTGAGTGCAAAACAACTCTGTGTGTACAGATCCAAAAATATGCACTGCCTCAAAATACAATCATGATAGATATCTGTTGATTGAGCACCCTAAATCACACTTTTCAAGTCCTCAAATTGTCACCTGAAATGCACCTTATTAAAAAGAAAAGTTAAATCATCACCATCGTGTCCTGAGAAGTCCTGGTCCCAACTTATTCCACTGAATCAGGTCTGTTTGAGACGGAAAGCTTCAAAAACGCAGACTTTCAACAATGTGCGTAAATAAAAACAAGGCAGGTTAATTTAGAACCAATAACTACAGTGATTGACAGCAGGTACATTATCTGAAGTACCACGCTGAATTTTCACATAGTAAAAGGTAATTTACCTTAGAAAAACTACATACCTTGTATGGCAAACAAAGCAAACCGGAAGGGGTTAAAACAAGTTGCAAAAAAAAAAAAAAAAAAAAAAAAAAGTGTAATCTTTAAGGCATGCTATGCACAGCATGGAAAAAAAAGCTTTGCAAACAAAACAGCAAGTGTGCAAGAGATAAACAATGAATGTATATGCATATATTACACAGCAATATCAAAATCACAGTACAAATTTACTGTTCTTCTTAATATTCATTAACCTTAATTAAAATTTCAAAATATGTAGACTTGTTGAACTCCTAGAATTCATTTTCATTCCCTGACAGGGAAACATTTCGCATCTCGTTTGCTTCGCATGCTGCTCCACAGGGCATCAGCGGCTTAAGCTGGGACGCCAGTTTTCTGGCTGTTTTATTACTGTAAGCAAATTTGCCATTTCTGTCGATTAAGAAAAACGATCTTGTTTCATTTCTTGCAAAAGCACAAGTTTTTTTTGAAGCTTCAAGATTGGTTGAAGTTGAAAATGGCTTTTACGTTATGATTTCTCTTTACTGTTTTTGTTTTTTCTAATGGAAGTGGGCCTGAGATGACGAGGAGGTAGAGCTGCAGTGGCGTCAGAAAATCGTACAATACTGTTTGTCATCTCACGGGGGACATGAAGGGGGCACAGCATGGTGTTTGAACAGCATGCACAGCTAAAAGCAATGCATTCTTCTCAGCTTGTTCTACTGTTATGATGTCAGTGCTTTCGTTTTATTCACAGTTACGGATTTATTTTTCTATTTATTTATTTTTTTCTTATTCACTCATCTGGTCTTCTTTAATACCGCAGGCTTTCTTTATGTCTTTCGGGTTCTCGAACACAGCCTGGACAAACTGGCTGAACAGGCGCTCCATGTAGTTTTCGCCTCGTGGGAACAAACCCTGCAGGAAGGCGATGTGTCCGCCGTGAGCGGTCAGCAGCAGGGCCACGTTCGGCAGGCTCTTCACCACCGACACCGGGAAGGCTGAGCAGGAAGAAAAAAGACAAAACATTTTTAAAACTTTTTTTTTCTTCTAAGTACCAAATTCAAAGTTAAAGCTATCTTGGGAAAGGACAAAAGCAATCAGTCACAAACCACATCACCGCTCTGTGGCCCTAAGATTGTGTTTTAAAAATGTCGTTACAACCATTCAACTCCAGGTGGCGCCATTACAGTTATATTCTGGGACATGACACAAGCATACATTATATTGAGGTCAACATGTATATAACCAGGGACCTTTAAATAGATCTGGTGTCAAGTAGCACAGGTGTGAATTCAGACTCTAAATACATGTTAAGCCGTTATTATAAAGAACGAAATATGAATATAGATGATGCTGAACACTGCGAGCAAAACAAGTTACAATAAATAAAAGCCGCTACTCCCCGTGACTCCTGAAAACTGGGAGTGTCGGTAATGCTACAACGGGAAAATACAGTCACTCATGAATTATTAAAAAATGTAACACTGTAAGAGCGGGTGTATCTAGGACACAACACCGCCACTTAGCTTCACAAAGAAACACGAGTCTGACTGATTGTGGGTTTGTCTCCTCACCGATCTGAGGAGAAAAGGGGTCATCGGCGGCGTTGAGACAGAGGATGGGCACGGCCGTGTTTGGGAGCTTCTTGTCTGGACTGGCGTCGTGGTAGTAGTCTTTACAGGACTTGTAACCAAACAGCAGCGAAGTGAATCGTTCGTCAAACTCCCGGATCGTCCGAGCCTGAAAGAGAGGAGGAAGGAGAGAGAATGAGATGTAACAGAAGAGGCTGTTCAACATGTAGGGAGATATTAAGCTAAGGGTCAAAATGTGGTGTACCTTGAGGACGTAATCAACATCCACCACTTTCTCCAGAATACGTCTGTGCCTGTCGGAAACAAAACAAGAAAAATGTAATACAAACCCTTTTCTTCCATTTAACTAGATACAGTAGATCTTATTACTGACCTGGTAACAGCACGGCACAGCCCATTGGTCAGATATTTGTTGAAGAGCAGCCAGTTGAGAGGTTCCTCCATTGACTCGGAGGACTTCAGAGCGTTCCAGGGGACGGAGATGGTGATGCCTGCCACCAGCCCCGACTCTCTGCGCTTACGGGCCAGGTAGTTCAGCAGGACCATCCTGCACGGAGTCAAACAAGAATAAAAAGTAAACCAAGAAGTGGTAAATAAATGTCAAGGAAATACAGAATACGTGACTGATTTACTAAAAACTTTAGAGCAGAAACTCACCCTCCCAGTGATACACCAGCACCAAGCACAGGGGCAAGAGGGAAGAGTCCTTTGACATGTTGAACCACGCGTTCAAGGTCAGTGGTGCTGGCAGCGCTGTAGGTGATTGGAGTCTGAAGCAGGAAGAACAAAAGCATCACACACACACAAAGCTAAAGATACAGTGCAGTTAACCGACTTTTTTTCATTTCAGGTTGTTACAATAATTTTTAACTCAGAAAAAAACACATTTTCAACCAAATATTCTTGCAGAAATCAGAATTATAAACAGTGTGGTGCAAATTGGGACACTATTAACTGTCAAAATACGGTGGCGGTGCAGCGACAGCATGGCATCTCCCTTCACATCAGGATATCTTTTTTACTTCATGCACTTTCAAAAGTCAAATCCATAAAATGCATCCCTACCTCGCCTGCACAGACTGCCGAAAACAGGAGGGGGTTGAAAATTAAAGGTGAACAACATTAATTCAAGAATCAGTATAGTTACCAATAACTCTTCCCCTCCGAGTCCTCTGTTGTTAAAGACGACGCACCTAGGAAAGAAACGTGATTAAAGCACAGAGCGCGGTCTCACTTCTTCAAGGAAGAAAAATAACTTTTCACAGTTCTGAGTTAACAACAAGGTGTTGACTCTCAGTCACCTGTAGCCGTGACGAGTGGCCTGGTTGATGGCGTGAAGCACATAGGACTGCTGGCTGTTCCCCGTCAGGCCCGGGAGGATCAGCACTGTGGGGCGGCTGGAGGATTGTGGGTACACCGCGCTGGCCTCGTTATCGACCCAGTCCAAGGAGATCTGACCACCATCCACGGTACGGATCAGCTCACTGGTAGAAGGAGGAAGATGTACAAAAAGAATTGTTTTATTCAATGTAATGAAATGAAACTGTTAAAAAGATTTTTCTTCATACTTGCGATAAGTGACAGGAGGTCTGGATTTCAGGAGAACACAGACGAGGGTTTGGAGCCTCCCTCCCCAGCACCAGGGAGTAGGACTGAAGCGCTCAGCCACCACAGGACAGTGTTTGTGCAGAAATACACTAAACGCCTCACTACAGATGAGGGCCGGGGTCTGACAGAAATAGAGAGAGGGGGGGGGGGGGGGGGGGGGGAATGGCAAGAACGTAAGAGATTTTTAACGCACACCTTGTCATAGAAACAGAATGCTAAACAAGTGTGGTAATATTAAACAAATATCAATTAGCTGGCATATTTTTGAGAAATATTTCAGTAATTTTCAGAGCACAAATTAAAAGCTGTTATAACTTTTGAATGGCTTCTTCGTTATGGTCCTTATTTCAGTCACACAATGATTTGTATGATCCGTGTCCTCAGATCTCCTCACTAGATGACTGGATTTTATTGCATTATAGCGCAGCTGATTGTTCAAATGCAGATTAGAAATGCTCAAGTTATAAAATCCATTTGTTGCACCAACAAAATTCCATTCAAGTTTTAACATGTAATTCACAACACAAATGTAGCTTTATTTATCATATCAAGGGCTACAACGAAACTGTACACTGACAGACTTGGATAAACATTTTGTTACTTTGTTTCTTCAATAAATTGAATATTTTCAATCTTCAAGTGATTAATTGTAACTGTAAGTTTGAAATGAAGCCAATTAAGAAATTTAATTGGTGCAAAAAATGTATAAAAATAACAAATATTTTTATATTAAATCAACAGATAATTGTGGAAAACTTGAAAAGAAACAACTCAAAGTAGAGTATGAGTTCAAAGAAAAGAATAGAGGAGGCCTGTTTAGCTCTTAAGTGAGTAAAATGCGGAATAAATAAAGTAAATAAGATCAGATAACTCATTATTTTAAAAGGTGATAAATGAATAGAAAGTGATGGAAACACGTGTCCACGCCATACACACTCATCTGCAGGACTACTACAGGCTGGAGCCTATCAGAAGAGCAGGGTCCACCTTGGACAGGTTGTCCGCCCATCACATGGCCAATCGTGAGAGACAGGCAGCCAGCCGCTTTCCAAAGATCACCGGTGCCAAGAGCAAATCTACAGTCACTGACATTAATATGAAGAACGACGTAAACTCTGCAGAGAAAGATCCCACTCTGATGATCACTGCCACCTCTGCGAGAGTCTGTATGAAGTGTCTGTCCTGCCCAGCGCCTTACCGTCGGCAGTGCTTTGGAGTTCTACTTTGAATGGAAATAAAATCAGGAAATGCTTTCACTGATGAAAAAAAAAGTGAGAATGAGATCCAAAAGAATGATTAAATTAAGCAGGGAAGGAAAAATTAATTTGGATCACATCAGTGGACATAGCGCAGTAATTACCGCCAACCTTCACAGCAGCGACTGACCTGACACTTGCGGCCCCACAGATAGTACAGTGCGGCCGTGAGGGAGCAGATGAACACCGTATAAGGTCTGGAAACACACTCCCAGTATGTTCTCCATAGCTCCACATGGCTTAAAAACATGACAATGATGAACAGAGAGCAGCTACGCTGCAGCAGAGGGCTGACCGGGTTGACCGCAGATGACACGTTAACAAACACAAGGAGGGGACAGGACAGAAATACGGGTCCGACAACCTGCCTTCATCACCACCGGCTAAAGTGTTTTACAACCGCTCCTTCGCCGCGACGCGTCCCATCAGCTCTGACCGTGAAGCCGGTATCCACCTGCGGACTTTTATTCAGCGCTGCTCATCGCCGCTGCGGGAACTTCCTGGTTCGCCGTGACGTCAGACGTCCTACCGAGCGTCACAGTGCCGCAACACGACGCGGGACTACAAACATGGAGGTCACGTACGTCCCTTTTTGTCGTTCATATCTATGGTTCACATCATTGCGGCTGTATTACTGCCACCTTCTGCTGTGTAGAGGGAACTTTCACGTTTATATTTACTTTATTTTTTTTTATATGTATAAAAAATCATTCATTGCCGATTTGGGGACCTTTGTAGTACAGACGTGGACAAAATTGTTGGTACCTTTCGTTTAATTAAAGAAAAATTCACAGTGGTCAGAGAAATAACTCGAATCTGACAAAAGTAATAATAAAAAAAAATCTATAAAAATTAACTAATGAAAGTCAGACATTGCTTTTCAACCATGCTTCAACAGAATTATTAAAAAAAAAAAAAAAAAACTCAAGAAACAAGTCTGGACAAAAATGATAGTACCCCAAGAAAAGACTGAGAATGATATCACCAAAGGGACATGTCAATCCAAGGTGTGTCCACTAATTAGCATCACAGGTGTCTACAATCTTGTAATCAGTCAGTGGGCTCATTTATAGGGCGACAGGTAGTTACTGCGCTTTTTGGTGACATGAAGTGTATCACACTCACCATGGACCAGATGAAGCAAAGGAAAGAGTTGTCTCAGGAGATTAGAAAGAAAATTATGGACAAGCATGTTAAAGGTAAAGGCTATAAGACCATCCAAGCAGTTTGATGTTCCTGCTGTGACTACAGTTGCACACATTATTCAGAAATTCAAGATTCATGGGACTGCAGCCAACCCCTCCTGGACGTGGCCGCAGGAGGAAAATTGATGACAAATCAAAGAGATGGATAACAAAAGAGCCCAGAAAAACTTCTAAAGAGATTAAAGGTGAAATCCTGAATATCAAGGGATTCTAGAGAGAAATGTGCTGGCCAGTGTCAGAAAGCTTGGTCTCAGTCGCAGGTCATGGGTCTTGCAACAGGACAATGACCCAAAACACACAGCTAAAAACACTCGAGAATGGCCAAGAGGAAAACACTGGACTATTCTTGAGTGGCCTTCTGTGAGCCCTGACCTAAATCCTATCCAACATCTTTGGTGGGAGCTGAAACATGCCGTCTGGAAAAGGCACCCTTCCAACATGAGGCACCTGGAGCAGTTTGCTCATGAGGAGTGGACACCTGCTGAAAGCTGCAGAAGTCTCATTGACAGTTACAGGAATCGGTTGATGGTAGTGATTGCCTCAAAAGGTTGTGCAACTAAATATTAAGTTAAGGGTACCATAATTTTTGTCCAGGTCTGTTTCATTAGTTTATTTTTTTAATAATTCTGTTGAAGCATGGTTGAAAAGCAACGCCTAACTTTCATTGGTTAAATTTCATAGAATTTTATTTATTACTACTTTTGTCAGATTCACGTTGCTTCTCTGACCACTGTGAATTTTTCTTTCATTAAACAAAGGGTACCAACAATTTTTTCCACATCTGTATTTTTGTACATCACTGCCATCTTCATGCGTTTATTTAATCAGTTGTGTTCAGTAGTATGCAAGTGGCTGGCTCATTTATCACTCATATCGTGACTATGCCAATATTTCTTTTTGCTTGGTGTTGGACTGGAAACAACATTTTTAGTGTGTGAAATGAGTTTTCCCGACAGAATCACAAAGCTCATGGAAAAACTTATTAATAATCTGTCACAAAAATGTGGACTTGTGTATTTCTATATCAGGTTGCTGTACCACTTTGGGTATTGCTGTTCTTGCTGTTTTTTAGCATCCGAAAATTCACTATCAAGTGACTAACGAGGACTTTGGGATGGGATTAAACAAGTTTTCTTCATTTCACTTCTTTTCAAGCAAAATGAAAAAAAAAAGAATGACACAAAAAAACTTTTTTCTGTTGAGTGTGTGTATGCGTGTTTGTTTTGTTTTGTTTTGTTTTGTTTTGTTCTATGCAAGCCTCTGGGATTACGAATATTATTGCTCGAAATAAATGAATGAATGAACACAACTTTTAAATGTGGTTTCACCCAAATGCACTTTAATGTCACTTTCAGTTATTTAAATGGTCTAGGGAATTCAGTCAGGGTAAGAACTTCCGAGCACATTCATTGTCTTGGCATAATGAACTCCTCTGAAATCATAGAAGTGAAAAATATTGCAGTTTATTGGATTACACAAATCTGGAGTTCAAAATAAGCAAGTCATTTAGAGGAACAACCAAAAAAAAATTGATAGACTTGTTCATTACATTCAACAATGACAGATGATTCTGTCAATATTCAAAAATAAAGTATTGATTTCGTTGTTGATTGCAGTGAGGAAGCACCAGATTCAGTTGTGTGGGGTTCCTGCCACCACCTCAGACTCAATCCCACATTCATCACTTCCACGTTTGATCTTGAAGAAACCTGAAATGAGGAAGTAACAGAAGAATGTAACCGATGAGATGATTTCAAAAAGTGTGACCCTGTTCTTGCTCCATACACAAAACACAGACCACATGGGACCATGTGCCACCACGTTCTGTTATGCAAGCCCTTCATCACGCTGTACCTTTGTCACCCCAGTCAGTGTTCCAGGAGTTGGCAACCAGCCAGTATGGCGTCCCGCCCTCGGTCCCCCAGCCCAGGACCTTAATGGCATGACCACCCAGCATCTCCCCTGTCAGATGCTGGTACACACCTAGGAAACAGACACATCCCACAGCAGCTTAATAGTCTGTAGGCAGGACAATCAAGCACGAGCTGAAGTTAACTCTTCAAATTAAACAACGTGTACTTCGTAACTGACTGACTGACTTACCGGCTGACCAGCTAACAAAGAAAGTAGGCCAGCGCTTACTATATAGGTCAATGCTAATGCAAAGTATAAGCAGGCTGCAGGTAACGGACATAAGGAGATTTAACCATGAATACACAATACAAGCTTTTGTTTGCATGTTTGAATATGCATGAAAGAAGCCTGTGCACAGAGTATATGCCAATTATGAGTCTCACCGCTCTTATACTGCAGAAAATCAGCATAAACAGTGAAAGCTGCCTCCACAGGGCCGTACTTGTACAGCTCTGTCATGATCTGCTGCTGGTCGGATGAGACACTGTACGAACGCCTGCCTGAGATGGAAATCAGAGGAAGATCATGGTCACATATAAGACAAGGCATGAGTGGAAAGCTAGAAGGTGTGATCATGTAAAACCTCTCTACCGAAGTGTTTGTCCTTTGGATAAGAGAGTTCGTATCCATCAATGCACTGCTGAACACATCTGGGAGTCTCCTGGCTGTGGCAGGGAGGACGGGTTCCGTTCACATGATGCTCACAGGGAGCGATGGTGTAGGGCCGGCAGCCTGTAACACACACACAGCCGCTCGGTCAAGACTTTCAGAGTCCAAAACCAAACGACTACATCACATGCAGTGAACTTACCCACTTTAGAGCCATACAAGCCTCCTGTCACAAGTCCAGTGTTCACCCAGTAATTCCAAGCCTCTGCAGGGTAGCCACCAAAACAGCTACAAACAGACAAGCACACCTCCTATTCATCGTTCCATTTACAGTTATTTAGCTGACAAACAAAAGACAGGGTTAGATGACTGATCAGGATTCAAAGGCCTGCCTGCAGCTACATGTGGCCGTTTACCTGGGTGAAAAGTGGAAAAAGGAGCATTTTTGGTCCTAAATGGTGCAGAATCCTATATTTCGAAAGTGCTTTTTCACACTGATAGTTACCCCATGCCACAGTCTTCACAGCAGGTGAGCACATCCTCAGCAGAGATCTCCACAGAGGTGTGACCCTCAGTCTGGATGCATATTCTGTCCGATATTGCCTCAACTGCCCCAAAGGCCTGTGGGAAATCAGAGAGTGAACAATGTCACATCTTTATTTTGGTCACCTCTGTAGACTTATGACATGCTTTAGAAAGACAAAAAATGAAGTCCGCACACCGGTTTCAGTATCATGTCTGAGTATCTGTCTCACCCAGCAGGATCCGCAGGAGCCCTGGTCTCTGATCTGTTGGATTGTGGGACAGTTCGGCCACTGCTGACGCGCATCAAAGCTGTCAGGGAGCTTTATGCCTTCAACGTTATGGATCCTGAACACAGACGGAAGCTCGTTAAAACAGCACGAGTGAAATTTACCCTCCTGACTGTCACCTGGTCGCCTCATGTGAGGGACTGTAAACACACCCAGGGACAGGTGTGCGCGCACACTCGCACACACACACATTTAAACTTACACCTCGGGCAGCCGGCGCCCTTTCATCATGGTCCCACACAGCGATCTCACATAGCTGATGTCAACATTTTGGAAGTTGTGTCCGGCCTGTAGAAACGGGAATGTTAAAATTCCAACAAGTCGCCAACGACTCCCATTACAATGAAAGACTGCATGAGGTGTCTCACCGTCCAGGTGGTGTTGGCCTTGTTGATGTAATTGATCATCTCTGAGGAGAGAGGAGCTGGATGACGGCTCGCCCAGGTGACGTGAGCCGTCACCACGGCACAGAGGAGGACCAGGGAGCGCATCCTGGAGGGCAGACATCGTGGATCAGCTCCAACACCAGTCAGAATTCAATGTTTTTGTTTCCTGAATAACTACAGCATGAGTGTGCAATGAGAGGGTGATCAAATGTATGCAATCACACAAATGTGGTGAAGAAATGTCATCCTACGTTTTCATTTTGCCTAAAATGAGCACAGAGATGTTAAAATACACAATAATGCAGTATTAATATTACTGTAGTAACTGAGAGACGTTGTGACTCGACCATTCAACATAATTTCAGTTTTTGCTTATTTATTTTGTCAAGAGTTCAGTAAAAGCCATATCTTATACTTTAATTAAAAATAAGTAACTTTATTATGCTAATTATTCTAAAATCTATTATTTTATTAACAAAGCTCCAGTTTAGGTCATTTGAAAAGAATTTAAAAAAGTTAGCAGAGCTTTATCTTGTGACAACAACTAAATAAGTCTTAAAATTGTTGCAATTCATTATAAACACTCCACTAATCATGAAGTTAATATTCATGAAATTCAGCATATTCAGATGTTCTACCATTAAACTCAGACTTGAAGAGGCTTCATTTCTTTGTCTTTGGTTAATCTGGTATTTTCACAAATGTCACAGATGTGTGCATATTACATTTCGCTGCACTGCCGTCAAGTTTATCCTCCTGGGAATCCAAACAAGGAAAATCAATTCAATTTAGGTATTTTACCTGTACCGCTGTTTCACCTGACGTCCTTCGATGCAAGTCCTTGGTCTCACTCGCCAAAATCTCTGCTCTTTTTTATAAGGCACACAGGTGAAATCACATGTCCTGTGTAGTAAATGTGTAATCAGTAAACATCTCATGTGACTTTCCAAAGGTTAACAGGTAAATTTGAAAGAATCCATTATGTTGATGATGCCACTTTGCTTAGTATCTGTTTTTTTTATATGAACTTTAAACTCATGTAGTAAAATAGGATGAGTTTGCAAATCATTCAGTTAAAAAAAAAGAAGAAACATGACAGTTCAATTCATTCACCTCTTTATTTGTTCAAATATATACAAATCAAATTGTCACATTACATAGCAATGTTTGTAGCTCTCCTTTGGTTCTGTACAAGGTAACTCTGTGCTAGCCTTCCTACTCACCAAAGCTGCGTTAAGGACACTTTGCTAGCAGTATCAAGATATCAAAATGCATCTGAAATCCCATTTTCTACATCTTTCTCTTTTATTCCACAAAATAGTCTGTGTCTCATAAAACTAACATGATATTGCACAGTTATTTTCCTCAAAGTTTAAAAGACAAAGCATTGAAAATAAGAAAAGGGGGTTAGATAAAGGGAGGTCCAGAGTGAAAGCAGTTCACGCCGTCCGCGTCAACAAGCAGCAGCACGGATGCTGTAAAACTGCACTGATGACATGCCGGGCGGAACAGAGGAGGAAAATAAAGCTAGCTTTCATTCCACAGGAAAATTAAATGTCTTAAGAGTCAATTAAACATAAATTATGAGGTTTTGTTGTTGTGCTCCCCATATTTCCTACATGGGGCGGTGTTGTGTTTCGTGACGTTTCAGCAGTTCAGGAACGAGTGTTGTGTTTGACTTGAAAAACTCAAAGGGATCAAAAAATTTTTTAGCAAAAGATCAAGGAGGGCGGGGAAAAAAGAAGAAAAAAATCCGGGATCAATTCAACGTGTCTAGTTTTGCTGGTGAATCTAGTCACAAAATATTTTGTGTAAACAGTTTTCCAGACACAGGATGGACTATGTAATGAAAAAAACGAATCACAGAGCCGAAAGAAAAGTGTCTGCTGCAGAGCCCCAGCATCATTTACATGAGTTCATTTGTCCTGTAGCAGCTGCTACCAAATGGCAAAAAGTGGGAAGAAATGCTTCAGAAATTCAGAGTCAGTCCTCCAGACGGGCTTCATGGGGCTTTTTTTTTTTTTTTTTTTTTCTTAGAAGGGTTCACTGTCCGTGCATGTCCCCCGTACCCTGCGCCTGCGCCGCAGTGGTGCTGAGGTACTGCCAGCTGAGAGCGGCGAGCAGCATGGCGGCCGACAGGTACATGGGCGACAGGTGGTGCGTCCGTGAGGGGAGGGTCGACGGCGACACGGCGGACTTCTCTCGGATCACGGCCAGGATGTGCAGGGTCTTGTCCCGCGACGGGTCGGTGAGGGAAACCTTCTGTAAAATCTGCAGAGGCGAGGGGAAAAAAAAAAAAACAGCGGTGAGTCATTAAGGTGGTGGTGGGAACCAGAGAGAAAGACCGGGGCGGGGAACACCCCCACCTCCTGGCTGTACTGCGCGATGATGGTCTGCACGGCGCTCATGTTGGTGGCCTCCATCATGAGGGTGACGGCCTGGCCCTTTCTGATCTTCACCACTCCTTGAAACACCATGGGGTTGTTGTAGCACGAGGACAACGTGGCTATCGCCATCACCTGGTCGAAAGAGGAACAACATCAATATCAGACGCAGTGGAATCACTTGAAGTCGGGGTCAAACTAGGTTTCAATCGTGCCATTCCTGCCTAAATATAGAAATACAGGGAGGAGGACAGTATGTGACACCAGACCAGTATGATGACTGCATAATAACATTCAGACAACAAAGATTAATCCAACTGTTTCATATACAATCATCTTATAAAACCAGAACATAAAATTTGCTGAAAGAAATACATTCATTTATTTATTTATTTATTTTCAACATTTCCTCAGTCTAAAAATGCGAAAAGCGATGTAACTTTGTGCATTATCTCACTGCAGAATCTGGTAACAGGTCTGAGTCCAGCTGCCAAAATATAGACACTCGCTATTTCACACCTACGCATCGCTGGTCTCTCACCAGCGAGAAACGCTACGATCTCCTGTTCAGTTATGGGTTGCGTTCAGGCTGCTGCTCTCATCAAAACGGAGCCACCCTGTTGACTCTGGATTGTCTGTAGTATTGAATGGCCATAAAGGGGAATTTGTAGATTTTGTCCATGCAGCATTTTTATCACAGGTGCAAAGAGTGTTGTCTCAAATTATTATCTGTAAAACTGTTTGGTTTAAAAAAAAAAATTACAAGAAAATATTTAGTTTTGAACTTTGTGTTCAGAACTCAACACTTGATAAATATCAATTAATTATCATTTCATTTCCAGATTAAGATGAATCCTAGTATCACTACTTATCTAAATCAATTGTGTTATCTGAGGGGGTAAATACTGGAACAGTGCTCACCTGTGGAATGGCACAGAAATTGAAGACGCTTTGGTTGCGCAGGCGGGACAGGTAGGCGATAACATCCGGGACGTGTCGCAGGGCGTCCGTGACCAGCAGGTTGAGACAGGAGAGAGCCGAATCCAGCTTTTCGGGGTGGGCCAGATCCTCCAGACGACCCGCAAACTGACTCCAAGCCTGCAAAACAAACAACATCACATGTAGCGCAAAACCTGTTTTACAACCTATCAACACACTGCATGCAGAGCAAAGGTCTTTTATTGATTTATTGTTTCATGCTGTGTGCCGTAATCATCTTGAACACAAACAATGGCTTATATAGATTATATAGATTCTACACGGTCCTGGAAACTTCCTTCAGAGATTTTAGTCCATATTGATCGGGAGAGTATTACAATTGTGCCAGACTTCATATTCATAATGCCGATCTCCTCTTCCATCATCCTAAAAGTCTGTATCTAATTGATTTCTGGTGACTGCTGAGGACACTGGACTACAGTAAACTCAATGTCGTGTGTGAAAACAGGAAGATTTCAGTCGTAAAGGGTTGGCAAAAACTCAGGTAGACTGTGGCTATTAAGCAAGAATCAACTGATACAAAGAGGTCAAAGTGCACCAACAGAATGAACCGTTGATACAAGACAGGATGGATCCATGTTTTCTGACCCGACCATCTGAATGTCACAGCCAGAATAGACAGTGTTCGGACCAAGCAACATTTTTCCAATCTTCTATTTTGGTGAACCTATCAGTTTCCTGGTGTTTGCTGACGGGAGTCTTTTGCTGAACCCTGAGAGTGAAAATCCTGATTCATCAGCAGTTTCTCAAATGCTGAGACAAGTCTACCTGGAAAAAAAACGGGTCGTTTTGACCATGTTTACCTGCATAAAGATATTAAATTAGCTATTTGGCCAAAATGTTTCAGTGTTATCAATGACAGCATGGCGGTGGGTGACTTTTAAAAACACATCAGCAAGACTTACAGTACACTGTTATGATTTTAGTAAAACAATCGGAACGGTTAAATGTAAACTGACAAAATGGTTTATACCTCCCGAGGCCAGAAGGCACGTCCCTCTTGCGTGTCTTCTAAATAGTCTCGGATGATGTTGGTCTTCTGGAGGAACAGACCCATGGAGTTTGCCAGCTCGGTGTCCCGCCCCACCTCAGGATCCTCCAGCTGGGACGCAGAGAAGAGCTGAGAAAGCCCGACACCGACCAGACCAGCAACGTAGTGACAATACTGCAAAAAAAAAAAAAAAAAAAAAAAAAAAATGGCAGCAGCTTCAGCTTGAAAGTTATTGCACATACAGTTCTTATCGTATCAAACCACAGCCTCACTCAATACACACCTGCACAATACAGTCAGGGAACATGCCTAATCTACAGTTCCAGGTAAAAGAGATTTTCCCAATGATTGGCAAGATATGCATGATGAAAAAACTTGATTTATTAACATAAATAACAATGGGTTCGCATTTACCAGGTCCCACTCCTTCATGGAGCCCACTTTCTTCTCCAGAAATTCAGCCATCCCCACTCCCATCCTGTGGCAAATATCTGAGATGACGTCTCTGTATTCCTGAGCGAGGTTTCTGAATTCAAGTGAAATCTGGAAGTCAAAAGACACAGACAGGTCACGGTTTCTGATTAACACGGCCATAACATGAGTGACATTGTTCTTATAGCGAGCAAGGAGTACTGACCGTTGGGAAATCCTCCAGGACCTGACGGTCTTTCTCCTGGCTCTCGGTGAAGCACCACTCATCCTGGTACAGGTACGTGTGGAAGTCATTCAGCATGGGCACTTTCTTGTCCAGCGGGATAGTCATGTCGTCCTCCACCGTGTCCAGGGCGCGCAGCACCAGATAGAAAATACAAACTGCATGTCTGGATTGTAAGGACAACAGTTTGGAGATCAGAGGACTGCAGAGTCTATATATGGAGGCTTCTCTCTGACGGTGAAGACACACCCACGAAAGGTGCATTTTCACCAACAGCTGTTCTTTCTGACCTAAATAGTGTGGTTAAATAAAGCTGTGGGAGCCTCAGACTTACTGGGGTTTCCCTTTGGATTTCTGCAGTGGGTTAAGTGAACAAACACCTGTCTGGCAGGGTTTCATTAAATAACCTGAGGTTCAACTGTACTGTAAAGCCGTTAAGTTTCAAGTCAGGAGTGACTTTTTTTTAATGCGCGCTATGAAAATGTTCTGCTTTCACTGTTTTTCAAGTGACTATAAACTGCATTTAAATTGCTTCAGTACTATGGAATGTTATCCATATGAGTTCCTCATCAAAGCAGCGCCGTTTCTGTTCTGTACACAAATCATATCTAAACTAGTATTTTTGTGAGGCTACGGACTTATTTGAAATTATAAAAACTGGACAGATATATGTAAAAGCTGAATTTGTGTCCAGAAAAATAAGATTTAGTGATTTATTTATACATTTTTGGGGGGGTTATTTGTGTCTAATAACACAATAAAGGCATTTTCTACTCTTGATTGTTGGAGATGCATTATTTTAGAGACAGTACAACATGTTCAGCATCCTCTGGAAAACCATTCTGAATTTCTGTATTTGATTAAAGAAACATTTTTATTCTATAACTGATTTTTCTATCCATAGTAAGCATACTTTGAATATATCAAAATTCTAAGCATGTTAAAAGTATAATTTAAGCATCTCAATGCTGGGCCAAGTGCTCTTTGTTTTTGGAAATAAAAGCATGGTCATCCAAGTTTACATGTATTAGGAGGCGTTGTGCTAAATCATGTCTGCACATTGCTTTACAGATTAAAATGAAACACCTTCAAATGGTTAACAGTGGGCTCTTATCTAAGGCATTTAAGTAGTTAAATAAATAAATAAAGGTGACAGACACTAAGTGGAATGTGGTGTAGTCTAAGTGAAGTTTTTTGTTTATACTGTTGCACAATTGAAGGTCACTGTGCATGCACTTCCTGACTTGTGCTCTTTGTTAAACTGTGCACAGGCGCTTGTTGGTGTACTATCACGCCTAAACAGCACTAGGCCAGTATCTCTGAAATGCATTTGTATTTTTGCACAAGTTGTTTTGTCCTAATGAGCGACGATCCAGTTCTGCAAGAGGAAACATGCCTGCAGAGTGCAGACCAGACACACCCCTGCTCACCTCAGCTCCCCGTCCAGAGCCTGGATGACTGCTGCGAAGCTGCGGCTGGTCTGGTTCAGGTACAGGTAGCAGGTCCGCAGACTCTCACTCATGGACTCCTGACAGGAGACACACAAGAAGGACGTTGGCCGGTAGAACCCAGCGGGTCTCAGGACGCTGGATGGGCGGGCGGCCTCCTGCAGGCCCCGCTCCCCGAGCCTCCAGCTCTGCAGGAGGGAGCAGCGAGGCGCGGACCCGCTCCGAGCCACCGAGAGGGAGCGCTTGAACACGGACAGAGAGACCGGACACTTGCAGCAAGCTCCGGCCATGCGGAAAAACCCGTCCTGCGGCGATTAAATAACACTATCCATACCGACGCCACGCCTGGTGGGGAAGTTTGTAACGTGAAGTCCATGTAGAGGTCGAGCGAGGTGAGCAACTTTTTGGAGGTCGCTGCTGGGAGTTAAGTCGAGCGCTCCTCCGATCTGTAAGCAGTGTAATCCCTGCGCGTGTGTGAGCGGGGTCCGCGCAGAGCTTTTATAGATCTGCTGTTATGATCACGCATACTCCGCCCACCTCTCCCCCAAAACAACGCCAGCTGCAGGTTTCCTAATCTGTTTCCACCACGAAAATGATTTTTTTCACAGCCCCTCATTTTATAAATGTACTAATCTCACTCAAAGTAAAAAAATATATGAGTTACATCGAAGGAGAGAGAGAGAGAGGAAAATAAAGAAAAACAAAATGCGCAAGTGGTTGTAATGCATTTGCTACTGTTGTTAGAAGTAATCAACGCACAAAAACTGCAAAACTCGGTTGGCCTATAAGCGTGTTGAAGAAAACAGTTTGTTTTGTGCACGCAGGAGACAAACCAGCAATCTTCACTTGTTAAAAGTTCGAATCAAAGTAGGAAGTTAGTACATGAAGAACGAAGTCATGAGTTTGAGGAAGTGTAGTGACCCCTGCTGGCAGACTGCAGGAAAAAACAACAGTGCAGACAATTTTTGATCACAGCAACATAAACATGGATGCTTTTCCTTTAATATTTAAAAATTAAAGGTTAGAAATAATTGTTTTCGCATTAAATTTTAAATAATTGTTGTTGTCGTTGTTATATATTTTCAATGTCAAGTGTTCCTTTAAAGTAGAGAGGATTTGACCATGGTGTCAGCCACAAACATTTCACTCTCTACCAGAGGGCCGAATTGCATCTGATAATTTGACAATGTATAAGACTTCCAGGTACTCCTTCAACAACTAACCGAACTGTTGTGGAGTAAGTGTGTTGAATCAAAAATATTTTGATTTTAAGTTGCCTTCATTGCTAAAGAGAGAGGAAAAAATAATCATATTTGAACTCAGTAGCATTAATTGACCTTGCTCACGTCTGGAACTGATCTTACTAAATGTTGTCTATGTTTACTCTTAAGGGTTTATCTGCTTTATCCAACTAAGGGTTGCACTGGATGGACTAAGCACTGTACACACTAAAGTATGTTCCAAAGTTTGTTTCGATTATCCTAATCAGGGATGATGTCCAACATTTTTTTTTCACGTAGCAATGAGATCAAATAAAGAGCTCATTAATCACACTACAAATCTTGCAAAAATCACCACAGCAACCGATATTTCAGCTTTGTAAAATGAAATAAATGCGCAAAATTGATTGATTGCACAACAGAAACCTGATGGATAGATTGCCCCCTGCGCAAATAAGGGATCCGTTATTTGCGCAGCAGTCAGTGGACCGCGCAAATCGTCCCAAAGCATGTTACAGATAGATGCAGATACAACTCTGTGTAATAATTTGTAAGTGTACCAAGCATATTTAATGTTTGTGTATAAATTACAGAAGGGAATATGCAGCACTGGTCCTTTAATGATGCCCTCAGTCAAAACAGAGGCCTCACTGGTCAGTGGTCACAGCATGCAGCAGCCCGTGCAGCCTCTGTGTCTGCAGGTCACATTGGTGTTAAAACAGGAGGATTAGCCCTCAAACATGCGCACATCCCTCCAAGCTCATTATGTAACGCAAATCCCAAGTCAATGGTCATCTCTGCTAGTCTGAATGCGAGCCAGCACGGAGTACAGATCTAATTTGTCCAAGTCCAATTAGCGGACTCCGTGTTTCCAAGGTGCAAAGCTGTGCAGCAAATGAGCCACTTCCTACTGTATTTCACACTGTACACAGGAAGCGCGTGCAGATATTAACAGGCCCGTGTGGGTTGTTTCTCTGCGGCGATGCAGGAGAACATTATGTGCGACATGCTCAAAGGCACAGATGCAGCCGCGCATCCCGTCTGTTTGCGACCACACTCCCAATATTCACGTTAATTCACTTATTCCCACTGTCGAAGACCGGCTGTACTTACATAATCCAACTTCGGCATGACGGCTCTGCAGCCCCCCATCTTAAATTTAAAGAGGTTCAGAATCTCCTCCGGGTGACCCAGTGACTTCAGGATGTCCATGCTGCTTCAGCCGTCCGGTTGCTTTTTTTCATAAACTGATGTCGAGACTGACAAGATGCTCCCATCCGCACTGTGCGTCCCTGAGATGCAGCCACCGCGAGCGACACCATGAACACTCGTCAGATCGACTGACGCCCCTGATTGGCCGACTCGTCATGGGCTTAGTGCGCAGCGTCCAATCAGGGACCAGAACGTCTGGTGTGATGCCCCGCCCCGGTGCCTGATTGGTCCGATTGTCATCCGAATGGGAAACCATGCCTGTTCATTGAAATAAATTATAATTCCTGTTTACCTGTTCACTCCCATCATCAGACTGTGTCCACGCTTTCATGAACTGTCACCTGACGCTGTTTTCACGTAATAATCTGGAAATATTCCACAAGAATATTTAAATCATAATGATTACATATGTATTTTAGATTCACTGATTAGAAATTACTATGTTCTGTTATTTCAAAAGCTCAACATGTTTGTGTTACATGAAGAAAACGTTAAAATGACATTACAATGCGATTGTATCATCTTATTTTTAAATGCACCCCCCTGACAGTCATTGGAGCAAACCAGAAGAATTCATGTACACAAAGACAATGAAGTGGCATACTCATAAAATGCATTAATTGCAAAGTATCATGTTGTTAACTACTGATAAAATAGTAATAAAGGAAGCTCGTGGTGCTAAGCTATGGAATACAGAATTATGTTCCATGTCAGAGTACATGTGACTGTGTGTTGAATTTGACTGCAGCAGGTGTCAGACGTGGCTGAAGCTTGCTGAAGGTGAGCTAAGCTGTTCTGCTTTTCTGCCAAGTAGCCATTTAACAAATCAGCAGAGGGCAGCCAAGATTCCCAATCCACGCGTGCACTTAAAAACTGTCACAAAAGATCCAAATACCCCATTATTTGACACATACAGTGTCATTTAATTCTAACAAAAAATTGATTTCATTTATATCTGTTTTCCGAAATCATCTCATTTTACAACACAGACAGACGTAAGTCACACCTTCAACCAATAATCAAACTAGTAGAAGCACTGTTTGGTACAACTACAAATGCAAGTGCATCATGACAAAAACCACACCCACAGCCACGAGAAGGGGAAAGGAATAAAAGCCCCAGACTAGTGAAACAAGCCATTAAGCCCAAACCAAGTACCAGAGCCCACAAGTCCCACATGCCACAGTCCCACCCTGACCCAGATGGGGAGTCAGCTGCACACCTGGGATTAACTCCCATCAAGATGATGAAAGGTCATCTTTAAACGTGATATTTGAAATGCTCACTTTTTAGTGACTTTGGTGAATGAGTCGAGGCAATGAAAATCACCAAACCCCGAACATAATAAATTTGTTCATAGTTCAGTCAGTGAGATGATGCCCATGCAAAAAAAACGAAGAAGTGAAAAACAAATCAAAAAAAGTGAAAATAAACTATGGAGGGAGATATTCACAATGGGTGTTAATGATACAGCAAGATACTCAGAACCTGAAACTGAAACAACTGAATGACAGGCAATTTTAATGCCATTTTTCAATCATACTACTTAAAGTTCCATAAATACTTTATTATTATGGGTACGTGTTATCATATCATCCATCTTGTCAGATGAGAAACTTGGCATAAAGACATTTTAGTGCCTCAAGTTCAACTTTGATGTGACACGTACTGCCTGTATAACCGAGCACACCCACACAGGTGTTCAATCAAACCTGACTCATTAGGCCTCTGCTCAATTTCCATTTGGGTGGGGATGCTAAGATTAATGCAGCGTTGTAAAACTTTATAGACCAATAAGAATGGAGAAATGATGCAGCTTTATTAAACGGAAGACGCTATTATCAGGAACAATCAATCAAGATGAGTCCAGATCCGCCCACAGTCACGAGGAACAATGCAATGCTTCCATGTGTGCCGAAGAATATTTAAACAGACTCTAGATGTGTTGCACCTGTTGGAAGAGGGAAGAGAGATAACACTGAAAATAGGATTTGCAATGCAGAGATTCGTTTAATGGAACAAGAGGTTCCTTGACAGAGTTTCACAAGTTCAAATACTCAAATTGTTGTCAAATGTTCAAAATACAAAAACAATGTCATTATGCTTTCACTTTCAACTTACATCCTGTAAGTGCATAGATTCAGTGTGGGTGGGCATCAGGATAAACACACTATTTTCCCCTAATTCCAGTTATGATACATTAGCTGCTGGTTCAGTTGGTCTTTTTAAATTCAAAACCCCAGATTTCTGCCAAACCCAAAAGATGAGAGGAGTCCCCTATCATTCCACAACCCCCTCAAACACCAGGGCAACACTTATTATTGTAACAAACTATCATTAAAGCAGTTTTAAAACACTTCGAGCAAAATTCATTCCAAGTTGGGCCATTTAAACATTTCAGCCAGGGCACCTAGGAACTCTCCCACTCCTCATCATCATGGATGAATCCCAATTGTTGAATTGAATGTCTGCTGATGGTACATTTAAAGCTTTTCTATATTCCTTCAAAGCAGTACTAGACCTGACAAACATTTAGCACAAGTTCCTCCATTAAGGTCTTTTAAAATTCACCTGGATCATCTGTGCTTTGGGATTTGTTGTTTTTCAATCGCTTGATAACATCTTGTATCTCACTTTCTCAAATTGGAGCGACCAGCTCATCTGCCTCAGACACACAAGGTTTTGCTGAAACAAAAAGGAGTCATCAGTAGAAAAGCTGGAGGAGCCTGCAATACAGTTTCTTTATTACATGCAAGTTTTCCACAACATCTCAGGGTGTTTGGTGAACTGGAGCCGCTTCAGCTTGTATGCTTTCATTCACCAGATATTTACAGCAAGAGATGCTCATGATCAACTCATGATCATGATGCCCACCCTTGCTTCTTCCACTGCATAAGTTAGAAGTTTACTTATCTTACAGAGACTTTTAAATTGTTTTTTTCCTTGGTTTTGTAAATATATGTCTAAATAATGTGAACACTTAAACTAGTAGCTTTGTGGCTGAAATGCAGAGTCACCTGTTTTTAAGACAAGAAAAATATACTCCTTAAAATCTAAAGGAGCTTTGCGACCCTCCTATGAATCATTGGCGACCCCATGGGGCTGACACACACACACACACACACACACACACACACACACACACACACACACACACATTTGGTTGATGGTCGATGACTCCTGTCCTATAAACAAGGCAGCAGAGAGAGCTGCAGGCTGGCGGCTCCACTCTGCACCAATCCTATCAGTGAGATCCATAATGACTGGAAAGAAGCTTTTCTCTCTCTGTCTGTCTGTAGGTCTCTCTCTCTCTCACTCTCTTTCTCTCTCTCTCTCTCTCTCTCGCTCTCTCTCTCCCTCTCGCTCTCTCGCTAGCTTGAGGTCTACCTGAGGTTTGACTGGTTAGGACACATAGCGCAGGTTTGATGTTATCACTGAGTTCCTGATTGGACTGCAAACCAACCTGCTTCTGAATGCGAGCCCTCAACGTTTAATGTGCGTTTCTTCATGGCAGTTCACCCACTTTACAGTGTTTCCCAAAACACATCCACAGGCAATTCAAACAGTATTTTTGCAGCCTGAAAATTAAATGTGGAAACCCTACAAAGAAAAGAATAAAAGAATGAAAAATGCTATACTGACATAAATCTTTAATCTATGGTAGAAATACGTGAAGACAAATAACTCCATTTAGATCATTTTGATCATTTTGATTTTTCTTACATTGTGTTGCATAGATGTATGCATATATCTTTAAAAAAAATGTCTGTGAACTTGGACAGAGGAGTCAATCAGTTTGACTTATCCCAACTTTGAACTGCAGCCAATGTTTAACATTTCTCTCAATAAATCACCCTGACATCTAAACCACAGGCATCTGCTTCAATCAGTCCTCAATCATATTGTCTTTAACCGTCTATTGCATACTGATTTTTACTGTTTAATTAAAGAATGTTTCACCAGTACTCTCAGAGGGCGATGGGCTTTGATCTGATCCCTCCATGTGTTGCTAAACAAGGTGTAACTGAGGACAGCAGGGCTATGGCATCTTTGGCACAGTTCACAGTGTGCAGGTGAAGAATTGTGTATATGGCCGTGAGCATTATGATAGGAGGAGCCCAGTGCTGTCAGACCAAACGCAGAGAAACAGATAAACAACTAACATCAGTTTGTAAGACTCATCGGGAGTCACTCGATTCTGGTTTTGTGAACGAGCAGGAGGAACTACCAGGGGTGAGGAGCCTGATCAGATGTCCCCATGTGAGTAAAATGAGTTTAAGAAGGTTGTTAAAAAACAACAAACACTGATTTGATGGATAATATTATTGAAACCACAGCTGAAGATGATACGCAGCTCTAATATAAGTTGATCTGGCTGTTTTAATTCAGGTTAAGGTGGAATCGTCGACCTCTGGCTGGATTAGAGCCTCTGCTAAGCAAAAGGAAACGCTTGATCAGTCTGAACACCGTATGGGACGGATACCAGACTCACACAAGTGACAGAGCAACACAACATGTAGCCCCAAAGTAAGTACCGACTGAGGAAGATTCATTCTACACTCTCATCGGCCATACAGTCCAGCATGTCACATTGCAGTGTCTGCATGTCCTCGACATGATCTTGGAACATATGTCCCACTAATTTCAGTTAAGGAGCCACATTGATGGACCAGACCAACAAAATGACAGCATAATAATCTATAGATCATTTGTAAATACCTACACTTGCCAATATTTTTCCTTGTTTTGGTGTAAAGAAACACAAAAACATGGATTTGTAATTAAATAGATTTTTACAAAATCATATAAAGTTAAAATTTGCAAAAGAAAAGCAATAAATGTATGCATTGTGCATTTTTAACAATGTCTGTTGATGCAAGAAAGACACTGAAAAGTCAGAATTCCATGTATTATGTTGAAATAAATTAATTTCTCCTTTTTAAGTTTGGAGTTAAAAAAAAACAAAAAAACATTCATACAGTGGACCCTGGGCCATATGTTTGGCACCCATGATCTGGGAGGTTTTATGTAAGAATAGAGTTTGTTACATTAGCCGGTAGGAGTGTATGTAGTGAAGTGGCAATGACTGAACATTCATTTAATTTTCTCTTTATACTGTGAATTCTGACACAAAGGGCCGGGTTGTTTATGCTTTGAAAAGTCAGTTGATTCAACCAGTCAACATGTAACATGTTCAAATAAGGACAGTAAAACCCTGCAGGGTGACGGTGTGATTGTGATTCCTTCCACTCGATGGAACCTGTTCTGACTGACAGACATTTTCCAGAGGCTGTCAACACTGATCAACATTAACGAGGAATTTCCCGGGAAGAAGAGGACAGAGGGGTTCAGGAAAGGGACTCATGTTTTGCTCATTGTCAGTTGCATAAACTTTGGTTGAGTTACAGTTGTGTTTTTTGGAGCAGATTCAAGCTGCCAGCATTTGTGATTCATAGATAATGATGCACTCCCTCATTTATAGAGTTTACAAGGCGAAAGGGGGAAAACCAGAGGCATGAAACTACACACAATGATTATATTCCATGTATTAAATGTTGTTGAAACTAGATTTTTTTTGTTGCGCCCTAGGAGCATCTGTGAATCCGAAGCCCTTGAGACCGGTGATCGGATTGACTCGACAAGCCTCTCCGAGCAAACCGCCTCTTGGGCTGACACACACAACTCCGTGAAAAGAGTTCTAGATCACCTCAAGTCAAAACAAGACACTGGTGAATTTTTCCTCAGCGACACAGTGAACCAGAAATTTGGGGAGTTTCACCGCAACATCAGCGACGAATGCGGTGCAGAGGATAAGCAGCATTCGTGGGCCGTTCTTGAGAAAAAGGAGGCGATCATCATGTACGGACCTTATTATCCAAACTACAACAAGGGGGAGCACAGCGAGGACACCATCATACGACAAACTCAGGAGCTCCTGGAGACCGAAGGCGACCCAGAAGACTGGAAGGTGTACATTTTCACCATGAACAGCCCTTGCTTGGCGAGAAACACAGATCCATGCATGCTAAAGCTGGTCCATAAGGCTCAGGAGTGGTGGCGCTTGTACGGAGTGAAGACTCATATTGGCTTTGTAAGATGCTGGGGCTTCAAAGGAAACAAAGAAAATGTCTTCAAAGACATCAGCTACCAACAAGTAGAATGCATAAATCAGAGTGAAGACTTTAAGAGTTACGTTCAAACAGCTGAAAAGGCCTTAACTGATGCTGATCCTCTGTGTGAAGCTGTGTTTTGTGTTGCTAAGCGTCTGCTGAAATCTGAACCAGTCAAAGAGTTCCCATTAACGACTACGGTGCAGAAGCAGGACCGGAAGAGCTACTGCAAAAGCATGCACACGAAATTTGAAAGCAAACCCGAAGATGAGAGAAAAGTCCTGACGCAGGAAGTGAGAAGAGTGACGGAAGCTGCAGAGGTTCTGCTGTCAGATCAAACTGGGAGTCTGGAGGAATACCTAGAAAGAGGAAGCAGGTTTATACTGGGTCACAGCTTCGCCTCCCAGGTGTGCGGCACCCTCCAGGATGAAATGAGGCTGGCTTTCCAGCAGTGCTGGACGGAGATGGTGCAGGACATGTACGCGGAGTTCATCAGGGAGAAGCTGACCGAGGACTTTAATCACTGCACCATCCAGCTGTTTATCCAAGACATCCTGAAGATCACAGCAGAGTGTTTACAGATCGGAAAAGTCGAGCTTTCAGAGGAAGATCCAAATGCTTTCAGGTGAAAAAAATACTTCTTGATTAATACAGAAAATACACTGTGTTGTTTACATTATATCAAAATGCTTTGTCTTTATTAGTCAATGCCTACAATATATCACAAATGGGGTAGTACACAATTATACTGGAGTGGAGTTTTTACATAAAAGCCCATATATTTTTCCTTTCTTGAAATTGCATGTGATGTTATTTCACATTCGCTCTGTTTGCCTCCATATTTGTAACAAGCAAATGAAAGCAACTTGTATCACCGAACCACCGTACAAATTCCCTGAAAGTCGCTGCTAATAGACAATAATTTGGTTTGTGGCTGACTTTATAATAATAAATACTTGTAGGACTTTTTTTTTTTCAAAGGCTTATAAAGTTTCAGAAAGAAAAGGTGTAGTAGTGGTTGTGTGACTGTGTCACAGCACACACACATCCACATCACATTCATCATGTGCAACATTCTTGCTGCATAGGTAGTTTATCATGTGTTGGACAATGTGGGAAATGTCAATACTGACATGTTTCTTTTTTTGTTTTTTTGTTTTTTAGATTTTAAACAATCAAAACGATAAAGGCACACCACCTCTGGATGGATCCAGAAACAAGAAGCCACTAAAGAACTGCTTTTATTGCACTGAGAAGATCAGGTTGAATGGCTACTTGACATGAGAATGATGATCGATGGCCTATGAGTTCACCATAGTGAATATATTGGCTGTTTTTAATGAAAAAAAAAGACATTTCCCACAGTAGATGTAATTTTCTGTCACGGCAGAAAAAAGGCACAGATCCAGTTAATAACAGCAACGGCAAGCGGCTATAAAATGCTAGATTGTGTAACATGGATCCAGCTGTTGCTGAGGATCTAATAATGATCAAAAGTTGTTGTTTTTTTTTACCGATCCTTTTTCTGTGGTGAAATTTAATTTAAAGCTCTATGTAGTTTATACTGATAATTTTCAATTGGATATAGATGTAGATTAAAACTGTTTCCTGTCACAACTGGAGTACTTCATTTTCTATACTACTACATTTGAAGAACTGAATAGGAAATCCCACAGCAGTTTCTCTGGTTTCACTCAAGATGAAACATTTTTTTAGCTTTTAAATGTGCTTCAGCACCGTTCAGACCAAAAAATTAATTCGATTTAACATTCTTGAATCACAATGCCAAGTGTCCAATTCTTCTGCATGTTGACTGACCATTAAAAATTCATTTTCTGGGCTCAACATAAAATTGAATGTCGGCAATCATAACAATGAAGAAAATATAGCAATATTAAAAAAAAAAAACTACGGTCTGACAGTGAAGGTTACATGTCTCTGTGTGGCATTAGTGCAGTTAAAACTGCATCACTGCCATTCCAGAAAGTAATGACAGGAATGTCCTTTTGATATTAAATGCAAGCTCCTTTCAGTCCTTGGTTGCTTGGATTGTACAGTTTGTGTGCAGTACAGCTGACGGTCTCCGGTGACCCTTTGCGGCTGACTCCCACCTGTGGGTCCCGGACTGGAAGGCACAGTGTGTTGAAAACGGTGGCATCACCTGCAGCAAGAGCTGCGGCCTGCTGCGGACGCTCGCGGCTCCTCGGCAGCCTTTGATTGGTTTACTGTTGATAGGTAGGTAGATGTTGGGCGTTCAGTCTTCTTCTAAGCCAGGATTAGGTTGTTCCAGGGCTCAGTTTTGGAGCTGGAGGACCCGCTGTGTCCTCCGGGGGACATCTTCAAAGGAATAGCGCCTCCCTGAGCTGTCATGTAGGCCGGTAGGGCTGAAATCTAAAGACAAGGAGAATGAAAGATTCCTTTCATCACTGCTCATGGATCACATCTGATGCTGCTAAACCCACTGTGTGATTATCACTTTGTTATGTTATTATTTATGTTATTATTAGCCGTCAAGCTTTTCTGGTCTTTAAAGGTCTCATGGGGAAGATTTAAATAACTGCATCTTTTTGGAGGCTGTAGTGAGCCCCTGTTATTTACAGTTTTAGATTTCCTTCCTCTTTTCATGAGCTGAATGCAGAGTGACTAACTGCACCATCTTGTGGTGCATAGTGGTATTACAACACAAAATGAGAACAACTTAAATGACTTCTAAAATCTGATGGTTATTTTCATGCTACTTACTGAAATGTCATGTTATATTACTATTTCTGATCATCTGTTCCACCAGAGCCTCCCACACGTGTTCTGGTTGCACTTTCATGGCGTCTCACCTGTGTGTGTGTGCTGTGCTGCGAGTACAAGCTGTGGTTTTCTGGCTCTGTCTTTATCTGGCGCGTCTCCTCTGTGTTCGTGGAGGAGCGGGGAGTGCTGCTCGGTGTAACTGGAGTCCCCTCACCGCCTGGGGTTCCTGCAGGGAGCCGGAGAGCTGAGGTTATCACACAAACCTGCTCAGACTTGTACTGAGACCTCGACACGTAAACATGTGTTTGCTCTTTTGTTTACATGATTGTTGTCACATGTTTTTTTTTCCTTTTTGTTTTTTTGCTGACTCACCAGCTTGAGACTTGTTGAGGTTCTTGGGTTTGCGTTTGCGAGTTTGAATCCCCTCTTTCTTCATGGCCAAAGGTCGGGGGACCTGTAGGGACACCAGGAAAAACATGCAGAGAACTGTACACACATTTTTCACTGATTGTAATTGTGTTGAGAGGTAACACTGAGTAAGGTCAAAGTACAAACTGAGTCATTTTTCTTGTGAATATATTCAGGAAAAAAAAACATGATTACCAGAACAGTAAATTAACTGAAATCAGTCACCTATGTTATTCAAGCTGAAAACTCCATAAATGTATTTTTAATACCACCAGGTTGGGGCACTGTGTTATTATCACCTCTGGTGTCAGTTTAATTTAATCTTCTTGTTTCCATATAGCTGTAAGTCCCCATTAAAGGAACCTTGTCATTCCCAATAATATCACTTTTCATTAGTAATAGTAAATTATATCTCAGTTTTGTTGGAACTTTAGTTAAAACCATAGACTGTGAGATTAAAACAGAGATAATTAATGCCTGTTTCCCAGCAGGACATGTAACTATAATTATTTAACTGATTTTTATTTTCAATGGAGACAAATTACAGTTGCAAAAATGGTTTTGCACCAATCAACCTATGATGCTAAAACTACTACTGCAGTTTTAACTGTTGCAGATGGTGCAGACTGTCTCTTTATGCTTTGCCTGCGGTTCCCAGCAGCTGTTAACAGCGAGGTCTTGTAAAGGTAAAAAAAAACACAATAAAGTGAAATATTAAACTAAATATACTGCTAAGGTATGACACCTCGGAGACGGCCTGTTTTCTTATCTTACTGCCTTTTCATTTGGATCAGGGATGTCAAACATAAAGCCCGTGGGCCAAATTCAGTCCGCAAGATGCAAAAAGAGAGAAAAACTTAAATGAAAACATAGATTTTATTATTATTATTATTATTATTATTATTATTATTATTATTAGATGCTTTGAATTTATTCTTATTTTTTACATTTTTTGTTAAAACTATCTGTATAAGACCTTTTGCACTATAAAAAAAAACTGCACTGGAACTGTTGGTGTCTGCTCTGCTGAGTCCTTACCCCGTGGAGTTTCATGTAAAGGCCACAGGCGTTGCAGACGGGCTCTCCCTCTGCGTTTCGTCGCCACAGGGTGGTGGTGGTGGTGTGACAGTTGGTGCAGGACAGGCCCACTCTCCTCGAGGCGGACTGCAGCGCACGGCACAGTTCAGTCACCAGCAAAGGGAGACAGGAAGAAAAATGTTCACTCGTTTCGTAAAGTTGTTTTTCAAGTCGAAATGTGTGTCCCTGCTGTCACCCACCAGCCGCCTCTGGGGTTTGATGAGGGGACGGTTGATGCCGTTCATCTTGTGGTACAGTCCACAGGCGTTGCACAGGTAGTGGCCCGTGCCGTCCCGCCTCCACAGCGGGGTCGACATAGCACCACAGTTTACACATTCCCGTCCCTCAGCAAAGTCATCAAACAAATCTGGAAAAAGATGAAGACACTCATTTTATTTCTTTTAACTTTGGCAAAGCACATATAAAGTCATTCTGAGAAGAATAATCCTCCAACTGGGCATATTTCACATTCCTTTTCGACCTTGTAAGTTTCCTGCATAGAGGAAAAAAGCCAGAGTAGCAGTGCACCGCAGTGCGTTCACCAGCAGGCTGCAGTCAGAAGTGCTCTCACACACAGCAGTCTGGGTTCACTGCTTATCTCACAGCTCCACTCCAGATAAAAGTCGACTGGAAAAAGGCATGGAATAGAGAGCTCCGTCATATTTAAATACCGTCTCCATGTCCATCACATCTCTCTCTAAAGTACATCATCTGATAAATACAATCTTAACTCGCTCATTTGGCTCATGACAGAGTATCCCCACAAGAACCACTTAGGCACTGAGGAGAGGAGACATCAATCTGTGGAGCGACCAGCTCGGCTTTTCTGCCCTCCTGCAACGGCTCAAATCGTCTGTGCAGGTTGTATCTGCTATCAGGCAGGGAATACCCAAATCGCTTTGAGAGTAGATTACAACCTGCTTTTAATCACACACAAAACGGTGCATAATTACTCTCTCTGTCTCAGACGGGGTGGATCTCTGCTCTGATCTGTTACATGTGGAATGGCACTCCATCATACGCGGGCCTCCTCAAGGCTGAGAGCCAAGCGGGGCCGGCGGGGCACGCTAACCTTGAGTCAGGCAGCGACTGTAGCCAACACAATGCAGAACGTCAAGACAATACACGAAAGACATACACGGCATTATCCACCTCTATCTAAATGGGCCTTTATTTTTCTCCTCCAAATGTCATTGTGCGTCTCTATCAGGAGACTCCCACACAAACACTGAGTGGATGTGGAAATACGAGTCTCATTTGAACGCGACAAGTGGAAACTACACTGTCTGTAGATAGTGCAGTTTGGTTGTCACCTGAACAGCTCATGATAACAAGATAATGGATTCAAGTATCAATCTGACTTTAATGTTGCCTTTTTTTTTTTTTTTCTAACACATTATTGGATTTATGCCAGGACTTTCAGGTGGATTTTAAGGATTCACTGTTTGGCTCACTGCTCAGGAATTCCAAACTCAAAATGGTAAAATGTGATGTACATGGGCAATGAATTAAAAGAATATCACTCAGCTGCCACACTTTGCATTAAACACCCGATAAGGGATTTACCATATCAGCCAATAATGAGTATGTTCAGTTTGTAAAAAAAAAAACACTTTTCTAAATAAATAAATAAATAAATAAACACATTTGTATTTCAGAGTGTATTTGATTCTACTATTTCTGTGTAAATATCACAAGGAACTGTTTATATTTATATTTTGAATGCTATACAATATGCAAATACTTTACATTATTATTATTATTATTATTATTATTAGTAGTAGTAGTAGTAGTAATAATAATAATAATAATAATAATAATAATAATAATAATAATTTCATAATAGTAAAAAAATAATAGGAACTACTTTAAGAATCCTGCCTCTACATGCTTACATGTAATAATGTTAATATCTTCCGCCACTGAAGTTCATTGATCCTCACAGTACACTCAATTGTCTGAGTAAATTTTATAATCAGTGCTTTAGGTAATTGTTCAATACCAACCATTCACACGTTTTTACCTGAATAAAATATGTAATTTAGATACCTTATTTGAGCTTTCCAACTCTGAGTTTTTTTATGGCATACAGTAACAACAGGATGAAAATTATTCATGTTTTTTTATCATGTTTTATTTCCTACAATGTTTTCTTATTGGATAAGAAGCTTTTATGAGTCCGTTTTGAATGTTATTTAAAGTGAACCAATGTTTAATAGGTAAATCAACTGAGATGATAAAATCAAATATATGTATTGATATTTTTATGTGTATAGATGAGCAAATTTAAAATATTCAATGTAAAAAAAATTATTTTATTCAAAGAATTTTAATGAACTGTAAGCTAGCTTATTGTTCCTTCCATTGTGTAATACAAGGAGTAGTGTCTTCTTCTCTTTATCCTCCACAGAACAATGAGCCCTACATGCTGGCTGCTCATTCAGGCTGATTTCAATTAACATGTTGTGATTGAAATGACATGCTGTCTGGAGCTGAAAACGTTTGTAAGCAACAGCAGCTCTGAAAAAAAAAAAAAAACCCAGCAGCTCTGAGATGATGAGATCAGACTGGATCAATGATGTTATCTCTCACACAGATGTATCAATGGTTTTTTTGTCTTTCTTCATCAGAAGGTTCAGGAAGGTGGCCTTATAGATGACTCTGTAAATAATCATATCACCTGCATTTTTTTAATAGTGGGTAATGTTTAAATATTTGGAGATAATCGAGAATGTGTTGAAGAGTTACACAGTTCAACTGATTGGATTTGTAGTTAACTGTTGAGGAGAGAGAGAAAAAAAACAGGAATTGAAAAGCTGAGTCTCCCCCTCACTCCTCAGCAGTGCATACATTGTAAATAGATGGAAGACAAACATGTCACGCACAGTGCAGGTAACAGCCACTGAAAACTGTCAGCATAGGCAAAATGTAAGTGTTATGAAATCTCTGTCATCCATATGGTCCAGAGTACACAGCAGGCTGCAGCTCTATACCAAATTCACATCCAGTACAGGGCGTAAAAGGCTCCATACTGTCAGATTTTACCTCCTTCTGGAGATTCTTTGGGGTTTTTTCAAACCTATAAGCTCCTATGGAAGTCAAACAGTGAGTCCTCATAAAAAGAAAACAGTTTTTTTTAAGTGAAGCATGTCCCAATCAAATCTGATCTGATCTCACAGGCCACAGTCAAACACAACTCATAAACCTCCATCTCCATAAACTGAGTTATCAATTCCACTTCTGTTAAATATTAATTTCTATCACGCTGATATTTTTCATGTCGTTCAATAACAGGAAGCTGATTTGTAGTGCAATTTTAAACGAAGCAACTGCATGAGTGAATCATCAAAAATAAACCATCTGATGAACCTCTTACCTCCACTTGATGCTGCATACACTGATAAAACAATGCGTGTTTGTATTATTCTTTTCATTAGTAGAATACTTAATGTATGGAACTGTTGCGTTTTCTCGAAAATTAAACAATTCAAATAATGCCAAGAAATGTAAAAAACGATTTCATACGTTTCAAAATCTTACAATGCGTTGCATTCAAATTTTAGGGATTTAAAAAGTCAACCTCTTCATTCTGTAATTACTGCTTGATTTTCAGTGATCGAGCTGTTTTATTATACTTCTTGCATGTTGTTTTTTACAGGTCTAAATAATCTTATGACAATAATATTTCGTTACAAGGCGTAGTCAGTAATCAGTCAAAAATATCTACCAAATTTCAACCAATTTTTACTGCATTTTGGAAAAAAAAATATTTTAATCCATATTTTGGGCGGTTTATATTAACACCAATGCCGGTAGAAACCAAATGTTAAATGCTCCAAGCCTGAAGCGTTTAATAAAAGAAACTATGTGCTATTTGTAACTTCTTGTTAAAATAAACAAATATTTTTCAGGAGTGTGTTTTAGTATTTGTGAATATTATAATTAATTCCAAATATTTTGCAGACAGTGAAAATGAAACTTTGGCATTTCCTCTATTTGTAGTAAATATCTGAACGTCTCTGACGAGTGAATAAAAATGTATTTAAACTTTATTTTCTGTCCCCGGTGCTCACCTATGTTGGGATGCCGCGTGGTCCCGGGAGGAGCGCCGGTCTGGATCCCGTGGAGCACCGGGCTGTCGAACGGCGAGGCCGGCCACGACCCCCCCACGTTGGGGTTCATGTAGGCCGGGTAGGGGCTGTGATACGAGCCGCCGAGGCCCCGGGCGCCGTAGTGCTCCCTCCCGTTGGCGGAGATGTTGTAGGACACCGCCGGCTCCCGGGCCGCCGCCGCCGCCGCCGCTGCCGCCGCCGCCCCGGAGGACAGCGGCGGGCTGGTGGAGAAGCTGAAGCGCGGAGACACCGGGGAGTGGTTGTACGAGGACACCGGGTCGGCGCCCGGCTGCGCCCAGGCGGAGTGGCTCGACACCGGGCTGCCCTGCTGCGACGCGCCGGGCGTCTGGAGGTACGGCAGCGCCGGGATCATGGGGGTCACCACCCGGGTGGTGGGCACGTACACCGGGGACGTGCCCGCCGAGGCGTTGTGGAGAAATCCGGCCTCGTAGGAAGGGGGTCCGTGGTTTGTAGTCATTATGCCCTGGTACATGTCCTCTCCTGGAAGCTGGGCATCCGAGGCGAGAAACGGGAGACGCTTTGACGCGCGGACGGCATAAACGTGTGGCGTCAAACGGCAGCTGCTAAGTCCAGAGAACCATTCAGAAAATCAAAAACAAAGTCATGAGAGAGAGAGGACAGGAGGGAGAACAGAGAGAGAGAGAGAGGAAACTATCCTCTGTGATCAAGATCCAGCTGTTATCATCTCTCTCTCTCTCTCTCTCTCTCTCTCTCTCTCTCTCTCTCTCTCTCTCTCTCTCTCTCTCTCTCTCCAATAGCATCCATATCTTCATCTTAGATTTGTCTGTCAAAAAAAAAAAAGAAATGAATTAAAAAAAAAGTGATTTCTGCCTCTGCGCTGGTTTAAAGACATTTAGATAGTAATCCTTAAAAAACGGATGCTTTTTTGAATGGTATTCAAAGTTTGTTTTTTTCCACGTCCTTTATTGGTTTGCTTAAATTTGAGGGCAAAACACCTCCTGTTCTTGTTGGAGACTTTTAAGTGGAGAAATGTATGTCTGTGTTCATCATAAACTTCTTTTTAAATGCCATCGAAAATGAATTTCAACAAAAGTTGTATCGAAATGTGGATTGAATCCACTGTCAGTTCGATATTGTTTCGTTAAAAAGAAGTAAAACAATAAATCTTTTTTAGTCGCTCAGGATATTATTAATTTAAATGCGTAATTGCTTTTTTTTTCTCGTAATGAAATGCTTTTTACCGTTTAAGAAATCTGTAAACGTGTGCGACCATAAAATAGAGGTGGGTGCTCTAAAATAATGCGCAGAACATCAGCAATTTAAAAAAGAAAACACAAAAACACTTTTCGCATTCCTTATAAAGCCTTGTTTCTTTTTCTTTTTTTTCCCCCTTGGTGTCAAATTGAGGAATGGATCTGCTTTAGTCGGAAGTGTCCGGCGGTTGTTGTCCTCATGAAAATAGATTTATACTTGTCATCGACACCAGTGCACGTAAACACCGCAGACCATTGCATTGTGCAGCCACTTCCAGCTGACAGCCACTCAAGTGAATTATGCAGGTCTGCACAGGCCAATAAAGCCTGCAGAGAGTCCCTGTGCACAGCACACTGCTAATAACACTGGATTTAAAATAATAATGATAATAATAAATTAAAACCACAATGAAACAGGATGAATGGATCCATTTTTATTACTCACATATTAATATCCATATTAATCAACTGAAAACCTATCTATCTATCTATCTATCTATCTATCTATCTATCTATCTATCTATCTATCTATCTATCTGAATAACAATGCTGTGCAAGCACGAATTGTTCTTTTCTCTCCCAGGAGTGTAAAAGTCAAGGCAAAGAGGGCAATATTCCTCCCTGAAAATGGGGAACTGTCATCAATGTGTAACTGCACGCTGATAACGCAGCCACAAATTACTCACTAATAATATCTAGGCGTGGGCATGTGGGTTGAAGAAGACGCAAAGTCGCACCAAAGTCGAAGATGATTCATGGTTTTTATGGCTGCAGTGGATGTAGACTCTCAGTGAAAAGGATTGGAGTAGAATTATTTCTGCACTTTTAAAAGACAATCATCCGTTCCACTGAAGAATATGTTGATTTTGCTCTTCATTTAAAAGCAGTTTGTCATGTTTGCTACAACACACAGTCTGATCTGACAGAAAATAGGGTGAGAAGTTTACAGGAATCGCCAAGAAATGTTAAAGAGTTCATCCTGATTATTGTTCAGTACAGTGTGTGTTTTGATTTGTGTGTTTGCACATGCCAGGCTGCAGCACTGACAGTGACAGAGGCCAGAGCCCATGTAAACTGTGTGTGTGTGTGAGTGTGTGTTTATACCAATGATTATGTGCAATCCTGTGTGCGTGGTGTGTGTTTGCTGTCAGTGTGTATGAATGAGGAGGTGTCGGGTGAAGGGACTAGATAGAGATGCTGGTATGTGTTGGACAGCAGGAGACAGTTGCTGAAGAAAGAGAGAGAGAGTGTGTGAGTGTGTGTGTTTGTGTGTGTGTGTGTGTGTATGTGTGTGTGTGTGTGTGTGTGTGTGTGTGGGAGGCAGGCAGGCACCAGGAAAGCTGTCCCCGTCTTGGCTGGGGCAAAGACTCAATCATTTGGGGTCGGTGACTTACTTTGGCCCTTCTTCCTCTGACACACACAAACCTACGCACAGACACACACACACACGCAGAGGTTAGTAGACTCCTGGCTCCAGGAAGAACACTTCAAATGGAGAAGCAGGAAAACCCAGGAGGAATGATATGAAGCCAGTGAAATACACACACACACACACACACACACACACACACACACACACACACACACACACACTGCTGTCAGTGTGTCGTACTCCTCCGTACTTCATTGCAGAGTAAGCAGAAAGTCTTCAAGCTTTCTGCAAGACAGACTTTTATCTGAGGAGCATCTGCTTTGCTGACGTCAGATGTTTGCCTCCTTGTATCAGATCAGACTGCTGTACTCTGGAGTGAAACACTGAGCATCAGCGTTCGCCCAGATGAGACGGTGAAGACGTCAGACCTCAATGATCTGTCTCTGTATACTGTAAAAAAAAAAACAAAAAACAACAAAGACAATACCAATAAGGCATTTGAATTTGTACAGACATTTACTTTCCAGCAGCAACAGCATAAGGTGACTACTTCAAATCTATATTGATATACACCGCTGAACAAATCAAACAGATGTTTTCTTAACGGGATGTTTTGTTGAATCTTCTCAATTTTCCATGCAGCCAGGGTGTTTTGTAGGAAAAGATTAAAGTTGAATCAGGGAAATGATATAAATGCTCCAGTTTTTTTTATATGTTAGGCAAAAAATATAAATGTAATTGAATGTAAATGTATTGTTTTGTAACTGTATTCTGTTGTACTTTGTTTCTTTTCCCTGTTGATTTGATTTGGTTTCTTTATTATGTTTAAACAGTTGATATCAATGTCTGTTTAACTAGGTACACATTGTTTAAAGTTAAATGTAATCAGGCTTGTTATCTGTTGTTGATGCGAGTGACATAATCACTTGATGACTCCATTACTGTTTTGGCTTATATTGACTTAAACTACAAATAAAAAAACTGAGGTTTTGTCCACAGATTTTCTCTCCTTCTTCTACGTACAATAACAGTTAAAATCATGCTTCTGTATTGTAAGACTCGTCTCAATATCCGTATTAGATAAATGACATGGAACCAACTCCAGCTGGAAATTTTAGCTAAATTAAATGAGTTAAATGAATGAATCCAAAAACTACACATTTGCTTATTATTCAACACCATTTTATTATTAAAATAATTGTTTTACTTGTGAAAATTTAATATAGTTATTTAGTTTTGCTTTCTTTTTTCTGAATAATATGGGACTATGCATTTGTGTGTGTGTGTGTGTGTGTGTGTGTGTGTGTGTGTGTGTGTGTGTTATTTTAAGATATCTGTGCGTTTTGCTTGTGGATTAACAGTGTTTGCCCAGGTAAGGTCACAGAGTCACAGCGAGGTAATACACACTTTATTCTGCAGCACACCTGGGCTTCAAAGATGCCACACACACACACACACACACACACACACACACACACACACACACACACACACACACACACACACACACACACACACACACACACACACACACCATGCACTCGGAGTGTGTTTTCAAATAAATTATTAACTGCTCAGTTGCAGGTTCTCGTCTGGGACAGACAGGCTCGAGTGCTGGATTGGACTCTTGATTCACACAGTTTAAAGAGCAGCGCAAACATGTCGCAAAACACTCAATTACAGATGATAAGAATTCAATTATCAATGCTTCTTTTGTCCCCGATGATCTCCACCGTTTGTGATACCGATAAACAAACTCGCTCACACGATATTTCTTTCTCTTGCTCCTATTTTTAGACTCCTCTCCTCTTAAATGAAAGCTATCGGAGGAAGTAAATCCTAAAGAAGTGCCGACTCGCTTCACGCTGCATTGACCAATCGCATCATGTTGTTGCCTGATGGGCCATTATTACCAGTTAAATCCTCATGCGGTGCCCCGGGACAGTGAACGAGTGACTGTATGCAAGCATTAATGTGTGTATTTTTAGCAGTGAGGACCAAGGGATCCCAGGACCTCTCCCAGTGATAAGCGCCGAGCAAAGTCCGTTGGCCAGCAAAAAGCCTAAAGAGCAAATACGGAACAGCACACGCATGTCGGAGGCGATGTTTAATATGCTCCATGCATGAGGCCTGCAGGGCAAGCGGGGTGTGGGAGGCAGGGGGAACCTTGTTTGTACGTGAGGGGCAAGCGGAGGGTGATCCAGGTGAGGCGGAGGTGAGGCGACGTCGTCAAAACAATGGAGCCTGACGATGAGGGGTTCATCCAGAGGTCGTCGAAGATGTCGGTGCATCTTAAAAGGGCACGAAAAGATGCACTGACAAGACAGTGTGTGATTGTGGACGTCGAGAACCCGGCGGCTTCTGTCCGTCAAGCACAGACTCCTCTCTCTCTCTCTCTCAAAACACTGGAGGGGAAAACAAAAACACAATGAGGAAGCAAGAGGAGAAAAGGTGCTGCAATCGAGGGGCTGTCAGAGCTCACACGCCCGATAAGAGCGGGAATATTTCTGTTTGTACAAGTGGAGGAGGGTCGGCGAAGGAGAGACGTTGACCAAAACGGGGTGAATCTCAGAAAAAGAGAAAGGGACGAGGAGGGAGATGCCACCAGACAGGAGGAGCTCTGGAAAACAAAAGAGGCTCCACACTCTGCTCCGTCTTATCTGTCTGAGGGTCTTATCCGCCGCTGGCTCTGTTAGTGTAACCCCATTCCCTCCCTCACTGCTGCTCTCCTTCCACCTCATCCTACACCCCCCCCACCACCAACACCACCACCACCGCCGCCACCTCCATCCTCAACAGCGAGCCGTGGACCCCGTTATCAGCACGGCGCTGACGTCAGGGGGCCCGCCGGTGCTGGGGGGCCGGAGACGGAGGCTGATAGCGCTGCAGAGACTGCCTCCACGCAGGCTGTGGGAACCAGGGACCCAGCCCACCCCAGCCCCTGTGGCCCCGCACGTCCACCGCCGAGCTCAGAGCGGGGAGGATGTGCTGTCAATGTGAACGCCATCAGAACTGATTCTTGCCACATTTACAGGCGCCACAGCAGCAAGTCAACGCAATTTATTCTGTTGACTGGTTCCAAGTTCCGCAGCAACTGAGATTCAAAGTTGGGCCTCCCAAAAGGATTCAAATGAGTCTCAACCAGTGAAGAAATGGAAAAAAAAAAAAAGTATTCTATGTGTGTACAGGTTTTATTTGAAGCAATCAACAATGACCACAGATTCTGTGTTTCATTCTCTCATTTGTCTCATGTTTGCAATATTGCCACAATCCCTAATCCGTCACCGTATTGGCCACAATAAATCAACTGTAAATGACTTTAAATAAAGTGCACAAGTTCAGTGATTCGCTTTATTTGGATTCTTCCAGCTCCATTCCTCACAGACTGATTCCCAAGCGCCCTCTCGGCCAGATAAAACCACATACCAGCTATTATCCAGAACAATTTATCGTCTTGTAGGTTTATAACGAAGCCGAAGTTCAGTTTCGTCGGCCCATGTGTCTCCATAAAAGACAATAGAACCGTGCTGAACTTGAAAGATGTCTCAGTGCATGGGGCATCGTTTCCCCGGATGGGTAAAAGAAACTGCAGACCCTGAACCTCAGCCTCGAGTGGTGGGATGGTTAAAAAAAAGTGTGTGTTGGTGGGACGGAAAGAAAGACAAGAGTGTGTGTCCTGGCACAGGTCAACAGGTGCGAGTTTGATATGTGGGGAGTGTGTGCTGCCTGGACGGCTGCAGCAGATGAAGTTCGCAAGTTTCCCATTATTAGTTGCAGGTGCAGCACTCCCAAAACATGCAAACACACACACACACACACACACACACACACACACACACACACACACACACACACACACACACACACGGATATTTCATGTCATCTAAACCTTGTTAGTTTCCATTCCCCGACGTTAATATATGTACCGAAACTCATAAAAGCACCTCTGCTCTGCTGTTCGACTCTGGTTTGACTCATTTACAGCCATGGGAGTGAGGGGAGCCATCAATCTGCCATTTACCCACACATATATTTCCACATCTTCCGAAGCGTGTCACAGATGTTTTCGGAGATGGATCTGTCGGATGGGGAGTGGAGACACACTTATCAGTGTGTTGTCCTCGATAAAGCGGAGGAGATTTGTAACGGTTGTGGTCGGTCAGTCCTGGATGTGTGTGCGTGCGTGTGTGTGTGTGTGTGTGTGTGTGTGTGTGTGTGTGTGTGTGTGTGTGTGTGTGTGTGTGTGTGTTTCTCTTTACTCTGACCTCTCGCTTACTCTGAGCAAGTAGGAGGAAGAAAAGAGCGTCCTTGACAGAGCGGAGAGGAGGGGTGAGATGTAAAATAAGAATCGGCGAAAGAAGGAAGCCATTGTTTCTCAGCTGATTATTTCTTCTTTTCCTCCTGCTGTCGTTTTTCTCTCACTCTCTGTGTGTCAGACACACACTCCCTAAACTCCATCCCTGTTCCTTGAATCTTTTGGTTTAAAAACCTATAAAGATATTGAAAGGTCAGAGAAAGGGAATACATTTTTGGTCATGAAGGGATGTAGAATTAAGATGCCTTTTTTTTTCAAAAAAAAGAAGAGTAAAATTTACTGATATGACAACATGTACAAGCTAGATAGAAGATTCCAAACATTATTAAGTTAGAAATGTGTTGTTTTTGCTGCTGTTCTGTCTGAACTTCTACAGGATAAATTCAAGAAAAGCTTCAATAACATCCATCCATCTCTCTACCTTCTAGGCTGCTGCATCCAGTGGGAATAATGTGGGGATTGAGCCAGTCCCAGCTGATTGCGGCTAAAGTCAGGGAACATTCTGGACAAGCAAACACAGTCAGACACACACACACATTTTCACATGTGGACAATTTAGAGTCACCAGTCAACAACAGAGAATAAACAACACGTTGAAAAGGGGTTTACCTTTGTGATTGAAGGATTCCATTTTAATTATGTGTCTATTCACATACTAACATTGAAATTAAATCAGGATTGTAAAACTAATCACCATTACTGTGAGTGCTTCAGCCATTATTGGACTTGAAATGCCCATCTACCCACGGGGCGAATCTCACCGTACCAAAGTGTATGTGAGATAAATAAAGGAATTTCTTCTAAAAACAATATCCTTATCTACACCTGTGTCCCTAAACTGTCTGGACTCGAAATGTGTGAGTCCACTTTCATTCTTCTACAGAAATTACTATTAAAATTAAAGTACTTTCTGTTTCAGTCAAGGGTCTGCTGTGGGTCATTGGACTGAAAAATCCAGCTGACCAGGAGAAATTTTCATTCAAAGGTACTTTTTTTTTTTTTTTTTTGTTAGTGTCCTCATTATTGATATATTAGTTGTGACCAAAGTGCTGATTCATCGTTTTTCATTCATCAAAGCTTTGTACACAGTAGATGTGAAATTGGGACCAAAAGCAAATAGAGCTCAAAACAGAGTCGGCTAAATATAAAGAGAGCAAAGTACACGGGGCTTAGAAGGACTTCTGAATGGAATTTTACTTAGCTCAGTTTACCCCCTTTAAATAATTTATCACATTCACAAATAGTGAAAGCTGCTCTGCTCATCGTTCACACAACACTGGGAGAAGCCTGGGATATATATTGAATTGACCAGTGACACTTTGACCTTGTTCCCTAACAGGACTATCTGCCAAATAAAATCAAACACCAAAATTCATACACAAAATCTCCTGGGGTGTGGGCGTCTGCAGGTTGATTAGATTTCAGAAGACAAACATGCAGATAAGCACATCAGCAAGAAAGTATGAAAGCATGAAGATCCATCTTCTTTACAAGAGCGCTAGATATACGCACAGACATTACACTTGAACTGAAAGGACTAGATAACGGGATTAAAACAAAGAACACGAAATCATTTGTTGCATTTAAACACAATACTAGAGGATCATCTTTGTCACTTGACTTATCAGAAAAGCCTTTTTTTCAATAGCTTTTTAGCATTTTTAATTTGAGTGTGTGTCTGTTGTCACCATAAAAATTGGTTGAAGCAGTATAGAAGACAGACAGAAGCAACTTTGTAGTAAAAAGGAGCATTTATTAACACTCTGTTAGGAAGAATGAAAGGATTAAAGAGCACTATGTACCAGTCAGTCAGAGGGAGGAAACATATATGGAGGTAGGAAAGTCTTCTTGTTTTAGTCTTGTTGTTGAATGTTTTAAAACTAGTGAAAGTTAAATTTTGTTTCTTGTATGCCTTTGCAGTTATTTCTCAGGTTTCTAGTTGCTGCTAATCCCTTGCAGTGACACATTTCTGTCTGGCTGCTAAAAACACACATTCCTGCTCAGATTGTGCACTTTTGCTCATGCTGCTGCTGTTATGACTGACAGATAACTAAAAGATAACCCAGTCCCAAAAAAGACTGAAATATAAACCCTGTGGCTCAGCCATAGTTAGCCATAGGTTTTCCACAATCCTGGTCAACAGAAATGCCTCTAATCAAAAAGAAGCATCTCACATGGTTTTGATGCTAACAAGGACTTTCTGCAGTGTGCATCTGTCAATATGGTGATTCATATTTTAATGTTTTGAAGGTGAGTAAAGATAATCACCTCCAAAGTAAAGAAAAATCTGATACATTAATTAATAGTTTAGGTTTGACTTGCTTTATAACTTCTCAAGTGTTTCATTTTCTCAACAGCTTCCTAAGATTTACATGTACATAGAGGCACATTTTTTCCACTTCTTTAGTCTGAGCTGCAGTGACACAGCTTCACCATTCACGACCAAGTCATGTTGTTTATGTATTTAGATTATATGATTTAGATTAAATCAGTTCTCATGATTCTGTTTTATCCAGCCAAGGTGTAGAGGATACAGGAGCCAATCTCAGCTGATTAAAATACTCCAAACATATGAAGGCTTGAAAAATGTTCATATTTGATGACTTTCCTGTCAAAAATGTGATTCCAACCAACATCCTCATCAATCAGAGTCAAGATTTGGGTGGAGTTGGAGGACGTGTAGTTGAAAATATAAGAGTAATATATATATATATATATATATATATATATATATATATATATATATATATATATATATATATATATATGTATATATATATATATATATATATATATATATATATATATATATATATATATATATATATATAAGTCATAGGAACTGAGAGTATCTAACACACTGCGTGAATATCGACTGTTTCAGACCTCTCTTATCTCTCAACTCTTATTTGTGACTGTTTTTATTAGTCTCCTCCTACCTCAAGTCTTATCTGCTGTTGCAGCGTTTTTTTCAGCCTGGAGAAACATGTTGAGACAGCAGAAAGACATTAAACTACGTGACATATTGGGAGAACTTCAGCGTTTCGCCATGTGTACGGCCTGCTATTTACTGTATACGTCTGAAGTTTATATCTATACGTCCAGTTATCGCCGCCTGTCCTCCCTCCACCCTCTGCCATGCTGTCTGAGTCGGTGGTGCCCTCCGCTCTGCCCTCTGGGTGACATGATAAGGTCTCATTAGCCCTTTTAATCGGTCCAGTACAGTTGCAGTGGGCCGATCAGAGTTCTGGCTGCGTGCCCGACTAAAGTAAACTGAGCTGGTGGAAAAACTAAACAAGCTGACCAGCAGATCACAGAGCAACACAGAGCCCGACAGACACAATGACCTGAATTCAACAACTCGCTTTGGTTAAATTATAAGTTCTTTTAGTGTTTTCGAGTTTTAGCTCTTTTTTAAAACACTCAGGGAAAATCCATTTCTTAAACACATTAGTTTCCACTTAATAACAATTCATTGGTCTTGATCCCACAGCTTGTTTCAAGCTAAAAACAAGTGAAACCTCTTATTTATCACAAGTTTTTCTTTCTTTCAACAGTGGGCTGAAATTAGTAAGCCCATCAACATATGGGAATTTATTTATTTTTCTTCATCTTTCTAGAATGATCTCTGGTAAACCTGATATCTGGTCATGGAAAAATATTAGCAGGAAAGTGCACATAAAGACTGTAAAGTCACTTCAGATCACCATTACATGACAATGAGACCTACAAATCTTCTGCAGACTGTATAGAACTGTCCAAATTGCACACATTTCACTACTTCTTGTTAAACAAAAGAAACTTGTAAATAGGCTTTGTCTGTCTCTAGTTTTTATTTTATTTTATTTTTTTTACATTCTTTTCATATTTTTAAGATGCATCATTCAGGTGCACAAGGATGGAAGAGGAGGTATTTTGCTAAAGAGAAGGGGCCAAACACTGTTTTTCATGCTAACATGAAGGATATACTGCAGAAAAAACACCTCTCTCAGTAATAAGTGAAAAAAAAAAATCTCTATATTCTGCTGATTCCTGGAGCTTACAATTGTTTGTGAAAAGGAAAAAAAAGGACAGAGATGCTCAAGTTACTAAAAACAACCTTAAGATTTTGCTTTATAGGCAAATATTTGGCAGGTTTTTGCCTGTGTGTGTGTGTGTGTGTGTGTGTGTGTGTGTGTGTGTGTGTGTGTGTGTGTGTGTGTGTCTTGCGCGCTCCGTGGCGTCTATAGCTTGTGGAGAATCCATCAAAGCTTATCATTATAAGTAAACATGACAGAGTGGACAAAATGTCTTGTGCGCCGCCAGACCTGCTATCTGACCGCGAGCCATATCTGCGATGATGGACTGATGTGGCGCTGCCTTGGACTAACCAGAGTCTGAGTGTGAGAGGAGGAGTGCATGAACAGACACACACACACACACACACACACACACACACACACACACACACACACACACACACACACTCACACTCACACAGAGGAACACTCAGATCAAAAGGCACACATATGCAGACTTTCATCTTCTATATATTTCACCTCTCACAGACAAACCACCTTTACTGTGCATGAATAGTTGACTTACTGCTGGCTCACTAACAGGCAGACGCTGTCATGATTTTAATAGGAATTTATAGCTGTTATTTGCAGGATCTTGTTTACTGGGGTTCATAACTTGAACAGAGATGTGGCTTCTTCTTCCCCCCCCCCCCCCACCCCCCCCCCCAAAAAAAAAAGCCCAGATCGTTACTGTACAGGATGAGACGCTTTTTTACAGCAGATGAGATCAGAGGAGAGTTGAAGAGTCCTAAAACAGATTTATTGCTAATCTTAACTACTTGCTCATGATCTGTGCTCATTATCATGGCTTCCTGTGTTTAGATGTACTGGGGACCTCTGCTGGCTCGAACGACAGCACAGCAAGTCAGATAATCCAAAATTATTTGGGGAAGGGACAGGCACAACTATGTTGCCGCTCAGTTTTTTTTTTTTTTTTAACTTTTTTTTTTTGCTTTTACCCAAGGTGAGCTGTCTTTGCATGTGTGCATGTGTGTGCAAGTGTTGAGGTCAGCCTGTGTGTTCCTCTACTTGTTACAACACCACTGATAAGCAGGGTAAACATCCATGCACTGTTTGCTCTCCTACCACTGTCACATGATCAAAAAGCTCTAATGATAGTGTGTGTGTGTGTGTGTGTGTGTGTGTGTGTGTGTGTGTGTGTGTGTGCGCGTGTGTGTGTGCGTGTGCTGTATTCTGTTTATGTCCGTCTTCCCTTTAGCTTTTAGACACACTTGGCTCCTTTGCGGAGGTGTGGCTCCTGTGCCGTCTGAATGCCCAGCTTTGAGAAGTAAAACTCTCAACATTGATAACCTTTTCCCTGCTTCTCAATTCCCGGGTCAAAGGTCATGGCTGCAGTGCCTCAGCTGACTTGGCATATTGACGGTAAGCGTCGTGACACTGGATGGGATACAGTATAGAACCGCTTCAAGCCACGTCTCCATCACTTTCAGAGCGCACGCGCGCGCGTACATGCGCGCGGTGCACGTGTGTGTGCGCGCGTGGAGGGTCAATAACCTCGGAGTGGCCGAGAAGGTGGTCTCTGAGTCGGTCTGGACTGTCAGAGACCACCAAGGCAGAGATGAGCACATTCACACAGTCTAAACTATTACACTCTTTTGTGATGTGACATTAAAAAAAAATGTTTAGTCATCCCGCGATCATTTTAATAAAACCACAACGGCAACAGCTGATCAAATGTTAGTTACTACACTGTCATTAAATGAATTACTATGAAATAATTAGTAAGTTTGAGTTCTAAAATATTGAACTGAGTTATTTCTATATTTTTTCAGCTATTTACGAGCACATCAGGGGAAAAAATACCAAGAGAGATTTTTTTTTTTTTTTCTAATTTAAAAAGAAATTGTTAGAGTGATGTTACAACTGAAACAAACGTCAGTTGGAAACAATCATCTTATTTAAACTTTGGCTGGGAATTCACAATTTAAAAAAGTTGGTAATGAAGACATTGTTATTTGTGCTGGCGATCAGGTGAAAACACGTCTACTTCTACTGCAGTATTTTGATTTCATGTCATCAGATTTACGAAAGGCCAAGTGTTTGCTAGTCTGCCCCACCCTTCATACATTAAGAAAGGAGTGCGTTGAAAATGATAGATGAAAACATAAATCTTTAAGTCCGTGACGAGCCCTGTTTTAAAATTTCAATTCCTAATTGGTCTTTTGCTCAAGCATCTATCAGCATTCCTCCATTTTCATGTAAACACACAGATAAAACATATTTTTCTCATTTATGGCTGCATTCTTTCACACTTTCTGGTTCATTATATTGAATTATGACCTCTGCAGTCTCCATCAGTTACCATTTGTGTGACATTTCTCTTTTTCAGTGTTTAGGTTTTGTGTCTTCTTGCTGCCTCGACGTACTTGAAATTATCAGCGGCCGTAGTCTAAGCTATAGAAGTGTGACGTCTGGGCAAAATGATTATGAATCTGTCCAAGGCCCCGTGCTCCGTTCAGGCCTTTGTGACCGCAGCGCTTTAATAAGATACGCGCAAGATATCATCTGCATTTATACTGACTTTGCAAAAACAAGTCACTGGATGTAATGTCAAAGGCTTTTTAACTGCTGCCGCGGCTACTGTGACCCCAGACGTCTGTGGCGCTGTAGGAGTGACCAAATGTGCCAGCTTTAGTTTTAAAATATGTGCAAATAAAACATTCGTAATGCCATACTGATTACCTGAGAATGTGTTTTCTGATCTTCTCATCTTTGCATGACTGAATGTCTTGGAAGTAATATCAAAAGCAAAGAGGCACAAATAGAAGCAGACGTTATACAGCTTCCAGCCTATCTGTGTGCTCCGTCAAAAGAGTATTGTAAAAAAATAATCTACTATCTGCTAGACAGATCTTATATGGCCCTAAATTCATATTATAGCTCTGTCTCAGATGCACATCTTGAAAACATTTCTCAATAAAGACTCTGCTCTTTTAGTGCCTAATATTCTGTAGCAATGTGCCTGTTCTTTATTCAGTCTTTTTTTTTTTTTTTTTTCATGGAGGCAGAAAACAATTCACAGAAAACATGCCAAACAATTGGAAATTAAGAGAACGCAGTCATGTAGGTTGTTGGAGAAGAATAGAAAGGCTAATTCCAAGGTGCGACCCTCTGTTTTGGGTTGTCCCAAGTCACACTGGGGGGTTACGTGGTCTTGAAACAGTTCGATGATACCCAGAACCACGGAGTCCCTGCCAACACAAACCCTGCTCCTGACCACGCCGGCCCTACTAACAATCCTTTTGCTCTTTGCAGTGGTAAGGAAAAGAGGGGGTAGAAGAGGGGGCTTGGTTGGCTGACGAGAGTCTGAACAGGCCGGAGGAGGGACACACCGGCGCCATGGCGATCCCGAAGACAACTTATCTCCTCTCTCACAATGATAGCGCCTGTCAAAATAACTGCCAAGATACACAGCCGGCCAGGAACTGGTTAACTCGCCGTCCGCCCAGTCAGGAGGGCCTGCTGCCGCACCACTGTCAGTCTTTCCACATCTCAAAGGCCTCTGTGGGACCTCAAATACACATTATCTCTGCTGTCTGCCATTCAAATGGGGTTAGACTTAACTAAACTCCATTCATGGTTTTGTTCAGAAAAAAAAATGAAATTCAAATTAATAGTGAATAAAAACTGAAGTCAGTCAACATTTTCAGTTTTTGTTGCTTTTTACTGCTGTCAGTGATGTTTCTGATTTTGATGAGCTCTATCTTTATGATCGGACCTGTTCTATTTGTTGTGAACTGTCGCCATCAAGCGGCAGAGATGATAATAACACTTTTAAGAACTGTCAGGTCGATGGATCGATTCCCAGAATCAACAACTGCAATAACAGTAAAAAATTTAAATCATACATCAACATAATTTGTGAAGAAAAAAAACCTCATCAGGATTCTAAGAAAAAAGTTACAGTGATTGTGTAACATCATTTTTGTTATAATTTTTTTTTCTTCCTGAATCAGCAAACCTGGCCTCCAACATCTGAAAACATTGGAAGAATATCGTTGATGTGGTTTGTGTTCTTACCTGCAAAGGTATGCAAATAAAACCCTTTGATATGTTTTCTTGTGTCTTCTGAAACAGTATAGTTAAAACTACAGATTTTCCTGTTACAGCATTTAGCCTTTGTTGTCATTGAGGCCATTACGGATTTTTGCTCAAATATCAAAGTTATTGTAATTCAAATGAATGAATTATCTCAGTTTTCCATCACATCAAAATATGCACATTGAGGTTAAGTTAGTCTGTGTCATAGAGCTGATTTTATTTATTACTCATATGGAGTTCACTTCATGCTTTAATACATACTCTACAAAAATACATAATGTTTTTTTTATGTACTATCGTCAAGGCAGTTATAAGATCTCTGGGACTGACTTCTCTGTTTCCTTTCATCGGGTATCAGCTGAATTTGTCTTTGGTATTTAAACTGTTACAGTACTCACACTAAACCAGTGTTTTATATTTTCAAAGATTGGCATCTATACTGTTACTGCTGTGACAAGATGCTTTTCAATTTACAAGGCCAAGGTTCAGTAATAAACATCTTTCAGTTTCAAAGTCCAACCCTCTGTGCAGCCAAAAAGGTAACCCAGTGTGATATTACTGTTTGTTTAATTTGATCGAAATATGAATTATTCCTTCACAGGCCCTGGAGCCTGACTCCTCTAATTAACAGTTATACTCACATGAAATGGAACATGTATTAATGTAGGCTATCCCTTCAAAGAATAATAATGAATTCATTTAATAAGGAAGTGAATTAAAATCACTCTGTTATTTGAACGCAAATCAATAGTTGCTTCAGTGACAACAAAAGCTGACTATGAGCAAACTTAATGAAATAAATCAAACCTTTTATTTTCTGAAGAGACATAAAAGCATAATAGGATATTAGTTACATAAAAATATAAAACACATCAACGATGTCTTTCCAATGTTTTTTAGATTTCAGGCATCGGATGTGCTGGTTTATGAAGAAAACAAGCAAATAAAAACAAAGACATTATTTTATCTTCATCTTAAAGGTAAAATCACGCTCACCGGGTCAGCTTCAACATTGCTGCCTCCTGATTGGGCAAATGTTTGAAAAATGTTGGACAGGAGACTCAGCGATTGGTTGAAATATAAATATAAACTGTAAGTTATTATAAACATTTCCATTTTAATTTAGCAATTTATTGTGTTTGATTATCTTAGTTTGTGTATTTCTTTTGTAAATACAAATTTTTAAATTCTTAATCCTGTTTTAATAATTATTATAATTTTAAGATTTCCTATTGAACCTAATGCTTGAACAATATTTGAAAAAGAATTGTCTAAATTCTTCCATTATTATAGGTTTGCGGAGGAGCTGATTCAAAATGTCATCGTGTGAAAAAGTATGTTCCCTGACCGGGAATCGAACCCGGGCCGCGGCGGTGAGAGCGCCGAATCCTAACCACTAGACCACCAGGGAGCACGTCGAGTACATGATGACGTAATCATGATTTTATATTGGCAAGTGGTACGTGCGTATGCTTTTGGTTTTGAATAAAATTTTTGTAAAAGGCGATTCACCTTGTAAATGAACAAAAAAACAAAAAAGAAATGAAAAATAATTGTGTCGAGTAAACCGGAAAGCTCTATCCTCATCTATGTTTGTATTAACATGAGGGAATCTCCTCCGTGCATTTACAGTTCATCTGCCACAAGGGGGCGTCGTCCAGAGACAAGCCTTGATTTTTTTCTATTTTTTTTTTTCAACTTACATTAGCTGTCTGAGGATGCACGCAAGGTATGTGAGCGTCTTTAGCGAGCTGCTGTCTTTCTAAACGCCGCGTTTCAGCATGTCGCTGCCTGTCGGTGTTTGCGGTCGGTGTTAGAGCTCACCGCCCGGTCCGGGAGGCTCGTGTTCGTTTGCGGGGCTCGTCCTCGCCGTCAGACGGAGGTATATTATCCTTCTCATCCGCTCCAGGTTGCTATTGTCTTGTAAACAAAGTGGCTAGCTAGCGGCGTTAGCCCGGCGGTGTGGTCACCGGGGGTGGGGGGGTTCTGGACCTGGCTCGGTTTGCCTGGACGGACCTCCTGCTCCTCCGGTGCTCAACATTAGCGGAGCTGCATTATCTTCTGTTGTGTTTGTTATTAATCCCCAGCGTGAGGAGACTCGGGGAGGGATTCCCATTGACATAGCTACTGCAGAATGACAGTTTAGCTCAATGTGGTGCTTCAGATTTGGGTTTCCACTTTTTCTTCCTCGTTATGTAACATTTGCATGCCACACATGAGTGGACAGCCCCAATCTGTCCACTTTTCAAGGTGAATCCTTGCTTTAGTCTGATTTAATGTAGTCATTGACTCAGAGCTAGCAGTGTAGCCAGGGGCTTGCCTCAGTATTTACATCAACATCTTGACCCGATTCTACCAAAAATAAACACATTGCTCAGATTAAGCTACGTTATATAATAAAACACATGTTTTCTGTGGCAGCGTTAACTGGGCCCAGATGGTGCTGCGTTTTCCACCCTGATTGACCTGGCACGCTTATTATGGGATGCTTTCATCGCCCTCCACTTAAGCTGATGGGATTCACGTTCACTTTATTGGGCTTTTGCTGTGTGTGTGTGTGTGTGTGTTGTTGAGTGAGGAGGCTCCCAGTGATCTGTTGCTAATCCGCTTGATTCTCTCCTCTGCAGGACAAGAAAGACGGCGTGACGGGGAGAGGTGTTGTACCTGGAGCTGTGTCTGCTGGCCTGGACACACTGGAGCTGTGTGTGTGTGTTTGCATGGATGCACTTAACCACATGTAGATTTTTAAGAGCCTGGCCTGATGGAAAGGAGAGACAGAAAGCCGGGATATTTTGCAAGGTGAGAACTGTAGGATGGATGTTTCATTTGCATTTGGCAGTTGCAGTTTGCATGCAGCAACTGTTTTTTCTTCATTAAAAGCTTGCTTTTACTTAAGTCACTAAAGAAAAATAGTCAAGACAGCATCATTAGAGATACACTTATGCCTATAAGAGGAATGCATAGGATGCTTCAGGCCCATAGAATCTAGAATTTGCATTCTTAAACACTTTAAACGCGCTATTTTTGCAGACTGTGAATGAAAGACAGAGCTCTAGGGTGATATTGACAAACCTGTCTGCACAAGCTGCCGAGATTTTGATGGCATGTGAGGGTTCTCCATGAGACATTTATTTATTTCCTGGAGGATTCCCTCTTCTGAAAATATTCAAGTGTTTTTATTGTTGTTGCTCCCACTCAGATGTCATCTGTTGATTGTTTGTTGGATTTGTTGGCCTTCCCCTTGTGTTGCATGGTCATTCTGCTGTTGTGGTGCATTTGCTCACTCTGTTTACCCACGTTTTTTTAATCAGGATTGATTGAGCACTGTTAAGCCACCTGTCTCTTAGCTACACCAGCCTTTTATTATGCGTAATATAATCTCAGCGATGCGTCGGACTTTCTCAGGCATACGTCCACGTCGAGATTGGATTTCGGAAACACAGTGAAACTTGATATAGGGAAATGTGGGAAAAGAGGCTTGTCAGAGTTATGTTGCGTAAACTAACAAGAAACGTGCAGGCTGGGAACAAACTGAGCACCCTGTATATGTGATTTGTGCTCAATTGACAGATTACTGAGCATAAATTAGATTTTAGCAGTGTGCTGCGGAATGACGACCTTTTAATTTGCCTAACAAGCCTGAACATGTAATATGGAATTACAGGACTTGGTTCAGCTGAGTTGCCCTGCACTTGCCTGGATCAATCAATACACACAGCGTTATTATTTTGTATATAAGCATCAGTTGCGTAGCGAGCGTTTTGCCTGTAGGGTTGGCTAATGGGTATTGCTTCTTATCCATGGTGTATCAGGTTACTTGTAGTAAACCAGCCATTTGTCTTCTGGCCTTTTGATTAGTTTATGTCGGAACTATTATGTTGCGTAGAGAGATGACCCTGTGCTGGGATCATAATTGAGTCTTGCCATAATAATTGGGTGGACTGTGCATTAGATCATAAAGTGATGTGAGCTTTGAGCTGACTTGGAGTTGGTGCTCTGAAGAAATTCACCAAAAACTTCCAAAGATCAAATGGAACATCTCAGTTTTGGAACCTCAAAGGCCAACATTCTTAATTTACCTGTTTGGACAGAGAGTGAACACATCTGGAACCAAAATACAGCCATAACGTGAGACACTAAATGCCTTCTTGCTTCCTGTCAGATTGAACAAAGGTCAGTCTGAGTTACATGTGGTGCCAATAAAAAAAGTATGAGCCTTTCGGGAGCCCCACTATTTCACAGTATTGTAACATTTGAACTTAACACAATATGGTTTTTGTCATACTCTAATTGAGAGGGGAGGGATGAACATCAGTGTATGAATTTGTGTTACTCTTGTTTGAAAGTATTTCCTCTTGAAAGCTGGAATCGGAGTCTTACTGTTTGAACTGTGAAATCAGGATGATTTATCTGCTGTCGTCAGTTCTGTTGCTTCACTGTTTACAAAGTGAATGTTGGGAGTGAGTGAGGAAGAGCTACGCGATGTGTGTGTGTGTGTGTGAGGAGATGACGGTGGGGGTGGCGAGTGAGGAATCTCAGGGATGTCCCCGAGTGAAACTGACGTTGCAGTTGAGAAAGTGTCTGCAGACTTCTCAGCTCGCGGCCAGATGTATGCTGCAGTGGTGAGAGAGAGAGAGGCCTGAACTCTGTCTGTCTGCAGACTTATCGACCCGATCTTTTCCTTCCATTAAAGCACTCTAACACTTAAGATGCTCTCTCTGCGTTGCTGTTATCTTCCCCCGGCGTTATGCAAGGCAGCGATACCTCTATCCCTCAGAGCAATGTACAAATCGGTCGGATCTTATCATTTTTAACAAACACACACCCCCCCGTTCGAATTTCAGCAGATCTCAGAGAGAGAGAGAGTGTGTGTGTATGTGCCTGCTACCCTGAAGTGCACCACGAATCCATGGTTGTATTTAACTGCAGATTTCCCCTTTAATGAACCCCATCAGGGCCCGTAGACAGCATTACATCATTCCCTCTGCTATCAATGATTAAAGAAGGAGAAAAGGCTGTACGAAGGCACCGCACAGCTCACAACAAGCCAAGGTGGAAAAAGTTAACGCTTCTTTTTCATGAAGCATCGCAGCACCTTTCATTTTGAAACTGTCGTCAAGCTTCAGCTGCAGACATTCGTGCGTATTATCTACTAATTCGACCTTGATAACTTTTAAATGAGGCTAAATCAGAGACTCAGAAATACAATGCTCTTATTTTCACACTGTGCTGCACAGTTGCTGTGAGAGTTTTAGTCTGGAGGAGATTAGAACAAGAGAACTCAGGCGACCTTGCAGTTGTTTCTCTTAGTGAGTCCGTGTAAACAAGTAATTTTCCTCTGGAAACTCAACAGGCTGAAAAGGCGGAGACAGCTGAAGCAGAGCCAATCGGAGAAGAATGTGACTGAGCCGAGCCCCGCGATCATCTCCTGCCCCGACAACCTGAACGACGGCGATCTGATCAAGAAGACGGAATCGCAGAGAGTAACGGCAAAATCCGCAGGAAGTTTGGGTAAAACGCTCGTGGCACAGATCTACAATGCATCTGAGACTTTGTGGTTTTCTCATTTTAATGAAGAGCAGGTTTAAGGTTCTGGGTGCACATTCAGACCGAAGCTTATTTTAATATCTTCACTGATTTTATGCTGTAACTGCACATCTCTGAAGTGACTAGACTCCATGAAAAAACACACTCACATCCACACCAACAGGCAATTCAGAAACACAAATGTGTTTGAGCTGTGAGAGGAAACCAGAGTACTGGAAGCAAACGCAGGCCTGCACAGGAAGAACATGCAAACTCCATGAGGGAAAGTGTTTGTAGATGAAATTAACTTGTGAAGTTATGGTTTGAGGTGTTGTGGGTGTTTGTGTCACACCACAGTCATCCTCTCCTGTGCCGATTAAGTGGATGAAGCGTGTGCCAGCAGGACAGCAGCAAGCCTGAAATCTGCTCCAGCAGTGTCAACCTGCACACATAGTCAGCTTTCAAAGCAGTTTATTTCCTCATCAGAAAGATATTCTATTTCTTCAGTTGGGATTTGCTGTTGCTCCTCTATCTGAGCAGTATTGTAATTCCTTTTCGTTATTTGATGTGATAAATGTCTGATGAGGAACACACAGCTGCTCTGAGTTGGGAAACAGTGTGAAACAATCACAGCCGCTTCAAACAGGAAATTGCATAACCCTTATCGTGTCCTGTTTTACGGTCAGTGGAAACAGCGAAGTGCATTTCACTAAGTTTTGCTACTGCAGATCTGAACTCATTAAAGCAATACTGTAACGCCCTGATGATACCTTTTTAATGTGTGTGTGTAATCGTTACGAGGATGAAATCATCTTCACAGGTTTGGGGAGGAAAAATATTTGTCAAGAGAGAAATAAATGACTTGTATTGGAAAGAGATTTGTGATGGGTTAAAGTACAACATGAAGGTTATTGAATTCAGTGTGGATATTCATAATGGCTAACAGATTTATGTAATCAGATAATGTGAGCGGACTGTTAGTGTTATCACGAAGCCTTGGTTTTACTTTGGCTCAACAATAAATCTGTTCTCATTTATCACTATTGAAAGTGTTACGTAATGCAGAATATAAACAAATGAGGATGTGAAAGATTCAAAGTGCAGTGTCTGTTGTATTCTACATTATAACGTTTTGTATTTTTGTAGATATATTGTTTCAGGTTTAGTTTACAGTGAATAATCTCTCCAAACACAGTACAGCTGTGATATGGAAAGTCGTCACGTGTGTGGTGTGTCAGCCAGCTGTGTAAACTGGAGTGCATTGAGCTGCAGGCTGCAGCATTGTAGTCTCAATATTACACTCTCTGCTGCTACCACACTCTGCTGTGCGATAGCAGGAAAAAAAAATACACACACTGCATCCTGTACTGTATGATATCAGTCACAACATCTCGGTTCAGATGTGGTCTTTGGTGCGGGGTTGCTGAAAAGAGCTGGCACAGCTGGAGACCGGCGGTCTAATGCTTAGTCATGGCCTCTCACTCCACCGAGAGGGGCAGCGGTAATAATCAGGCAGCGAGGGAGTGGCGCTCTAATGGCTTCAGTGTTCTGGTAAGGAGAAAACGCTGACTGTGCTCTCTGTTGGCCACAAGGGTCAGCTTGTTTGTGTGTGTGTGTGTGTGTGTGTGTGTTTCTGTGTGTTTACATGAACTGCTTCAGCATGCGCAGGGCCGCCAGACCAGATGTAATGATAGAGGACGAACTACTGGCACCCAACCACAAAAACACAATTCAAGAGTAAAAACAACCGCAGGATATTTATAAGGTCCTCTCTGTTCAGGAATGTCTTTGTTCTTCCTTTTACCGCCGGGTTTTTTCATTTCCTCATAAGTGCCGCGCAGGTGTTTTTATCTTTCACTTGAATATCATTGTTATTTTGCAGCTGTCCTTACTGAACAGTGTTTTTCTTTCTCATTTCTCTTCAGGTGATGGATGTAAAAGCAACAATCAGACAAAAATGGAGAAAAAGAGGCCACCGGGGACGGTGGAGTTCACAGTAAGATGAAAACACCTTCATGTAACCTGCTGCAGACTGAAGAGAAACGTTATGTTTTATGTTTTGGCCGGCGGGCATTCAAAATGTTCTGTGAAACACAATTCCTAAAGGAGCTGATGTCTTGTTCCAGGTGGGACCCAATGATTCCCTCTACAGCATCGCGCTCAAGTTCAACATCACCCCAAACAATCTGGTCCAGCTGAACAAGCTCTTCTCCCGCAGCGTCTACCCCGGCCAGGTGGCTCCCACGCTCCCTCACCAGGCTGGTCCTTGTCTTCTGTCCCGCTGATCCAGGATCGGACTGACTTCCGGCTGTTTTGTTGTCATTCCAGAAGCTTTTTGTTCCTGACGTGAGCCACTCGGAAGCTGACCCGAAGAGTCAGAGCTCCTCCGATCCCTCCATCACTTACGGTCTGTCTGTCGAGTCAACACAGGTAACTGAGACTAGAATACAGAGCATGTATGAGACACAGAAATGTTCCTCTGAATCGAAATGCAGCGACTTAAAAGCCGTGTGGGACTGAGTACAAGTCGAGCGTTTGGGCGTCTCGTCTCTTTCAGGATGGCATTTCAAACTGCAGGTCGGCCAACTCCATCCGACGACAGCTCTCTCCGAACTCGGAGGACGAGAGCCCGGCGACGGTTAAATTTATCAAAATGAGCTGCAAGTACTTCACAGATGGCATGGTGAGGAGCCCGGACGCCGTGGTGGTGCTGGGAGTTAACACACTGAAAGCCAGTCAGCCTCCAGCACTGATACTATTAACAATCACCTCTTTCACGAGGCTCGTGCTCGTTAAAAGGCAAGATAAAGAGGCCACATCGCGTCTGAATATACCGTGCCCACCGTTTCAGGGAGTGGTCGGCGGCGTGTTGATCGTCACGCCCAACAACATCATGTTCGATCCCCACAAGTCGGACCCGGTGGTGATCGAGCACGGCTGTGAGGAGTACGGCCTCATCTGCCCCATGGAGGAGGTCGTCTCCGTGGCGCTGTACGACGACGTGTCGCGCATGAAGCTCAAAGACACTCTGCCATCGTAAGACCTCAGAAAATGAGAAGCTCTATGAGAAGCCCCGAGGCCACTTGTTGTAGATGTGCTGAATTAGTTCATCCTTTCCACTTTACGATGTGAGATCCTTGGTTTGTTTTTTTTGTGACTCGGCGTTCTTTATAATTTCAGTTGTAATCTTTCTCAGTGTAAAGCGTTTTTATTTGTTCGTGTTTGGATTTAAGTTGCAGTTATTTCATCACATTGTCACTTTGTTTTAATTTGCATGTCATGTTAATTTCTGTTGGATATTTTCTTTTTTTGCTTTTTTCCCCCTTTTCTGTTCTCCCTCAACCTCACCCCCGCCTTGCTGTGTGTGTGTGTGTTGTGTGTGTGTGTGTGCGTGTGTGTGGTGCGCTCCGACCGCACAGAGATCCACCCCAGGATCTGTGTCCTGTGTACAGGCCCGGCGAGTGGGAGCAGCTGCCGTCAGAGAGGGAGCTCAATCCCTTCAGCCGCTACGAAGCCATGGATCCCAAACGGGCGATCGTTTTGGATGACATCGAATCGGCCCTGTCCGAAATCGGTAAGACGGTATCGTGGTTTTGATGTACTTCCTCTGGATTTCAGACGTTTTTGTGGATCTGACGCGAGTTTAAATTGCATTTCTTGAAATGTCCTTTGTTACATGTTCGGATTTATCAGGGAATGCGGAGAATGATCAGTCGGACAAGTCTCCATCAGATGAAGGCTTTACAGAGCTGGAGCCCACCATCAACGGGAGCACCGAGGAGAGAGAGGGGGCGTCCTGCGAAACGCCCAGCAGGGACCAGCTAGAGCTTTCAGGACCGAGCTGTACGCGTCAAGGAGACAAATCAGTGTTCAGCCAAAGTAAAGGGAAGCTGGACGAGGAGGAGGATGAAGGCGTTGCTCAGAACTGCTCCATCGAGGACGGGGAGTCGACTCAAGCGTCCTTCGAGACGGAGAGACGGGGTGACTCGCAGGACAAGCCCTCGTGCCAAGAAGTGACCAAAACCAAAGATATCAAATCAAAAGGCCCGAAGAGCTGCTAACTAGTATAGATAATAAGATAATGGGCACAGCCGTGGACCAAAACGGAAAGCAGAGTCTGGAGGAGGCGTCGGAGGTTTGTGGACAGTCTGGTTCGAAGGGACAAAGTCTGAGCAGACCAGACGAGGAGGACGAGCTGAGTGAGGAGGAGAGACGGAACAAGTCGTGGCTGCTGGAGAGAATTCAAGCCCCTATTGAAGGTACACATCATTCATCAACTTCATCCTTTTGTACATTGCCAACAATGTAATGGTAGGTCTGTAATGTACAACCTTTGTTTTTGGACTTTGTTTCCTCTCTGCGGAGCACAAACCGATCACATGTTCTTTTTCTTATTTTGTTGGTGCAGACCTGCTCCTCTCATCTGAGGAAAAGAGCAAGAACCCACCCATGTTCCTCTGCTTCAAAGTTGGAAAACCAATGAGGAAGTCCTTCGCCACGGCCCTGACGTCCAGCCCGGCCCACCTGTTCGGCCGAGGGAAGCAGCCGGAGTACTGGTTCGCTGTGCCGCAAGAGAGGTGAAGTGATGACAGGCTCATTCATAAGTAACCGCGTGTCCAGTAATCCATCCGTTTCTTCTGATGGCTTGACCTCCAGGTTGAAGCGTCTGTGTGACTCAGCAGTGTACTAATGCGCTCCCGCTGCCTGTGTGTGTTTCAGGGTGAACGACCTGTATGCATTTTTCGTGCAGTGGTCTCCGGACGTGTACGGGAAGGAGGCCCGAGAGCAGGGCTTCGTTGTGGTGGAGAAGGACGAGCTGGACATGATCGATAACTTCTTCAGTGACCCTGCATCCTGCAGCTGGGAGGTGTGTGGAGAAATGTGCAGCTTCCTTCAAACTGGATGACCAGAAAGGGGGGGAAAAAAAAATAAAAACACTTATAATATGGAAACATGTTTGCTATGCTGCCTGCTTTTTGAACTTATGCCCTGTGGATCGTTTCTGTGTTCAGATCATCACTATTGACGAAGCAAAGCGCAGGCAGAGTTTCGGCAGCTGTGACGGAGACCTGGCTGTGGATTCGCTGCCGTTACTGAGTGACACCAGCGACCTGCTGCAGGACACACACATCGAGAAGGTAACCATCGGATATGTTTGAAATATTGCGCATTTCACTGACATCAATAAATCCGCCCTGTGTGGCTGCACTGATGGGTGATCGAAGACTTTTCCTCCGTGCGGACGGATGCAGTAATGAGCGATGTGTTTGTTGTGCGCCAGCTTGCCTGTCGGCTGCCGGCGCGTGTGCAGGGTTACCCCTGGAGGCTGACCTACAGCACAGAGAAACACGGCACCAGTCTGAAGACTCTGTACAGAAACCTGGCAGATGTGGACAGTCCTGTGCTGCTGGTCATTAAAGACATGGATAACCAGGTAGGCGCGGCCTGTCAATGTTTTATTTGTGTTAAGCCCCTGGTTCAGCAGTAAACGGCCATGGAATTTTCTCAGAGCTGCAATCAGCTGTAAATAAAGGTGTAAACTTTCAGTGTTTTTCAGATTTACTCTTCTTGCTTCTATTTCAGATCTTTGGAGCATTTTCCACTCACCCTTTCAGAGTGAGCGAGCACTGCTACGGCACAGGAGAGACCTTCCTGTACAGCTTCTGTCCTGAAATCAAGGTGCCAAATCAGTTAGCAGTTTGTTTTTCTGCCAAATCTTGATATTAATTGTGATATAACATGTATTTGCAGGTGTACCGCTGGACAGGGGAGAATTCTTACTTCGTGAAAGGCAATACTGACTCTCTGCAGATGGGAGGAGGAGGGTGCGTAGATCCACTTGTGAACTGTGCCTCATTTGACTTTTCTTGGGAGTTTTTCTGTTCATCTCGACTCTCTTCTGTACCCGCAGTGGTCAGCTGGGCCTGTGGCTGGACGCCGAGCTGTACAGAGGCACCACCACCAAATGCGCCACGTTCAACAACCAGCCGCTGTCCTCCCAGCAGGACTTTAACATCCACAGCCTGGAGGTGTGGACCTTCGAGTAGCTCCTCCTCCTCCACCTGTCCCAGCTACGCCTGCATTCACTCCCACATGCAAAGCACTAAAACAAAACAAAAAAGAGATAAAAAAAAAAAAACCCATCCGAGTCTTTTGCGCACCGCTCAGAGGGAAGCCTCGCCGCCCACCAGTGACACTAAACGTTCCTGGTTTCCGAGCTGAACCGTCTGCCTTCAGTAGCCTTTCCCGAGGTGGGTTTGATCTGCAGGTGGGCCGACGAGCCTCGGTTTATCACCTGCCTCAGACATCAGACGAAATAGCTCCAGCTTTCCCAGCATGCCTTGCGGCTGCCTTACCACCATTAACACGAGGAGAGACCCTGTCGCTGTGGGGGCTGAAGAAGCCAGTTTAGTCTGTCGATGTTACTGTTTTTTTTTTTTCTTGATCATGGAGCTGAGTTGACAGTGATGAGTCCAGTAATGTCGTCGCTTTGTGCAAAAGTAACGGTCGGTAAAAGTATGTTTGTCCGGAAATGTACAGGATATCGTAGTGAAGGAATTTGGGACTTCTTTTTTTTTTTTTTAATGCCATAATGAACTTGAAACTTGAATCAAAGTGGCCAGATTGGATTTGAAATCCTCCGCCGTCACGTGAGGTTTCAGTGTGGAAAATAGTTTACAGTGGGAAGCCGTTGCTTCTGTTTTCCCCCGTTCCCTTATTTTTAAAGTTTTACATGATTAGTGAGCTTCGTCACATTCACACTTCAAACCTGCTGGTGTGACCGGGAAACACATACGATGACCAAATATTTTATTTTTAATTTCGTGTTTTGCTGTAAGCTCCTCGTATTTTATAAAAATGCTTCAGATTTTTTTTTTTTTTCTTACGTTTTATTTTTTATGATAATGTTCAGTTTTTCTATGGCGTTCTTTTTTTGTTGTTGTTTTTAGTAGAGATGTTGTGCTAAATATTGCCAGTATTAAATTCATATATATGTCGCCTTGGCTAATTTATATTTGATTTTTTTTTTGTTTTGTTTGTTTAATTTGCAAGTCATTCATGTTCAGCCATTTACAGGCAGTTGAAAATGTCACTTTGCACTACAGGATGAATAGACGGCCCCTTTTGTAATAAATCCTTTTTTTTTTTTTTTTTTTTTTGTCAGATTGTTTCTGAATGTAGTTCAATCACCACTGCAGGAGGGAGGCTGTCTGTCCACAGCTACTGCTTTACTTAAACAAATGCAGGAAGGAAAAAAAAAATAAAAGGGACCATCAGTCTTTGCACTCTGACATGCCACTAACTCAACATTCAAATCTACTAACACGACAAGACAAACGTGCATTTGTATCCTTTGTATTGGACACAGGCTTGTAGTGCATGAATATGCAGCACTGCAGACGTCTGGCGCCACTATCAGCGATACCTGCCATACGATTAGCCACTAATGCCAGTTATCGCTTCAGGTGAAAATGAGCTCTTTTGTCTTCAGCTGTTCAATGTTGTAACTGTGAATGCTCCCCCAAGTATTATTTCCTGTGAATCCAAAACTGCTGTGTGCTGTGATATCACTAAGGATCTATTTATTGTGTTGTTACTGCAACCACATTTAAATCCGAATAAATGTTAAATATACACTCATATATATATTAACTGGTTGTGTTGTTCAATTCTTTTCTTTTTTTTCTGTATGCTCAAGAAAATATGTTTTTGCTACAAGGTAGGCTACTTTTAATTCAAAATGTGTTGTAATGAATGAATCGTTGAAAACTTAGGTGTACCTGTAATGTAGATTTTTACAAGCACAGAGTTGAACATGTGCAAACACAAATGATTAAAACATTTGTGTGGGAGGAAATGGGCTTTTTCATGCAAATTATTGTTTGTGCACGTGTGTTCAACTTTGTACAAGGTCTTTAGTTTCTGCACATTTATTGATCTTTAGAATGCTGCTTGGTTGTTTCCTGTCATGACAGGGGTGTGTCAGGGGCTGTTCCAAGACATGAGCAGAAAGTAATAAATAGAAACGTTATTTGAAATTGTGGAAATATTCTTTGAAAAATAATTTTTTCTTCTAAAATGCATTGAGTGGTTTTTAGTAACATCTGCAGATGCTCATTCAATTGAACTTGCCAACAAAGATCAAAAACTACTCAAAGATGTATGAATTGATGTTAAAATGTTGATATTGAGATGAACAGAAATAATATTTACAATCAGTCATTTTTAAAGCTCCTTTTTCCTGATAATAGTGACCTCAGTTAATCGAGTTGTGCAGGGCATTGTGGTCCCTCTTCATGTGAATAGACGATCTTTAGCGCCGTTACCGACATACGGAAGCGTTTCCACCGACTTGTAACCAGCAGCAACATAACACCGAAATGAGCTCGGAGAGTGCGCAATGCCCGGACAACACTGCAGACATGGCGGAGAAAGATTCCCGTTCCAGGAAAGAAACACGGCGTTATTGTAATTTCTGTTTAATAGTGAGCGACGGAGATCCAGAAGCAGAGATTCTGAAGAAGGTGAGATGCTTTCAGACGCTGCGGACGTTAGAAAACTGAAAATGTGAAAGTAAGAGGACTTCTTTTTGGTTTCTTTTTGTTTTACAGTAAGGTCCAATTTCCCTCTTTTGATATTTCATTTTACAGCAAAGAGGAGAGAATAGAAACGACAAAATACTTTATTAATCCCAAAGGTCTTACGGTCTCCAGGAAATCAGTACTATAAACAGTTCTAAACATGAGTGCATCATTAAAAAAAGTAATAATTAAAAATAGTGTGTATAGGCACACACATGTTAAGTTGTTTTCCAACAGCCAACAACTTCTAGAGGCTTGAATAAACTTCCTAATTTTACAGTTTCCAGTTCAACAAATGTTTTTTTTTCTGTCCCATTTTGATGCCAATCATAAATTTAGTGAAACATGCATGAAAATCGTCTTATACACAAGAAACTGAACAAACAAGTGTTCTTTAAAAGGATCTGCACTTAAGGGCGAATGAGCAGTGACCGCTGGCATGTCTTCTGGTGGTCCTACACTCCTCCACATCCAGGTGGAGACACTGCTGATGCTACCTGTCCTGCTACCTGTCCTGAGTAAAGCATACTTTGTGTAACATTGTGTGTATGTATGGCTTTTTGAAATGTCCCTTCCAATTTCCGATTTAAGATATCTCAATAAGTGATCGTCAAACCGTCTGCCATATGGAAACATGACAGTTCAACTTTATTTCTAATTTTTCAAATATTTCAAATAGTTATTTCAAGGCACTTTTTTTAAATTTCCACACAAACTAGCAGAGACAGAAAGAGATGGAGGAATTATAAAACTCGGTTTCAACAGGAAGAAACCTGCAGAACCAGAATCAGGTGGAGACTTCCTGCTGTTTCAAACAATGACAATGCGAAGTAAGCATGAACAAAGACTATACTGGTACATATAACATACAACTATGCATTTCACCATCCATTAATGCAATATGAAATGGGATTCAAAAACTGTCTAAAGAAATCATATTAAACCTTTCCAGAAGATTTCACAAATGACAGATGTTAGTTAGAGAGCAGGTGATTAGGAGTTTGTTGAGGTCAACAGCGTCTGTTCTCAGTCTACTGTTTTGATCATCTATGATGTGATGGGAAATGTATCCAGCAATCACAATGGTTAAGAGGATACAGACATATTCAGAAAATCTAACTCACAAAATGTCATAAAAACAGTCGGTCAATCATCTAACAGTCAGTTGCTTCTGCTTTTTTTCCGGATATTTGATCACACATCCACAGAATGACGAGCTGGTGTGTTTCAAAGACATTTGCCCCGCTGCTCCTCACCACTACCTGGTTGTGCCCAGAGAGCACCTTGAGAGCTGTAATACACTGCACAAAGGACACATCGGACTTGGTCAGTAGAAAAAAACAAAAAAACAAAAGCAGAGGTACTGGTATATCAGCAGTAAATTGCATTTTTCTCATCTTTGTGTTGTCAAATACGAACACCTCTTCTTTCACATGGCTTCTTCAGTTTCTCTTTGCATTCAGCCTGAAAAATAAATCCTTTTTTTCATCATCTACAAATAAATGTCTCGTATCCAACAGTTAAAAGGATGGCTGAACTGGGAAGAGAGGTTCTCCGAGAACAAGGAGTCACTGATATGACGGATGTGAGGTAGGGAAAGGAATTTCAAAAGAAGTGATGAAAAATATAAAATGATTACAAGAGGGATACCACAAATTTGACAAAAAAACTTTTCTCACAGTGTTAAATAAAAGATTAAAATTGCTTAATTTTCACTTGATCATTTGAAATGATTGTCACATTTGAATGCACTGAACAACTTTAAAAAATTTGATGATAATCTAGCTTGAATGCATGACTGTATTTTTTGAGCAGGCTGTTTTTCTCTCTGCCATGTCTGTCTCTGTGCAGGCTGGGCTTTCACAAACCCCCCTACACTTCAGTGCACCACCTCCACCTCCACGTCCTCGCCCCTAGCAGCCAAATCCATAAAAGCATGTTGTATAAATTCATTCCAGGATCTGTTCGCTTTATTACTGTAAGTATGAACGGCCACTTCTCATTTCATCAATCATCATATTTTAATAAGGAACACAGAGCACTAAGGTCACTGCACATACTTTCAACATTTTTCCTTTCTTATATTGTGACATGTAGGCCTATAAACAAACTCACTACCAGACATCAGAGTGCATCTTCCTTTGAGCTTATATTTCTATGTCATATCTGTCCTAAATTAATGTTTTCTCTTCTTTTTTTTTTTTTTTTGCAGGTAAGCTACCTCATCAAGAATCTAGAAGACTACAGAAACCACACATGTACTTTATAAGCTGCTTATCAGTTCAACAACAAACCAGCAGTTCTTAACCGGACTTTAGGTCATCGCACGGCACAAGAACAGAACCTCTGACTGAACGACCGTCACTGTGAAAATGATTTTAAAGTACTGTGTGATGTTTACAGAGTTTATGATCCATTAAAGAATATGCAATGTGTACATTCTGTGTGCAGATATGTACGTATGAATGAATGTATGTGTGTAGGCAAAATATAAAGTGAAACTTATTTTATGATCATTACAAATGCAATGCATTCATATATTTACAGTGATCTGATGAATATTCTTTTTATAATAAATGGCTTTTCAGGTTCTTCAAAATCAAAACAAATGGGGAAATAGATTGACATCATGCTCTGCCAGTTTTAGCTGCTTTACATTCTGTAGCTTCAGGTAAATATTTTACAATGATGTATTTTACCAGTTTACTATTACTGATGTGTGTACATGTATTTATACTTTAAATGCATTCAGTAAAAGAGAGTGGCACTTTGTTTCCTTCCACTTTAAAGGGATACTTCAACATTTTGGCAAATTGGCCCGTTTAGCACAATTCCATTGTCATTTCGAACAGCATACTTACTTTTTTGTGAGGACGAGCTATTGTTTATCCAGAGGTGAGTCGGGGAAGGTTTTCGGGACGGACACAATGGAAGTGGATGGTATTTTTGGTTCCCCTCATCAAACTCATCAAATACAAAATCCAACAACCCTAAAACACTTTGGTGGACACGTTATAATCCGCACATTAACTACGCTGTGAAATATTAATGCAAAATTATGAGATTGAATTGTTTATGTGAAGATTGCTAAGACGGAACTACTTACTAAACATGGCGTCTGGGCGTAGTGATTTCAAAAGAAAAAGTAGTTCCCAGTATTTGCTTCAGTGTCGTAACGCAGGCAATATTATTTGTTGGTGTTCCACGGCGTAGTGAATGTGCGGATTATAACGTGTCCACCAAAGTGTTTTGGGGTTGTTGGATTTTGTATTTGATGAGTTTGACGAGGGGAAGCAAAAATACCATTCACTTCCATTGTGTCCGTCCCGAAAACCTTCCCCGACTAACCTCTGAATAAACAATAGCTCTTTAAATCTTTTATCACTGTTTTAGCCTGTTATCACTTTACACTGGGAAAACACCGTGGGAGTATCCACACACAGTGAGAACATGCAAACTCCACTCAGAGAACCCCCCAAGTTCAATCTACGGTCAAACATGGACTATCTTCCTCTCACAGTCCTCTCTATGACCTTCATTCACCTGCACCATTCTAATGTTTTATGTCGATTGTTTTATATTGTTCGTCTTTAGGTATTTTAGCACTGTTCATTTGTACCTTTGTGTTTGCTGCTACCAACAGGTCCCTCTTGAAAATGAGACCCTGGGTCTCAGTAGGGCCAACCTGTTTAAATAAAGGTTAAAAAAAAAAAAAAAAAAAACTTTTCTAAACCTACACTATTTTTCAAATGCTGTTATCTCTTAACTCAAACCAACTAAAGAAGGGAGAACAATAAAAAACAGTAAATAAAAAAAAAAAATCGGCGAAACAGATAAAACAGGAAAACGATTAAAAAAGAAAATGGCTAACACTTCATATATAGATAAAATATTGAAATATACTTTAAAAAGAAAAAAAACAAGGATAATTAGAACGGATAAAGCAGCAAAATGTTATAAAGAAACTACAAAAAAACCCTTTAAATCTAATAAAGAGCACTTTTCTAAATTGTAGTGAGAAACTTTATGACAGATTTTTTCAAAATAAGACGAGAATTTTATGAATGAGGCGTCCGCTCTTCAGACACGCCCATATGACGTCACGGTAGGAACTGACGTTGCCGCGTGATTGCTCAGTAGTTTAGTTAGATTGTAGCTCAGAACACGTACAGTATGAACACTGGGAGATCTTCTGAGGAGGAGGACTGTCCTTTCTGTCAAATAGCAAACAATCAGACCGACACGGAAATCCTCGAGAGCGTGAGTGGAAACTTTATCCCTGTTTTCATGGAATTCAGGAAGTAGAGAGGACTGATTTTTGTTGTATATATATATATATACGTGTGTGTGTGTGTGTGTGTGTGTGTGTGTGTGTGTGTGTGTGTGTGTGTGTGTGTGTGTGTGTGTGTGTGTGTGTGTGTGTGTGTGTGTGTGTGTGTAGGATGACGAGCTGCTCTGTTTCCGGGACGTGAAGCCTGGAGCCGTCCATCATTTTCTCGTCATCTCCAGGATTCATATCGACAACTGCAAATGTCTCAAACAGAACCACATAGCTCTTGGTGAGAAACATCCTGTACTCATTTGCATATCGATGACCAATTATCAGTACTCCTCACAAGACTGCCTTCTAATTGATCGGTTGCAGTGAAAATAATAAAGCAGCTAAAAGTAACAGCCATACAACCCAATTTGGAGACTGATCATGTTGCATTTATTCAATATTGGTTGATTTTCGAGACTTTTTTCAGTTCCAAAAATAAACATACTTCAAAAATATGTTTTGAATAGAAATAATGAGAGATGTATTATATACTGTCCATTTTGTCTGAAGTCACATGAGGTTGTATGACTAAAACGCCTTGATGACATGTGTTTGTTGATAGTGGAGCGGATGGAAAAAATGGGAAGGAGTGCTCTAGAGAAAGTCTGTGACCTAAAAGACATAAGGTAAAATAATTCCCCTCTGAATAATAATAGCAACTAATGGCCTTTTGAATTAATTATTTCTAGCATTATTCTTCAGCAAATATTTTGTGTCTTCTCGATCATCACTTTGCTAATGAATGTTCATTTTTATGTTCTGTCAACTGCTTTTCTGCACAAAGTATTGATTTCACACTAACACTGACGTCAATGTGTAGGCTGGGATTTCATATACCTCCGTTCTCATCGGTGCCACACCTCCACCTCCACGCTCTGGCTCCAGCCAGCCAGATGGCCTTCAAGTCACAGCTTCGCTATGGACCACAGTCTCACTGGTTCATCACGGTCAGTCCAGCCAGAATCATTCTGCTTTTTTGTGGTTTGCATGAAGAGCTCTCATGCTCTTTTTTTTCACTGAATTAATGCTTCATAAAGAGCATAAATGTTCTCTGTTTTTCTCTGTTGCAGGTAGAGGAAGTGCTCACTCAGCTGAAGAGGAATGGCAAGGTCACATGAAAAGATATAAAGTGTCATTACGGTGCAATATTATGATCAAGACGATAAGTTAAGTATTTTAAATGGATGCTTTGTGCAATTTTAAAGCAGTTCTCTGGCTGCATTGCCATTTTTCACTTTACATGTTAGAACCATATCAACTTGTAGAGAACCGTAAGAAATGAAGTGAAAACTGAGCATAGGCTGCTTTCAAAATCAATTTACTTGAGTTTCTATAAAGTAACCATTTGGTATGAAAATATATTAATATTCTGCACTTTTATGTATATAATAGGCCTTTTAAAACATCGTTTTAGATTTTATATATTCTACTTTGTCTTCCTTGAATAAAGAAACTGGAATAGTCAACGTGGCTGATCAATTTAGCACTTTGTCTTGTAACAACAACAACCTTAAAATATGCATATTTAATAAAAACACAATGGGAAAGATTTGTGTTTACATTTTCTTGGTCCTTTTTTCCACTTCACAGAAACAGTGCAATTCATTTGTATGGAAGTTTGATAAGGTCAGGAGACAGTGGGTCCAAAGTGTGTTATGTGGAGGTGTTTACCATGTTTTAAAAGCAGCAGACAATATGTAAACATAAAATCGCAAGATGAACAAGACTTTAGAGTATCTGCATACGTAAACGGGGACATCTCAGTGACTCATTGGTGGGATTGAGGGATGTGATTAACTGGGATTAATCCCAATCCCAAATATCAGCATTTTCCTCTTCTCCTTTCTTCCTGCTTCCTTCTTCTCTCCACTAGCATTTACTACTTTTCTCTCCAATGCAGACCTCCAGCTCTTTGGGTTCTTTCCCATTTGGTCCCCACTCTTTCAGATGATCTCAATTAGCAATCATTTTAACTCTTCAAGAATAGATTATGAGTTCTTTTTTGTTCTGTCTGAAAAGTGTTTGACGTATAAGGTAAGACCTTATCAGATGAAAATGATTTTTCATATTTTGTGTACAGTGAAACATTTACTTCACAGTATTTTAAGCACAATGTGTTTCCTTGTGCTTTTTATTGACACAGGAGAAAAACATGAAATATCTGTCTCCTGTATGAACTGACGATCTGACTGTCACTGGCGAATTAAAAATAATTTTATTCCTCATTTCAGCGTTCACTTCTTGCCTCAAGCCACTTGATGTCAGTAGAGCGTAACTTCAGCTCTGAAGACTGGGGTGAATGGAGGATCCTGAGCAACAGCATTCCTCAAACAGTCAAACAGGAAACATCAGTACCGCAATCATGATGTTAATTGTCTTATTTCTTTTTTTTTCTCCTCTACCTACTTTGTCACTACAATTCAGCAATGTGATTGTAGCTTTCACATGTTTGGTATTAGTGACAGTGCTGTCTGCCTGCTGGATCACGTGGATCAATTTAAACAATTCCAGATATATCTTTGCAACATAATTCATGGTTTCTCAATTGTAAAAATTAGTGAAACTTGTAGTATGAATTTCATTGGCTCATGTAAAGATCCAGTAAGAAGCGAATCACTGATGATCGTAATGAAAAAAAGGAATAAAAAGCAATACAGATGGGTGGTTGTTAGCAGAAAATAAACCTGACAGCAGCTGCAGTGACCTTTCAAAATGAGCATTGTAATATGAGTAAAGGAGTATAAAGAGAGCAGTATATTTACAGCCATTTATTCAAACCAGGACACTGTACATCTATACATCACAATCCATAATTCAATATCAAAAATGCAAACCACATTTCATGCAAAATGTTGGAATCGTGTGACAGAATGTGCAAAATATACGATGAATGCACGGTCAACAGAGACAGTCCCTCCAGAGCTAAATCCACTCCATCATGATCCAAACTCTATCAATGTGAAGCGGTGAGAGAACATATCCACCCACTGCCACTTCATAAACCTGCAGAGCCTCTGGAAAACAGCATGTATGCTGTAGAGAAATCACTGAATATTCTGACTCCAGCATGAGAAGTAAGATACACAACACACATCATGTCCCGTTTACCAGTACTGTATCTTACCAAATACATTTTGCTGCATTGCAACACTCAAAACGTACTATTACATGCAAACACTCTGAGGGGACTTCCCAGTGTTGTTTAGGCCAAGCAGAAATGCTGTAGAATATAGACTATGGACTAAAACATAATGGTCTGTAGCCCCTCATCCAAAAAAGTATGCATAGGCCTATACCTTCTTAGATTGAACTGTGAGGAATGCATGTGACTAATGTATGTCAGGGTGTTCAACATGCTGTCAGCCATCAATCATAGTGGTTTACATTTTTATCTGTAAAATAAATATCCAATTCATTGCATTACCGGTGAAACGAAGCTTTTGCTGTTTTGGCCAGTGTGTGTGTGTGTGTGTGTGTGTGTGTGTGTGTGTGTGTGTTACACATCTGGAATGCAGTGTTCTCAGACACAGTAAACGTCTGTGTTTATTAATCTTGTGTCACTGTGCTGTTCTGGTCTCTAGAAAGTCCATTTTTGATCCAGATGAAGTATCCTCCCAGCAGCGGGCGCTGGAGCACGCGGACATGGCCGAGACTGACGTTACATTCCTGACATTCCACGTCGACGTGCTCCTGCGCCGCTGTAGCCCCGCCCCCTCCCCTCCATCTAGCCCCGCCCCTACGCTCGTCAACAACTGGAATCCAGCTATCTGTATTTTCGTCCACTAGCACTAGCTAGCCCGCTAACGATGATTCATTGCGCTCGTAAAAACAAGAGTTAGCCGAATTGGATTAACATGCATCCGCCGTCGTCCGTGTGAAATACGCTTGGCGTCGACAAGCTTGTGCCGATGTGCAGCCAATGCAAGCTGAAGGACCGACGAGAGCGGAGAGACCGAGCAGCAAACCGTCCTTTAGCCGTGTGTGAAAGCAGCTAGCGGCTTCGGGAGATAACGACAGCAGCCTGACAGCTGCCTTCAACAGGGACGTGGCTGAGGTTTTACTCGCTGACACAATGAATCGTCTCTGACATTGGTGAGTGTTATTTGTTAGCCTCACGCTGGGTTGTGAAATGCTAAGAGCGACTGGCTAACTGTGGGCTTGTTTGTAGCAGCAGCTGCCCAGAGCCACGCCTGGGCCATTTAAACTGATGTTAGCTGCCCCCGAGACCACCAGACCATATTTAAATCGTGTGTCTAAATAACTGCATTCTGTAGCATTTTAAATGTTTCCCTGTCCGCTCCTCCTCAGAGAGGAAAGAGGCCCAGTCGGTTGTCACATTGGAGTAATCGGAGCCCATATCTACTGAGGTGGGTCTTCTCGGTTGACTCTACGGTGGTGCCGCTGAAGATCTGTGGCTGAGCAGAAAGTCAAGAGCTTGCCGATGTTGTTTTGATCACCCGGAGCTGCCAACATGATGCCGGTAAGTGTACACAACTTTCACTCTGCTATGGTAGAGTAAGTACTAATCCCTCCATTCCTCCCTGCTCTCACTTCCATTGATTTGAACGGTCCCTTTTTCTTCAAAATCGAGCCTGAGTGCACTGCGGGATGTGTTCTGTGACGTGCTGTTTTCTTAAGACCTTTCAGGACAATCATTGAAATGCAGTGTTATTTAAATCAAATATAATACCTTAGATTTAGTGCAGAATACATTGATGAATACATTGATAAGCATTGTATTATTTCTCTCCTAAAATTAGACATTTTTAGCTGGATTTCTCTGCATGCTGGGGAGTAACAATGTCCTACTTATTAATTGAAAATATGGGCATATGTTACATAAAAGCATATTCAATCATGTCTATGCCACATAACAATTTCATGATATTTTATGTGACTACTAATATAATTTTTACTTGGAAAGAAATGCCGATGTGAACACTACAAAAGGCCGAAACGCTGATTTGTAGGGTCTGAAGCAGGAGATGATAACACAATCAGATATATGTGGCTGTGCACAGATTGATTTTCCCGAATATACTTAAAGTTCAAGCTAGATCTCTACATTTTTCTTTGCTACTGACGCTTAGCTTATCTGGAAGTGTGATCAGTTCCTGGAGAAAAAGTGCTCACCTGTAACTGCTGTTACTGCCGTCACCCTTATCTGGTGTACTTTACACTATCTTTGCGCCTGCAGAGTTTGTACCTGCAGGACGTGCATTTTTTCTGAGAGATAGAATGACTTAAAACATTCGAAACACGTAAACTGTATACTCTCGCTGTATTTGAGGGTTGCTCTATTTATAGTGTATTTCTGCTTCTACCGTAGGAACAAGGAGATTTGCAACTATTGGGTTCAGGCCTTGTAATTTTTCTATAGTTGGTTGAATTTGTGTTGAAGACTGCTGGAATAAATATTTGTTATTCTATTAGCAGTGAGTATTAAAGGGATTGGTCTATGTTGAATCAAGAACTATTTTTATTCTTTGGTTTCCCGTGCTGTTATTGTTTAAGACAGTCTGTGTTCCAAAGAATAGAATACCTGAATGGCAACGCCATTGCAGTCAGGCTTTGTTGGTACTTCTTTTGTTATCTTTAGTGCTGAGAATGCAGAGCTGAATTGTGGGAAAAGTGATTACGGGACTTTGGGCCTTCGGGGAGGGGAACATGAACTGCGACGCAGGATAAGTTTACAGAAGCTTCAGCAAGGTGTCATCACGAGTGGAGGTAATTCACTCCCGACCCGCTCTCGCTCCAAATTGCTGCGTATCGGTTGGAAACGCGGCGTCTGAGCAAACGTCTTTCCCCACTGTTATTAAAATAATGTGGGAATGCGAAACGAGAGCTTCAGAAGTAGACAGGAGTGCAAAGTAACAGAGGCTCTGTATTTGCTGCGGTTGCTGAGGATTGACTGCTACTGGAGCGTCCGTGGACAGTCGTACCCTGTGGCACCAACGGGCGATCACAGTCAGAGAGCCAGTGGAGCAGAGAAGCAGCCACACACTCGGTTCTCGCGTGACTCTGGCAGCCAATGAGACCTTGGCAGATCTGGGTCTGCGAGGCTGCGTCGACTAATGCTCTGTTGTTAAGGGGAACTTTTGAGCTGAGTAGATTGTCAAGTGGCATTAAGCTCACACAGTAGAACTGGGCAGAGCGTGACTTACAGGAAAAGTGAACGTTACTCTTACTGGCGCGTCGCTGTTTCCTATAGACTCACTGGTTTTAAACATCTTCACTCGGACCATTTTAGTTGGATCACCAAGCACTTATTAATTTTATTTTTATTTTTTTTTTAAATTCAGGTTTGAATATGAACAGACGAAAAGAACCAGTTATTGATTTATTTAACAACTCTCACCTGTTAAAGTGTCTCCATCTATTTTTTATAATGGTTGAAGTTATATACATTGAGGGCAGCAGTCAGAGAGAGTAGTTAATCATGTTCATCAGTCTGATTTTAATAAAAAGAACATGTCTTTTGTTAAATGACACAACAAATCTTGGAATATCACCTATATTATATTTCCTACCTCGTTTACAGCACTACTTTTCAGTAGTAATACCTTTTCAAGTGAAAACAGAAGATTTACAAAATCTATTTATGCTTGAATGAACATGCAGTGTCTGCTTTACCACTTTGCAACGGCAGAGCCACAGGAGCTGTTGTGTGGGTTATTCAGGGTAAAACATCTTGTGTGCCGCAAAAAATAAAGCCCAGCTAATGAAAGGGCTTTTTCCCTTGCTAATTTTATGCATGAGTACTTCACAAGCTGAGGTTGATTAGATGTTTTGGTTTATTTCACATCAATTGTCACATCATTATCTTATCTTTCCGCCATACGGTTCAGCGGGATTTCAGCCGGATGCACAATGTTTGGCAGAATTGGGTTGCGTGAAATGGGTAGATTACATCACATTCGATGTTCGTTAGACATGTCAACACCTTGTGTATGACTGGCAGTCTTTGATTTAGCTGTGTGTGTTAACTCCCATCATATTTACTCATACTGATCAAAGCCTGTTTGTTTTTTTTATTTGTACATGTTCAGAATTTTGTTGAGTCACTGCCATAGTCTGAGTGTTGAAGTTACGGACTCTCCTTTGCTTTTATTGTGTTTAAGTGGTGTAAATATATGGGCTTTGTGAGAGGTTCTTTCACGGGCAAACATGAATGTTTGTACATTTGAAGCAGTATTTCTTCTGTTTCTCAAGCACCTTTCTGTGCTCACGTCTTTGCGTGCAACAGACTGACCGGTTCCTTTAGATCCTCGGCTGATGCCTGCTTTGGATGAAGCGTGAGAAACTGCATTTTTTATTGATTTATTTTAGCAGCCATGCAGAGTGAGGAGGATCCCTGTCTTTCCTGTGACAGTGCCCCCACCTGTCCACCATCACCGTTACCGTTTTCATAAAAGAGTCGAGGAAAGGCCCGTCCAAGGGACACCAATAGACGGACTTGTCGTCACCCTCCTCCACCCACGTCCACCACCTCGTGACTCCCTCGCTCATTTTCTTTCTTGCTGTTTATTTTGCACTAGCTCTGTCTCTCCCCTCCCTCGCCGAACAGCACATGCAGTCAGTGATTTCTTTTTTTTTTTTTTTTTTTCCCTCCCTCCCAAGTCTCCTCTGCAGCACTTTTCCTAATGCACGCGCCGCTGTCGGGTGTAGAGGTCTGCTCGGGATGGCATAACAATTAAGTCTCATGCCTGCAAAAGCGGCAGAGCTATGATGAAGAGGTTCGTGACTATAGTGCTACGCAGCCTTGTTAACCTCTCCAAGGAGAGCCCCATCTGGGCAAAGGAGCATCACCCGCCGCCAAAGAAGGAGAGGAGGAGGAAACGGAGGGCGAGCAGGAGATCCAAGAGTATGGGCAGACGCAACTTAGTGAGGGCGGTTCGTATTCCACCGGTGGTCACACAGCTGGATCAGCGGACCTTCTTATTTCTCTGCATGTTTATTGAGCTTCTTTACCTGAGAGCGCAGTTTAAAAAGTGTAATTAGTTTGATTGAAAACTAAGATATTTGATCGCGCATCCTGAAGACTTGTTTTTATATCCCGGTCCAAGCTTTTTTTTAATGGTTTAATTGTTGTTATGCTCTACTTGTCATTTGTTTCCATCATTCAGATGTGCAGCTTTTTGATCACATATGGATCAGAAATGCATGGTTTTCCATCAGAAGAAGAAAAGACTTTCCATTTTATCTGTATTCAAAGTGGTGCTGTTGCTGTCCCCACTGAGCTGTTTGGTGTGTGTTGTAGTGTGTTATGCAGCTGGTATAGAACTCCTGCATCCCCTGGGAATCGGCAAAGTAATTATCCATCAGTAAAAACACAGCTAATCTCCAGTGTGCTCACAGCTTCTTCTTTCAGATTTTCCCTTCATTTACATTTATTCATAATAGAATCAGGAACTAACCTGAACCCATCTGTTGGTTCTGTGAAGGAATGGCAGGAAGAAAAAAGATCCTTTCATGTCCATCAGCTTCAGCACCATTTTCTTTTCTTCAGATTATTTTGTTTCTGAGTCGGTTGAGTAAAGCCACACAGCGAAAGTGATCATATGCTTTCATTCCGGCTGCTGCAGACAGGATGAGTCACTTTTGTCTAGAAGAAGCTAAAGGGGTTACACTCCATCAGTGACAGTGAGTGAAGCTGGGTAATGTGACAGAATCATGTCCCGGTAATTCCGGGAGCAGGGCTCTTCCTTGCTTCGCATGTCCTAAATCGCCACAAGAAAAACGTTTTCCGTGAAGCAGTCGAATCGAGTTCAGCCTGCTAGAAAAATGACCTCCTCATCTGGAAACTGTATTTAACTGGTCTGATTTGGTCAGTGGAGGCTCAGTGAAGCAGGCGTTGGAAAAGTAATGTGGCTGAATTAGAAGGTTTAGGTGGGATAAAAATAGCTTCAGGGTTCCCCCCCCCCCACAGAAAATCATGTCTTTTCAAACACGTCTTGTGTTTCTATGCTTTATTTCGAACTTGCGTTCCATACTTGCTTTGTTGTAGACACTTTGGATCTGTGCACTTTATTCCACGAACTCCCCGCCATCCCCTTTCTCTGTTCTGCTGAGGTGAGCGAGGACTGTCACATTAAACAGGAAGGCACTCCTCAGAGCTTTTTTTTTTTTTTTTTTTTGTGCCACAGGAAACAATGAAAGTCTGCCTGCCAGTGCAGCAGGAAAGAAAACACTTTGAGGAGATGAGCTGTAACGGTGGATGTCGAGGAGTTTTCTTGTATTAATCAGATTTACAAGATAAGTTTAACAAGATGAATGAACCATACCAAAGCTTTTTTTTTTTTTTTAGACAGTCATATCACTTGTACCTCTTTTCCTACTTGTCATTTTTCTCTATGAAGTTGCTGAGTATTGTACAATCCAAAGCTGTTTACCTCAGAACATTTTGTCAAATTGAATGAATGTACTTTTTTTTCTCCCCTCTCCAACCTAAATCAAAATTGGAACGGCTATTTTTTTTTTTAATGCCCTACAGAAAGCATTCAACCCAGTGAGTCAGTGCTTTTCAGTGGCTGAATCTCTTCAGATAGGATGTATCTGCTTCAACCATCTGGATTTGGGTTTTTTTTTTTTAACTGGCCTTCTTCCAGCATTGCTCCTTCAGGGGCAACGATGGACGGTGGGGGTGTGTGTGTGTGTGTGTGTGTGTGTGTTCGTGTGCATACAGGGCTATTTATTGACACAGCGGTTTCATTTTGGGGAAAAAAAATTTCTGAACAGACCATAAAAAGATTGAGATTCAAGGTATACGTGCCATATTCAAAGAAATATGACAGAACTGCGTCACCAAAAAAGTCTGGATTAACTCTGTGTGTAGCTCGACTGTGTAGGAAGCAGAGGGATGTTTTTAACTCCAGACACACATGTAAAGTGTTTACTTACGTTGGTCTCACTGACAGATAAACTGATGCTGTGGCAGCCGATCTGAAAGCCCCATCATGTAATCTCTTTGCTTCAGTCGTCACACCGAAGCGGCTAGCTGGATGTCACCAATACGAATTGCTGATTTCCTGTCGGTCGCCGCATTGATCGCCCTCACAGTGTCGGGCAGCGACTCTCTGGTTTGATCAGTCAATGATCACATGTGTACCGCAGACATTTTAAAGTTGCTGCATCTCAGCTTTCTTCAGTCTTCTACTCTCGGCTTTCATTTGAAGGTGTACACCTTTGGGGAAGCCGCTAGATTGGATCTGGACCCACCTGAGTCCACCAGAGGTTATTTTGAATGTATTTTATGGAAAAGAGAGGAAACTGTTTCTGTGTTTATGATTTTTGCTGATATATAAGTATTGTCGGAAGCATGTAAAGGCACGCATTGCTATGTTGAACCTTTCAGTCTGAACTGAGCGTGAGTGTGTGTGTGTGTGTGTGTGTGTTCCTCGCCATATAAGGCTTTGATCATCATAAACAGGAGTGTTGCAGGCACAGGCATGCGTCCACTGGCAGCTCAAACATACAGTGTGACAGGAAAATGTTTTATCTGCATAGCAGGCTTCACACACCTTCAGCTAGATTGTTGCCTGTTTTCCATCCTTTCATCTTGCCGCGTCACTCATTCCTTGCCTGATCTTTTTGCCCCTCTTACAGATGATATTGACGGTGTACCTCAGCGATGGGGAGCAGGCCGTGTCTGAGGTGCCCATCACTCCCGAGACCACGTGCCGCGACGTGGTCGAGTTCTGCAAAGAGCCCGGCGAGAGCGGCTGTCACCTGGCCGAGGTCTGGAGAGGCAACGGTAAGACCAGGCTGCAGCTGTGCCTAAATAAAACCTCCAGCGACACAAAATTAACTAAAATTCAGGACGAGTCCCTCTCGTCTCCCCGTGTGGGCTCAAGAAGTGAGTTGTGAAAAAGTAGGCGTCTCTGGCGCCGCATGAAGGTGAAGTAATCTGAAACCTCATTATCACCGAACCTGACAGGTCATTTGCATGCTTGAGAATTTCATTTTGTGAAGCGTTTAGCCTTTAGCTTTCCTTATTAATGGTAAGCAGCTCTGTATTAATGAAGGTTGAGGTGCTGATCGTTGCCCTGTCTGACTCCGAGTGGAAGGAAATTGGTCCTGGACGAAGCACAAGGACAATGAAACAGACATGATCGACTAAATCCACTACTGAATTTCCACTTAACCTTATTACCCTGGAATTATCCACTTGAAGAACAAACGCGTAGGTCAGAAAAGGGTTACGTTCCACGCAGTCTACCTCACTGTCACAACAGATTCCGCTCCGTCCGAGCGATTCACTGTGATCGCTGCGCCGCGCTGACACACCCCGTGCTATCAGCATTTTTTCAGGAAGGGTCCACTCCCCTGCTGAAAACAACCTCCCAGCTCAGGGCTTTATTAACCCACGTTATGCAATCGTGTTAGAGCGAGCCTTACAATGCAGCTGTCTGCCCTTCAAAGAAAACCTCCCTGCCTTTGTCAGAATTCCTCTTTTTCCTCGTTGAGGATCATTTGGACACGTAGTTACAGACGCCAGTCTCTGTAGACTCGTCCTATGGGCGTCTCTACTTGATAATTCTGCTGAAATTTTCAGTTCTGCCAGCACAGAAACAGAATCAGCATAATGTTCATTATTTGTGCAAATAGCTGTCAGTCTGGATGCTCGTTCGTTTAATGGTAGCTTGAAATTCTAACAATCAAGTAAACGTGAAGAAAGACTGATTCAAGTTTGAAACTCGAGGAGGGGCGCTGGTCATCTTTGCACCATCCATATTTTAATGCTGCTTTATTCAGTTCAGTGCTGCCAGCGCTGGGGAGCGATGTGCCAAAAGACAAAAAAAAAAAAAAAAAAGGCAATAAATGTAAAGTCAAGCAGTTTCTGGAGTGAACAGAACACAAATTTCATTAAAATGAAAAGAAAGCCCTACAGACGGCTAACGCTACGACTGTAAATGTCTGTTTTCATCAAGCCGGGGCCCGATGCTTTGAAAATCAGGTTTTAAATTTCACATCAGTGCATCGATACAGACTGAAATATGTAAACTAGAGTAATTTCATGTCAGATCAGATTATCGCAGTTATGTGACTGCTCTCCAGTTATCAAGATAAAACCTTTGACATGATGACTCGCCTTCTTCTGCTTCCAACAACAGTTCACACACTTTGTTTCTCTGGTTTGGCACACGCCGGAGAGCAGTCACTTATTCACCCATACGTTCTTCTCTTCCCTGCTCTCCAGAGCGAGCGATCCCCTTTGAGCACATGATGTATGAACACCTGCAGAAGTGGGGACCTCGGAAGCAAGAGGTCAAGTTCTTTCTGCGGCACGAGGATTCACCCACGGAGAGCAGCGATCAAGGTGCGGCTCCGTCTCTGGCTCGCCACAGTCGTGGGCGGGGTCGGAAATTCCTCACACCTGCCGTGGCTGGTTTTGCGCTGCTGGCCACCGGTTATCCTTCATTGTTTCTCCGGTCCTCCCGTGGCCCGTCGTTTTCTCGTTGCGTGCGTGCCTGCTGACTTTTGATTGTACCTCCCTGCTGATGTGCAGTGCTTTTCTCCCACACTCATGGCTCTTCTCTTAAAAGCTCTGTAAACTTTAGATTAACCTTTCTGAAACTGACTAAGACTTAGCATGAAACAGCAGATTACGCGTCGTCTTTTTCTTTGTGGCTCTCGGTAATCCTCAGGCATTTAGAACTGGAAAGACTTTGTAGAACTGAAGGGGGGAATAAAAAGCTCATTTGCTGCTTGATGGCACATGTCAAAGGAATAAATCATTTGGCAGCTTTCACACGCTCGGTATTAACATGAGTCTTTAGTCATTATAGCTGGATTCAGCAGAGCAGCATTAGAGAGGCAGGTGTGAAATGCTTCTGATTGTAAGAGTCTGTACTGAGACGATCCCACTGTAAGCTCAAACACTGAGCATCACGTTTTTTTAATATACCCATTCATTTGACGTAGATACATGTATAAATAATTCTCAGTTTTTAAAACTGGTTGCTAATTCTGATCCTGATGAGATCCTCATTTGACTGATATTGAAGATTTAGGTGGAATTCCACTTTGAAACTTCTTTTGTCATGACTTCCAGTGATTCTCTTTCTAAGACTTAAATTCCTTTTGACAATTTAGATATTAATTCTCATAATTCCACAAAGCCTTTCTTATTAAAGACTACGAGGTTTGTGGCGTTTGTCAGGATTGCTCTGTCCCAGTTGTCAAATCCGTGTCGAGTGCAATCACGCCAATGAATATTCAAACTTTTGTAGACAGTCGCTGTTATCTCTGAATCTGCACTGGGCTAAACTTACGTGCACTTGATGTTTCTGGCCCGTATTTTTTGAGAGTGGCTGTTTGTTTTCGCAGGGAGTCAGCAATCTCAGGACCAGACGAGTCGGAGGAGTGGAAACACAGGAGAGAAGCACAATGAGAACGGGGTGAGTAATCAGCAGTTTTTCGAATTGTTGATAGGCATCAGATTCAACCTGACCAGCAGCTCCACACAGAAAGACCTGGACCAGACTTGTGAGTTATCGTTGTGGAGCGAGAGCGTCAACCACTACACCGCTGTGTTTAAAAGACATGAATTAATCGGAGTGAGCATGACATGACGGTTGAATTAAGCATCATGCATGTTCGCCAGTGAGTTACAGCGAGTCCCTATGTGATCGTGTAGGAGCCCGTTTTTACCTGCAGAGGCATTTTCCTTCAAAGATTTGGAGCTGAGACAGCAGAAGCCTGATCATATCAGTGTTTAAGACTAGATTTTGGAGCGACTGAAAGGCAGATTTAAGTGACACTGTTGCAATGCAAGCTTTCCAGTGAAAACATTTAGAATTTTTTAAATCTACAGATAGAAGATAAAGAGAGGCCAAGACTGCAGTGATGTGTTCCTACTTGTACCAGTCAGTTTGCTGTCAGTAAAGAGTAAGAGTGTAACGATTCTGGTCTTCCCCTAGTGTTTCACAGACGTGGTTTCACAGGGCCGCTCTGTGTCCCGATGCCTTCGGCGTTTCCCCATCAGGTGTACCCGTTGTTGTGCACGCTCAGCCTTTCAGCTCCAAGACGGGCGTACGAGGAGATGTAAATGTCGCTGATAAGAGCTGCCTCTGGCGGCATCGCATCCTTTTTTCTTCGTCTGCCCATCTGTCCTAGATTTCACAATGGTGAAGTATCGCGGTCAAGGAATTGTAACTAATTCCACCTCAAGGGTTGAGGGGAAAAATCCAGCACAGCCTGAGATGGAGGGAGCGTGGTTTTTGTTTTCAAAAAAAAGAAGATAGCAGCATAGCACAAGATCACCCAGAAGCGATTCTTGTCTCATTATCCACAGCTTTTGACTTTGTGTTCAGGAACTGTCTTGAGGGTGTTCATCGTTTGTTGACAGTGTAAATCAAGTATTATGAGAGTTTCATGTTGTTGTTTTTCTTGCTCCGTGCTTCAATCCAGTCCAGGAGAAATAGAGTTGTGGATACACCACGAACAAGAGCTTTAAGAAGTTACCTCCAGTCTGCTTTCCACAGAAACAAGAGTGGAGCGATTCAAATTCAAAGATGTTGGGGATGAAAGGGAACAGCTCAGAGCCCCTTTTTTTTTTATTTTTAGACTGATTGTAGATCTGTAAATTGGACATTGATTAGCTCTTCAAATATAAAGGCACAGCATCTATTTATCAACAACCATCCATCCAATCAAATATCATCCGTTTTTGCTACGTTCCCCCCTAATATCCATATTAGTCGGACTGTTGGTCTGGATGATACAGCAAATGCAGAGAGACGGATCATCACACATATAGATCCTAGAGTCACCAACAAGCACGAAGTGCATCTGTTTGAATTGTGGGAGGAAACCAGAGTATCAGAAAAAAGCCTCAAGGGGAATTCACGCTGGACACAGAAAACCAAACCTGGACTTGAACCAGGGACATTGTGGCTGTCAGGCCAGGGTGTCGACCTCTTCACCACTGTGCAGCATCAGACAACAGGAAGTGCATCTTTCAATGGACTGAAAAACAGCCCTGAACTAAAATACTGTTGAACCGTCAAGCCAGTGAAGGATCAATGAACTGTTATTGATTGATCTTAGTTGCACTGGATTCTAGTTTTATCCAACCAAATCCTCAGCTTGGTATTTCTGTCATCTACTAGTCTAAGTTAAAGCTTAAATGGTCTTTGGATCAAATAACCTCATTTCAGGTGCTGCACCGAGCTGAACTCCAGAAAGTAATCGAAATAGTTTAGTTGAGTTTTTCTGAATTGTGATCCTGATGGCTTTGAGTCAATAGATTAGATATGAACTGATCTGTTGGTGTGTTTAGGAGCTTCAGCAGGCCGGTGTCCCTCATCAGAGCGCCATGGCGCATGGCGAGCACATGGTCTTCCCCTAATGTGCTGAGTTGGGTGTTCCTCAAGCCCCCCTCTCCTCGCCATCCGAGGGTGGGGTGGGGTGGGGGCGCTACTGTGACTGTGTCTCCCTCGGGTGAATTGTCACTGATGCAGTGTTGCCCGAGTGCATTTGAGCGTGGCTGCGTGCGTGTGCGCCAGTGGCTTTCCCCGCTCTCCTCATCTCCACATCGGTTGAGTCACCACGTCCCCCGCCCCACCCCACCCCACCCAACCACCACTGCCGCCTCCTGATTCTTTCTAGACATGGCTCTATCAAAATGCCAGGTAGGAGAACACAGCCTGAGTCATGTGAGTGATGAACGGCAGCGTCCTTCCCTCACATGTTTCATTCAGACAAGATGATTCACAAACATGTGGGCCTCCAGTAATTAAGCCGCAGCACCGCATATCATGTTGTCCTTCCCGGTTCATCGACATTTGACTTTGTCTGCAACCTTTTACGTATGTGTAAGATTATCTGGACTGACTGTAAAGCATACATTAAGCATGCAGTATGTCCATGACTAATCTCCTCATCAGTACAGAAGGTTTTATCTCAGCCAGTATTCCAGCCCTGTCAGGCTGCTGTTCGGGGAGGAAAGGAAATCATGACATTTCCCGCATCGTCTCCTCGCTCTGAACGCTCAACCCCGAAGCCGAAGCCTGGGAGCGCTTCAGCATTTCGGCATCGCCCGTCGTTTGGAAGAGCGCGTCCACTCGGCATGCCATTTCATTGAAAGAGAAGTCTGCCAGCGTGGAGACCGCTTTTAGGAAACTCAGAAAGTGGTAGAAAAACAGAAACGGACGTGTTGAACTGGCCTTCCTTGATGCTGCGAGCTCGAATTCAAGCTGAAAGAGAAAACGTCATGAGGACTGTGGAGGTGAAGCCTGTTTTCATTCATATTGCAGCAGGTTTGTGCTCTGGAAGCAGATTGTATTTCACAGCATGAGTCAGCTTTTCCCTCTGTACCCTCAGTTGTAGAGACTTTTAATGCTCACATGATGAACAAATACCCTCATCTCTAGGAAACTCCTAGTTTTTCTTTAACAATCCGTTTCATTCTGCTTCTGAGTGTCGGTGATGTTTGTTTTTGTTTGCGATTAGCAGACTTGGATGGACTAATGTTAAGTCTTTGGTTTTAACCTGTCATAACCTTTGAACGGAGAAGTGTCGGTGCGTTCTGTATCCCGGTTTTAAGTCTTATCCAGATTATGATCATATTCAGATTGAGGGGTTTGCGTGCCATCTGCTTACTTGGGTCTTTGTTAACAGTGGTATCAGTTTCTGCTTCACTTTTTTGTGCAGTGACGGCAATTAAGAAAATATTTTTCAAATTTCACCTCTGAAAATAAAAGCTTGGCTGTCTAGAATTACTGGTGACACATATCCGCATTCTCAGCTGCTAAACTGTGTTGTTCAGTCCACATTTCTAAGAGCAAACACAGAGTCAGACGGTCTGACACACCCACATGCACAATTTAGAGTCACCAGATAAACAGAGATGTATGTTTCTGGACTTTGGGAACGACTCGACGACCCACAGGGAGAACATGCAAACCGTACACGGATTGGCCTGGAGCATCTTTACACCGCTGTGTGGCTCTAAATGCACTGTAGTGTTTAACTCCTTAAAAATCCTTTAATGGTAGACGGGGAAACTAGAACACAGATTCCCGCTCTGTGCTGTTGTACCAACACGATGACCTGCTCCGTAATTCTTTGGTTGAGATTATTGCAGCACCCTTCTGTCTGCCGGTGGCTGAATGATTACAGTGCATCTTTCTCCCGCCCATGTGATGCAATTCAAAGCTCGTGCCACATGTAGAAACAGCAAATGACATTTTGCCCTCAGAGGCTCAAATCTCCTGCTCGCCAACTGCTACTCCCTCCGCGATAATGACAGTGTTTTGACCATTCTCTCCTGCTGTGTGACCCTCCAGCTGCTGAACTAATGGATTCTTTGTCTAACTTCTTTACTCTTACAGTGCCGTCGGCATAATTGTCATTTTTGATTAGTCAACTGATTAACTCGATACGTTTACCTGGAGTGATGACGTGTAACTCTGAACAAGGCCTGATTATAACCCAGAGAAAAGCTTGGAAATGTGTAATGTCCTCTAAAATGTAGAATTAAAAACACTGAGGTCATATTTGAGTGTGAATCAAGCATGGGAGCACGTGGTATAGCCTAAACCAGGAGAGTCAAACTCATTGTGATGTTGGTCTCATGTGGAGTCAACCAATAAAATCAATGCATCATAATCTATACAGAGGTTTTCCTTTAGTGTAAAATACTGTGAAAAAGTAATCCTTGAATCAAATGTCTTTTTTCAAAACCTGAACAAGTTGAACTTTTTAAAACAATATATAAATTCAATTTCAAGGCAGTGCAATATTACAGTAAAAAGTCCCAACCCATAATGTCTATTTCTCGTGTTTTGCAGCCGCCTCACACTAAGGCTTCAGTGATAATGCGACTTCTCTAGCAATGATTAATAAACATTTTCATTTTTATTGAAAAATTATAGTTTATGCCTTCTGTTATTTTTGTAATTTGAAAGGTTTTCCTGGGTTGTATGTCTGGAACACACATCTTTATTTTTATTGTGAAATATCTTCTGAGTAGTTCTATTTGGAAATCATCATTTATCAACCGTGTCTCCATCAGTCAATCCTCTATCTCGCCTCAGTGAGTTTCAACACAGAAATGATGAAAATGTTGTTGTTGACTGTCGTGTGTGTGTGTGTGTGTGTGTGTGTGTGATTGTTTGTGTGTGTTTAGGTGGGGAGCCAGCGTGTGGAGCTCACCCTGTCGGAGCTGCAGGAGATGGCCACGAGGCAACAGCAACAAATCGAGGCTCAGCAGCAGATGCTTGTTGCGAAGGTAGCGTCTCTGTCCTCTTGTCTTCCCGACAGTACATCTGCGGTGTGGTTTCAGTACATTCAATAGATTTCCTTTTCTTTAAATGTGCTGTATTTAAGAGAGAAGCCAGAGACAATACATTAATACTTCAAACATTCTTTGTGTCTGTATCAACAAATTGCATCGGCCTGAGTAATCCAGCCTGATTGCACAGGTTGGGTAACTAGTTCAGTAACGTTTAATACTGCAGATTTGAGAAATGACCTGCTGTTGCTCAAGCCCTCTGAACCAGGCGAAACTGGAGTGTCCAAAGTTATGCTCGAATCATTATAGAGATGGATGTACCGTCCAATCACCATGCAAAAGCTGTGATTTCTTTCAATGTGTGTGATCCATCAGTGACATTTGTTTGACTCGGTGACATTAAGATTTCGAAGGAGCAAACCTCCCATGTCGCTGTCTGCACTGTCCCTTCAGGCTGTTTTCAGGACACTAAGTCAGTCTGACCATCGTGCTCGCGGTACGCTGATCACTCATGCCACAGTGCACTGTAAACGCGCCAACAGACTATTTATTGCCTTTGTTGTGGTGTCTGGAAAGTAGGCCCCACTCAAAGCCCTGCAGTCATTTGGAAACCTGGTCCTATCGTTTCCTATTTTAGGACATTAACTGGAGCAGTTCTCAGTTGGGTAGAGATGAAGTCATCTGACCCTTTCTTCAGCCTTCAGACTGTCTTGACACAGCACAGCATTTCATTTCACGCACACACTTCAGTGACTTAGTCTGGATTCAGGCTATGTCTGCCACAGAGAGCTCTTGTGAAGTTTAACTGGAGTTACATTCAGTCCTATCTTTGAAAATCTAAGAATTTAATGGTTCCCCAAGATTTTGAGGGCTGTTTTTCCCTGTTGTTTTGTCTCAAAGGTTTGACAAATTAACAAAACCATCCCTGTCTCTTTGCGAAGGAGCAACGTTTGCGTTACCTGAAGCAGCAGGAGCGGCGCCAGCAGCAGGCCGTGTCTGAGAGCGAGAAGCTGCAGCGGCTAAAAGAGCGCGTTGAGAGCCAGGAGGCCAAGCTGAAGAAAATCCGGGCAATGAGGGGACAGGTGGACTACAGCAAGGTCATCAATGGCAACCTGTGTATGTATCCACTCACTTAACCCACATGTGATCACTGACTGTTCAAATCCACACAGTTTGATTTCCTTTATCACTTCTTCTCTGAAGAAAACAGTTGAAAACTTTACAACACTGCCACCTAGTGGCGGAATGGTAGCTTGAATTTTCCACTGATAAAACTGCTCTCCTTTGTTTGGGTTGCATGAAAGAGGATTCCACATATTAAACCATAACTATCACTATCAGAAACATGTAAATATCCAATCTAATGCCACGGCTCAACCTGGAAGCATCCAAATGTTTATTTTGCATTGTTTTGAAATGTTGTTGAACTCGTGCGATTTCTTAATTTTTTTTATTTGCAGCTGCAGAGATCGAACAAGTGAGCAGCCTGTTCCAAGAAAAGCAGACGGAGTTGCAGGCTGCGGTTCTGAGGGTGGAGCAGCTCAGCCTGCAGCTGGAGGACCTGCGGAGAGGAAAGCTCAACGGCATCCAGACCACACTGGGCGGCCAAGTCACTGGCGCCGCAGCGCTAGAGCTTCGCAAACTCTACCAGGAGCTTCAGGTAACCTGGAATGAAATCTAAAAGCCCCCTTTGGAGTTCGCCTCTCTCCTGAACACAGTGACAGAAGGGTATGATCATTTTTTTTTTTTTTTTTTTTATCATCCTCAGATACGGAACAAGTTGAACCAAGAGCAGAACAGCAAGCTGCAGCAACAGAAGGAGCTTCTGAACAAGCGCAACATGGAAGTGACGCTCATGGACAAGCGCATCAGCGAGCTGCGGGAACGCCTCTACAAGAAAAAAGCTGAGGCACGTCAAAAAGAGAACCTTCCTGTAAGACTAGGCGCACCTGACACCTCTCCTAAGATTTTTTTTTTCTCCCCCTGTTTCTTAACAATCAAAGTCAAGACATGAAAGGATATGTGACACATTGAATAGATGCTGCTTGTGAGATTTCCTTTCACCTTGTAAAATGTGCACGAACAGAAAGCCAAAACGCCATTTTCAACAGTTGTGACGTCTGTAACTTTTCCTGGTGCAGCTGAACAGAGCCAACGGGCCGCCCTCCCCCCAGCCGGCCCCTGGCACTCTGGGCCGCGTCGCTGCCGTCGGGCCCTACATCCAGGTTCCTGTGCCGGGTCGGCAGGACGGGGGCTACACCCTCCCGCCAGATCCGCTCAAGCCTCAGACGCTGGGTGTCAATAACCAAGCCAACCACGGCCGCGCCAAATCAGGTCAGTCAAAACTTAAAAAAAAAAAAAGGCATGTAGAATGTTGGGGTTTTTTTTCCCCCCCAAGAAAACTAGCAAACTCTTGTGAAGCTCATGTCAAATCAAATGGTGTCGCTCTGCGGTAATCACTTGTAAAAATGTAGAGTTTAGTAGAGATTGTGATCTGAACGCCCACCTCATGGTTTGGATAGATCGTAAATCAGCTTTTTCAGGTCGACATTCGACTCTCCCCGAGCCGTTTCCTCTCCTGACCTCTCCCTCGATTTCTCCGCCTGGGCCTGACTCCTGTGTTTTCCTTTTCCTCTCCTCCTCTTCTAACCTCACTCTCTCCTTGTGCTGTGTGAACTGTACCTCCCCCCCTTTGTCTGTCCTCGTCTCTCACGTGTCCGCTCCGTCCTGTCCTGTCTTTGCGACCGTTGGCTGGGTGTGTTTGCTCGGGGGCCGGCTGTTCCCGGGCCAGACGGTGTGCGAAAGCCTCCCGGCCCTTGGAAAGTGTCTGATTTAGACATCGTTGTGGACCCGGTACCCCCAACACTTCCAGAGTCCCACCCGGGCCCTGGAGCCACCACTGGCTCTGACGGCACGTCTCGTGAGTGCACAGTGCTGCATTTAAAAAAAAAAAAAAAAAAAGACATGGCACCTCCTGAACCTTGTCTCTCGACTGTAGCACAGGATCCACAGTATGTCCTCCAGTCTGACCTCCAACCAGTGTTTTTCAAAGTGTGGGGGAGTCAAATGCTTTTATTTTGAAATAGAATTGACTTCAAGAATTCACTTCTTTCAGGACAGTTGTTGTTACAGTAGTTGCAGACTATTTTTATCTACTTTTTTCAATTCCTGCTGTTTTAGATTAGCTATTATTCTCAGCAGCTTTTAACAATACTTTGTTATAAAGTGGAAAACACAAAGAAGTCCAGTATTTAGCTGAAAATCAGTCCTGGATGAATGAAAGCCGGGGAGGAGCGCCGCGCGTTTCAAACTCTGTGGGGACGACGCTCCGTCCCACACTTTGAAAACCCTTCTCTCAACACATGGCTTACCGTCCATTCAGTGTTTTTCTATTATCAAACCTGGGCTTCTCTATTCACCGATAGTTTCCTTGTGCCTCAGGAGAGATGTGGGAGGGCTGATTCACTCAGATAAATCTCTCCCTTCACACAAGGCTGTGGTGTCATTTTTCTTCGCCACTGGTCTCTGACATCAGTCAGTTTGTTATTGCTTGTACGGAGTGTGCCGTCTTTCCATTTGGGCTCTTTCCTTTGTGCTTTGCGTGGTGGATTCCAAGCGTTGTGGATCCACATCAAAAACACAAAATTCACCTCCTTGATTGCGTTTGACATGGCGCCCGGCTTCAGGCGGGGGCGTCGCTGACGAAGCGCTGCTGATCCTGTGCGTCTTTTTACACTTCTGAGAAGGTTCACCGGGTTGAGTGCCTCATAGATTTTCCACAAAGAAATCTATAACGCCGTGGCTTCGTTCTAATTTTCACAACACACCAACTCTAACATTCAGTCCTGTCAGACGCCACAGTCCTCATGCACAAGAAAGTGAACCTGTGCATGTTATTTCATTTGACTCACTTGTCCACATGTACACAGATGGTTATTTTTTTTTTCTACAAATCCAAATCTATTCCCTAAAAATGAGTTCCTGTTGTTAAAGCTTCCTCAGACTGAAGGTTTGATTCATATTCGGTGTGACGATGTTGATGTTCAGTGATGAAAAAAATAATTTTATTGTCACAACAACATTAAGTAAACTTTTTTGTGTCACTGAGGACGAGAGGCATGATGTTTGTGTACATGTGGACTAATCCCTCTCAACAGTCACTCCTGATAATCCATGAAAACCAAACTGTTTAACACGTTTCTGCTCTGACAGTTCAACGTCTTAAATGTAGTGAGATCGCAAACTCTATTATTACAGCAGTATAGCTAATTCATGTGGCCCTTTTTTTCTTTCTTTTTCTGTTGTTCTGTCATCTTTCTTTTTCCGTTCCTTCTTTGCCTTCTGTCCTCACTGTGTCTTCGATTCTTTCTTTTAAACTTGCAATTTTAGTTTCGTGACCTCCACTTTTCCAGACCAACCTGAACCCTTCAGTAACAAGTATTTAGTTTATAGTAGTCAGTAAATCACAACATAAATGTAGATTCCCTAGAAAAATTCTGATGCATTTACATTCATTGCCATCACTGCTGTGGATTTGAAGGCTGGGGATTTTCGTCCTATTGATCAATAAACCTCTTCAGGCACAAAGAGGTTTTGAAAATGTTTAGCAACATTAGATCTGGAGGAACAGCGGACTTCAATTTTTCTTCTAAATTTCAAGAAATAGCTTGTTTCTATTTAACATAGCAGCAGATTGTGTCGATCTGTAGATTAATGCGTGTTTATTGCCTGAATTGGAAGGAAATGGTATCCAAATGCAAAATCAACAAACTTTCATTTTCTGAAGGAGTGAAAATGATTTCAGTTCTAAGCTTTGTGTATTGGTGAGCAATTTAAAACTTCCATGTGTGTGTTTTTTCTTTTTTTGATGTTATATGATTTATAGGACCACCTTTCAAAATCCTAAAGCCTCCATTGAATACCGATGTCAAGTGAAAATCTTGTGCTGCTGTTGTTAAACGCTGCCATTTAATCACGAAGGAGCCACATTTCACATCATTAAAAGAAAAGGAGCATCTCTGGTGGACATGCTTTGTTCCCGCCATGAATCCTTGGCTCACTCTTGTCCGTTTGCGTCTCAGCTAATGACACCGGCTGGCCTCCTGTTGGTAAGACCAACGCCACCCTAAAGCCTCCTGAGAGACGAGACTCAGGGACCGATACCCAGGGCAAGAGCCCTCCCTCAGGCTCCCCCGTCGCTCAAAGCGCAGAAAAGGTCAGTGTGAGGCCGAGGAGTTGAAGCTGGTTTTCAAATGTCGTCCCGGTCGTTGACGGCGTTTTTCCTGCCGTTTCTCAGGTGCTAGATTCCAAACTGGGGGTGTCCTCCCCCGCCATATCCAAGCCACAGCCTCCGCCGTACGGATCCCACCTCACCTCCGCCAGCTCAGCCAGCTCCTTGGAGCGCCGCAAAGACGCGCCTCCTCCCCCCCGCCCGCTGCCCAACCCCCCCGCCCCCGCGTGGCCCCGCGTGGCCCCCTCCACCGGCTCGTCCTCCCAGCAGATCCAGCAGCGCATCTCGGTGCCGCCGAGCCCCACCTTCCAGCCCAACGCGCCGCTCTTCCCCCCGGGGCTGAGCGAGCGGCTGGACCCCCCGCCGGCCGTGGCGGTGCGCCCCTTCATCCCGGACAGAGGGTCGCGGCCGCAGTCGCCCCGCAAGGGCCCGCCCACCATGAACTCCAGCTCCATCTATCACATGTACCTCCAGCAGGCGGCGCCAAAGAGCCAGCCCCTCAAGCCTGCGCTGAAAGCAGGTAAGACCGACGGCTTTGGGAGAAGTTTGATCAGCTGCGTACTGCCGAGTTTAATCCCTCCGTGTCTGTTTCAGTGTATGGGAAGCCCGTTCTCCCCTCCAGCTCGACGCCCCCCTCGCCGCTGCCGTTCGTCCAGGCCGGAGGAGCCTTCCCGCTGCTCCAGCCCAGCAGCGAAGACTGTTTAGACGGGGACTTCGAGGACCACGAGGGCTTCCAGCACTTGGAGCCATCAGCGCCCCCCCCCAGCGTGGAGAACATCCCGCGGCCGCTCAGCCCCACGAAGCTGACGCCCATGGTGCACTCTCCGCTGCGCTACCAGAGCGACGCCGACCTGGAGGTTCTCCGGAAAAAGCTGGCCAACGCGCCGCGGCCGCTGAAGAAGCGCAGCTCCATCACGGAGCCGGAGGGCCCCAGCGGGCCCAACATCCAGAAGCTGCTCTACCAGAGATTCAACACTCTGGCGGGAGGCATCGAGGGCAACGGCGTGGGCGGGTCCGGAGGCGGCAACGGCGCAGGGAACGGCACGCCATTCTACCAGCCGGCCAATCCCCCCGGGTATCTGGGCGGAGACCCTCTGGCGGACACAGACAATGGCAACCTCCTCTTGGAGACGCCGCTAGCGCCGCCGCCGGGCGAGGAGGAGGCGGGGTCCGAGGCCTCGCCCAACCTCACCGACGCCAACGACAACGACCCGGCGGCGGCTTCAGCGGAAGGCCGGGGGGATCTCGCAGAGGCCGAGGGGCCGGAGGACGACAACAACAACACCCTGGGGGGCCCCGAAGCATCTCTGCCCAGCCCCGTGCTGGAAGCCAGCACTCCGGAGGAGAGCGGCACCGCGGCCTCGCAAGCACTGGTGAGAAACGTCCGCAAATTTAAATGCTGAGTTTAGGTAAACTGTTGAAGTTAAGCCTAAACGCTCTGTTTCCAATGGTGAAAAGGAGAAGCGCACAAACCTCAAGAAGCCCAACTCGGAGCGCACCGGCCACGGCTTCAGGGTGAAGTTCAACCCTCTGGCTCTCCTGCTGGACGCCTCGCTGGAGGGAGAGTTCGACCTGGTCCAGAGAATCATCTATGAGGTCCGTCTTCAGCCTGCGGTCGCCCGACTTTACATATTTCTGTGTGGATAGTGTGGTCAATGATCTCTTCTATCGTTCAGGTGGAGAATCCCAGCACTCCCAACGACGAGGGCATCACTCCTCTGCACAACGCCGTGTGTGCGGGGCATCACCACATCGTCAAGTTCCTGCTGGATTTCGGCGTGAACGTCAACGCTGCAGACAGCGACGGCTGGTGAGTCGGCAGCGCCGCTGGAGGACGGCGTTAATGTATCCGCTTCCACTGAATGCGTTTTTCTGTGCTAAAACAGGACGCCCCTTCACTGCGCCGCATCCTGCAACAGTGTTCATCTCTGCAAGTTGTTGGTCGAGTCGGGGGCGGCCATCTTCGCCAGCACCATCAGCGACGTGGAGACTGCTGCAGATAAATGCGAGGAGATGGAGGAGGGTTATATCCAGTGTTCTCAGTTTTTATATGGTGAGAAAGTTGACGGCAGCTTCCTGTGTGGAGGTTTCGGAGTGGCCGGATGTGCTGACGGTCTGTCGCGGACTCTCGCTCAGGCGTTCAGGAGAAGCTCGGCGTGATGAACAAAGGCACGGTGTACGCCCTGTGGGACTACGAGGCCCAGAGTGCGGACGAGCTGTCATTCAGCGAGGGAGACGCCATCACCATCCTGCGGCGGCAGGACGACAGCGAGACAGAGTGGTGGTGGGCGCGGCTGGAGGACAACGAAGGCTACGTGCCCCGCAACCTGCTGGGGGTAACTACTCAAATCCACATGGCCACTCCATCTAACTTTCTAATGTCAACAGTCAGTGTATAATATTTCATGTCTAATGTTTCTCCTCTTGTGTTTCTCGTTTGCAGCTCTATCCAAGAATCAAACCTCGCCAGCGCTCGCTGGCCTGATGTCGCTCTCCGCTGGTCTGCGGCCGACCACTGGACTTTGTGACACACAGAAGAGCAGAGAACAAAGAAAAAAACAAAAAAAAAAAGGAGGAGCCCGGTGCTCTTTCTGATTCCTGTGGCCATAACCTCTCCCCTCCCTCCCTCCCTCCCTCGTGCTTCTCACAAAAATCCTTCTCTGAAGCACCAGGCACAAAATTCCGACACGCATATTTAACATCTGCACACACCACACACGCACACACACAGACACGACGAAACGAAAGCACTCCAAAGCTATTGAATTGACTCCATGCTGACCCCCCCCCCCCATCATGCTCCCTACCGATCGCCCCTGTCATGGTCCCGACTCGATTCCCCGCCCCCCCGGTTCAGTGCCAGCTCGGTCAGACGTTAATACTTGTGTCAGTATTTCTCACAGTGTTCACAACTCTTCCCTGATGACGCTGGTTTACATGACACTGTCCGCTAACTGGAAGTTCGCCTGTAGGGATGAAAAGTTGCTGATTTATTGTCAGTGAAATGTAATTTGAGTTATCGGACGCAAAGTATTTTTTTAAAGCTAATTTGACCCTAACGATAGGAGGGAAGATGCAGAAAAAAATGTGCTCTCACTCTAACCTGACCACCAAAGATGAATGGAAACTTAACAGGTGTAATTCTATTGCTTCCTAAAGTTCAAGGATAATCAGTTGATCTGCTGCTAGGAGTTGAGTTATGACTAAAGTTCCTCTGGATATAGTCATGAAGCAGAAAATACATATTTTTAAGGAGGAAATAGACAAATGGTATAAATCTAAAGTATTTAAAATGCACTGGCCAGTCTAAAAGAAATTGAAAAAAAATCCCACTGTATTAATGACTATAGATCGATAGCTCACTCATTGTCATAAATTGCATTTCACCAACATCATTGCAAGATGTGATTTTTCATTTTGATGTCATCTGTTCAGAATCTGGATGCAGGATATTTGTGGATGTGTGGCAAGAACATTAATAAAGCTTAAGTGAGCCTTTGGACAATATCTGCTTTTCTGCGGTGTGTGATTTCAGCTGTGGCAGCCCGTCGCTTCTGGAGCATGTTTCGAATCATCTTTTTTGATTTACCTGAGATTGACATGGAGGCAGTTGAGATTTGAACTTTTTGTTAGTGTCTCAACCCCATGAAGCCATCACTGTTCAAATTTCAGGTGTACGACAACAGGAAGAAACACAAGAAACAGTTTAATCTCAGCATCAGAATACATTTGGTTTATAGTGGTTAAAGTTTCACTAAATGAATAATTCATTTTGCATAGAATCATTTCCTTTTTCATGCAGTCGCGGTAGAGCTTGTACGTGTGCAACCGGCGTCCAGGGAGCGGCGCCACACGGGGCTACAGCAGGTCGCTGGCCCCCGGCAGTTCCCCCAGAGCCAGGAACTTGTTGAGTTTGAACTGGAAATCGATGGGGAGCTCACCGGGAGGCCGGAATTTCTCCCTCATCACTGAGCTCAGGTAGGGAATGAGGGCACAGTCCTCCTCCAACAAAGCCACTTTCTTTTTGTACTTCTGCCGAGTGTAGTCTGTGCTTTTATGGTTGAAAGCTAAAAAAAAATAAAATAAAATGTTAAGGGGTCATTAATGTAAATTTGCCAAACATTAAAATGATTAACATTTTAGTAACTATGATTTAAGTCTATATACATCAGATGTGGAGGAATAATTAACTGTTTTAAACCATTTTCATTGCAGTTAAACGTACCTTTCAAATAGAGAGCAACATAAAGGAGAGCTGATCTTTGCACGCTGAGAAATGGATATTTGGGTCTGAGACACCCGGCTGCTGTCATGGCCTTGATCAGTGGTACTGCCACGCTCTACAAACACATTTAGATCAACACATCCTCGATCACACGAGAAATACTTCAGACGTCTATAAAATTGTAGTGGATGATACAACATTTCACCAAAAGCTACTATCGGTGCGACTGTACCTGTTCAAGGTAACCCTGTAGAGGCAGAGCTGTGATGGGAACAGGCTCGTCCAGAGGGGGGACCTTACTGGGCAGCTTCTGGTCCCAGTAGGCTTCAGGAGTCCTTCAAAGATAACAAATACAGTTCAAGTGGATGGATTAAAACTGTCGTTATGAGTGAAAAGTAATGAGAATAATCTTCATGAGAATAGATCAGAATACATTTGGAAGCACACAAAGAGATCAGTTTGCACCTCATGAACTTGTCCTGTTTCTGCTTCGTCTCACAAAAGAAGATTCGTTCTCTGTAATCGACAGCGTATTCCATCCTCCCGCGAACCAGAGCCTCATACCTGAGGGAACAATGAGTTGCAGGCAATAGACAAATTCACCAAGTTCTGGGGAAAATTGACGTGCTTGATCTAACAGCAAGTTGTGATTGTGATTGTTGTTTTTAATTACAACAGCTCTGCAGTCTTCTGTAAATACTTTAAAAGTTGCAGAACCAAATGTTTCCCATTAAAAAGTACAACTGTTTCCACTGAGGAATGAAAATCTTGAACAATATTAGGTACAGATGCTTTGTCAAAAATTGGTAAATGTGCAAGTATTCAATAACTTTACTGTGCGCAAAAAAAACAAACAAAAAACACAAGCACTGAAATTCACTCTAAGTATGATGTGAAGAGTGGCGTTTTAATTGAAAATTCAACTCGCGAGAAAGTTAAATATGTCTCCAGAATGAGGCCGTGGACAGGGAGCGATCGCTTTCAATCTGCTTTTCCTAATTTTCTCCTGCTTTCAGCCACATGACTGCGACTCGTGTGCTACTTTTCTCTGACGGTGGCCTCAAATACCCGAGGTGCTTCTTGCTGAGTCTGTCTCACTTGTCTAAACAAACAGAATAAGTTGTTCTCACTTTGAAATAGTAGAAGAAGATAGTTTAGGTACACATTATCTCGGAATAAATCCTTGAACTGAGTTCTTCCTTTTTTTGTTTTGTTCTGTGTCATGATCAACTCCTCTGTGGAGCTGCAGCAGAAGAGAAAGACCTTTCTGCTCTTTTAAACACCTTTTCAAAGGAAGCTGTACCTCTGTTTTCCATCCAGGTAGGTAACAGGACAGAAGCCTTTCAGCTCAGCTTGCTGTGGGAACCTGTTCTTCACCTGGATCTCAGTCAGCCTGCTGGGCAGCAGGGGGGCTTGTGGGAGGGAGCGAGGGCAGCCGGGTGCCACATATTGATCAGGGCTAGACAAGAACCTCTGCGGTTCAGAGAGCAACAAAAGAAAGCATATATTAAAGTCTTTCTTTACGGCTTTGTATTCTGGAAGTTCCACACATTTTCCTGCAGGATACTTTGCCTCTTGGACACTGACCTCCAAATGGCTTTGACCACACATCTTGTAATAGTATCCCTTGAACACAGCTGCATGAGTCAAAGCTGCAGTTTCTGAGCAGTCCAGCAGGTGTTGATGCAGCGCCAGGCAGACAGGGCAGTACTGGCCAAACTCTCCCAGCCCACACTCAAACTCTCTTGGTGTGATGCACAGCCTGTGGATGCAGGCTGCTTGCCCTGTTCAATCAGACTTTTTTTTTTTAGACATAAATTCAAGCGAGAAGGTGCAATGCAGATCTGAGGTCGTGTCTGGACTCACCACTTTGAGTCCTTTCCAGGTAAGCGTGGATATATTCCATGCTGATGCTGACATCCTTCACAATGCTGTCCCAGATCCACCACTTGCTCTTCAAGCCATCCAGGAGGACATGGTTCTGGTGCTGCTGCTGGAAGTGATGCCGGACTCGCACCACCTCCTTCTTGTAGATGGAATTACACATGTGAAGTATCTCAGGACTGTCAAGCATCGGGTGTGGCCTTCAGTGAGAGGAGACACATTTTGCTATTTGATCACCATTCCTGTAAAGACAGTGGCTGTTTTTGTTTGTTCCCTTACTTGTTGGGCTTCATCTTGTCTGCATGGCCCCGTCTTGCTATCTCCACTGTGTTCAGCTCCAGCTCCACCACCAGCATGGGGATGATGCTCAGAGACTCCATCAGTTCAGCCTGCCTCAGGGTTACTGGAAAGCCGTCCAGCACAAACCTAGAATGCAAAAGCAAATGTTGTCTTTTATGTACTCATACATATTCAACTATATTTACTCTCATCTTGAAACAACAGAACGCTTCAATCTAAGCAACTGAACATGAAAAGAAACTTTCATCTTACCCTCGAGAGCTGCAGATGGAACTCATGAGCACCACCTCCAGGCACTTCACGGCCAGCTCGTCAGGCACAGCATGGCCCTTTGTGAGGTGTGTTTTCAGCTGTGCAGCCAGGTCGGTGTGTCCCTGAGAGGTGAGCACCATGCGCATAACCCCACCGATGGACAAGCGAGCCAGTCCATATTTCTGAGCGAACGTCTGTGCCACTGAAGGTAAAACAGAGAGTCGAGCTAAATAAACGATGAATGGGTAAAACCAATTTGAAGGTGTCTTACCTGTGGTTTTCCCTGATTTGGGAGGTCCGATGACTGATATTTTAATGGGCAGAGATGTGGTGGGCTTGTGTTGTCGAAGGTACTTCAAAGGGTTCTGCATAAATGTGCTGCGGTTCTCCTTCGATGCGAAGAAGTAGATGCACTGATCGAAGATCAGGGGATGCGTGGCACTGAGGGGCCACAGCAGCGGCTGGATCAGGCCTCGCTCTCTGTATTGCTGTGTGTGGGAATGTGCACAGACAGAAATCTCTGACACCCCCGAGGGGAAGCATGACCATGTTGCTACAGGGCTCTTTTTGTTTTTTTTAAAATGAATGTTTTTCCTTTCATAAAAGAAACGTACCTTGACAGGGTCAAAGCAGCCGAAGGCGCTGTGGAACTTGTAGGACGACAGCAGGAGCTTGTGTGCCAGGCTGGGTGAGACGGGCTGGCATTTTTGGAAGAGCGACTCCCTGTTGGTCAACAGCGGCTGGATTTTCTTGAGCAGACGTTGCTGAGAGATCTGGAGCTTGCAAGATGCTTCGATTGTCAGTATGGGTATATTTTGTTGAGTCAGGAGTTCCTGAAAAAAGAAAAAAAAAGTAAAGCAATTGATGATCGTGGAGGTTTGTACTGCAAAGCTTTTTTCTGCCACCTTTTTAATTTTTTTTTCTATGTACCGTTATAGCAACTTGGTTGTTGGTGTCCGTCTCAAATCGCTCTTCTATTTCCATCTCTAGCCTCTCAGTAGCAGCGTCCTCTGTTTCTCCATTCTCCAAGTCATCATCATCCTCCTCCAGAGGAAACTCCTCCTCCAGTAGAGCCTCGATCTCATCTTCTGTGCTGTCCCAAGGCTCTTCCTCTTCTGCTCCGTCAGACTCATCCTCTTCATCCCTCATCTGTTCGGTTAGCGATAATGGAACAGAATCAAAATGTTAATCACTGCTGCAGAGGGAAAGACAGAGCCATGAGTTTACTTGCTTTGGTTTTTTCCTCCTTCGGGCCTCGTTCTGCCAAAAGTTCAGCTCTTCTCCTGGAGATACTTTCATCCTGTGTGAAAACAGATCACTATGACAGTGAAAGATATATGATAAAGAGTATTCTTTATCATAGATATGACTCTCATGTCATCTCATTATGAGCAAATTGTCATTTTCTCACCCGTTTTTTCTTCCGCAGATCACGAAGGAGGCTGATCTTGGCTTCACGGAGGTTGCGGCGCTCGTGCCAGTGTTCCAGGTACTTTGGCAGCAGACGCTGCTGAACGTCGCTGACGTCCACCTCCATGACTACCACAGCATCAGGGAAAAGCTGCCGCTCTAACATGTACTGCACCTGAGCAGCATCGTGAGGGAAGCCCTCCAAAATGAACCCTGTGGATCTACAACAAAAACAATGGTGGAATATTTTAAGAAGGAAAAAAAATGAGAGAAATCCACTAAATCTATTATAATCCGCATATTGGTGTTTGTGTGTGTAACCACCTGTATGGTTCCTGCTTCCAGAAAGGTGCGATCACCACATCCAGCACCTGTGGATCCAGCGGCTCTTCACCAGACAGATAAGCTTTGACTGACATTTCCTCATCAGTCAATACGTCCTCCTGATATAGTCACAGTGTTAAAAAAAATAGAATTATTCACCAACAAAAAAGTTTGCATCAATAACTAACCAAATCAAAATGGCATTGGAAATCATTCACAATTGAATCTGATTGAATCTTACCTCTGTGTCATTGGCAGAAGCGTCCTCCGCCTCCTTCTCGTCCTCCCCTCGAGCTTCACTGATTTGTGCCTCCAGGTCATCAGAACTGTCCTCTAATGACACCAGCTCGTCCGCATGAGGCACACGCTTCTTTGTCTTGGCCATAATCAGCATTTGGAGTTGCTCCCTGAACTGAATGTGGAAGAGTCCAAGCTGGCGTGCAAGCTGCTCACCTTGGGTTGTCTTTCCCGATCCTCTGACGCCGAGCAAAAAGATCCGCAGGGCAGGAGGCTTGGACAGAAGACAGAAAGGGATTTTTTTTTGCCTCATTTACTCAACTACTGTATGACTTTCTCTTCTATCGTCAGCTTATACCTTCAGAGGCCCAGTCTGCGCCACAAAGTGTGTGGGGTTTCGAAGGAAAGAGTCTCTGGCTTCTTGGCTGGAGAAGTAGTAGATCCTCTCACGATACTTGGCTGCAATGTCGTCTGTGCAGGGCCACAGGACGCTGTGACTTTTTAAAGCAACTGGGCAGAAATGATGGGTGTCGCCCAGCAATCGTTTCGCTGCTGGGTCCTCCTGCATTCAGAGAGGAAAAAGAGATTTTAAAATCTGAATATTTGGCAACAAAGCAGTAAAGTATGCACCTTTATTCTCATTGCGAATCGCATAATAAATTTGTAAAAAAACAAAACCTAGAAAGACCTCATCCTCCTCCGCTGCATAACTGTCACTGCTGACTTCTTCTTCTGTCTCAAACTCTGCTGAAGCCTCCATGTCTTCCTCCTCTTCCAGATCAGCTGCAGAAACCTCCCGAGCCAAATACTGGAAGGGTTCTGAAAATGACGCACACAAGCCAAAGTGTCATGGACAGTTTCTTTATTAAAGCAATGCTAGGTAAGTAAAAGGTACAAGTTGCCCTTTCAGTATATTTTGGAGATTGTATTTACAAAAAAAAAAAAAAATAGATATGCAAGAAATATAAGTTATAAGTAATATAAGACTTCACTGAAGGGCTTCACACTTACTCTCCAGCTCCTGAAGTATCTCTTTCACCAGATCATCGGGGCTTTTGCTGCCAATCTCCAGGACACAGTAGGGCACTTTCAGAGCCTCCTCCATTTCCGCCCACTCTGCTGCAAACTGTTGCAGCTGCAGCTTGTACTCATCCATCTCTGGCCCTTCTGGATAACCCAGCTGCCTCTGATCCTGCACTACCACAGCTGTAGCCGGACAAAGGAGTGAAGAAAGAGCAAAAGTTTCAGACTTTGAAATAATTTCCGTTATAAGCTGTTTTAATACTTCAATGCAGGGGTGTCAAACACATATTAGTTTAGGGACCACATACAGACCAATTTCGTCTTCATTGGTTCAGATCGGTGAAATAGTGCCATAATAACTTTTAAATTTTAAACTTTAAGGTTTTTTTTTTTGTTGTTGTTTGGTACAAAGTATATGTTATGAAAATTCACCTTCTTGTTTAATTTTGTCAGGATGAACTGTAATGTTGCCATCAGAATTCTCAGGATCTTCAGCAAATAAGAAGAATAGAATCAGAGTATTAATAAAGTGTGAAAAGGGAGGCTACTTTAGTCTAACCGTATTACCATCAGCGTTCTCGTCAACAGTCTGCAGATTTGAATGTTCCTCTGACTGCTTATTTAGGGATCTGCAATGAAAATAAATTAAGCACAAAACTGCCAAAAAAGAAAACAGCTTCATATACAGAATTACAAGATCTTACAATGCCACTGCATGAACACTTACAAGAATTGTTTCTCATTATGAGACTGTTCATCCTGTAATCTCCTCTCAACTGCCTTGTTAATGTTTCCCTTATTTGTCTCATAGATCCTTCTCAAAACTGCTTAAAAAGAGCATCAATGAAAGCATTATACATACAACAAACAATGTGCAATGAAGAAGCCAAAATGTAGAATTCGAATGCAAAAGTGCCAACAATTAGAGAGCAAAACATTTCCTCTGTGTCGCTTACCATTATGTCCATCAGTGTCTCTGAGACAAAAAACAACGCCCGGCATTATTCCAGCTCGCTGTAAGGCCTCCATCTGTGAGAGATTCTTGGGAAAGTTGTCAAGCACCCATCCTTTGCTGTTGTCAACGTCCGAGTCCACCTCTTCAATCTGTACCATCGACCTTAGTCTTAATTCAACCGGCTATAATATAACTTTGTATTTCAAAAATTTCCCACGTGGGATCAACATTCTGTAGATGTGTTAGACCTCAGACATACCTCAAGCACCTGTTTCAGCAGTATCTCAGCATGAAGGTCAAAAGAGGATGAGCTAACTTGTTTAGCTTCTTCCACGGCACTGAGGGCCATGGCTTGAACTTCTGGGTGCTCGTCTGTCACTGAGAACAGCCAAAATCAACAGATCCATTTGCACATACTCTGAATGGAACATATACCACTCACTAAAGGTAAAAAGAGAAACACTATTTTGAGATTGTCTTTCAGCAAGCTTTTTTTTTTAAGTCTGCTGATAAAAATATCACATATGCTGGCCTTCAGTTCTTGCTGCTTTTTATTAGATTGTTTACAATGCCACATGTGACTCAGAGTGTCATTACTGAGAATTCTAAGACATCGTCAAAGCTCTACTTGCCTGTATTTTGATCACTGTGGAGCTCTGACTTCTTCTGGACTTTGTCAATAGCGGCTGTAGTCGTCTCGTCTTTGATTTTGTCAAGCCTCTCTTGCAGAACCGGCTGCATCATTTGCTCCACGTCAAGAACTGTTGCACCGCAGCGTTGAGCAAGGAGTTTGCAAACAGTGCTCTTCCCTGACTGAGATGGTCCAACAATGGAAACCTTGCAGGGGATCCTCGGCATTGGAGGAAGTAAGTATCGTCGGGGGTTCATGATGAATTTCTGATATGCCTCTTGAGACGAAAGAATGTAAAGTTTGTCGTGAAATCTGTGGGGTGATTGATACAAGCATGACAAAATGAGACTTAGTAACGTTGAGTGAACAGCTTGATCTTGTGGAACGTGAACACTCACCCCACACTGAATTCAGCCTTGCCGTGAATGACCTTGCCCTCCTTGAGAGCAACTGGACAGGTTTGGCCCCAGCGGCTTCTTCTCCACTTAAATCCAGGCACCACTGACCTGGAGGACAGATTTCGAAGTACATCCTCCTGGTGAAGAGATTTTAACTATGAATTAAAATGATCAAACAGTAACATTTGAATTACGAGAGGGTCCAATGACTACTTTGAAAAAACAAAACAAAACTGTGTTTTAAGAGTTCAAATGAAGCTTGCTTGAATTGTGGGCAGTTTAACGAAGCTAATTCCGTAAGTGGAGATTGAGTAAAATATAAAAATCGCCAAACCAAGTCTCCATCCTCTAGAAAGTCTTCATCGTCGGGGTGGTGGAGGGGGATTGGAACTGACACACGTTTTACAGCCATGGATCCAAGATGGGAAATGACAGACTGAAAACAAAGCAAGCAGTCAGTTGAGAGTATATCAAAACAGTCAGAAATATTTAAAAATACATTTTTTACTTGAACACATTCCTAAAAAAGCATCTGTGGATATAATCAATTTGGCAGCATTTTAAATTGTTTTTACCAAGACTAGCTCTTCTGCAGTGTTGTTTCCATCCAGCTCCAGTAGATAGAGGGGGTTGTGGTCTGCCATGTATTCCTGAAATTGCATCAAATTATTACAACTTAATGGACTCGTTTTACCTTTTTGTTGTGTCATTCAGAAAGTTTATTTTCATTTACTAGAGGGTGGTGAGGTTGTGTTTAATGACAGCATGTGTTCTATTGTATAAATACTATGAATGACTTTCAAGACGCCATTCAGACTGTGTGAAATGTATGACGAGTCTGTTTCTGAAGCAAAAAAAGCAATATGATCATTTAGAGCATGCAGTCTTTACCAATAGCTGGCTTTGTATTTAGTTTAGAGAGCCTCGTAATGCACAGGTCTGCATGAGCCATTTAGAAGAGATGGGTGACTGACCTGCAGAGGTCTCAGCATGGTGTCTCTGTACGTATTTATACGAAGACATGCGTTTGTGGCAGAGTTTTCAGGAATCCACACCATCTGGTCAATAATGTCCCTCGGAAGTCCGTTTGCCTCCGCCTTCAAGCAGAGCAAGCATGTAAATCATAAAGTAGACAATCTTTGCTTTGTAACGTTCTTGTCATACCTGCTCCTCGTTGACCTCTGAATTCTGATCCCCGTCTTCCTCCTTCTTGTTGTACACGTCTTCATACGCCCACTGATCCCTGGTAAATAACTGTCCTGTCTCTGGATGCTGCTTCAGTCCTGACAGCCTCTGGACCAGGTCCTCATCAGCACACTGATGCAGGATGGGAAACATTATGTTTGAATGAAAAAAATGAGAGGCTGAAAAACCCCAGCCATATAAAGAGTTGTAAAGTCATTAAATTAACAGAAATAACAAATGAATGAATGAATGAATGAATGTATGCAAATAACTGCGAATGTAACATTTCGCTAAACAAATACACAAAAAAATGATGAAAACCTTAATATTAATGATGACATCAGGGGCGAGCTTGAGGTTTTTGATCTGTTCAATCTGCTCAGGAATCTTCAGACAACCTTCTGACATGAATGGCAGACAGCTCAGCACATAGCCTGTAACACAACAGATAAACTTCAACAAATTCGTGATTACAACATGAATTCTTTATCACTAACTCACATGTCACACCTTCATATAGTGAATAAGACATTTACTGACAGGCATGAACCACACACAGGCTGATAATTGAACGTACCATAGTGCTCTAAATCTGGTGAGTTCAGCTTGGCATGGATGAGCTTCAACACCAGATCATCTGGTATACTCCTCCCCTCCGATAACATTTGCAAGAGCTAAAAATGGCACACAATACATTTTTGAGATGACAATTGCAATGGAAAACGTAATAGAAATGAGAAATGATTAAAGGCAGCTCACCTCTTGGCCCTCTTTAGTTTTGTTGTTTATGTGTGAGTTTAACAAGTCAGTATCTGAAAGATAGTGAAGCCAGATTATTGGTTGGATTATTGGCACTGGTTTTAACACAATCACACAAAAACCAGAGAAAACAAAAATTTTACCATCAATCAGGATGCACTTCCAGGACTCTGCAATTTTTTTGGCCAGTGTGGATTTACCAACACCCTGTTGGAATAATGACAAGAAAGAATGGAATCACAGAGTTTGTTGGGTTTTAACGACAGAGCTCTTCCTCATGCCTCTATCGAGCCTGTTACACAGAACACAACCTGAAGGCAACAACTGTTAATGCATATAACTTCAATCATTTGATTTTAGATTTCTAATGCAGCATGATACTCTTGAAACATGTTTCCACAGCATATCAGCTTCATGTGTTGTGCACGTTACCATTATTATACCGTTAACATTCTGTAGTTTCTTGAAGATAAACTCATTTTTGGAGATTGAATGTGTATTTACCGGTTTTCCCACGACGATGAAGCAAGTGGGTTTAGCAAGAAGGCCTGCCTTCTCAACTTCATCTTCTATTAGGTTGTCCACTAAACCATCCATTTTACACACTGCGAACATAAACAAGAAAGAAAAAAATGTTACTTTTAACACTGGACTGATCACTTCCACCTTTAATGTGATGACAAAAACAAATTGTTCATTAACATTTCACATTTGTATACAGTTTATGACTTGATATTTTTGTGACATTCTTTTATAAATGTATTAATTTAAGAGGGTGGAGCACTGGCTGCCTGTGTGTCAAAGGATTGGCTTCGAAATCTCACTTCTTGTCAATAAAGCTTTGGTCATAGGCCTAAATACATCCCAGTCACTCACTCACAGAAAATGAACCATTCAGACCCCCAAGGTCCTAAGGAAGAGGTTTAAAAGTTATGGTACTAAATGCTCCAGAAGTCAGAAGAAACCAGGTGAAGAAGCTTTTAAAGCGCTGCTCAGCTGTGGAACAAACTTCCTCAACTCCTGACATAGGAGGAATTCTGACACAGGCCTGAAACACACCAGCATTTGATCAGGCTTTCCATTGAACAATAGATTTAACTTATTTTACGTCCTTTTTCTTGATAAATTGTGTTCATGTCGTCGCCTAATGTACCATACTAGTTGAGAAATAATAATGAAGCTGCAACTGCAATTTACATTTTCACGATTATTAGCTTGTGGTGCTAATTGCTTGTGCGTTTCTGATAACAAATATGAAAGTTAATTGCATATACGCTAATTACATTTCTGTTAGTAATAACACTTACCTTGACTTTAATATTTATTTGTAGGTATTTGTTGTTTACGCTCCTTCATTTGGTGTTACGCGGCGATCCTCTGCTGCCCGTAACCATAGCAACCACAGTAACTCACAAACTGTAAGAGGGGAAGAGTCGATTTAATGTTATCGTTAGCTCTCAGTGTGATATTTAAGTTGGATTGTTTCATTTTATTTTTGTCAACAGATACAAGAACTCAAAGAGGCTTTCATTAGAAACAAATATTTATCAATCGTATTTCTCGAGCTTTTTAGGCTCTTCGGGCCGCCGTACCGGCTCGTGACAGTCACATGACTCATGCTGCATGCTAGTGGATGCTAACTCTAACATTTTCAGTACAAACATGGAAATTATCAACTAGATGAGCTGTTCACAGTGTTTCAGGGTGTCCGGCTGTCTGCTAAAGGAGACGCATGTCCCTGGAGATGGTTTGTCGATGATGCCGATCGTTACGTAATTCAACTGTGAGTATTATGAGCTAGCTACGATGCTAGCATCTTCCAGCATTTAGTTTAAGTCAACCTACAAACTATTGATCACATCTGCTTCGCAGTTCTTTTCTTCTTGATTTTGGAGATCGGAAAATAAAGGATTGAAGATGCCTCAGTGTGCAGCTGTCATCAGTGGCATCCAGAGGATGGTTCTCTATGAAACCAGAGCTGTAAGTCTGATCATCGTTATTTGTGTTTTATGACAGATGCTCATCATAAACTTAAAATGCAGGGTGACTTAAGTGAGCTTTCTCTGAAAAGCTTCTGCCTCTCATTTGGATAACTTCGAGCTATATAGATTATAGTCTCGTGTGTATCTTTGGTATATCATCGAGAAAGATATTGTCATTGGAAAATTTGTGGATTTGTATCAAATAAACATTAGATTTGTGAATATCTGTCATGTTTTGAAGCTTTATATTGTGGAATTCCATGACATATAAGCTCAAATTTTGAGTAAAGCCAAAAAGGTTTGCTGATATTCAGAACAGTGTCTGAAATGTTGACAGGAGACAGTTTGCATTGTTGGAGGCAGATGTCACATGTGCCAAACCTAGACACTAGTGATAAACTGTTGAAATGCATTAATTTTAAACTGCAGTGATATATCTGCAATAGAATTCTACTTTAACTGAAATTGTGAGGAGGATCAGGGAGTAAGGCCAAGCAAATTTATTTGTATTACACCTATTGTACATAAGGGAATTAATTCCAAGTGCTTCACAAAGAGAAAGAAGCAAAGTTACATTAAAATGAAACATACAGGACGTTGGAGAGCAAAAGAATTAAGAATTAGGAAGTAATTAAATAAAACATAAGGAAACGCCTATTATAATAGGAATTTAAATAGTTAAGAAATTTAAAATTAAGCTCATAGACATCCATTTGGAATATTGTATTTTGCACTTTTCACTTGTTGGTATTTGGTGTCCCAAATCACCCACAGATCATCATGTCCTCTCTTCAGAGAACCCCACACGTTACACTGCTCTGGGTACACTGGTGAATAAATAACTGTTGACTCATCTAAGATAGAAATAATACATTTCTACATGAGCTCCACACATCCATCATAGAGCTGTAGTGTGAAAAGCAGTTGAGTTGTTATAACTAAACACCAGATGGCAGCAAAAGTTTATGAGAAGATACAAATGGAGCTATCCTTGCATGATTTCTGTGAAGCCAGTTGAAGGTGTATGTCAGTAATTGTCTAGGCAGTCACAACAGGGACCTTTCAAAGTGTCCATATTCTTTGATTGGTTTAGCTTGTACTCATCTTGTTTAACTGTGTACACTTGGCAAAGAGTTTCAGGTTATTGAACATTTTCCTCGCTTTGATTTACTGAATGAGTGAGAGGGAACTCCAAACTGCTGAGATCATATTGATGTTTCAGTACAGGTGAGACCGGGGTTGCTGATGGCTGTCTTCACACTTACAAATCCTTTGAAATCAATTGTCAGAGCTGAGTGTTTTTCTCGAGTGTCGTTTTGTGAACAACTATGCGCTTGTTTCATTGAAGACTGGATCCATACACCGCCGGGCTAATGCGGACAAAGACCTCTGCATAGAATGCTGGGAAGAGTGGAACAGAACAAAATGATTCTGATAGCTGCAGACTGTCCTGATACACGATGTTCCAAATCAACAGTCTTTTGTGAATTGAACTCTTTTAAACTCTTTTTTTTTTCAACCTATTCTGAGCAAAATAATCTTAATGGAAATTGACTCACACAGAATGTGACACAAACAGCGTTACAGTTCATCCTTTTTTGTCAACTATATGCTGTAAACACATTGACTGTGCACTATATGCACATTATGCGATACATATTTAGATCGTATGTATTTTGCACTAAATTCTGATTTTTTTTCTTTTTTTCCGCCTCAGTTTAAGTCATTCTTTGTGTGTGTGGGGAGGAAAAAAGTTGCACCCTGATAGAAGTAGACCTCAAGTAAGGCTGTAATAATGGCACTGCACTTTTGAGAGCCGGATTCTCCTGATATCTGCGCTTATTAAAATTTGAGGACGGCATGTCTTCTCTGTGCTTCGGATACACAGTGTTCTCCGAACACTTTCTATATATGCTCGGCTTAAACTGCATTTCATCTCGAAGAAATCACCCAACTCCTAAACAGGGAACCACAATGTCACTGGTCTCATGTGTATTCTGAGTTTTGTTTAATAAAGACCCCAAGCTATTCTCATCCAGATTTAATGAGTTTCTTTTCATTACCAGAGGTATTTTTTGGTGGGGAGCAACCAGGCACAGACCAAACACCGAGTCCTGAAGATTGACCGCACAGAACCCAAGGACCTGGTCATAATTGACGATAAGGTAAGTGGAGAGTTCCCACCACTCTCAGTACAGTCTCGCTGTACATGCTTATGTAATACAGTATGCCTGAGGGGAATTGTACAATCAATCAGCCTTCCCTCTTTGGATTACTGAAGACAACTTAGATGAGGAGTGCTGGGCGCAGCCCCTTTTCTTCTCCACTTCTCATTACCAGGATCTATGAGCTGCTTGTTGATTTGTCATCTAGTGGGTAATTATGTTTTACTATGAAGCATCAGTGACTAAATATCCATTACCCCACGCTCGCAATCCTGCCAATATTACTTTGACCTTAAAAAACTTTGATTTTTTTTCATTTGTGTGTTAGAGTATTTTATCAGTAGTGGATGGAGGCTTGGCTTGGCTTTTCTGTAGCAATTGATATGAACCTTATAGGGTTTAATGCTGGAACCTTACTGAAGAATCGGTTCTTCTTGAGCATTTTTAAAGGCCACAAAAGTAAAACTTGAACACTCTGCTGTGATATTTAAAATGAGGTTACTTCTTCAGGGGAAGATTGCAAAACCTATATCTTCTGTATCAACATGTGGGTTTTCATCATTATTCACTCAATTTGTAAAAATCAAGCATTTATTTCTGTAATCGTCAGTCACCAGTCATTTTTTTGTTAAGTAAGGCTGTTGGAATGGAAGGAAATGAGGAGATTAAATGGCAATTGAAATGTTTTTGTGTGTTACATTTTCTAGAGGAGATGGCTTGTTTCTCGTGAAGCACCATTCACACTATCAGTTTGATTTGATCTTCATAAGAGAAACGTATGCATACCTGTGGCATTTTGGCACTGCTTTACTGACAATCAATCTAAAACAATTTGTGTAAAATGGGGGCGATTGATTAAACAGTGGCAGTTTATATAAGATTTCTATTGTATTGCCATCACACAGATCTTAATGACTGTAATTACAGCTATTAGTCAACAATCTGTCTTTCACTGGCAGCGTCTTAACTTCTCAGCATTGAATATTTTGGACCCTATTGTCTCCTGGTGCACAGAGAAACAGCACAGGTGTGAAGATTTTATTTCTCTGAACGTGTTTGTTTTCCAACAGCATGTGTACAGTCAGCAGGAAGTGCGGGAGCTGCTGAGCCGCCTGGACCTCGGAAACCGCACCAAGATCGGCCAGAAGGGTTCCTCCGGCTTGTCCCGGGCCGTGACGGCCTGCGGCATCGTTGGTGAGTCTCGTCCTTCATCTCTTCGCCGCTGGCTTAGCAACAACCTCTGCTGTGCACGGCGTCGGCAGCTTGCCCCTCATCTCCCAAAGCTTTACTTTTATGCCGCAAATGTTGACCTGGTTTTACCTTTTCTATGCAGAGAATGGAAATGCACGAAGCAATAGAAACACCTGGGAGGAATAATACAGTCCTCTAAAATATAGCCCATTAACCAGCCCTAGTGGTGCCACAATGGTGGACGCCTACTGTGCAGACTTTAGATTTGAAATAATGGCAATCAGTGGGATCTTTGAGAAGGAACAAGAGGCCTTTCAAATGCTTTTATTGTGTTTCTTTTCTTCTTTTTTTTTTTAACATCTAGTGAAAGAAACTATGACAACATTGTGTTCCAAGGCTGAAATGAAGTGTATTGCAATTATTTGTTATGCTTCCGTCAAGAGTTTTTTTTCACTTCGATGGTTTTGAGTCTTTGCATCGATTGTGGGTAGTTTCTGGAGACAGTATTCGTCTTTCAAATGATCTTCTTTGATGCACGCTACAATCCCCCCCACATCTAAACTCCACACTGAAATCCCCCCAAGTCCAACCCGATGAGGCGACGGTCGCTTCGTTAGACTCAACCTGTTGCTTTTAAAATGTTTCTGAATGAAAGAAGGCTGATATTTCATCAGCCCCACTCACGAGCGTCCCAGGGTCCATATATTGAGAACGCCTCTCAATGTACCGCTCTCCACACCGACAGCACCTCTCTGTCCTCTAAACCCGCGTCCACATTTTCTTCCCTCCATATATAACTTGGATCGGAAACACTTTATCCTCTTCAAAGCCATTAGTTTAAAAAACAAAAAAAAGCACAGTCCGTGTGCTGCTTTTTTCTTCTTTTTCATCTTCTTCTTCTTCTTCTCGACGATCATCCGTTGTCCTAATTTGGTCTGGCCTCATCTGGCCCGGGAGCATGCAGCCATAAGGTTCCACTCACTGTTTATTCCACAAATTCACCATTGAGGCAAAAAACATCACATTCCCCTCATTTTTTTTTGGTGAACGGTAAGTGTAAATATCGTCTTTAATCAACCAACCTTTGACCGATCATTCTTTAATGGTTATAATCAGCCAGATCCAACTAGCTACAGTAACTTTATCACCTGGAGAATAATGCATCAACAGTGAATGCTGAAGAAGGAGGTTAAGAAATGTCATTTAAAGTCTGAGAGTAAAGTGAATGATTGAAATTTGATTAATTCTGGAGTAAAGAAACCCTCGGCCCCTCCACTACTGTGTTTTATTGTCTGCTGCCCTACAGACCTAATTGCCCCTTTGTGCAATCAAAATATTCCATTTTGACTGCTCCGTATGAAGGCCAGGCTTTGTTACATGAAAGGTTTGTGTAACAGATCACATGGCTTGGCTCGTCGGACGTTCTTTTGTTGTATGGAGCAATTGGTATAAAAGAGCAGTGAGTTTCATGTGTGTCCCGCGTGATCGGTGCATAAGTCATGTCCTACATTCTCTGTTCTAGCGAGAGACGGGCATACATCCTGGTAACCTCGCCGTGCTCATCGCAACAATTTATCACCGGCCGCGGAAAAATTCAGTTATTTCTGGTATTATACTCCGGAGGAGCTTTCGGCCTTCAGTCTTTGTCTCGAGCAGAAGTGCACTCGAGAGAAGAACAGTGACACACACGTTCTGGACTTTGGATTCCTGCATTAACTTTTCATTAAAATTTGTGAAACGCAGGAATGCGATGATTGTTAGACACGTTTCAACAATTTTTTTTTTTAAGGGAAATAAGCAGTTTGAGGAAATATGAGACTGTTGGATTGTAAATTTCCATGGAGAAATGATGGAGCATGCTAGATATCATTGTCTTTCTCTGTTGTGTTTGTCCGAAAAGATAGTCTCATCCAAAACCTCAAGGATGGCGTTCTTTCTCAGAAACAGACACTCCGTGACGGGCAGGATGCTCTCCATGCGTACGCACGCACTCTTTTCGAAGATGTCCAACAGCCAGAGTGCTTGGAGAACACGCATGTAGACATTAAATGAATAAGATGTGCAAACGGTACAGAGAATTAAAAGAAAAACACTGGCCTACTTTCTGTGTGGTGAGAGTGTTCCACACTTTTTCAACAACACTAAACTGGACCAGAACAGAACAGTTTGTGTTGAGATTCACATGTATTTGGAATGACGGCCAGCACAGATTGAGACATCACCACAGTTACTGTTCTACTGTTCTACACTTGCTAGAAGATGTACTGCTGACAAGAAGAAAATAATCCACAAAATCCTTTTTTTTTTTTTTTTTTTGCGTAACTTGTATTTTCTTTCTCCAGAATGCTCGTCCTGTGGGCCTTAAAGATTGAATTCAGTATCTTCCACGAGGCCACAGATGGGGCCGGTCACGCTGACACAGACGGATCCTGACTTCATGACGTCTGCTTGAATAATTTAGGCGCTTTCTCTCTTTGTTCACAAGAAACAAACTCAGACGGTGGAAGGTGCAGCGTACCCCCCTGAGCACCTTTTTTTTTTTTTTGCCTGTTATCTTTCTTATTACCGTACGGAATGAGTGCCATTATTTTTATTCTCCTCGGTTTGCTGCTTTTGTCAGTCTGACCCCTCCGCCGCCCGGCATCGCACGCGTCGACTGATACAGGAGCCGTCTGTCACCGCAACCTGAAAACGATGCGGCGACCTTTGGAGGGGTCGCTGGCTCATGCGCCCCAGCATCGCCCAGAAAATGAAGTTAATTGAAAGTTAATTGTTCGATCATTTATTTCAAATAAGTTAATAACGACCCAGCGTCTGGGTTTCTATCGATCGTGCTGCAGAAGACACGCTCACTGGCCTTCCACCAAATGGTGCCTGTTAGGTGAGTGCAATGTAAAATGCAAAAATAAATGTAAGGAAAGTAGGTTAGCATTTAACGGAAGTCGTATGGAGCAGGAACAAAATGCCCCGCGATGTGAGACATGACGCTTTCTTTGTCAATACATGATCGCTGTGCATGGACAAGCCTTTATGAGCATTATGTATCGACCTTCGAATGGAAGTCATTGATCGCATTAAACAAGGTTTTCTAGGTCAGATTTTAATTATGTAAGAGTAAATAGAACGGCTTACATCGGCGAAATTATGAAATATGACCCACAGACAGTCACGATCCACCCCCATAAATAGTTATTCACTTGTTCGCTCTCAAGCCATCGCTAATTTGTCAGCGACACAAAGATTGACCTACAAAACCAACTTATTCGCTTTTTTTTTCCCCCGTCCTTGAACCTTAACCGCATCAGATTAACTAATCCCGTTATGTCAGCGTCGCTGTAAGAAAGGATGTGTTCCTTGAAGAAACATTGCATTTGTTCCGTTGAGAGGCGTGACATTCGGCCCGTCCTTGTCTGACCAGGGTTCGTTCGGTTCCTGGAAGGTTACTACATCGTGCTGATCACCAAGCGCAGGAAGATGGCCGACATCGGCGGCCACTCCATCTACAAAATCGAAGACACCACGATGATCTACATCCCGAATGACTCGGTCAGAGTGACACACCCCGACGAAGCGAGGTACCGTCGCACTTCAGACGCCCTTTCCTGACCAAATGCGTGAAAGTGTCATTTAGGTTTATCAAGCCACACAAAATGATTTCCAATGGGTTTTTTTTTCCCCACTTCCTTTACACTACAGATTTTTTTACATCTTTTGAATAAAAGGCAAAGATGGGTATTTGCTACTCTCTGAATGTTAATGTGTTTGAGTTTTGTCTTCCAGATATGTGCGGATCTTTCAGAACGTCGACCTTTCCAGCAACTTTTACTTCAGGTAAGAAAATACAGATGTTCTCAATCTCTGCTCCCGTGAATTACAGAGGTTCTTATAAACTATTAATATCATTAAGAGATTATATAAGGCAATGAAAAGTCGAATCGGACATGAGTCAGCGCAGCGGGTCACCTTGTCTTTGTTTCCTGCCCTGCAGCTACAGCTACGACCTGAGCCACTCGCTGCAGTACAACCTGACTCTGCTGCAGCGGCCCTTCGAGCTGTGGTCGTCGGCAGCCGCCTCTGCTGAGGAGGAGGTGCACACACACAGCAAGCAGGACAGCTTCGACATCTTCGAGGATGAGGGTTTGCCCACGCAAGGTGAGCGGAAGCCTCTGCCCATTGTGTTGGTTCTGGAGGGTCCTTAACAGAGAAAAAGGTTTGTGGCAGGAGAAAGCGGATGGGACCCGGGCTGCGGTGACCGTGAGATAAAATGCAAGCGCAGTAGAGGTGGAAGGAGCAGAAATATTTCAAGGAAAAAAGGGGACTGTGATTACATGGATGAGAAGCTGAAAGACCGAGCAGAAGCTGAATATGAGGGAACAGACTCAGGGAAGAAGGCCGATAAACTCCTAGTTGAGTTTCATATAATATTGCTTTACAGTGAACAAAGTTTATATGAGATACTGGGGGTTTTTTTGTCTGTCAAACAGCAACATGTTTCTGCCAATTTGAGGAAGCAGCCATGTCTTGTTAGTGAGTTGGACAGAAAGACTTGTTGCTTTTCTGTATTATTATTAATAATTTTTGAGATAAAAAGCTTTTTACAACTTTCTGAAGCTTTCGATGAATTACAAGTAAAGAAGTATTTTGTTGGATTGCAGATGATTTTTCAATGGAAATGTGTTACATTTTCCCTGTAGCACACCCTTCACTACAGGTTTGCAGTCTCTAACCCACCTCTCAATGAGCTAACCATGAATTCATTCAAAGAAAGAAAACTCTCAGCTTTTTTTTTTTGCAGCTCTGGGCCAATTAGTTTGGGTCAGAGAGGTCAAAATGGCTCTTTTGATTGCAAAGGTTGCAGAATCCTGCGGCAGGTTAACTACAGCATTAGATAACTTCAGCAAAGTAGTATGGACAGTCTGAAAGAGCAGGAACAGGTACCAGGAACTGATATAAAGTTTGTGTCTCAGTGGGTAAAATGGTCTGCGTCGTCTCACCTCAGCGTTTTTCTTTATCTCTCTCTTTGCTGATAATTTGAACTGAAGTTTTGCGTACTGACCCAGAGGTTTAATGTGTCCCTATTTCTTTCCGCCACAGTGGTTTACGGCCTTCAGAACGAGCCGTACTACAAGTACGTGTGGAACGGCAAGCTCCTGGAGCGAGTCAAGGACGTCGTGCATCACGACTGGCTCATGTATATAATCCACGGCTTTTGCGGCCAGTCCAGTATCCTTCCTTGCACGGTCACATGACTTCTTTATGAACTCTGAAAACATGCCTTTTCACAGCCGGCATACCTTTCCATGGAGCGTAGGGCATGTTTTAACTGTTGCTCTGACAGACCGCACACCAGCAGCACACACAGGTCTCACGTTGTCGTCTTCCGTCCACACTCCTCTGCCTCAGCGTCACTTGTTGAGCTGCGCCCAGCCTCAGACGCGGCACGTGGCGTGTGAGCGAGACTGTGTGACTTGCCTCAAAACTGTAGAGACAATTAGTGTTTGTCTTTGGAGCTCTGTCGAAGCAAATATGATAACATTATGCAATGGCTATCAGGTATGTAAACACTGGCTTTTGCATAATCTGCCCATGTGCTTTCCGCAGGGATAAATGCAATGTGCATATTAATTAGACGAGCCACATGATGATGCGCTGGGGTCTGGCGTTTCACACACCTCCAGACACTTTCTTTTTGCCTTTCATTTGAGTTTACATGTAGCTTTTAGCAGGAAGTTTTGAGTGCATACCAGGGCGCCGGTGCTGTATTATTAATTTTTGAAAGCTTTTGTTCCATTGATGAATGAGTTAGCGGTGCGGTTGTGCTGCAGGCCGGTCTCGCCCTGAGTAAAAACTCTGATTTATGAGTTTAAAAGTCTGCCTGAGGTTCAGTATTCTGATTTCAGTCATTCAGTATCATATATCCTTCACATAAATCAGTAATCACTATAATGGGGGTTGAATTTTTATTTTTTATTTTTTTTGCTATTAACTCTGGAAAAACAGACTCCTTTTTTAATGGTTGTTTACCTTTAATTAATATTTTGAAAGCAGTGTTCGTCTGAAGCGTGTGTGCTGGAAGCAGCATAAGCTGAACAACACTTTAGAAACGGTGCGATCACTCCGGCAGCTCGCTGGCACAGCGGCTGTACGTGGGCGCTCTGAATTTTGACAATTCCTGGAAACTGTTTGGCCTTCGGTTGTGTTTTTTTTTTTTTTTTTTTTTTTTTTTTTCTGAGCGTGTGAGAGTGCCAAAGAGAGAAATAAAAATGATCCTCAGTGGATGAGATGCTAGAAAACACTTGCAGCAGATGGGAAGACACTGAAATCTGAAGACATGCGGATAATCGCTGGTTCTCAAAGCGAGGCGGGCCTCGGCGGCGAGGGCGCCGGAGAGCATCAGGAGTGTATTTTCCTCGTGCTTATAAGTGCGTTTAGGCAGGTGATGGTGAAACCCCGTCCCCGTTGTGTTGTGTTTACCATTCCTCCTTGACTCGCCGACAACAGAGCTCCTTATCTACGGCCGGCCGGTTCACATCACCCTCATTGCCAGGCGATCCAGCAGATTCGCCGGGACCCGCTTCCTCAAAAGAGGGGCCAACTGTGAGGTAGAGCAGTTGCCGCGGCAACAGGAAATAATAGATCGCGGAGACGGGGCTGAAAGCCATCGGGATGATTGGGATGACTCAGGTTGCTCACAGGGGGTTAATTTGACCCACTGCCTCTTTCTCGAGTGTGCGTGTGTGTGTGGGTGTGCGGTGGATATGAACTCTGAGACTTGTCTAAGATTAGGATCAACTTTTATTTTCAGACTTCCAGGCCAATCTGTTGTTTCATTCCACGTCTGTGTGGTTTGATTTTGTCCATCATAGTTTTGCTTGATTAGTAAAGTGAGGAAAGCAGCTTTAAAGTCACCCCGAGACTCGAAAAGTGGAGGAACTTCAGTCTTTTTTTCCCTGCTTTCCTTTCTTCTAGGGAGATGTCGCCAATGAAGTAGAGACTGAGCAGATCGTCCACGACGCCTCGGTAATGTCTTTTACAGCAGGAAGCTACTCCTCCTATGTCCAGGTGCGGGGGTCAGTGCCGCTCTACTGGTCTCAGGACATTTCCACCATGATGCCCAAACCTCCAATCCGACGTAAGACTCCTGTGTCACTCCTCACGCCCCCTTTCCTGCTTTGTCTTCGGCTTTTCAAAATATTGTCCAGAAAGCGTAATTGGGAGAAAAAAACATTAAAATGAAAGATTGACTTCATATTCAGGCCATTCTTTGCAAGCAAGGGCACAAAGATTTAAAAAAGAAAAAGGGTTCTGTGAACTCAGGACGGCTCTTGTTGGTTTTCATATTTGTATCCAGTCTGCCATCTCATTATGTCTGGGATAAAAACATGAAACCAGGGCCAGAGGGAGGCGACCGGGTCCCTGGTAGCTTGTGTACAATGCCTGTATTAAATCATAATCTGTTTTCCCTCCGGTTTGCCCTTTAATTCATCCTCGGATGACATTTCGCCTGCGTGAGATAGACACACTGAGCGCGTCCCTAAGATCCCTCTGTGTATCAACTTACCTCATCTTCCTGCTCCCACTTTGATCCCTAAAGACAGTCCTTATCTGACATTTCCTTAATGTTGCCCCAACCTGGCACCACTAGTTTAGCTTCCTCCGTCTGTGTGTGTATATAGTCTGAGACACTCTGCCCCCCGATGTTGGTATACTTTGCCTTTTAGGATGATATTTAGCCTTCAGTGAGGAAATCAAAACAAATTCCGGATTTATGTGTTAATTCTGTGATTGATTGTATATATTCAAACTCGGTCGCTCAGCATTTTGCACCATGTGAGGAATTCTGCCGCTTTTATCTATTCAGCGTGCTAATTTAGCATAAAAAAAAAAAAAAAACTGTAATTACTTTTCACTTTAGCATTATCTCTGATGGGAAAACCAGATGACATTCATTTTGATGAAGGCCTATCAGTTGAACTTTAATTTTTTTTCCTTTTTGAACCCGCCTCTGTCTCGAGTGTCGTGGGACTGATAAAGCCAAATTTCAAACAAAGCCGAGCCCACGTCCGACTGCTACCTGACCTACATTCAATACATTTGTAAAATGCATCTGATTTTGAAACTGGCAGCATCAAATGACATCTATTAGACGAATCTGGGTCAGCGACACGTCTAAGAGACATTTTGAGGTCAGCGTTGGTGTATGCAGGAGACAGCCGTTCGTATTACACCATGCCTCAGCCATTACCTCGGCTCTACTATCAATTTGAAGACTTGAGTGTTACATAAGTGTGTATATAATGTGTTTACGACCGCCATGATATAGACAAATGCCATGGTGGCGCAGGAGATGACCTTAATTGGTCAGTGTCCTTCATCATTACCATCAACAATTCCTTTTCAGAGTACATAGACTATTTTTATAAACTATCGTGCGCTCAGACGGCAGGAGGAGCAATAGGTGAGGACAGAAGCTGAAGGCGGCTGAAGCTTGTCATTGTCAGTTTGGAGGTGCGGTCGTGTCAGACGAGCGGCAGATATGATCTGACCCATTTCCATCAACGCAGCCGCTTCCAGATTCATCGGTCCAGTGCGGGGACAGGGACGGGGTCTGGAGCCAAGCGTGACTGCCGATCGGAAGGAGGAAATATAGAGGAATGGAGGCAGTGGAGGGCAAAATGTGCGAAACGGCGAAGATGAGCTGGAGAACAAAAAGGCTCATTTGGCTTTCATGTTTACTGCTCATTCTAGCAACAAAAAAGTTTTAAGCTAGAGATAACTAACTTTTCACAGATTGCGCAAAATCTTTATGATGCATTCATTCAAAGCTGGCCGTCATAGGATATTTCAAGACATTTATTCATCTTCACTGGGTTTTTAAAGATGGGAAATTTAAATGTAATCAATATGATTTTGAAGTCAACAAAAATCACACATCCTATGCCATGTTGTTCATTTATTTTTCATGTCTTTGTCTATCTAAGACCTTAATATGCCAATTTCTTCCATTTTAGTGGACCAAGCGGACCCGTTTGCCCACGTGGCGGCGCTCCATTTTGACCAGATGCTGCAGCGCTTTGGCTCGCCGATCATCATCCTCAACCTGGTGAAGGTAACGACACGACTGAAGCTACTAGTGTGGTTCATATGTGGAAGCGTGATCGCAAAACATTGAAAAATCAAATGTCAATTCCAGGAAACACCTTTGCTCCGATTCTCTCATAATCTGATGAAATTCACAACACAGGATGCACAAAGGAGCATTAATTAAAACCAAACAAGGTTTTAAAAACTGTTTCTTTAGATCAGATCATATTAGATGCTGACTATGGAATCATTTCTTCTTTTCTTTATACGTTAGAAGGAGGATTTATTGTTCAGATTATGTAAGAAGTAAATACAAGCCTTTGATTTTGTTCCAGTATCTTTGAATGCCCGTTGAACTACTCAGTGAGTCGCTGTTTTCAGTGGTTGAGATGAAGAACTTGGCTGGTATCGGGCTTGGTGTGTAGAACAGATCCATTCTCCAGAGGTTTTCTTGGGGCTCTGTGATTACAGGCAGATGAAAATCTACCTTGATTATTGAACTCCTCTCGCATTGAGCTGGAAGCACCCCGGCCGCTGCTGCATAAAGGAACATATCGACAAAGTCGCTGTTAACCTTCTGTTCTCACTCACGTGAAATATATGCATGTGTAAATAAAACAGAAAGGATCTTTGTGCCCATATATGAATAATTAAATTGGCCACCGGTGCTTCTTCTGTGTGTAAAATAAACTTTTGTATGATGAAAATCACGCAGTCGTATTAAATAACCGCCAGATAAAGAAAAAGTACTTTTTTTTTTTTTTCCCCTGCCTCCTTTTCATTTGTTGTGAGCATCAGCATTAAGCAGTTTATCTAAGGCCACAGCTATACACTCTGGAGCGTTTCGGCTCACGTTGTCACTCACAGGGGGGAGCTGCGAGCCGACGGACCAATCACAGACCGCAGAGGTCTGCACAAGTCCTGGCCATGTGAAATTGGCAGACTGGGGGGAATGTGGGAGGGGACCCCCTGCCTCCACGCTACGCCCGCTTATCCCAGAGAGACAGGAGGGGGAGTGAATTGACCATCGAGCATAAAACCATGACAGTCCATCCCAGACATGATGACAGGGGTCACGGCGGCGCCTTCTGAAATCATGATTTGAAGACGGCTTTATGATAGGTTTCCAAGGGTGTAGCAGAGGAAGGGTAACCGCACACGTGGCTTAGCATGTGAATCCCTTTAACACCCAGCCTCCTTCCTTTTCCATTAGTTTTCACAGACAGCGATAACTTTTCCCCTCAACCCGACACGTTTTCTCTTAATAAATGCTGTTGCTGTAATAGTTGCTGTCTGGATTATACCAAAACAAAAATGATCCAAATGGGATCGCTTAAAAAGGATAAATAAAATCGTTTTAAAAGGAGCCATTAGACCCTGGTTTTTGCTCTGCAGAACATTACTGACTTAATCACATTACTCATTTCCATCACCTAAAATTGCCACCAGCCACCTCCTTTCATCCGCTCCATGTGCGCGTGCGACTGTTTCACATTTGTATTCACGGACAGCTGAATGCACGTCTGGATGTTGTGATCCGGATGACTGCGGCAATCAAAGGCTGGTTTATTCCTTCCGAAGAATAGAAGTGTTCTTTCTCGGGCGCACGGACACGTGTGGCGCGCTCGTAGCGTCTCGCCCGTGACCCGAGTGTGCGGACACGCCGAAACCCACCTGAATGGGCGGGGAAACGAACTGATAATCTGACAGGCCGCCGTGTTTTTCCTGCCCGTGCCGAACATGTGAATGGAGACAGGAGCTGCTAAACGATGCATTCAAGCAATTATCGTCGCGGGTGATCATTCGTGAATGGACGCTGGGCGGCCACGCACAGGAATAACTTAATAGGCCGTGTGACATTTGGTTCTTGCACAGTACAGAATGAAATGCAGGATTATAATGTGTTCCTGTGTTAAGTTATTGTTCCACTGTTATTTCAGAACTTTGACAGGAAAACATTAATTTACAGAACTTCCTGTTTTTTTATGTATCGCCTTTCCAAATTCAGGAGCTATTCAGTGGCTTTTTATTCTGCTATATTTGCAGAAATACATCTTTCAGCGCATCCATGAACCCATCCATCCATCCGTCCATCCATCCACCAGTCCCACAGCATATATTACCAGTGCATCCTGTAAATTGCATCCCTGAGGAGAAGAAATGAATACATCAAAGAGAGAGGCTATATTTACTGACGTCCCCTCAGATCCTTTAGGGTTACAGGATTTTTTTTTTTTTTCTCAGATTATACATCACATCTAAGAACTGGTCATGTGGTCCATTTGATTACGCAATTGGCCGTACATGTGACTTCATGTTCTCCCGCCACAGAAACGTGAAAAAAGGAAACATGAGAAGATACTGAGCGAAGAGCTCTACCCTGCTGTGATCAACCTCAATCAGTTCCTCCCCCCAGACCACTGCATCGACTACATCGCCTGGGACATGGCCCGCTACACCAAGAGGTCTGCATACATGTGGCAGCGCAGCGGAATCTTAGAATCAACACGTCCAGCTCATTTTATTTGAGAATATTGTAGTTTGTCAGTAAAATCAACAGATTCACTGCTGCATTTTATCTTTTTTTGATCAGTTTTCCTGGTTCAGAATGCCCCCTGGTGCTTTTCTTTGTCTTGTTTAAGCTCAGTACTATGAATATCGACAGTATCAGCACATGTAATGTTAATTTCAAAACTTTTTCATTGTGATATTTTCGACCATGAGCTTTACTCATTCTCAGAGTGAATTTTGTTAACGATTCGAAAATCTTATAAATATTTCTTCATGCCTTCACAAAGGCAACAATATATTGAAATGTGGGAGCATAATTGACCTTTTTGAAAGTCTTTTATAATGTTTTGTGAACATCTTGAAGGCAGTTAAAAGAGGATATCACCAAAGTGATGATTTATCATCTTTAATATGCAGCTCTGGTGCCATGTAGTTGTTTTTGTGTATTTTCATCGGATTTTCCAACATGCGACTTTTTCTCTCAGCAAGCTGTGCAACGTTCTGGACCGCCTGAGCATGATCGCCGAGAACGTGGTGAAGCGAACGGGTTTCTTCATCAATCGCTCCGACTTCTACAGTCACACCCTCAGACCAGACGACAGGTAAGACTTTTCCCCATCCTTTCCTTATCCGAATCCTTTTTTTTATTTTTTAACCTCACAAAATCAAGCAGAGACGGAATTCCACTTTGTCCGACTCCATTTCAGACTATTTATCATCTGGTTTGCACAGAACAGTCTCAGCATGCGATCGGATGTGACAGTACGTAAGTTGAGAGCTTCCTCAGAGTGCTGTTTGGAAGTTTGAGTGACAGTTGCAGGTAGCATCTGTAGTGACAGAAGAAAGTATAAAATGAGCAAACAGCCTCTATGAGCCGACTACGCTCACTTCACCTATTCCATCTTTGCTTATCAGACGTTTTCTTAAAGCCGCTGTATCCGTTTTTATGCTCCTATATGCTCAGAATTCCGCTTATCGACACTAGTTAATTTAGAAAATCTCCTCGTATGAATTCTTAATGGGAATTATGCCTGATGGCTGTTGTAATGCGGGGAGATTTCTGCTAATGAGCTAAGTAGATTTCTGTCCATGTACTTAGCGCCCGGCTCGTCCATTGTCTGCGATGCAATAATCACTTTCTCCCCACATTACCATTCTGTTACATAACCCGACGGCCACGGCACGGCCAATATTTATTACCCGTTCTTTTTGCGTTACACAATCCTGCCTCGCTGTCTTTGTTGGAGCCACTCATGCACACGGCTCCAGGCTCCCTCCAGCTCACAAATGTGACCCTCTTAAGCATTTGTGTGAGTGCGCAATATTTGCAGCACCTGTCGCTTTCATCACATTTCAAAAAGTATCTCATGAATAATAAAGATTAGTAGACACTTTATTGACATTATCCCCTGTTTGTGTTTGCATTTGCATCTGCGCGCTCTGCTAATAACTTAAATACATTTACGTGTGGATCTTAGTCAGGCCATTAATTATGTTCATCTTAGTAGTTTCCCCTTTTTAAAAATTTAAAGACATGTTTCCTCACAAGGCCATTTTCTCTGCGCTTGCTGCTGATGATCTGTTTTTCTTTCCTGGTGAAAACTTTAAGCAGGGAGTGTTGATTATAGTATTGACTTTAATTCATGGGGAACAAAGGTGATAAAATGAAGCAAACATCTTCTAAATACTGTCAAAGGAAAAATCTCATTTTTATGATTGTAATACAGAAACTTATCCATTCCTTTCTAAAGGTAACAACAGTTCAGTATTAAAGGCAAAAAATAAAACTAAAAAAATACATGCCATGGTTTAATGTGGGGTCTGTGCCACATAATTTCTCAGTTAGGCACAAAAAGGACTCCATTGTCTTTGGGTGATCACAAATGGCAAAATGATGGCATTAATTGTAAACTCTGCAGTTGATGCTGCCCGGTACATTTTTATTTGATACTGGAAAACACCAGCTGTCCTTTTCTCAAGTGTTTTCACTTGTATTATTTATTTATTCATCATTTTCAGTCGATCACAATTCCTGGGAGTGAGAAGCGATGCCTGCAGAAGGCTTGATGCGCACAGGATTTTTTTTACTTTTGAATTTGTACAGTTGATTTAATTGACTGTTTTTTTTCCACAGGTGGGGAGATCTGGGTGGAAAAATCACATCGAGTGGTCGAGTGCAGGTCAGTCATGTCACAGATGGGCTTCATGTAAAGTTCACCTCGATGCTGTTTTTTTGTGATTCTGGAGCCTCGACTGAAATCGGAGCAGAGCAAAAAATGGGAAAAGTGTTTATTAAGTTGAATCGTCAGCGATGAATAATGCGCAATTACAATACCAATTCAATGCACTGATATTTCTGGGTCAAAGAAATATCGTATATGTAACTATTTTAAAAATGGCATTCATTAATATGGGTGTAAAACTAGGTCAGTGCAAGTATAGTGGGTGTATAGTCGAAGCTTTAGAGGTTTTTGTGATACTTTGCCCTCAAATACAACGTCCACCTTTGTGTGGTCTGTTGCAAAAACACATAATTACATCAGGCAGGGGTTTCTAGAGCTGAAAGACTGAAAAACAGTCCGCTAAAGCCCGTCTTCAAGCCCGAAGCCGAGCTCTGGCCATACTGGAGAGAATAATCCAGCGAAGTAGCTGGCAACTGCTCAGTAGTTTGTTTCGTGACTTGGCTGAAAAGAAACGACAAAATCAGGAGGGATTCATCACTTTAAATTAAACATTACAAAACATACTCCCATAGTCACACTTATGGGCATTTTTGAGTCACGAGTTTGTCTCTAATGCATGTTTTTGGACCATGCATGCACAGGAGGAACATGCAAACCAAACATAGAAAGCCAGTTCTGGATTGGAACCAGGGGAGTTGTTGTGATGAGCGCTAATGACTCGGCCGCTGTGCGGCACAGGGCCGCTCTGTCCAGGCTTTTATAGTCTTTTATAGTCATAGAAACTCACACTGTACACGGAGAAGTGCTGATTGATCCTGTCCGACACGTGCACGGAAGGACAAAAAGGGAAACGCGAGAAAGGCCCTGAAAGGCATAGCGGCTGTCGGAGGTCAAACACCCTCACCTGCAACGACCTCAAGCGAACGTTTCAGCAGCACTTGATCATAATGACGAAATCTTCATTCTTAAAGCCACATTCCTCATTTCATTTTGCAGTTTTTCTTTTTTTTTTTTTCACCCCATGGTAGACTGGTGTGTTGAGGACCAACTGTGTGGACTGTCTGGACCGGACCAACACCGCCCAGTTCATGGTGGGGAAGTGTGCTCTGGCCTACCAGCTGTACGCACTGGGAATGATCGACAAACCCAAACTCCAGTTTGACACAGACTGCGTGAGGTAAAGCTCATGTGGTTCTTCCACATGTTGTCAGATGTTTAAACCATTAAACCAGTGCAGTTGAGTCGTTACTCAACAGATGTGCTTGCATTCACACACTCCAAACCAAACATCAAACACGCACTACATTGTTGCATTATTCCATCTCCGGTTTTACTCAGTACTGCGTCTTTATTTGTGTTTTTTCTGGTGTGTGTTCCAGGTTGTTTGAGGAGCTTTATGAGGACCACGGGGACACGTTGTCGCTGCAGTACGGAGGCTCTCAGTTGGTGCACCGGGTGAAAACATACCGCAAGATCGCGCCCTGGACCCAGCACTCCAAAGACATCATGCAGACGCTGTCGCGCTACTACAGCAACGCTTTCTCAGGTGTGTTTTCGACACGGGCTTTTAGTCGTGACTCACGATCCTTCCCACATCGTTTCTGCACAGAACATTTTGAGCAAGGACAAAGTTATTGAAGCACACAAATGCACACTAAAACTCGGGCTGACAGCATTTCAAGGGAACAGTGACAACATCTGAATCGGATGGTGTCGGTGGGAACCCCGCATTGTGGCCCTCCTTGCATGACATTAGACTGCTGAAACTGGGTCAGTAGAGCAATTGCTTCCTGTGTCTTATATAAATATGTGTATAGTAGTTTCCCCTGTGAAACACCTGACCACTCTTCATCATCTGGCCAATACACCATGTATTTGATACACAGATTGTGTCCAAGTGCTGAAGAAGCTACTTGAGCCCCGTGGAGTGGAGATTGAAAAAGACAGATAACCGAACCAATGCAGACTGAAAGAGCCTGCTAATAATTGGGCTAAATTACTCAACTGCAAAGCACAAAACTGTGCGATTCGTTATTCCCCGAAATCTCCATAGTGTGAGAAAATTGATTCGCCAATCAGGTGGAAATATATTCACTTACTGACAAACATCAGTTTAGTATTCCCACTTCAGTGGCTTCAAAGTGGATGAATCCACTCGGAACCACATATGGGAAGAGGATTGTTTGGTGTCTTCATCCAGGAATAACAGAGGAGCGCTACTTGACCCACTAAGATGATTTCTCTCTCTCTGCGTCTTTGCTTTTGAATTCATTTTTTCATTTTGTAACGCGAGCTCATCTTCTGGTCTGGGCTCGGCTCGACAAGAGCCTGAAAATCAGCGCGGTGGTTTGATTCAGAGGGAGATGTCAAGTGACGCCGAGGCGGTGTCACTCTCAGAGACAGAGCCGATCGGCCACACAACTCCACAGTATTCCCATCAGTCATGACATGACCTACATTAGGATTGATCACTTGAAGTGGCTGACCGAGAAGACGCTCTGATTGAATTGGACGATTGTGTCAACCCCCTCTAAAAAAAGAAAAGAATATTGTGTTGTGGTCTATAGAGCAGCTGGTGTCTCCTGTCATCTTGCCCTTTTTTAGAAGGGCACAGTCATTTTCTCAGATTTCCTCAGGGCTGCATTTTCATGCCCTCCCACGGTAGACGTGCGCGGTAATCATGCTTTTCCAGCTGGCAACTGACATTACTGTCTTGAGTCTGATCCTGTAGTGTGTTACTTGGTAATTGTTAAAGTTAAAGTAAATAAAGAAAAAAAGAGTCTTCGGTAAAGTGTCCTGCAGTCAGAAAACTTTTCTCGTTCTGCGGCGTGAACGTGAGGACCTGTGAGTCAATTCCAAACTCACGTTTCAGGACTCGTTTTAATTTGATACGTGAATACACTCCTGCGGTGAGACGAGAGTGGTAGCTATTTAACACCCTGGAACCGAGTTAACAAAAGGGAAAAAAGATCCCCTCAGAACAGCTTTTTTTCTCTGCTGTTATTGTATTATGTAACTATAACAAATCAAAGTTTTTTTTTTTTGTTTTTTTTTTTTTTTTTTTACTCTAACCAGTACTCTTTGTGCAAAACGGAACAATGGAGTAAAAGTTTCCATCCCTCTCTCTGGAGAACATGCTGATGTGAGTAAACAGGGACGGACATGAGATAAAGGCTGCTTTTAATCAAGTGTTTTCACACAATTCAAGACGCGCATACCGAATCAAAGAAAGCGTGCAGGATTTGTGGATTAACATAACTGGATAGACCAAACCTTTAAAAAGTTCATGGTAGGCTATATTGAAAAAAAAAAAAAAATACCTGTTCACATTTGGCTTTGATTGCTTATTGTTTTCTCAACGGTCACTGTTAATCCCACTCCAGTAAACCCTCAAGCCTTTAAAAAGAAAAAAAAGAAGAGAGAAAAAAAAAGGAGCCTTTTTGGGGTTTATTGCCTTGAACATATCTTTAAGTCTAACTTTGAAGAACTCATGGCGTTTGTCCTTGCTGAGCAGTGCGTGACTCATGCGTTTCCATCATCTGACGACCCGCGTGTGATAAACGTACAGTACGTGCTGCCAGCTGTTGAATATGACTAAAGGGAAATGGAAAAGAATGAAGAAACCATTTCCTCTTTTTTTTTTTTAATCGTCTGATTTTTTTTTTTCTTACTCCAGAGTTGAGATTTTTTTTCCTCTAAAACTGCTCTTGCACATGTAAATGATTGCCCCTAATTATCTGCGACGTTTATCTGGCGACATGTTTCTCATGCTGAAAATTACCAAGAGAAAGGGCTTTGTGGCAGACTTTAATGGAAGCCTATTTAGCTTCTAATTATCCAACGTGAACGCTGGAGCAGCGCGCACGTGGCTTCGCAGTTGGGGGGGGAGGATTAAATGGCATCAAACTGGGCAACATGCAAAACACGTGCCGCACGCTGATCTCGCAAACACTCACAGAAACGCTGCTGGCACGCTGTCGTAGCCGGGCATATTGTGGCGAGGCTATTGTGAAAGTTGCTACTGACACTTTCATGTTGACACTAACAGGACAGATCGGCTCAGGGAAGAAGAATCTTTTCCATCTTTCTTTCTTTCTTTCTTTCTTTCTTTTTTTTCAAAGCCAGAGAGGCTGCTGAAGTCTGTCCTTGAGTTTTCCATTGTGAGCCTTCAGATTTGAAAGCGTGTTTTGATGGGTAATATGATCACTTTATGTCAGTAGGAGAATCTCTTAGTTCAGCCCAGAGGAGTCCAACGCCTACAGGAGCGAACCAAGAGGTTTATATAGATATGAAAGTTTGATACTGTGCAAGCTGAAGCATTACCAGACCACTATAAACACCCTGAGACGGTGTGTAAACCCAGGGAGTTTATCCTCTGAAAAAAAGAACTCATCCTTCCAGAATATAACAACAGTAAACTGCATTTCTCACATAGTGAGGCTGAACTGTTTTTGTACAGGGTGTGGTTGAAGTGGGGTTGTCTACATTTACACAACAGTAATAATTTAGCTCCCTCAGGAAAAAATATGGAAACCACTGTCATAGTTGATTCTTGCTTTAGAGACTGCACTACTGAAAGTGTCCAGCGACATCCTGATGTCTGCAGACTCGAGGAGGTGCACAGTGCTGGTCCTAGTGGACCTGTCTTCAGCCTTCGATACAGTCGACCACCAGATCCTGATAAACAGGCTGGAAACAGGACCTGATTGGCCTGTCAGGTCCAGTGCTCCAGTGGTTCTCCTCATATCTGGCTGGTAGGAGCTTCAGTGTTTCAACCAACCACAATATCTCTGAGCCAGCCAGCCTGCAGTGTGGTGTGCCTCAGGGCTCAGTTCTGGGACCCCTCCTGTTCCTACTGTATTGACTTCCTCTGGGTCAGATAATCCAGCAGTTCAGCGATGTCTCCTACCACCTATTTGCTGACGACTTTGCGGCTGTCCCACTGTCAAGCAGCACCTCGGTGATCTGAGCCTCTCAACCAAAACCGAACTGAGGAACTTTGGGGTGATCTTTGACAGTGCAACGTCACTAGACCACCACTCAAGGCAGCTGGTTAGAAACTGTTTCTTCCAGCTGCGCAATATGGTGCTGACCTTCCAAGCCCTACATGGCCAGGCTCCCATGTATATCAGAGACTTAATCAAGCCCTGCAGCTCGTCCCAAAGCCTGAGGTCATCGGATCAGAACCTGCTGAGAGTTCCCCGGCTCGTTTTGAAACTAGGGTTGACCGCTCCTTCACATGTACCGCACCTCGCCTCTGGAACCAGCTTCCTCCAGACCTGCGCTCCCTGGACTCAGTAGATACCTTCAAAAAACACTTGAAAACATCTGTTTCAGAAGACATTCTCGACCCTCTGATCAGCGTTGTCTTGACAGTAACGTAAACTGTCTGTAATGATTTCTTATGGCTTCGTTTTTCAATGGATTGTGCTATGTTTTGATCTTTTTTGATTTTACCTCTGTGAAGCATTTTGTGACAACTGTTCTGGGAAAAACGCTATATCAATAAATTTTACTTACTTACTTTACGTCAGATATCTTTCCTGAGGCAGCCTTAAGTTGCGCACATCCGAATTGTTCATTTCTGATCTCGGAAGCAGCATTGTTTAAGGTTTTCTGCCAGAGCTTTCTGACGCAGCGCTAAATGTCCTGTTAAAAATGAACATAATCCTTTATTGAGGTCTGTTTTTCACTTTCTGTTTTGGGACAGAAAAAAAAAAAAAGCTTATCATCGAAAAGTAACTGTTAAATTTCAATAGACTCTATTGTCCAAAACAATTTCGTCTTTGTTGCGGCACGACTTAACTCTGCAAACGTTTGAGAACATTCAGACAGATGAACCACCTGCCCTGATGTGACATTGCTGGAAACGGTGTTACATTTTGCAGCTACTTCTGCTCGGTCGAGCAAATGACTTTAATCTGAATAAGTTCAGAAGAAGGGCGTTTGTGCTGGTGGAGGGTCGTGGTGCAGATCACTGTGATGTAACATCGATTGAAAGTAATGTTTTTCTAAAACAGTAAGGCCTGGTCATTTCTCGTAATGGAGAATTGGTTTCTATTCTTATTTCCCTTTGCTCCGTTTTCCTCAGAGGCTAATTGCGTCTCAGTGTTTGGCTTGGCTTCAGTGCGCCGTCACTCAAAAAGCCAAGCTGTATGGACGATGGATGAAAGGATGTCCACACATCTCTTCACACGTCATACCTTGTGTGTGTTTCTTCCACATGCTGCGCTCTCAGACGCCGACCGGCAAGACGCCATCAACCTGTTCCTCCAAGTCTACCAGCCGTCGGAGTGCAAGCCTCACCTGTGGGAGCTGCCCACTGACTTCTACCTGCACCAGAGGAGCACCATGGGCCTCCACCAGGACAGGCGCAGGTAACCACTCGCATCATTTCGCGGAAACCAGCAGATTCAGCGCAGCAACAAAGTAACGGAGGCACGCGGGTGGACAGATTGACTGCACTCACTGTTTTGTTTGTGTTTGTTTCGATGCTGACTGAACAGCTCGGTTTGAAAATACATATAATTACCATCCGCATTACTGTTTCCAGACAAGCTCTTTTTTTTTCCCAAAAGCATATCTCTGACTCAGTGCTCTGCGCTTATTTTCATCACCATGGAGAGTCGTCACTTGAAGTCAATATGAAAATACATTCAAGTGAGAGGAATCAAGCTATTCTTTTCTTTTTCTAAATAAGGTTCTCAGAACATTGGCCTTAAAGTGTAAACCACCTGTGGAATCGACTTTATACCTCAACACATCACAGCAGGTATACGTGAATAATCACCTCGAGGGGATTTTTAAACTGAGGAAGAAAAAGCACCCAAATTGATGAATAATAACAAATTAAGCACACATATTAGTTGAAGAAATGATAAATTATATATTTGCACAAAAAAGAGAAATGTTTACAGTCTATCAGCAGAAAAGAAGAGGTGAGCACATCTTGCTTTCCAACAAAGAGGACACCTGAAGTGATACTCAAAGATGGTCTGTCATTTTAATACATACAAATTTATGCCTCATCTGTATGGATAAACAATTCAGTTATCTAACAAAATAATGTCTCGCTTTAACCAAATAAACAGATTCACATGGCTCTCAGAGGTTTCTCTCTCGATCAGCGATATAAAGTCACATCTTCTCCACCTTATAAAACGTGATTTCTGTTTTCATTTGGTGTGTTCTTACACACTCAATTCAAATAATGCTTCCACTACTGATAATTCCTCCATAAAGGATGAAGTAGTATTAAAAGTAGACGTGTTTTCTCATAATTGGCTTCACTGTAATGTTCTGGCAAATCTGACAAATGCGATAAAGCTTCCACTGATCTGTGCAAACAAGTATAGCAATGGGTGGAGAGTACAAGGTCGACTTATAAAAGGATCACAAAGCATGAAATATGTTCAACATTTGAGACACTGCACTGCACACAAATATGTGGTTTCACTGTGTGGTAATAATAAATATACTGTAACTGGAACATGTTGTCCAAACTACATGTTGTTACTTCATCAAGTCACATTTGTGTTCATTCCCAGGTGTGAGTCCAGAGTCTGCCTCTCCATTTCAATCTGGCTTTTTGATTATCTTCACGCTTACGTAAAAGTAGACCCATTTTATTTACAGGTCAGTTGTTTATGTGGCCACAATGGGCCAACCGCTGCTCGGTCATTACTGCAACAAATTAGCTTGGCTGGAACTAAACACAATTCATCAGCCCCACGCTGCAGCTTCTGCTGCGAAAGGTCCCGTAAATAGCACATCACACACACTCGTCTAAACCATAATAAGCGCTTTCAGTCAAATTGCTCACATTGAATGGAAGTCTGATGTTCTCTGGAGTTGGGCAGTAGGTGGTCCGGCCAAGACAATTTTCAAATGTAGGTTATCTGAAGTGCCGGAGAAGACGGTGCGGACCTCGGGAAAGTTTTACTGTTTCTCTGTCCGCAGCTACACTCTGTGGTGGTCGAAGGGCGTCCTGACGTACCTGCCCGTTCCCTACGACGAAGGTATTTCATATACAACATCAGTTTTTTCCACAGTGAACGGAGGAGCTTTTTGTACAGCACGTGTTGTATTAAACTTTGTGTTGACTCCGCCTGTGTGCCTTCAGTCGCCTGTGAAGACACCATGAAGAAGGTCGACGTGAAAAGAGTGAACCGCTTCGACGAGAGCATCGACATCTACAAGGAGTTCTTCAAGCCGTATGAGCTCACCTCCTTCGATGACACTTTCTGCATTGCCATGACCAACTCTGCCAGGTTAATGTCACACACACACACACACACACGATGAAAGCTACACCTCAACACAACTGAATACTTCTGCAAGAACTCCACCGGAATCCAGTGTTCATGTGTGATGTTGAAATACTTACGCTCTTCTAATTTTTATTTCTAAAGGGAATTTATGCCCAAGACCGTCGGGGTGGATCCCAGCCCGTTCACTGTTCGCAAGCCGGAGGAGACGGGGAAATCCGTGCTGGGGTGAGCGTGTGTGTGTGTGTTTTGTTGTCTTCGCGAGAGCCAGTGTGTGTGGTGTTTTGATCTGTGCTGGGTCACAGCGCTCTCATGTACACAGCTTCATTTGACACTGTTCTCAGGTAACCAGAAACGGCACTCTGACCTTTCTCCCTGTTATTGTTGAGAATGAGAACACTCGGCATCGATATTCATGCACTCTTCATTTGTATACGTACACACGGCACCTCCGAAGCTCAATACACTGGTGGCTTTTAATTGCATAACCACTGATTCACAGCTGTTTTGAGAAACATCTTTATTTTTTGACGGGCTCAGAGCATATTAAACAGTGCGTCCTCTTTTTCAATCGTCGCTCTAGATTTTAATTTTAGTACCCAAAACGCGGGGGGCTTCTTCCACGTAATTAGCACTTGAATATGACTGTTTGTTTTTTTTCCCTTTTGCCGCTCACTAATGAACATTCAACCCACCACAGGAATCTCAACATTGATGGGAAAAGAAAAGATTAAAGAGATCTTCAGGTTTTGGATGACAAGAGATATTAAGTTTTTCAGGTGGTCTCTTCCTTGAGTTTGCAGATGTACTCGGTAATATTTATTAATTAATTAATTAATTTATTCATAGGTTTCTCCCTGACACCTTCAACCATCAGAGCCTCTAAAAGTTGCTCTTGTTTCAGTCTTACATCTCTAACTGCAAGGGTTTTTGTTTTAGAGGGTAAAAGATATTATGTAATACCTATTGAGAGTTTTACACCTCATAATAAAGTAATGCATCAATCATAAGCGTAAGTCCATCATACTCTCACAGTTAAATTTCAGCTTGTTCCTTGAGGAAAACGAAGTGCTGTGATGGTCCAAAATCGCCAACTTTATTGTTACTGAGAGAGTCAGTTGTGGTTTCACTAAGTACAGCAGTCTTCTCTGTGATACTCGTACGGTTTTTCTTTGGAGGATTCCTTCCTGAGCAGATGCCAAATATAGACCACAGCACCCAGGAATCGCTCCACCTCTTTAGCTGTGAGGTTTCGGGGTTTGTAGGGATCACTCTGCAGAGCAGACAGATTTAACAGCTTGAGGTATTGATCGGGGGATGGAATATCTATTGATCTTGGGAGGTTTTCTTGCCGTTCGGGATATTCATTGGAGTTGGTAGAGCTGCGTCTGCGTAGATGTGGAATCCACAGGTTCTACTATGTGAGATACGTCTTCATTATCCTCTTCTTTCTTTTCAATAGCCTCATTATCGTACTCTGATCCTTCAGCTTGGAAAAGAAAATAGAGACACAAAACATCTGAATGGATCATGTGCATCTCTGTATGCAGTAATTACACATTCAGGTGCTCGCTCATACACAAATACAAAAGCACATGCAGGCATGCGTTCCACATGTTACTGTGGCCTGTGACCATCTCCTCCAAACATTTGTATCGGTGCTTCCTGACATGAAAAGTAGTTGAAATCAGTCTTGCCCTCAGTATCAATTCAAGCCCTGGTTTCCTTGGATAGAAACAAATCCCGTGATGTTTAGAAAGATACAAAAGCAAATAAATAAAATAAACAGGCCAGTGCTTGTTGCTGGAGGGCAACGCGAGAGCCGAACCGCTTCGTCATGTAGTCACATTCTGTATTTCTGCAAAGAAGAAAGCATGGTTTTGGAGGCACTGAAGATGTGATAAAAAACAAACACACTCATACATACTGGGATACATAATCCAATGCATAGATATAAACATGGATACATACACACCAATCTTCCTACGTTCATCCAAACAGAGCTGGACATAGATAGTTGGATTGATAGATATTATAAGACATATGAATACACACTTTGATAGATATTTTTAATGGCTAACAATGTCGACGGAACTTACTGAAATAAAAGAAATATACAGCATAAACATTTCAAGCAAAAATAACTGCTAGTGTATTTTTAGGTGTAGTTATTGATCTGATTCCATTAAGACATAAGAGTGTATTCAGTAGTTCGTAAATGAAAACTGAATTCCTTTTATTCAGTAGAATGCTGCTTTTAGAGCGGTGGTTCATGCTTTTTCCTGTGTATCTTTAGTTTGAGCACAGTTCGATCCACTGTACTTGAGGCTTGCGCACGGTCAATGCTATCCGCAGGTTCAAGAAAAGCATCGTGAGCTTGATCACATGTCCGCTGCACAGAGGTGTTGGAGGTTGCGTGCACCCGCCGTGTGCTTTCTCTATTAAAAGAGTACAGTACATAGGTTGGATGAGTCATCGGAGTTGCGGTCTGTGAACTTAAACACAGCTGATGTGCACACACACGGTTGCGGACCTTCAATCAGCATCACCTTGTTGTTTTTTCGTCCGATTCTGTACGGCTGTGTTTTACGCACCAACTGAAACTAAGTCCGATTTCACCACAGTACCGCCGTAAACAATGCAGGGAAGAAACCATTTAAAAAACAAAAAACATCGATCTACAAGATGTTGCCTGTGTCCCTGTAAACAAAGCCCCTGCAGCCCATCCCCCGCCCGCCACACTGAGACTTAAACCAGAAAATCAATCCCTCGCCGCGGTACTCAGAATTAGCAGCCCTGCATCTGACACCATGCCCTGTCCCAGAAATTACAAGGAATTAAATTCTGAGTATCTGCCCCGATTACTGAGACTTTTATCACCTCTTTGTGTCAGGTTAAAGGAAATGTTTCCGAAAAGAAGCTCCTTTGTTTAATCCCAGAAGTCAGTCAGTGAGCGAGGGCCCTCCGGAGACCTGCTGGTGTTGAGATACAGATTTCTCTGTTTAGCCGTCGCTCTCACAGGGAGGTGGATTTACCCATGCGCAGTTTGGGGTTTGATCAGCTGACAAACTTAAATCAGGACTGATTTAGAACAGTGAGGAAACTGTTTTTCCGCTGCTGAGGCAGATGAAGGTTTGGTCTTCTTTGGATGTGTCTGAATGAACGTAGAGAGCAGTTTGCTTCACCTGTAGAAAGGACAGGGAACTTAGGCAGGTTTCATTCTGGGGCCTTTTTTCATTGGAACTCAACATCACCGCTGCTTTGATGAATCATTTGATAGCTCAGAATGAGCGATATGAGTTACAGGAAAACATGCTCGTTCTTCACCTGCACGTATTTTCTTTCTGGAGCGTTTGCATTGGTGCTTAACGGCACTGCAGCATTGATGAATGATTGGAGTGATCAGAACGAGTCCTGCTGCCTGGCAACATTCATTTGATGATTCGAGTTACGGGAACATATTCTGTACATTCCGTACCTTCACATATGTTTTTTGTAATTAGATGCATTTGTGCTATTTATGCTAATCTGAGTGCGTGTGTGTGTGTGTGTGTGTGTGTGTGTGTGTGTGTGTGTGTGTGTGTGTGTGTGTGTGTGTGTGTGGGCTTTGGCAGCAACAAGACCAACAAGGAGGAGACGCTGCTCCAGAGGAAGACCGCAGCCAGCGCTCCTCCTCCCCCCAGCGAGGAGGCCATCTCCAGCACGTCGGAGGACGACTCGGAGGAGGATCGGGACGACGACGGGTCCGTGTCGCAGCGGTCCACTCCCATCAAACTGCTCACAGAGTCTGGGGAGAGCAGTCGCACACAGGAGGTATAGAAATCCACACATCCCAGTGAGATCAGGTTTGAGTGGAACACATGGAACTTTGTTGGGTCCGTCCAGCGGTGGTCTTCTGTTTGCTTTCACGTCGCTCTGGCTTTGCTCTCTGTTTTAAAGCACTGAAGAACATCTTAGCTGAGCAGCAGCATCATTTTCTGCACTTGTTGATGCGTTTTCCCCTCTCCAATCAGTGTTTCATTCATAGTGAGCGGCCCTTCTGTACACTGTCTGGAACAATCCATTTTTCTCAGGCTTTGAGAGAGAAAAGCGTTGACAATGTGTGCTGACTCCATCTTTAAATAAGGGTCACTTGACTGAAAGCATTTTTTTTTTCTTTTCCCCATTCATCATGCACCTTTCAATTAATTATTCCATCACGCAGACTGAAGAGCATATGCCTCGTGAATGTTGAGTCTGTTGGATTTCTATGACTCTTCTACACCTGCTGTGTGATTGATCTGGATCGTCATGTTGAACTGGGTTTTTTTTTTTTTTTTTGGTCTTGCTCTCCTTTTCTTTATAACGACTTTTATTTTACTTAAACTTTTGAATGATTTCTTCTTTGTTAATATCTTTAAAAAAAAAAAAAAAAAAAAATATATATATATATATATATATATATATTTTAATCTTGAAATCTTTTTAAGGGTTTGAAGCTTAATGTCTTAATGTCAAGTGATTTAACACATCACTTTTGGATACTTTCCCTTTGTTGAAGGATTAATTTGCTTGAGGCTGCAGTAAATATAAGTAAAGCTGAAAACTACTGGAAGTTATTGAGACTCGAGTGAACTGAAAACTTTCAGAGAAAGTGATCACCGCTTTCTTTGAGTTGTACTTATTGTTGGTCAGCAAATAAATAAAGTGACTAACATTTCAGATAAAATCTTTTCCAGTGTCTCAGAAGTAACAGCTGTGACGATAGTCTGCCAAACTGTACGCTGCGAGGTGTGTGTGTGTGTCTGTGTGCATACACTCATAACCGCAGTCTTTCACAGTCTGCTGTCTCTATCTCAGGATCTGTTTCACACCCGAGATGGACAGATCACACATTTCCATCCTCCACTGGTCCAGATTTCCGCTAACAGCAGGGGAGTCTGAGCACAATTAATCAGCGCAGACAGGAGGTCAGTGTATCACCGGGACGGGCCAAACGAAGCGGAAAACAACATCCTCAATGAAGGCTGCACGGTTCAAAACAAACACCATTTATCATTTATAAGCGCCCACCTTTGATGTGTGAAGAATTATTGACCCAGTCCGAACATCACTATGGCTACTGGCATTAGCCGCTGCCATCCCGTCGATGTCTGAACATACATACACATGACTCACTCTCATGGCTGTGTTTGTAAGCACGTCCTGAGTGATTTGTTGGCTGCTGATTGAGCATTAAAGCAGCTCCATGGATGGATTTACTTATTATTGTTTTCGCAGTGTTGAACGATACGTCCTGAGTGCTTCGGGATCGCCGCTAATTCAGTGCTGCGCATCAGACGGTGTCAAGATGTTTATTCTTAAAAGGACTTCATCTTCTGTGTCAGGAGCAACCATTACAGTGTCAGGCGTCTCCCGGTTCTTCTGTCAGGCTGGAGAATTTTAATGATCGGTTTTTAGACCACGTGAGAGGCGGTTCTGGCAGAGGGCGACAATCACACACGTCACCTTTTGCACAGCATTAGATGTGTTTACTGCTCTTCCTGTGCTCTCACACTGTCATGTCATGTTTTTTTAATGAAAAGTTTACATTTTTACGGAATGGATAACACAACTTAAAGTACAGAAAAGAGGTGCAATCATTAAAAGTGAGGATTTTAAAAAAAGACATTTGAAGACAATAAACTTGCTGCCTTGTTAATTTCAAGTTTTAACTCCTTAGAACAAACGATCCACTTTCCGGCAAGATATACTACCCCTCTTTTAAGTTAAAAAATAACTTATAGATGTCAACATTTCAGCAAAAACTGTATTAAATTTCCATTTTAAACTGTTAGCCCGCAAACTTTACAAGGCAATGACTGTTAGCTCTGTTTGTAAGATCACAGATGTCTCCTCTGACCAAAGACTCTATACTGAATCGTTTACATGCGGTCATTCATGGACCACCACAGGGCCAGCTCCAGCAGGTCTGCTGGACAATACCTGCTCTGTTCTTGAGCGATGTGATCCTGATAGGAAAAGCCTCGGAGGATTTTCTACCTCGACTTGAAACCATGAGCACAGTGGGATGAACGCTCAGTGATTAACCAGTCAAATCCTTTTTCCTCCCTTAAAGCAATCTTTTGTCCCTCATGCATCTTGGAAATACGATTGTTTGTTCATGATCAGATTAGATGTCTTTTCCTTTAAAACAATGCCATATTTGTTTTGTTTTCAAAGATCAGACACGTCTAAAACTGTCTGCTTGCGGAGGAAAGAAGAATATTGGAGAACGCTGAATGTTCCCCTCACCGTGAGGCTGCTGCTGACTCACTCCTCAGTGTTGGTCTTCGCCCCCCGGTGTGCTCAGAAAGAAAAGCTTGATGGTCCACAAGGTTGCTCCCATGAGTGTTTTTGCTCCTCTTGCTTTTGTCACACGTGATTCAGGAGCAGATGGATCTAAAGTGAAGCCCGACATCGATTTGCTTTGAATCGTCTTGTATTGATATCGAGGTATTTTCAGAATAACTTGCAGCTGAGCTGAAAGACGATAGATATATCAACTCCACTTGATAAACTACACAATAGATTGAAGGATCTACTCCAATCAGAATGGTGCGTTTCCTTCATGGTCTTGCAGCTGAATATTTGAGCTTCACTGTGCAGAATAATGGCTGCGCAGAGGTTAAGAAGACCATTGTCTTGTGTGAGAAAATCTCATCTTTATTTCTTTCAGAAATCTTCTGAATGGAACAGACTTCCCTGCCTTCAAAAAAAAAAACCAAAAAACGAAAAAGTAACTTATCTGAGCAGAAACTGTGCGTCAGGCTGTTATTTATTTATTTATTTAATGGTCGGAGTTTTAAGCAAAGCACCTGCCTCCCTCCTCATCCATCCATCTCCTTCTCTTTCCCCGATTAATGGTTTCTTTGCTTCAGTTTCTCCCTCCTCTGTCTTGTCGTGGCCTTGAGCAACGAGCCGGTCATGAATATTTCGGAGTTGGACAGCGAGCTCACGTGTCTTACGCGCGCGCACACACACACACACACACACACACACACTGGCTCTCATGCATCTCGTGTCGCTGCCTGAGAGTCTGTCCCTGAGAATGGATTGCCAGGGTGCCGGCGCAACACACAACTGTTGAAATATTCAAACCTTGGATCATTACCACATTTGCCATGTAATTACACATGCTCATTTAATATTCCACCTCGATATGGGGGTACATGTGCCCCGCGTGGATTCGCAGTGTGTGTGTGTGTAAGCAAGTATTTGTTTGCACACCTCACCCGTTTGTCCCGGCGCTCCATACGGAGGGGTGTATGCCGTCGCGCATGTTTGCGTGTTCCCATATAATCTCGGTTTGAGCGAGGCTTTGTATATTGTCGCGATTAGGCGCGTGTGTGTGTGTGTTTCTGTGTGTTCACAGCTGCTGCTGCTTGGACATGTTCCTGCAAAGCCCTCAATCACCCTCCGCTCCCCTCGCAGCGCCGATCAATACAAATACAGTGAAAATCGAAAGTGTTATGTTGAGCTTTTTTTTTTTTTTGCTGCACTGTCAAACGGTCAAAAAGAACAATGACGTCGCCGGTTGCTTTCGGGGCATTTCAGTGCGCTCGGTTACATAATGTCCTGCTTCCCTTTAAGCTGATGAAATGAGGGAAAAGTTTAAATTCTTATTAATATTTCTCTGATCACCAGCGGAGAGATGCTTCTTATGATCATATAGAATCTGACACTGGATGCAAATTTTGAATCCCAGTTTGAATTCTAGAAACACACACACACACACGGAGGACATGTGAGCTTCATGCAAGTTTCCACCATTGTTGAAAGATGTTGTTTCACATGCATTCAAACCGTCTTCGACTGTTGAGAGAGATGCTCAGCGTCTTGCTGCAGAAGAAATCTGCACGTGATAACACCGTCCTCGCAATTTCACACCACGGATAAATGTGTTGCATACAACAGATTCCTGTCTTTCTGCCTACAGATGAACACTGAGGCTTTTCAGCTTCTCTGGAACAGTTTAAACTGTGCAGGGATAAATGTTTAAAAAGCCCAAGTAACCTGTTGATTTATCCATTATTGTAAATTGAATGAATCTAATGCATTATATTTAACTGATTAGGAACTAGAAATGTTATTTTTAACAGGCAGTTGTGATTGTCACACTACCCTGAGGTATTTATTGTCACAAACATGATTACCCATAATTCATTAGTTTTCAGTCTAAATGTTTCACCAGGTGACAGTCCGGTGTCACATTGTGAACTTGGTGTCCTTTTGTCTCTTCCATTCAGCCTTTTCTTTTATTTTTTTTTTAACCCATCTGACTTGTGGGTTACTATTATTATTATGTGTGTATGTCTGTGCAACCCGTGGACACATTATGCACAAACCCCAGGAGGCCGTCGTCCTCGAACACGAAAGAACACGAAACCTCCTCATCAGACATCAACATGGTGAAGATGCTCGTGTTACGACTCCTCCGGCCGCCCTCATGACTGAAGCGGTTGTGGGAAAGCAGTTGAACCCGATGACACTGCTGTGGGCTACTATATCTTCTTTAAGTGGCTTTTGATGTAATTTAATTTGTTCTCACTTTTTTTTTTTTTTCCTCTTACACACCATCCTTTCTCATGGTATCTGAGAAATACCAGGAACCAGGAAGAGATCTTTTCTGACTTTTTTTGAAACTCCATTCTCACGTTCCTCTTTTCGCCTCTGCAGGAGATCCAGCAGCAGACTGTAAAGGAGCCTTACGGCCTCAACCTGGCCGAGTTTCCTGCCGCGAACGACCTGCACATCTACGAAAGGTAAACTTCAGTTACCATCAGAAGCGACGGGCAGAGCTCGTGTGTCCCCCACGCCGACCACAATCCCAACGAAACGGGACCAATTTTATGTTTGTAGTGATGAAAGACGGTGAAGTCTCGGTCTCTTTGTCTCTTTGACCAAGAGGTCGAGCAGGAGAGCGGCTCCACAAACAGGCTTCAAGCATTTTTTGGTTTTTGCTGCACCTCAGATCCGACATCTTTTAGACATAGCTTGTCTGACATTTAGATCTTCGCTGACTCTGTTTCAGAAATGATGATGCTTGATTAAAGCATTAACTCAAAAAAAAAAAAAGAAAAAATGAAATTGCAGTGAGCAATGTTGTTCATATCCTCCCGCTGTAGTGGCGCATAATGAGAGGGAAATTGCATTCATTATTGAAGTTGGAACAGTTCCAGAGATGTTATCTGCGGCCCGAGCTCCACAAATCAATGCATTAATATTAAAAATCATAATCAGGAGCCAGAGGGGAATGCTCAGCTGCTGCATATTATTATGTCTGCGTGAGGAAAAATGACCTGTTTGAGATCTGATGATGTGATCTGAAGATGGAAGAAGTCTCAGCAGACATGTTGGGTGAGGATGACGACGTCAGGCTGACACTGAAAGAGTGAAATTTTGCCCTAATTTTTTGAATAACGTGACCTTTTTTTTTAACTGCGCCCGCAGGTTTGCTCAGTTGGGTGAGAACCAGCGCGAAGTGGAGAGGACCGAACAGTTAGACTTGGCAAACATCATTAGCCTGTGAGTATAACCCGCCTCATTAACGCACGGTCAGGAAAATGAAAAAACACAGGAATCAGACGGAAAGCATTTGAGAAGTTAAAGAGAGAAATGCCTTACAGTCATATGAAACAACTTATAGCTGTGATTTTTAAAACATACACAGAAGGAAAAAATCAATTACAACCCTCAATAATTCACCCTCGCATGAAGTGTCTCAGTCTTCTAAGATGTATTTTGCTAAAAGACGCTCGAGTTGAGAACGAAGGTGGCGTCAGGTGTGCTCCAGCGAAGCCTCCGCCGAGGTTCTGGATGCTCTCTGCAGTTCCTCCGCCTCTTCTCAGCCGTGTTATCCCCCACTTAGTCGGTCTGCCCCCCCCCCGCCTGCTTTAGCTGCGACCCAGCCGGTCAGAGATGGAATTTAAATTCACCCTCGGCTGCAAGTTCAACCACACGTGCGACAGCAATGTGAAGCCACAGAACCACTTCGCTCCGCTCTCTTTCCTTGGACCTCACACACACACGCACGCACACACACACACACACACACACACACACACACACACGCACAGAAAGGGTATTTCATGCAAGAATCCTTCATGCAACACGTTTTTTTTTTTTTGTTTTTTTTTTTCAGTCTCTGTTTCTTATGATGAAAGTTTATATTTACTTCCTTCCCGCTACTCTTCATCTTTAAGTGCTCGGCGGTCCTTGTGCGCCTTTTCAGAGGCATTCATGCACGGTACACGTGCAAACACTCTTCAGAACGCAGGACGTATATCGGTCCGCGGCTCCAGTGTCTCGTCTCTGACATCTGTTTGGTGCGAAACACGTGTTGCTTCACAACAGCTCAGAAGAATGCCAAACTGGTTTTTGAAATAATTAAACATTTTTTTTCCAGTTATTTCATGAATTTCAAGGATGCTTCCGCCGAGCTGAGAGGAAACCAAGTCTCCTTAACCAGATAACTTCAGTCTTTTCACTGTACTCAAGACATGCCGAGGTAATAACTGTTTAAACAGTCTAAAGCTGATGTTTTAAATGAGGCATAAAAAGCAAGAAAAATGGTTTGTGTTATTTGATAAACATATCTTGTCAGAAGTTATAAGTAAGCTCTTTTTGAAACTAGTAGCACATAGAGCGTCTGCAACACTAATTGTTGTTTGAGTTTAATAATAATAAGAGCAAAAGGCAAGCAGAAAAGAGAGCACTTGCTCATTTCTAGACACATTTTTTTTCTTTAACAAAGCTCTTGCAGGAGTCTGACAACCTTTGATCTTGTGAAAATAACAACCTGCTTGGTTTTGAAGAAGGGGACGTGTAAAGGCTCGTGAGGCCAGAAGAATCAACACAATGTGTTGTTGGTTTGCTTTTCTTTACACAAAAATAAATAAATAAATAAATAAATAAAAAAAGAACAGACACACATTCAGGAAGCCAGATGGGCCCCGGAGATTGCTTGCGAGTGCATGATAAGTGGCTGAAACGTAAAAGAAAAAAAAATTATGAAAATGGGTTTTTCAATGAGAATTTAAAGAAACGGCGACGGGCCTGCAGAAAGGATTTCACGTGGCGCCGTTGTTTCGTCCTCCGGCGCCGCACGTTGCTGCGCGGACGCAAAGGCTGGAGAGGGCGAGCAGGTGACAGAGACGTTCGCCGGCGTGTTTGTAGGAGGAGCGCGAGTGACAATCACTGTCATTCATTCCTGAGCAAATGAAGACGAAGAAAAACGTCATATTAGAAGCTCGGGTGAATTTGAAGACGAGGGAAATGACAGCAAGACTTTATCATCACATGTTTTTGTATTTGACATTTCAAAGTTTTTATCGTCTACAGCACTGTGTGTGTGATTTAATTAATAGTTTTTTTCTTCCATTTCTGTCTTTTTTATTAGGATTTTATCTGAAAATTAAAAGGGGATAATAAGGTCTGTGCTCCCCTCCGGGGCAGAACCGTCTCGTGCTTTGAACACTGCGGCGCCCGACCACCGTCTCATAATCAATCTATGTATTTATGTTGTGTTTATCTCTTGGGCGATGGCTCCACTACGCAGCGGTTTGAGGACAATATTCTTGAATTTGAAGTGTCGACTTCTCTCCGCTGGCTCGACACAAGTATAAATTAGTGTTGTGAACAAATGGGACTGTACAACACCCGACACCGCACGTTTAAAACAATCCCAACTGATTTTAGATTGATTCCGAGTCAGTCAGTCTAATTTCATCCTTCCGAAGCACAGCGGTATGGACGACGATCTCCCAGTATGCTTCAGTGCACTGGCAAAATGCCCGATTTCCTAAATTTGCTGGTGATACGGCTTCCTACACTGCTGTCAGTTTTTCAAGTCAGCGATGAGCTGCAACGGCTCCGCCCTGCAGCTTGAACCTTTATACACACACAAACAGCCCAAACACTGCTGCCCTTTGTGTTCGACGTCTGTTCACGGAGAAGGCGACAGCGAGACTCAAACGTGACTTGCCCATTATCGTCCCGCATCAACGGCGATGTGAAAATTAGTAGTTTGAGGGAGGAGAATTGAAAGTTCCTGATTGTGTTGTGGCAGATGTCTGGAGGAGCCGCTGACAGCGTTACACACATTTTCCAAAAGAGCGGATGAGAGCCGTGCCGCATCACACCGAGGGGACGGATGCGTGGATTTTTTTTTTTCCCCTTTTCTTCTTATTTTCGTTCAGTGTGCATCTTTCTGTCTGTTTGTTTCCCTCTGGCCACGCCCTCTCCGTTCTCCGCCATTCTTTAGTCCACGCATGCTTTGTTGTCGTCCTCGTGTCAGGTCCACACGGTGTGACAGGTGTATCGCTTGTTGTGCAACACCGTGCTATTTTCAGATGTTACAGCACCCCTGGTAGGGGCTCCTTGGTGCCTCCCCCCCCGTTTCCCCTCTATGGATACTGTGGCTGGTTCATATTCAGACACATCAGGGGGGTGTCCATGGATTTATTTTTTTGCCGTTTTAAAATTGGAACATGAGCTATTGATCTTCAGAAGGAGATTAATGAAACTGAAGACTGACTAAAAATACTGCTTCTAAGATTGGCTCGCCATTCTTAATTCATGTCGTAGTGAGGTGTGAAAACCTGTGAGTTCAACAGTGAATAATGGCGCGAAACATCAGGACAACCCAGGTTGATTCAAGGTGTATCCTTATGTAACTATGGATTATTTTTCACATCTAACAACGTGAAGGCACGTATGATCGGTTGACTCGTATCAGGATACCTTTAATAGGATGAGAGTCACTTTTATGCACTTCACTGGTGAGTTTGAAAAGAAAACAGTTGATTGTAGATCACCGTTAAGACAGTTCCGGATGTGCGTTTTTCAAAATTCCCTATTCCCAAGTGTGTTTGTCCCAGTTTGCATTAATCGTTTGGATCACAGTGAATCCACTTGCAATTTTAGTTGATTTAGAAAACCGGGACGACTCTTGGCGTCCTGGATGTGAAGGAGCCCCCCCCGCTGTGCAGCGGGCCGCATCGGCAAGGCGGCCGTGTGTGTGTTCAGCTGACTGCGCGGACGACCCGACGAGCACGCGCTCCATAACCCACCCCGAAGACGGCGAGGCATGCCCAAGAGGCCCGATTCTGAGAAAACAGAAGTGGCTACGCCGTACAGGCGCCCTTCCCCGGCGTCTGCGTCGCCTCTATTAAAAAGTCATCTTGACCCACGCTCTCCTCGCTTCGGTTTGGATTAGAATAGCTCTCCGTGTAATTCCTGCGGTGACATCTTCGACGGTTCATCCCGGTGTCGCCACGTGACTCTTCCATTTTCCGTGCACTCATCTTCTCCCTGTGGCCGTGTCTCCTCCTCCGCCCTCAGAGAGCCGGTGTCCCGCTTCCCGGAGGACAGCGCCTACGCCGTCGCCCCGCCGCGGGTGGACGCGGACGGCCGCGGCGTCTTCGAGAGCCATGTGCTGACGGGCCGGGGCCAGGGGAGGGTGCTGTGCAGGGACGACATGCTGATGTACCGGGAGTACGTCAAGAACAGATACATGTGAGTCCGGAGCGGCGGGAAGCGGACGGACGTCACCGAGGCGCATTCAGCAAAACCTGTCCAACTTCAAATCCCCAAAATCATTTTTGTTTTATTTATTTCATATTTTGGCAATCAAATGAGAGGCTTTCATTGTACAAATTATAATGATGGATGAAGAAATGACATATATGTGGACTAAATTATGTTGCTCTTTCCATGAATAGCACTTTTATTTTATTGTTTTTCTCAGCAATGCTTTTTTTTTTCTGGAGTAATCTTGAATAAATCTTAATGCCTTTTTTAACATAAAACTTTTTCAGACTGGATTCATGGAGTCTAACGATTTGGGCATTTAAGAGGAGTTTTAAATGAGATATCTTTTTAAATGTCAACATGAAGAATGTATAGTGTGAGCGCGTCTGCATGACTACTGTTCCATTAAGTTTTTTTTTAAAATTGAGTTTTACTCTTTTGGTTAAAGCTGTTTTACGTTGTTCATATGTTTCGAGGTCAGCCTCTGTCATGCATTCAGCATTTCAACAAATAAAACATGTTTCGTCTGCAGACAGAACACGTTGCTGTTGTCTTCTCATGTTGTTTCTTCTTTGTGAAGTTTACAAAATGTCCCTTCTTTGTGTTTGTATGAATGTTTCCGAGATGTCAGCTCAGTGTTGTCGTCTTCTTAATTAAACATTTATTTATAAGCACAATGTGACTGACTTCCTAGTTTTCTTTTTCCTGTGTTCACTGTGTTTTGTCTTTATTCATCACAACTCTTTTCACTTTCTCGACTATAAAAGATGAGTTTTCTTCCTGTCACAGGGTCTCCCTCTCGCTTTAGCATTCTCATTCTCATTCTCTCTCTCTCTCTCTCTCTCTCTCTCTCTCTCTCTCTCTCTCTCTCTCTCTCTCTCTCTCTCTCTCTCTCTCTCTCCCTCTCTCCCTCTCCCTCTCCCTCTCCCTCTCCCTCTCCCTCTCCCTCTCCCTCTCCCTCCCCCCTCCCCCTCCCCCTCACTAGTGCACACCATACACCGGTCATCTCTCCCGCTCGCGCTCCCCTCTCACCCCTCACGCTTTCATTACTCATTTTCAACCACAGGTGTCAGAAAATGTGAAATGTGATGAAAAGTGCTTTCCTGCTAACACACACACACACACACACACACACACACGCTCGGTGAATGACCAGTGCGCTCTGCATCCGTGCCTCGTGAGCCTGAAGCTGGAGGAGCAGGGGTTTGCTGCCTCAGCATGTGATGTGATAGAGAAAGGCCGGGGAATTAAACGGTGAGATCACCTCTCTGCAGCATTTGAAGCCAAATTAATTTTTTTTTGTCTCTTTTCTCCGTGATGGCGGGAGGTTGTTTGAGAGCAACATGGAGATCTGCACTTTCTTAATTATACATCTCTCCTTAAGAGCCTCGTCACTGAATCCAGAGGCTTTTTCTGTCATTCCAGCTTTGTTTGCAGCTGCTCCAGTGAAACCACTGGAGAGCAGCAAGATCTGACCTTGTGGATATTTTTTTTTTCATCACAAGTTTCTCCTGCTGGTAAATCTTTGTAAGCAAAAGCATTTGCTCTCTCTCTACTGCAGAGGACGACGGCTTCATACCTCTACTTTTCTTGCTTTAAGTTTTACAAGCCACACAATGAGTAATGATTCTACACTCCTTGAACTTGAGTTTCCAAAACTCTTGTTTTCTACTTGCCGCTTGCGAGACTTCCCCATCACCAGGCCGGTGCACGAGACGAGAGAACCCGAGTTTATTCCCTCCAGACTTGTTTGAAAAGTTTTTAAAATGTCACCGATTTGAATAATAGGATGGATCCTAATTGCAGTTGACTTGTTAGAAATTCCCAGGATGGCATTCAGCTCTAACCTCTCTCTGAAACTCACAAGCTGTACAAATGTAATTTGTTGACTTTTCGAAACTTCTGATTATCAGATTTCTCTTGTATTGATTTTAATCTCAGTTCAGGGTATTCATCTGCCTCATTTCAAGTTCTTTGAACAGGAACAAAAGGCACGTTTATGAACACGAGCGGCACGCCTCGACAATTCAAACGTGCAAATTGATAGGATAAAATGTTTCCCAGGATGAAGGTTTGTCAGATTAAAAAACAAAAAACAATGAAAGCAAATTCTCCTCATTTTCCCAAGACTTTTTCTGCATCCCTGCTCTTGGGAGAAACACATGCTTAGTTGAATTCTGTCGTACTCGTCACGATTTAGCGGTCAGAGGTTAAACATTGTACATTTTATTCCATGCGTCACCGTTGTTCACTCTATTTGTTGGATTTCAAGGCATCTGTTCCCATAAATCACTTAATAATTGAGCATTTATGACGCGCACGTCACTGCTGGACTTCAACTTGACGCGGACCATTAATGATAAGTACGTTTTTGACAGACGCACCAGGGAGGAAGCCGAGGTCGGGATGACAGCAGGTCACGCTCAGACACGTCCGCTGGGTTATGATCCCTCGTCTGGCTCGTGCTTCTTACCACTTAAACACTCACCTTAAGACAGCAAAGTCGTTTTAGTATCCTCAAGTCAATGCGCCTTCATTTTCAGACCAAAGTTAGGTCAAATCCAAGAGTTATTATTATTTTTTTTTTTGTAAGGTGTTTTGTACATGTTTTTTTTTTTCCTCCTCCACTCATTGTATAATTTACCGTCTGTACTGTCATCAGGTGTGTGCTGCTGAAAGTTAGAGCATCATCATTTAAGCGTGTAATGGGAGTGGGTGGGCTGTCAACAGTTAAGGTTCCCGAAAGGAGCAATTTAAAAAAAAAAATAGTCTTTTATATAAATTCTTTCTTAACCCAGCATGTTTCTAATGGGAGGTGTGTCATCACTCTGAAACCTTTCAGCACACGTGTGGGTGAATTAATGCATCTCCCCATTATGATGTTTCTGAGCAGTCTTTTCCTGGTAGCCCGTCATATAAATAGAGCATCGGCTTTAATGTTTGTTTGCATTCAGGGGGGTAAGGTTTCTATTTTGATGGCGTTTTCAATAAGTTTGGTTTAGTTCAGGGGGGGAAAAACAAAGAAGGATTTTCATATTTCTCTGTTGTTGTTTTCCTCCTGCGTGGATGAATATGTGCAGAGGTCCCTGACATGAGTCACTGGGTACTTCATGTGACTGCTTAGTTTATGAATGAAGACAACCCCTCTGCGCAGCCCCCAGTTCACCAACAAAAGGTGGCCAAACAGCCGTTGCCTGGAAACCGGGACTGGTTACCGTATTGCTTTGTTGCCTTGCATTTGCAACTGCTTTCTCTTGTCTTCCAGCATTTCATCCCTGTGACTGGCCATAGATTTAACAATTCTGATCACCGGATTCATGTTGAGAAAAATTCACAAGTTTTGTAAAAACATTATTTTTGAGCTTTATATTTACCTTTGTCATTTGTACTTTAAATTTATTGGCTTTTTTTTCTGAGAGAGAGAGAAAGAGGGGAAATGTTGGTCTTTTGTGGGTTGTGTGTGTTCAAGGTTAAGCAGCAAAAACCAACCAGGGAATTATACAGGTTTCCTGGATTGACTTTCTGTGAGGAAATCATCAGGAGAGAGAGAAAGAGAGCCGTCCATCCATCCACCCATTCATCCATAGATCCATCTTCTATAGCGCTTTGTTCTATTCAAGGTCGCTGTGCACTGAAGCCAGTTCCAGCTCACTATGGACCGGGGCAGGATGCACTCTAACAGGTAGTAAGTCCATAAAAAGGCAATTACAGAGAGGCAGACAGCCACACACTCAGGACCACCAGATGGAGGAACAGCGTCTTTCCAGGAGCTGTTGGACTGTTCCGCACCCCTCACAGCATGACACGCCGATTCATGTCTTTATTGTTGTAAACTCTGTATATATAGTTTTTTATTGTGTTTTTATATTACTATCTTTCTTATTGTATTTCCCACTCTGCGAGTACAGAATTTCATACCGTGTCATGCATGACAATAAAAAAATCCTTGAATCCTACTGGACATTTAGGGTCGCCAATCAATCTTGCATGATTATTTTTTTGTGGAAACATTGGAAAAAAATGCAAATTCCGCACACAGAGGGGCCTAGCTCCAATTCAAACCCGTCCCACTGTGATGCAGGAGTGTTAACCACAGCGACACCTCCCTTCATGGCCCCTCAGAAGAGAAATCCGTGGTTTCCTGTGAAATGTGTTTGCATAGAAAACAGCACCGACTATTGAGAAGTAGATTATCAACTCTCCCTTTCAGTTGTCAGCTGAAGTACCTTATTACCAAGCAAAAGAAATTAAAGGGGAGCAAATCTATCTCTGAAAAGCACATTCAGTCTGCTTCTAAGAAGGGCACCGACTCTAACAAATGATGTGTAGCAGCAGTACTTAGAGTTCCTGTCTGTTTAACATTGTGTCTCTGACTGAATCAACAGCACTTGTCCAGTGTTGGTCACACAAACTGAGGAGCACACACACACACACGTGCTGGACAGAGATCATAAATCTGTCATCCCTGCACTTAAGATCACAGAATTCGGAAGTTTGTACAGGATTATGGGGGTGAACTCATTTGTTTGCTTGTTGTAGTAAATGGTCATGTCTGCGGAGGATCTGAGCTAAAAAAAAAAAAAAAAAAGTCAATCAGTCTGTTGACTTTATGAATACAGGTGGAAATTTTAGTTTAAGTACATCAACAGAGGCTATTTCTAGTGGTAGCAGTTGCACGTGATTTGAGATTTATGCCTGCTGCAGTGCAAAAGCTCAGTTAATATTGGCCTGCCTGTATAGTGAACAGACTTTGATACAACTGAAAACAAGACAGATTTGAGGGAAGCCATTACATTTTCTTTGAAAATGTAGAAACAAAATATTGGGAAATCATGGACTCACGTATAAAAAAAGATACAAAATGAAAGAAAATGTGTTTTTCATAACACCATTGCCACATGGTGAAACCATTTTCTTTGTTATTGGAGCCAAATTACTAAGGAACTTGCATTTAAAAGATGCACTGTAAAGATGTGGGTTCCTCCACGAAGAAAATGGCAAACTATTATTCCACAAATGCACAGGTGCCATTCAAAACAGACAGGCCTTCCAACACTGAAAGGTTGACCAGAAGCATTTGCACAACAAACGTTAAAACAATTATTTAAGTTTTCAGATCCTCAGTGAATTAGTTGATCAGACCAAAGTTACCGACCTGTTGCTTCAGTGACGTTACAGTTAAGAGAATCTCTGGAAAAAAAGACAGCCGAGGAAGAGATGCTCGTCATTTTTATAAGCATTTACTGAAAAGTCCACTCTGGATGTATCAGTGGTTCTTAATCTTCCGCCATGATATTGAGCTTGTTGCAGTTTCCATAGCAACACAATACAAAATGAAAATATTGAGTCGGTTCAGTCTGCATTATTTTTGAACAAATATTTGTTTGCTGTTAAATCAGTCATGATTACTGAACTAGAAGTGTGAAAATAAGTTTGTGACACTAGAACTCCTCACTTTCTTTAAACCGACTGCACACTTATGACAAATTGCCCCCTTGTGTTTGCTCAGTGGGTAACACATGATTCACTCTTTTGTGGTGTGTGTGTGTGTGTGTCAGACTGTGCTGCAGTTATCAGAATGGAGCTAGTTTATTTTATTGATCCACTATTGAAGGCTTCAGGTTCTGCGGTGAATGACAGGCGGTAATCACAGAGCTGATGGGATGCTTGGACCATCTTTCCTTCCAGAAACGCCCCCTCCAATATCCCAATATGCTGTTTGTAAACCTTCAATCGTCCATCATCAACTTTACCTGGAATTTTCCTTTACCAACCAACTGTTTGATGTGAAGTTATTTATTTCATGTGAAGCTACTTTAATAGCATTTACTGGTGTGGTGGTTTTCATCATGGGTTTGAGTCTGAACTACATCATGTGTGAAGTCTAAATGTTCTTCCTCTGCACTCATGAAGACCTACCAAGGGTGTGTGATGTCCATAAACATATTAATCTAGATAATTAAATGGATACAGAGACTGGGTTAGTATCTGAATTTGAAGTTTAATCTGAATAAATTGTTACAATTACAGATTAAATTAGATGTGATCACTTGAGTGTGGGTTATTTGTCACTGACAGAATGTAGATTGGTTTTAAGATGTAAAGTCAGTGTTCATTGTGGTTAGTTTTATTCTAGATGCAGTATTTCAGATAGTTTGAAAGTGACACGGTACATTGGTTTTGTCCATCAGTCTTTTCAAGGGATTTTTACCTCAAAGCAACATTCATCGGTCGCTGCAGGAGACGACTGGCAGATGTAAAGAGAATGCAGAAAACCAGAGACAGAGAAAAAAAGACCCCCGCCTCAGATCTCTCTCTCTCTCTCTCTCTCTCTCTCTCTCTCTCTCTCTCTCATCACTCGGGTTTAAAGCTCTCCCCGCGTGTTTCGGGAGTGCTCTCTCTTTCTCTTTCTCTCTCCTGCTCCTCCTCCTCCCCCTCCTCCTCTCCTTCCTCCGCTTGTTCACCCTCCTCTCCGAGCTGAGCGCCGTCAATGCGCCTCGCTGCCGCCCGGCGTGTCTGCCCCATGCGTGGGAAGCACAACAAGATCGAGGGCTTCACTTGATTAAAAAGAGGAGGAGAGGAGGAAAAACCACCGAGTTCCTGTGACTGATTCTTCTCATTGAGGGAATTCCGAATTCAGCTCAAATCCTCAACATTTACACTTTTTTGCTACAGGTAGGTTTTCCGATTTTTTTTTCTTCTTTAGTTTTTTTTTCCTCCGAAATAATTTGTTTATAAATGTCGACAATGCTGTTATAACCAGGAATCTGAAGGAAACAAACATAATAAATTCGTTTTGAAAGCGTATAGATACATTTAAAAACAAACGATGCTGAGATCCTCCAGTGGAGCGACAGGCGGTGATTTCAGCACCACGGACAGCTCCGAGAAACTTTTCAACGTAAACTCCACCTCAGAGCAGAAAACACTGAACGAAACAGGCTTTCATTGCTTTACAAAGACAATAAGAGCTTCAAAACCAGAATACTTTCCTCTTTGTGTGTATTCAGTCTAAATATTCAATTCAATTCAGCTTTATTTATGAAGTGCCAATTACAACATGGTTGTTTCTGGACACTTTTATAGAGAAAACCCAACAAATATAACACAATTGTGTGTGTTTGGGGTTCATTCTGAGATTAAATGGAGTTCAAAAGTCAGTTTTATGATTTGGCTTCCTTGTAAAATGTTGTTTGACTTCGTCCTGGTTAAGTTTCATGTAGATTTTTCAAGAATTCATATGTCTTTGTGTTTCAGTAAGTACAGTTGCATCTGCTGTTGCGAGCCACTTCTTTTTGAGTGAGAGCCAGACTCTTAAACTCTTCCAGAGCTTTGGTACTTATCGAATCTGCTTTCCTTCTGCTTCCAGAGACAAAGGGACGACAGTGCAGAGCTATGAATGAGTCGCTGGTGGTGAACGACTCCTCTGCGTCTCCTGTGGCTGGGGAGGCTCTCCCCTGGCTGGAGGCTGAGTCTTCGGACCACAACGGCAGCCTGCAATTGTCTGCCGCTCCGTTTGACTTCCCCATCAACCCGTGGGACATCATGCTTTGTATGTCAGGCACGGTGATCGCCTGTGAGAACGCTATAGTGGTGGCAATCATCTTCTACACACCAACGCTAAGGACTCCCATGTTTGTGCTGATTGGGAGCCTGGCCACTGCGGACCTGTTGGCCGGGATGGGATTAATCCTGAATTTTGTGTTCCAGTATGTGATCTCCTCTGAGACCATCAGTCTTATCACCGTAGGCTTTTTGGTGGCCTCTTTCACTGCATCCATCAGTAGCCTCTTAGCCATCACAGTGGACCGTTACTTCTCCCTCTACAATGCCCTCACTTACTTCTCTGAGAAGACGCTGCAGTATGTCCACCTGATGCTGGTGGGGACCTGGGGCGTGTCTCTGTTCCTGGGCTTGCTGCCCGTCCTCGGCTGGAACTGCCTAGATGAGCCGACCTCCTGCAGCATCGTCCGCCCTCTGACCCGAAGCAACCTCACACTTTTGGCCACTTCCTTCTTTGCCATTTTCGTGCTCATGCTGACCCTGTACTTCAAGATCTGCAAAATAGTGTGCCACCATGCCCATCAGATCGCCCTCCAGCAGCACTTTTTTGCAACATCTCATTATGTGGCCACCAAGAAGGGTGTGTCCACTTTGGCTATTATCTTAGGGACTTTTGGTGCCAGCTGGCTCCCTTTTGCAATTTACTGTCTAGTGGGCGAGAGGGAGTATCCATCAGTGTACACCTATGCCACGCTGCTGCCAGCCACCTACAACTCCATGATCAACCCCATCATTTATGCCTACAGAAACACAGAGATCCAGCGCTCCATCTACATGCTTCTATGTGGCTGTTTTCAAGCTAATGGGTCCTATAGGTCCAGGTCACCAAGTGAGGTCTGAAAAGGTGCTAGAGCTTGAATGTGTGTTTGTTTGCTTGAGTGTGTGTGTGTGTGTGAGAAAGAGAGTGTATGTGTGCGAGAAAACACTGAGCAAAAAGACAAAACCATCCTGTGACCATCGACAATCTGCTTACAGTTGACAGTGAATGCTTTCCAGACACAAAGCCGGCGCGATGCTTGAAACTGTGTCTCTCATGCATACTGTATCTGCACTTTACTATGTCTCAACACAAGTTAAGCTGGCAGTTTGGAAAATGCTGTGAACAAGAAAAACTTTGGTGAAAAGTAAAAACATACCTGTGAATGTATAAATGAGAAAAAAAAAAGGAATGGAAAATCTTGCACTTTATTCAATGTTTTTTTTCAAATGCCAAAGCAGTATTGTATAGCTCCTAACGTGTTTAAATGTTTGAATCTGTGAGTAATGTGTGCCATTTTTCTATTTTGTATCGTTTTGTCTTGGATTGTCCATTTTTGTACAAGAAATAAAAACATATAAAGCATTTGCAGCTCCATGGTGCCTCTTTATTGTTGCTTTTTCTTTGCGTTCCACCTGTTTTTACATCCTCTTCTCCTTGTTTCAGTCACTTCCTCTGGAGCACAGGTGGGTCTGTTTGAGGAGCCTAATGACACATTGAGAAAGCAAGTACCTTTACCCGGAAAATAGCTTCAATTTACACCCAGACACATTTGAAAGCTGTTTGCCCAGTCTGTGCATGTCATGTGTTTGTCGTGTGTGTGCGAGAGAGAGAGAGAGAGAGAGGGAGAATGAGGCGGACAAATAGAGCGAGAGATACCACAAACGTGTGAAAACATGTGCCATGTGGTTAAGCGTGCTTTGCATTTTTAATTATCTCCCCTTCAGACCAAGCAGATGATAACCAACATGATTCATTCAGTCAACCTTTAATGCAAAAAAAGGTACATTTGTGCTTGCAATTTACCATAAGTCTTACTGCGGTGATAAGATATGGAGCTTTACCCTCCAAGCACAGGAAATGAAAACGTTAAGATTGTCGCCTTATCTCTATCTCCATCTCACCAGCGTTTTCCACTCATGATTCAGGAAAGAGGCAGACGCTGGCACGTGCACGCATGTGTGACAAAGTGAAAAAAGCTCTGATCATAAGTCCGGTCCCTGTGCCAGCTGCTCTGTAAAGCGTCTGAATGTCCCTGGCAGCCTCGGCAGACACAAACACGGCGGTTTATCTGGCAGGCTGTTTAAACAGGTAAGCGGCTGGGGGCATCAGAGTGCCGCACAAGGTCCTGCTTTAGATCTAAAGGTGTGGGAGGACACAGGCAGATTTCTAGTTTTTTACTGTCGCTGTATTTATCAAGTGACATCTGCCCCCCTCACCACTCTGTGTTGGTAACACTGATTACAGCAGCACGTCAAACCGAAGAATCCATGCAAAATAAAACTGCAGGTAATCTGTATCTTTATGCTTTCTACATCATTTTGCACAAGTTACTGAAAATTAGTAACTGACTTCAGTTGTAGCTTATTTTTTTATTTTAATCCTGGAGTTGCTGTTGATGACAAAATTTAGTCACTTTGGAATTAAAAAGATGAATATGTAGTTGAACATTATCTTATTTATATTAAATAATATATAATCTTTATGTCTCTTTCCTGTATTTGTCAGGGCTCCTTCACAGTAGCTGTATCTTTGTAATTAGATTTTAAAGTGATTGATTATGATGAGGATGAAGAATTGACTCTTTGGTTACTTTGAATAATCTCAGTCAGTTATCCCACATTGTTCACAAGCTAGTTTTGTCATTGTTGTGGTGCAGTGACTTAGTTTTGCTGTGTGTACGTTGTGAATCAGTCTGACTGATTAAGTTCAGATTAGTTAATTTGAGGAAAATGCTTGATAATTTACACATTAGCGTTTCTTAATCTATGTTCAATTTGCATAGAATTTGCAATGTGGAGATGAAGCAACAAGCTACTGAAAAAAAGATGAACAGTCAACATCAATGCAAAGCAGTGATGAAGAAGATGTAGCACTGTCGTCTCAGAAATTAAAATCCTGGTTCAAGCCCTGTTGGGTGTTTTTGTGATTTTGCATGACCTCTCTGTATGTGTTTCAGTTTTGAGTGGTTATTCTAGTTTTCACCAACATCCCATGTATGTGAAGTTAACCGGAATGTGAACGTTGTCTGAAGATGAGAATCGACAGTTTTGTGAGGTCCACAAATGATTCAAGGCTCTGAGATCAGCGCGCAGAGTTTTACTGGATATTGTCAGTTCATCTGACAACAGGTATTTGTGTTTTCTGAGTTTACAGTCTAAATAGATACATTTAAGTTAAGTTAGACTTCGCAGTCCGTTTAGCTCAGCTCTTTTCCTGATGACTTCCACATGGCATCTGCTTTTTTTTTATTTATATTTTTAATTGTTGTTGGAAACATTCCTCCCACATGTCACCAACCGCCTTCTCCCCACAGCGAGGCCGGGGTCACCTTTTGCTTTTTGCGCTTCCCTTCAGTTTGTAACCGGTGACGCTTGCAGTCAGTAGGTTCAGGCTGGATCACAAAGTGGGGGAAAGGTGAGGGATGCTGCAGGCTGCTAATGGAGTGCACGCTCAGGCTCGGCCGCTCTGAGAGCCAGAGATGTTTGTTCACCTTGTTTTTTTCTCCACCTCAACAGATGTTGCTTTTGGTCATCCACCAAATCGGGCAACCGCCTGTTTGTTCGCGGGCCTCATAAAATGCTCAGTGGCAGCATTCATGTCCTGCTTAGAGCACACATTTCTGAAATGCATGTTTTGTAATGTGAGCTTAATCCATATTTGATTATTGTAAAAATGTGAATGCTCCACTTTGAATTAACTGTGCTATAAGCGATACCTTCTTTACTACGGCCTTGGAGCCAGGATTTAACATCAAGTCTGACCTCAAACCTCTGACTGAATTAGGATCGTGGAGTAATTATAGCTAAAATCAAGGACCACTCAGCCCCGCTGAATCATCACTACCACTCAAACTAATTGTGGTAACCTTCAAAGAAGAGGAAATGTGGTAATTAGTGTCAATTCAAACACTTTTAGCAATCTTTCAAGCTTATCAAAACACAAACACAGTGATACACGGAGCACAAACAGGATCAGGTATGAGCATTTGGTATTGAAAAAGCAAAGTAATGAAAAGATTAATTTCACTTTAACCACGATTCATTGCAGTAAATGTAGCAAGGGTTTCATTTGTTTTACTTCTGCTGAATGTGTGCACGCACTCACAAGCAAACAAGCTGAAGTAAATACTGATCTTTTTTTTTGGTATCTCAAGCTATATTGTAATATCTAACATACAAAAACATTCAAATATATAAAAAAAGATTCTTTATATTGTTCCCTGCCACTGCATTGACTTTTTATTTTTGATATTTAGTACAGTAGATGATATTGTGTAGATTTCACCTGGGTATGATGAAAAACTCACACACAAAAACACTTAAAATCATAAAAACCCTCAACATTTATCTTTATATGTGAGCAAAAAATCTGTTAAAACCTGCCATACTATACTCTGCTGATAGTGCATTCAGCTCCTTCCTATTTATAAAGCTCACAACATAAAGATGTTGCATTTTGCAGTAAAGACTTGGCCAATCTTTACACTGAATGCTCTTCATGTTGCTGTTCAACCCTGCATCCTTCACACTCAAGTTCACGACTGAACCTCAACTGAATGACTAAACTGTGTACCTACGGTGGAAGAATAAATTAATGACTTTTGACTTTCTCTCTGATCTTTCTAACTGAGATCAATTCTATTAGCCAGAGTTCACCAGCACGGCCACATCCAGGTCTGCTCTATCATCGCGTCAACATCGGCGTTTCTCAGCATAAGAGCATGCAAAGGTGAACGTGCGCGGCGCTAAAACTCGCCCATGGTCATCCGCCTTGATCTTACATCCATTAGACCAAATAGAGGCTGGTTGCGGTGTTTGAATTATGTAATGCTTGATCAGTGCAAACCTGCTCAGCTCTTGGAGCAATTACCAGAGTACACAGCCGAATGATTCTCTCATTAATAACATTAATTATAGTGGTGTAGCAAGGGCTTTCTCCATAGGAACATTACTATTACTGAGTTAGTCATTACCTTGATGGAAAATGCTTTGGAGTTATTGATTACGTAATCACACAAACTGTCGGTTTTTTCCTCCTCAACTGTAGTGTACCTTTACTTTCGTGTCAGTGATATCAAAGGAATGTTTCAGACACAGAGATGTATTAAAAGAAGAGAGACTCAAAACACGAGTGGCAAAAATTTCTAAGAGCCAGGCAGCATCCATAGATATATTTCACACTAAATTCACAGTAAAGAGCGTAAACCAGTGTGTGATGAGAAAGGATTCTCCAGATATTTAAAGCTTTAAGTGGTTTCGATGGATGCCGTAATGTGGAGATTAACTAGAGTGTGTATGTGGGGATGTATTGGCACGGAGCTTTACAGTGTGAATGTTGCCTGTTAGTCGTCTGGCACCTGTTATACCAGGATCTGTCATGTGTAAATCACCAGACTGGGCGTGGGAGAACATGTGTGGCCTGTATGCTGTGTTTACTGTGAACTCGTTGGACGGTTTGAGAGCATATGTGTACGTGTTTCAGAGAGAGAGGGAGAGAGAGAGAGAGAGAGAGGCCAGACCTAACCTGGATTTTCTCAGAAAAACACTACGTGACTCGGTGAGTGTGAGCGGGGGACATTTTTTAAGGTACAATGAGTTTAATAAGTGCTGGAGACGCTCAGCAGCATACTGTTTGAGACTTACGCTGTGTACTTGTGGTGCCTAATTATGTTTACTTTTGAAGTTAGACAACATGTCTAAAAGGTCAGCACGTCCCCTCCGACGAGAGGGAACTTCAGCCGTGCTGTACTCAGAGGTGATGTTTGTGAAATCTGTGATGAACATTAATTTTGGTTAATATAGAGGGTGAGTAAGTGGGGGCAGGACATGAAAAGCTTTTGCTTCTTCCTACTCCTTTTTGGACATATTAAATGATTTATTTATTTAGTACTTATGAACAATTTTGGTATTACGTACCCTTAAATTGACAGTTTTTTATTTTATTTTATTTTTTATTTTCAACTGTTTTCTTTGTCCAAAATAAACTGAACTGAACTGAACATAATTTAGAAGATTAAAATGTATAGTTAAAAAACGATTTAAAAAAATGTTTTGGGTAAACTTGTGTTTCCATATATTTTTTTAAATTAAGTTAAAATATTTATACTATCACTGTATTTCAGTGTATTTTACTGGGTGCATTTGTTGAATACTTCAGTTTAGAAGATGGATCAATCGGAGTAAATAACTTAATGAAGTCTATTCTATATAAGCTTTTGCCACTGACAAAACATCAGTAGTATATGAGAACCATCCTGTATCCAAAAATAAATTCCAGGCATGTTTAACACAATAATTAGTTCGAACATCTGTCAAAAACGTAGGTTGTTACAGGAGTATGGACCACCTGTTGCTGCAGACTTTACAGCAGAGGGTTTTCATTATGCTGTCATCCGAGTCCAGCTCCCCAGGTTGGATGGAAGCACATCTTCTATTCAAAAATTAAATCCCTCCTTGAAAGCTCTCTGCCACCCCAACTGCGTAATGAATTAATGAATTAATGAATGAACAGAGACAGCTGAGAGGTGAAGTTAGGTGACTGTTCACTAATCCTTCAGTTCCACATTGAGAATTAAGTCTTACAAATTGCTCCGTGTAAATTGAAATAGGTGCAGGAAAGCTTATATATTCTGCACGGCAGTTATTTCACATTCGGACGATCACTGGAAGTGAAGAGTGATCTTCACTGTTTGAAAAGTGAACTCCCATTTGAACTTCACCGCCACAAGCAAGTCGAATCGACCCGAGCGTCATTTCAATTATGTCCCTCGATTATGTAAATTGACTACGGGCTGATCTCTGCTCTACTGAATGCCGTTTTAATCATTTCATTACAGCAGCTCAGGCCGAACGAAATACCCCGAGTGTAACGTGTCAATCTGACCTGCGAGGTGATGGGAAGGTTAAGAAGGCTGATCAAACTGCCGAGGCGAAGTGTGTCATTTCTGAATGTCTGGTGCTTCCCTGACTGCATCCAGCCTCCATTTATTCTCCCCTTGGCTTGGGTGTGATTACCTGTCATCAGCACAGCGTGCCTCAGACTCATTTCCTCTTCCTCACACACAGCGAAGCTCCCCTCCTGAGTCGGGGCAGTAAAGAGTAATGTAACCTCCATAACCTGACAGCGACGCCGCACTTCAGCGGTACTTCTGTGGCAAATTGACCCAGCCGCCCCATCCCTCCATCTTCCACCTCCCCTTCACTTGACACTCATCTTCTTTTAAAGAAGAACTGTAATTTACTCATTAAGGAATTCATCACCACTCTGCCTGAAGCACTGAGGCTCCACATTCGATCAAAGAGGATGAATTAAGAGGAGTAAAAGGCACACTGAAATCCGACTTGCACCATTATGTGGCCCCACGCCTTACCAGCTCTGTGTTTATTGGACTGTGGGAGGAAGTAACTGGAGAAGAACTTAACATCCATTCAAAAGAAAACATGGAAATTGCACACAGAAAGCCACCCGACCCTGGAGTCCATCCAGAGATATTCCTGTACTGCCGCCACCCTGCAACAATGCGTTAGTGTTTTGTTCTGCTAATTAATTTGACAGAGCACATTTTGAGTCCTGACCAAAAATCTGAGATAAACTTTTGTTACGTTTAAAGAGTCGAGAGCAGGCCAAAGGACAAAACAACCAAAAAAATGGGTTACATAATGACGTCTGACCTGAGTGTGGACAGCAGACCTCCTCGACAGTGGGTGAACTCAAACATATTTCTACCTTTAGAACAACAGAATCTAAAGTGACACCTGGCATTTTGGCGCTTGGTCAAACCTGTTTAGTTGCGAACATTCTGAATTCAACATGTGAGATGAAATATGAATCCCATAGGATTCATAATAGGGGTCACTTTAAGTGGATGACAAACTGGCTGAGTGTTTTTTTTTTATGGCTGAGACATTTAAATTGAAGCTAATTGTTATTTTTACGTGCTTTATTTTTACCATTAAGTTTTTCTTTGCTTGATTAAGCAAAGGTATCAATCTCATAGTCTATTCAGGGCCCTCAATCTTGTTTTTAATCCTACAGTGGCGTTGTATAATGTGCTTGTTTATATTTCTTTAATCAGAAAGTGGGAGCACGAGTGTGTGTAGGTGTAACGAGAACTGAGACAGTGATAAAAGTGTGTAGGAGGAAGGATGCACAAACAGCTTATTTCTGAGCTGTTCTATACATTCTGTTTAATTCAAAGCATATTTGAAAGCTCTCCTTTGTGGTTTGGTTATATTTCATTTGATCTATCGCCAGAGGAGCCATGAAAATCCAAGATTAACCTATCGTGGGAAAAGTGATATAACTTAACTCCACCTACATAGCCTCCGGTGTGGCCTGTGGACTCATAGGTTAGATGTTATATACTGCTGTTTTTTCATCAAGTCTGTTTGGTGATGAGCTGAAATTTGCTCTAATAATTTTTCTCCTGTAATACACAGTTCATTATATCCACCAAAGCAAATAAAAGACTGCCAAAGCCCATATTTCACATAATGAATCTATTTCAGTCCTCAACAGGAACATGGCTAATAAGGACGAAGCACGGTAAAGTGGTTCTGACTCTTTTGTATTTCAGTGACTCATTTCAGGCAAGAAAATGAGAATCAGTGGCAGGGATATGATTGTAGTTATATTCTTAGTACAGAGAGACTTGCAGACTTTTTCATCACCCTGCTTCCAAGTGCGACACATGTGCCAGCATGACTGTGTTAAGTGGTTCAGTCATGCCTGCAGTACCTGTGAAACTACATAAAAAGCCCACAGTGTAGTATTACAACATGTTCAACCTTCCAACACGCTTTTTAATTCAGCAAAATGAAGCTCTGATCATTGTCAGGCCCACCAAACTCTCATTTTGTCTTCGAAAAAAAATTAGGTTTCAGTAATTAGAGAAACTGCAGTTGATATGAGTCAAAAAGCTGTTAAAAGGACCGTTCACCCTTAAGTTCACTAAAATCTATTATGTTATGATTGAAAGTTGACCTACAGGTTGCAAAATACAGGAAGCAGGGCCTGGAGGCTGTAAGTTGCCCATGCATATCAGCACCTCACACCCTCCGAAAGATCACTTTGGTCTCAAACATGATCAGGAAGCTCAAAGGGTTTTGGAGGAAGTGAAGCAATGCCAAGATAGAGCTACTGGAGAGAGAAAATGGCTGTGTTCGAAACTGCATACTTACCTACTACTCATACTAACTTATTGAGTATGCAGTGCGTTTACACTGGCAGTATGCGATTTGTGAGTATGCGAGAAGTTCCCGGATGCATACTGCATTCGCCAGAAATGTTGAGTAGACATTGTGGGTTTACTACTCATACTGAAAATTACCCAAGATGCAACGCGACGAACAGCGGACTTGTTATTTATTTATTTTAATAAACTTTATTCAGTTCACAATGACTGTTTCTTAATGATGTACATTTCCCAAGCTGAGTATGGTTATAGATATAATTTTTACTCCAATTTTTGTGCTAGTAGGTATGTTATGTTAGAGATTTCTGACTGGATTTACATTGATTAAAAATAGTTTTAAAAAAACAACAAAAAACACTTACATCTGACAACAAGTCCATGTTGAAAGCGACCATGATGTACCGAAGACGGCGAGCCGTTCTTCGTTGAAGAGCCGAAGAAACTCTCCGTCGGTAAGGCATCATAACTGGTCCAATTCTGTTAACGGGACAACGGTCCAAACGGTGATGTTAAAGGAATACTCCGAAGATTATGGACCCACGTCCTATCCCGATCATTTACAAAGTGAGATAAGCTCATAAATACCGTTTTTTGTGTCCGTTCGTCCAGTGGCTGGATCCCAGCTGTTAGCATCATAGTTAGCTTAGCTCAACTGTGGCAGGTGAAGAGGAGACAGAGCCGGACTGACAAAAGTGGACAAAATACTCCTTCCAGTGGTCCAGGGGATGGCGTATTAGCACGTGAAGTAAATCCGAATGGTTATAAAACATTTTAAAGGACGGTGTTTTCTTTTCAATCCACTAAAATAACGTTTTGATACACACTGACATACGCATGCACAGTGCTCTGTGGAAGGATATACCGGCGCACAGCAGTAGAAGCCATAGACTCAGCCGCTGTGCGCCGGTATGTCCTTCCGCGGAGCACTATGCTTGTGCATATCTGTGTGTATCAAAACGTTAGGGCGTGGGTCCAAAAATCTTCGGAGTATTCTTTTAAGCGAGATATATTTCTGAAAGGTCCGCTTTTTGTTTTCAAAGTACAAGCACAGATTTATCACTAAGGTTTTTTTGCATGAGAAAGGGAAAGGGGAAAGGGGTGGTTTATTTTTGTGAAAATAACCGGAAGTGTGTTGCTCACTGCAGCTGGCTTGAATTTCGCCGAATTCGCCCAAACAAAATCATAAACGGTTGGTATTCGGACAAATAAACAACACACTCGGGCTCTAAACGAACACTTTGTCGCCTAATTTAAAAAAAAATCTCGATAAAGTTATACATTTGAAGAGTTTAGAGCTAAAGTGAAATCAGCTTTAGCCGGTCGATTTCGGCTCGGGGAGGAGTGCAATGCATTGTGGGTTATTATGTAAGTATGCTGTAGTGTAAAAGCTTTGCATACTGTCTGATGGACTGGGTATGCAGTATGCAGTGTGGACGGTATGGGTATGGAAGTATGTAGTAGGCAGTATGCGATTTTGAACACACCCTATGTGACTCTGCTCTGGCTCCGCCTCCCATCCCCCACCAGGGAGGAGAAAGACCAGGTGGAACCAATCACCTGGGTCATGTCCCCGGCCGGCTAGATGTGGAGGAGACACCAGTTGTTTTACAGCCAGCCTGCAGGACGCAGCTCACCCAAACTGCAAACTGTGGTTAAAACAGAGAAGGTGTTTCTCTCGTGTGACTAACCTGTGCAATAAACTCTTCACAGCTGTAGATGGCAGCTGGTCGGAGCTGCAATGTTCCACTGAGAAACGTTTGGTGCATTCAAGAGCACCTGGGAAATTCCGGCTTTCAACGCGAACTTTGTTTGTTTCCCCCATGGAAGCGCAAAGTTTGTGTTGATTATTAGATTTATGCAAGAATGAAAAGCATTTGATTTATTGCATTTGTTTTCTACCTGTTTAAACTGTTAAGTTAAATATTGACAATCTACCTTTGCTAAGAATATGTTATTCTTTATTGCCAAATCATAATTAAAGGTGCTGTAGGCAGGATTCAGCATCTCCGCCATCTTGCTTAGGTTTACCTAAGCAAGATGGCGATTTGACCCATCTAAGATGGTGATTTGAAACCAAGCACAGCTAATCCTGTCCTGTTTTCTCTGACATCACGCCCTTACGCAAGTTAGGCCCCTCCCACAAGAACGTGCGACGAACGCCCCTCGACCAATCACGGTCAGAGCCTCATGGGCTCTTCTGATTGGTCAAAGATACCTGGAGCTGTCGAGATTCCTTTTCAGCTCAGAACAGAGACAGATGGAAACACTGCGCCATCGCGGTAGTGCAATTATGCTACACTCCTAAAGGATTATCAATGGATACTCTAACATTTAATCCAAAAAAAACACAGAAAAATTAGCATTGACTAGCAAAATCCTGCCTACAGCACCTTTAACTCTGTTATTTTGAATGCAACCTTTATGAAAGATTTAAAAAGTACTAGTTGTAGGAGTAATTTGGGTTGTATTTTGTGTTTTCCTTGTAAAGGTATTTCACCTAAAGAGACCTGGTCAAATCTGCTACAGAACCTAAGGAAACCTAAAGAAACATAAGGTTCCAAAGAATTGCTAAATTAAAGAAATGCAAAGAAATCCCAGATAACTGATGAACTGGAAAGCAACAGAGCTAAATAATATTATAGAATTTTTTTTTCTATTTCGTGTCATGGTCCAGAAGAGAAATCCAGAAATATATTGTGAAAATATATTAATATTGAATTTTTTATTCAGCGTTAAACTTTTCATAATGAGGAGGCGTGGCTACTCGATTGACAGGTCTGCTCTGGAATGATTGACAGATCCTTCCAGAAGCTTTCAGGAGCCAATAACATTCTGGCTTTTCAAGCCCAAATTACTCGCCATTTGATAAATAGACCTCAAATGCCTGGCTTTTCCCAGTTTCTTGACAAACTTCCAGCAGTCTTCCAAGAGGCATGGCAGCAGATTTTTGTTTTAGTCCAGCTAGCCTGGCCTGGTACTGGAGCCCCAACTTCAGTCTTCTCAATTTTAAAGGAGTTTCGCCCATTTCAACTAGTAATGGTGGAATAGTAGTGGTTCCAAATGCACCACTGCAAATTCTCAGGGCTTTTGGTTGAACTCTATCCAACTTTTGCAAAAGTGTATTAGCCGCAGCACCGAATACAAAGCAGCCATAATCCAATGTTGGCCTTATCATAGACCTATCTGTTCCCGAAGAAAGTTCGGCTGCTTGCTGACATTTCATACTTCATCAGAAGCTGCAAACTCTGAAGCCACGCCTCCTCCAAGGATAAGTTGATTCTTTATTTTTTATGGCTAGAAGCAGCTCCATAGCAAACACATCAGACAGGTGCAGAATTGATCTTAGGCGATTCTTCAGTTTTAAATTACAAATGTTGTAATATTCGTGTATTAAGTATTTTGATCTCAACCAGATCATGGCGCCACACTTGCTAGAATAGCTGACAAAATTGCCCTTATAAATTGACACGCAGCATTTAAAAGTATGTCATTCCATTATTACTTCTCATCCATTTCATTATTTTTGCAATATTCTAAATGTTTTGTGTAAATATGCACATTCCAATGTAGACATACTGTATGTATGACAGTTTTACTTTGATTTAGAATATAACTATGAATTAACCCACCCATGTCATTTTATACATTTCTAGATCAAAATGTGACGTTGAAGGAGCAGATCTTCAATTACTGCCGCTCTCATGCTGAGCAAGTCATTGAAAATGCTTTCAGCATCTTGGCAGCATCCTCGGCAGGCCGATGGAGTGTTTGCCTGACAATGCCAGAGACACGGTGAAGGCCTGCGTTGCGGTCCAGGATTACCTTGCCTGCACAGATGCGGCAAAAGCACCGGCCGCCAGATAGATCCCGTTAAACTTCCCAGACTCCGCAACTGTTCCTGGTGAGTTGCAGCCTGGAGAGTGGAGGAGACGTGTAAAGGGACACAGCAGCCTGCAGGACCCAGGGAGACTGTCAAGAGTCCAAGCATCTCAGGAAGCCTGGGCCACAAGAGATGGGCTTCAATGTAGTTTCTTTTTAAACTGTTTTTTAGTTTAATCCTGGTTCATTTATTGTGTGAGAATTAAAAAGCTGTGTTATTGTTTTCTGGAATTATAAAGTATTTAGGTTTTTGGTATGTTGGCAATATGCAAATGACATCTTTAGACTCAAAGTCGTTATATCCGTCCTTGCAAAAAACCAGCTTTTCATTCTACTATTTACATTGATCAGTCGACAAAGTCCAGAATTAAATATATGAATAACCAAAAGGAACCATTCTTCATTGAACACCAACAAAATTTAATTGAACAATAAGAGGTGGAAGATATTAATGAAAATGAAATATTGACAAATGAGAACTCAAACGGAATCAATGTTAAAATTCTTTACAAAAATACTCGACTGTGGCCTTTATGGTTGGCCCATTGCAAATTCGACAGCTTTCTGCTCCATTTGATAAAGTACAATGCTTATTTTCACTTTGCACTCTGGAAGCAGGTGAGGTGGGAGAGACCTCATGACATCTGCCACATGCAGGACGTATCTTCTGCAGGGATCGTTGTGAAGCTGCAGGATGCTCTCCCGTCTCTCCTGTGCAGCTTCCATTGCTGCCTCCCGCTCAGTCCGTCCGTCTTTTGTCCAGGGCAGGGAGGGCAGCTTCAGAATTAAAGTTGGATGAGGAGTTCTGCTTCCTCTTCCTGGAGCTGGGAGTGGTGCAACAGGTGGTGGTGCTTCAGCAGAAAATAGAGGTGGCCTTGATATCGATGGCGATGGAGAGACCAGACAACTTCCAAATTCTTCAATGCACATAGTGGAAAAACTCCTGACAGGAGTTTGATGGAACCTGGCTGACTGACAGACCTTCACCAGGGTCTGACTCTTCAATGACCTCCAAAATAGAGAAATATCATATAGGAGACGTTTGCACTTGCTAAGCTCACAAACTGATAAAAATTTTGTAATAATTCTAATTCTGAGTATTATGATTATATGATCATGTCGAAATTATTATTGCGACATTCTTTTGGATTATCATCTGAGCAGCACTGCTTCCCTCAGCCTGCTGAATGGCCACGTGCTGCAGACTGGTGTCCAGGGCTGGAGGTGGTTTGCTACCGCCGGCCCGGCCGGTCCACTTTTCTTGTCGGTCACGCATCGTTTTGCTTTGGCGAATTAATTGCGCAGGTTCTTCCTCCTCCTCAGACACTCCCAGTAATCCATATTTCATTTTTGGGCAATTTATGCTGGACACAACTGAACGTGCAGCGGGCGGAAGGGCAGGCCTTGTTTCCAGGGGGCGATATTTTCTGACGGACTATTTTAATGACAGACAGCTTTAATGAAATGTAAGTAAAACGCCACTGCTTGCTGACTGTAATTAATGTAATGTGTTTTTATAAATCATCAATGTTGGTCACCGTGTATAAATTTTCATTACATTCTGCTCTGCCGTCTATCGTTTGGTTCCGTCAGGTAATATTGTCCCCTGGAAACAAACGCGTTTCTGTGCACTTACGATGTGACCTTAGTATTTGCGTGAAGACCTTTTCATGTTGTGTGTTTTTGCTGATGTCTTGTGGCTTTCTGCTGTGGTCTTTTCGTTTGCGTTTTGGATTTTGCGATTGCTTTGTGACTTTGGCCCTTCTGGGCCACAGCAGTATCCTGCCCATACCCACAGTTGACTGGGGTTGGCTCCAAGACCCCACAACTATGAACAGGATAAACCAATATAGAAGAAAAATGCATGGGTGGACCTTTGGAGTAAAAATCTGGAAGCAGCATTGAATTGGCCCTCGCAAACCAGAACGAGGTGCATGTTGAAGTTTGCTGTAGGTCACAGTGATGGAAATGTGGACCAACATTACATCCTGTCAAAAATGTCAAATTCATGACAAGCTGTCACACACATGACAACACTTGGCAGAGCGTGTGTAAATTTTCATGAGTTTTTGAGCACCTTTAGGTGTTGAACAATGCAGTTTCAGATGGAAAAGAAAAGAAAGAAAAAAGTGAAATAATTCCCTGCATTCCAAAATGGCAATAAATCCTTTATTAAGCTCATGTCAAAGTATGATACACAATTAAATTTGGTCAAACAAAAGCAAATACAGAACAAAACTCAACTTGCACAACTTTCACTCCTGTGTATAAAAAGTTTTTTGGAGATTTCTGACATACTTTAATAACTACATAAAATTTGCATGAATACAAAAAAAATTACATTCATCAGGCTTTGTCATTGTGGTTATGACAACACATGCAGAAAACATTTTAAAAAGGAAAATTGATCAAACATGCTTTAATCCTTGCTGCAATGGACTGATGCTTTATCATAAACATTTATTTGTAATTATAGCAGAACATGAATGCATCAATAGTGTATATCCAATGTGTGTTACAGATGTTTCCACAAAGCCTCTGAATGAGGCGGTTACTGCTCCTGCGGTGTTATTTTAGTTAGAGAGAAACTTTGGCCAAGTTGAGTAAAAATAATAAAGTTTAAACTTCATGAATGCTGTGATGCAGGAGAGACCACAGGTTCCACCAACCAGGACCCACATTCATATTGCAATGTTTCCATCTGCTGGATGGATTTAGTATTACACACTCCGGAGCAGATTCTGAGCAGTGTCACGAGTTTTCTTCACTGTAAATGAAGATGTAGTAGAAAAGAGCACTGAGAACCAGCAGGGCAACGGACAGCACCATGTTCCTCCGGTTCTCGCCTCTCAATGTTTCCAGCTCCTTATCTAGAGGAAACAGGATAAAACTGGCATGAACACATTGATACAATCTCAACAAAGAACAAAGTAAACAAAAAATGTGCAGAAACAATTGTGAGCAGAATTACAATATAGAGCAGAAAACATGAAATAATGAATTAAAAATATTTTCCAATCTTTGTAATGTTTGAACATACCAACTTACACCAACATTCCATCTAAGTATGTAAAAAAAAAAAAAAACTAATCGTACAAGATTGACAGATTATTTAAGTCTAAACCTACATGCATTACCTGCATGCTAATCTGTACTGGTAAAAAGCGCAGTGCGATCAACACATCTTTGTGCAAATGGACTCTATGCACAACTTCACCACTTCCTGAACTTCAGGAGGCTCCCTGTTTCCTGTCTTTCATGATAGGACGAGCTGATTAACGCAGGTGTGTCTGAACATCAGCGTTGTCTTACAGAGGTCAGACACACCTGCATTAATCAGCTCGTCCTATCATGAAAGACAGGAAACAGGCAGCCTCCTGAAGTTCAGGAAGTGGTGAAGTTGTGCATAGAGTCCATAACAGATCCATTATTTGCAGAGCGCAATTGGTAGATCACACAAATCGTCCCAAAAATAAATCCCTTCACACAGACACACTGATGCCTATGGTTAGTGTGAAATATACTGATCCCTATATAGATGCTTTAGAAAGTGTTACATAAGACAACACACAGTTTGTCTGCCATTCACTGTGATGACGTTTGTTTTTTAACTCAGTCCTGTATGCAGTGCAGAATTTCATGTGGGAAAAAAAGAAAGCACAAACTAATAAAGGCTACAGTATTCTCTCCATTCATACATCAGACTTCCACTACATCTTTATCTTCCAAAACCAGCAGAGTTTTTGAGTGTATGGTGCTTCAGTGCCACAAATTACTTTCAGCTTACCCAGCTTCAGCACCCTTTCATTCATGATTGCCATTTCATCTTCCAGCTCTTGTCTGTGGAGAGAGAACGAGAGGTGACGATGGGGTCAGGGGGTCACAGTGGTGAGCTGGCAGCTGCAGGATTTGAACCCGCGACCCTCCCACCTCCTGCTCCACCTCTGCAGCCTCACCTCTCCTTCTCGGAGAGCTCCTCTCTCCTGCTCCTGAACTCCGCCCTCTCCAGGTTGTCCTGGCAACGCGCCTTCCGCTCCTCCAGACGGTCAATCTGCACGAGACACGAGGACAGGTGTGTGGGTGCAGGCAAAGAGAGCGCGCGCGGTGAATGGACGGCACGTGCAGGGCAGAAGAAAAAACTGAATGGAGAGATCGGATGCGGAAAATGTGTGATAAAGACCTCGTACCTCGGTGGCGACACTTATGTTCTCTCGTCTTTTGTCCTTTAATTTTGCCATTTTAGACCCGAGCAGCGCAGTCTGGCTGTCTCTACCTGTGACGATGCGGAAATGTCTTTCTTCTTCGTTCTGTTTTTGTTTTTTCCTTGAACAAGGAGTTTTGCTGCCCCCTGCTGTTAAAAAGCAGTAGTTCTCCACATGTGCTCCTGACGATTGAAAAAAAGAAAACAATCTAAAAACGGAATATTTTCACCCCACTAGCACTGTTTACATTATACCAATTTAAGATTTAATTACCTTTACAGCATTGGATTGTCTCTCTATACCTGTCAGAAAAAAAACAATTTGTTTTGAAATCAAATTTAGATTCAAAGCAGGGATTTAATGTGTTACAATTTTAAAATTTTGCAATAGAAAACAGGTTTAAAGGATATTGTAAGCTTACTATTATAAATTGTGCACATGTTCAGTAGTAGAAAAGTAATTTAGATATCCTTTGATATCTCAATTAAATACCAAAACAAACATGCAAACATTTAAGCATGGCTTGTATAATCTGTTAAAGCTCATATTTCTGCCTGGTGTCTCTCTCAGATCGGAAACATCCATGTGAAGAGTGAAGACAGCAGCAGTACTGACTGACCAGCCTCACACGGACAGGTAAGCAGCACCGAGAAAGTTGTCGCTGATCGTTACTAATCGGATTATGTGCCCCGAAAGGACACAAGTTGATCGGCGGGGGAGGGAACGGGACGAGCCCAGACTTTCTGCTCTCTCTCAGTAGCTCGTTTTCTTGTGGAAAAAAAATGCCTCTTTTTATAAATCGGGACCAAATGTTTGCACATCAGGTACACCTTCTGGAGCACAGGCTGAGGGTAAGTCAATAGTGGAGGTCAGTGAAGGTCAAACAGAGATACAAGTGTGTATTGTGATCCTGTCTTTTCTTCTTCTTTTGATGTTTTTTAACTCATCCAGCAGCATGACATGTCCACTGCTGAATTATTTGTCTGTCTTGCAGAGTAAAGAAGAGCGAATACTTGAACTGGAAACAGAGAATGCTATTCTTCATTTAAGACTTGCTGAGGTAAGAAGATTTCTGCCATTCATGACATTACAGATTAGCCGGTACAGTTCTTGACAGTCACTAGACTTTGAAAGTTATATGAAAATTGAAAACCTACAGAATGACAAGCATGGGTTAACTAGTAGAAGTAAGCTGATATGTTCAGAATTGTATCACCTCACTATATAAAGATCGTATACAACATGAAAATAAATTCACTTTTCGAAACATCAGTTGCTTCTATTTTATCCACTGAAAAAGCAACAGATGCTTAAAAGTTGTGTTACACTTCAGTTTTACTATTTTGCATTACATGAAAGCATTTAGTTTTGAATAAAAACATGCAGTCTGGTAGTATACTGTTTCAAATAAACCCTGCTGATGCTTCATCCTCTTCAGTGTTTGGGCAAACTGCGCCAGGATCATGAGGAGGAGACCAAGGCTGTGGACGAGCTTCAGCTCCAGAGAAAGACACAGAAGATCACCCAGGCAGCGCTCGTCAAGCTCCTGTCTGAAGTCCAGGTACAAATGTGTGTGTGTGTGTGTGTGTGTGTGTGAAGGTGTGGAGTTTTTTTTCTGTTTGTCTGGAAATAACGGAGACACAAGACAGACCTCACACACGCCTGTATTGAATCCGTGTGTGTGTGGCAGGTAGTGAAGCAGGACCTGAGCGAGGTCTTCGCCATCTATGTGAGCTTTGCCACGGAGCTGGAGGAGCAGAGCAGACAGCTGCTGGAGAAAGTGAAGCAAGGCAGCTCCTGCTTCAACAGCCACTGCAGAGAAGAGGCAAAGAGTGAGTGTTTCACACGATGTACATCCCTCGTGGAGGTCGGCCAAATTGTGGTTATTGTCAACATAAAATCCAATAGTGGATTATTCCTGGATGCACTATATTAAAGAAATAAGAAACCAAAAAGAGGCAGGAAGACATAGTCTCTATTCTTAAGAATCTGTTTCAGAAGGTCAGACGTTTCATCCTAACATATAGTATCCTCTTTTCAGCTTCTTAAAAACCACTGAATGATTTATGATTTAGCATTTAAAATAGAGATAACTGAGCCTGTCTACATTATTTATGTGCGTTGAAATGCTGTAAATGCATAATTGTCCATTACAAATTCTGTATTTACATAGTGGGATTGCTCATAAGACCCTATTTCATCCTTTTTTTGCACTTTTGCACGTTGAGAAATGTCAGACTTTGAACCAAGCAGTCCGTATTAAAAGCCTAAATAGTAAAGCTGAGGGGTTTTCCACGCTACTCTGTCTGCTCATAATTTTAACAGAGCCTATTTAAAGTCGGATTTTCCGCCACTCACTTCAATTAAACTTCCCTCGCGCTATCATTCACTCACTCCTTCTGTGTGTGTATAAATCTGAAGTGGCTTCCAGGTTATTTGCTGCCTGTGTCTCAGTCAGAGGTGTGTTGCCGGACCAGGTAATCCTCTCACACACTCCTCCGCCTCCCGCTCCGTCGCCCCGCCCCTTTGAGGTTATCCAAGGTTGACTGTGCTGCACTGTACAATCCAGTCAGCTGGTCAGCGCCTCTCAGACTGCCGCCCGGTGATCTTGTCACATGCTTTGGCTCTAATGAGACTGAGCACACAGGCCACGTAATGCCGCTTCAGGCCTTTTCACGTCTTGACTGACGTCTGGCAGAGGAAGGACGTGTTTGCGCTGCAGTCATTTAATGTATGTTTCACATATTTTGAAGCTTGAACCCTAATTTAGCCCAAACTGCAACACAATCACAAACTATTTCCATGAGATAAAATTGGTTGTTTTAACGTTTGTGTGTATCTGCATAGAGTTTTTAACCACGGTTTGCAATAGATGAGACTTCCCTTTAGCATTGACTGCTGGGCTTTATTCCTTGTTCATTCTTTCCAGATTTGCATAGTCGAGTTGAAGCTTTGGAGCGCTCTCTGAGGGAAGAGCGGGAGAGGTGCAGCGCAGAGAGACAGAAGAGAAAAGAGCTTCATAACACACTGGTGGTAAGCACAGAAAGGATGCGGATTAACAAGAACGAAGCGATCATTTCTCACGGCTCTCTCCGCTTGCCGGCAGGAGCTGAGAGGGAACATCAGGGTTCACTGCCGAGTCCGTCCAGTTCTGCCCTTTGACCACGTTCAGTCCTCGGTCTCTGGCTCAGGGTGAGTCTGCTCACACAACATCCTCCTGTCAGTTTATTGAAATGTCTTTGACTCTTCTTTTATCATCTTCTACTAGCCCGGCGTCGTCAGAGGAAGTCGTCCACGCAGTCAGTGACGTGAGTGTCGCTCAGCGTCTGCTTCGCTTTGACTGCTGTTAACCTGCTCGGAGTTCTCACCTCCCAGTCTCTCCTCATTCGCCTCTTCAGGACACGGTGATGGTGAACTGCCTGAAGACGGGGATGCCGGTGCACAGCAAGATGTTTGAGTTTGAGAGGTGAGTAACTAAACTCTGATGTCAGTACGGGGGGATGCGAGGCGGCTGTTACTCACTGCGCTGTGTTTCCCTCAGAGTGTATGGACCGGAAGATTCCCAGGACACCGTGTTTAAGGAGGTGAAGCCGCTTCTCACATCCCTGCTGGATGGGTGAGTAGATAAAGTATCAGTACGACCTATCTGGTTTGTTATCCTGCAAATTGGAATAACTCAGTCAAGCTTTATTTGTGGATCGCTTTGCATGGAGGTTGGTATAATTTATCTTGCTTCACAGGAAATTGATTCAGTGATGATAAAACTAAACAAGAAAGGACAAAAAAGGACAAAAAAAGTTATTTTTTTAGGTCTTTTACGCCATTCTAGCATCAGACCTCTGATGGGTACTTTTTATCATCATGTACAGGATGCCATTAAGATAATTATACAAAAATATAGCAAAAAATAATGAATGTATTGGACAAATGCAGTTGGAACTGCCAAGCAGGAGCAAACAGAGACATGAGAGGTGATTCATGGACAGACTGAAGGAGGATCTGGAGAAACCTGAATGAAGCAGCTGAAAGATGCCAAAGGATAATAATAATAGATTAAATACTGTAGAAAAAATACATCAGATCTAAAAAGAAATGTATATCTTATGCAACAAATATAAGAAACAACCAAAGAAAAAGTAGAAATGAGACATGTGACGCACAGTATATATGCTCCATGGTTCCATTAACAGGATTAACAGCATGTCGTCTCTCTATCCTGCCTTGTAGCTACAATGTGTGTATCATGGCGTACGGACAAACAGGCAGTGGGAAGACACACACCATGCTGGGATCCCAGCAGCTGGAGGAGAGCTCCAGGATGCAGCAGGAGGCACAGCAGGGTATTATTCCCAAAGCTGCTGCTGAGCTCTTTCGGTGAGACAGTAAAGCTTGTTTATTCATTTGTTTATGTAAGAGCTCCTCCATGTCAGGAGCGAAGCCTGCAGACGGCGTTTTGTCATCTGCTTTTCAAAACCACGACGAATCCAAGCTACTTTACTTTATACCTAAGTTGTTTAGTCAAAATTTAACTCCATCGTGTTAAAAAAAGGAAGCTGATATAGATTCCCGCTTGCGGTTATTTACTCATTTCTTCTCTGTGCGTTTTCTCAGGCTGATCTCCGAGAAGCCGGCGGAGAATCACACGGTGGAGGTGTCGGTGATCGAGGTGTACAACAACGAGGTGTTTGACCTGCTGGCCAAAGACGGGCAGGGGAACGGTGCCAGCCAGCGGCGGGACGTCATCACCACCTCCTCCGGCAGCAGCCAGGTCACCTGTCTCACGCATGAGTGAGTCCAAACAGAGGGGGAAACTTAAAGTGCATTCATTTTAGGAGTATCAGCCTTGTATGTTTTCTTTTTTTCAACATGGAGGCTACAGCCACAGCTGTAATGTATTGGATGATCCTTAAAGAGAATTTAACATCAATGAACAAGCAACCTCTTGTTTGTTTTGATTTTAAAACGCGAATCTTTCCAAGCAGCTCCAGAATCCCAATCAAGTCTTCGAACGAAAGGAAGTGCTTTCATTATTATTGGGCAAAAAAAAGAAATTTTGAGATTTCAAGGATAACTTATCATGCATGAAGCTGTATTTTTGATCTTTTCACACGAGCAAGTGTAAAGTTCTCCCATCAGAGCATAGGCTACAGGAATATGTAACCTAGTGTTGAATTAACAAGCCACAGCTCCCTCAACAGCCGAGTTTATTGCAAAATCCATGCAGCGTCATTTCATCGACCTAGTGTGAGAATATCAGGGTAGAACAGCAGTAAAAAACAGGCTCAGTTTCAAAGTGTTTGTCTGCCTGGTGAGCTGTGATTGCTGGTTTGGTTAATTAGCTCTGCAGTAGGTTTATTGCAGCTTTTCACTGATTCCTCACTGAGCAATGCCTTTTTTTATTCCCTGCATTCACTGCAAAGTTGAAAAATGTTCCGCTCTGATAAATCAAATGTTAGTTGCAGAATTCTCCAGGTCCTTCCTCCATGTGTCTCCCAGGCCGGTGTGCAGCGCCGCCGAGGCCATGCAGATCATCAGCCGTGTCCTGAAGCGGCGGGTTCACTGCCCCACCCTCATTCACACCGACTCGTCGCGCTCGCACCTCGTCGTCACCCTCACCATCTCCTCCAAGAGCCCCAACGCCCTCGCCCTGGGTGAGACGCGTTCACACAACGTGCACCTGTCATCCTCACATGGCCGGGCAGTGACCTGATCACGCTCTCCTCCCAGCTCGCAGGCTGCAGAGCGCAAAGAAGGACCTGCAGCGCTCCGCCCACAGGGAGTGGTGGAGCCCGCGCTGCCGGCGCGCCAGCCCCGCCGCCGGCCACCCATCGGACGGGCGCTCCCTGAGCGCCGCCTCGTCCCCCTGCGCCTCGCCGTCGCCCTCCCACTCCCCCTGTCCCTCCCCGAGGCGCAGCATCTCCCCGGCCCCCTTCAGGACCAAGCTGCAGCTGGTGGACCTGGCAGGGAGCGAGTGTGTCGGTAGGCGCTCACTGCTGCAGGACGTTCTCTGAATCTCTGCTCGTCGTGGGAGGGCCGGTCTCCCCCCGGCTGCTCTGCATGAAAGCAAGATTTTACCTGAAAATGAGGAATCCAAGCATGCCAAGCTGCAGAATGGGATTTCAGCTGATGGGCGTCTCTAATTGGGATGAAGGATGAGAAACTTTGATCATGATCAGAGCCAAAAATGTCTTCTTCTCCAGCAGACATTCAAAAGTCTTAGAGATATTTAACAATCAGCGTCATACTGAACAGTTGTGAACTCAACTTGTTGAGTCCATATTTATGCAATTGCTTATTTTTTACTTTAAAATGTATTTTCTCGTTTGAGCTTAATGCATTGCTTGGTTTAGCTTCAAGCCTTTACAAACTCATGATAGTGAATAAAGAGAGTTTATTCACCATTTAGATTTGGCAACAGGATAAAATCAATTAAAATGATACATTCACACTAATTTTAAATTCCCAGTAGATTCCCAGTTCATTATGTGCCTGTTTTTCTCTCCTTCCACCAGGAATGTCTGGAGTTTCGGGAGCAGCTCTGTGGGAGGTGTCCTGTATAAACCGCAGTCTCTCGTCTCTGTCGGACGTCCTGGGTGCTTTGGCCGAGCACAGACCTCACGTCCCCTACAGGAACAGCAAACTCACTCATCTACTGCAGGATGCCATTGGTAAGACACACACACACACACACACACACACACACACACACACACACACACACACACACACACACTGAGAGTGAGTCCTGCGTGTAGCACATAACGACGGTACAGTCTCGCCTTACAGTCGGCATTAAGATGCTTTCTGCCTGTTGTCGTCCACCAGGTGGGGATGCAAAGCTGCTGGTGATGCTGTGCGTCTCCCCGACGCAGCGCTTCATCACCGAGTCCCTGCAGTCCCTTGGCTTCGGCACGCGGGCCCGGCAGGTTCAGAAAGAGCAGCCGCGAAGAAAAAGCAACACCCTCAAAGTGAAGTGATAAAACATAGGAGGGTTTAGTCCTTCGCACCTGCTGATCCGCTGTAGGTATTTCAATTGACGCACTGGCAGACGGAGAGAGAGGTGAGGCAGAAAGGAGGAGAGGTGGTTAAAAAAAAAAAAAAGATGGCAGTGATCTTCATCTGTCTATAAAAAAAACTGTATTAAAAAGTGTTGATTAGATTGTTCGGTTTTTGACACGTTGAAGTTCACAGCCTTCAGCGGTGAAAAGAGAAACACTTACTTCAGATATAGAAAGTCTTTGCTTCAGTGGCGATGTTCAGTAAGGCTTCTGCTGATAGTGTTCTTTTCATGGAAATGCACCAGCCACTTTATTAGATAAGCCTGTGCTGTCCAAGGTGATCCGACACGGCTGCTTTATCCGTATTTCTATATTTAAAAGGCGAACAAATCTGCGGTTTTGGTTGATAGAGTCACAAATAGGAATATTTCCAACTTCCTGGTGTCTTTTCACGCTGCAGTACGTGGTGGTGGTGTTACACCCCAGTGTTTAACTTTGAAAAATGCCTCTGATGTGTTGCTTCCATTGCGCAGGTGACCATATTTGGCAACTTCAGCAATCGTACATGCAAGAAAACACTTTATATGGTCAGATGGTGGGACTCAGTGGTGTGTAGGAAATTGTAAGATACGTGTGGTTTTGGTCAATAAGTCAAGTCAACTTTATTTATAAAGCACTTTAAAACATCCACCGGTGCAACGAAGAGCTGAACTTCAATAGTAACTGGAAAATCTTACATATTTTGCAGTTAACACATCTAATTAACATATAATTTTATAAGTTCAGGGGCGTTTTTATGTCTAAGGTGTTGGATCACACTGGATTGTACCAGTGAATTAACTAATAAATAAATAAAATGTAGTAAATGTTTATTTCACTCTGATATGAATTGGCAAGACTCATATGTAGTTTCTTACAAACAGATCTTTTTAGTGTGTGAATAAATCAGACACTAATTACATTTCGGAGCAACTTGTTCCGCTTCCTGACCCTAAAAATGCTTTATTTTGTACGTTATTGATTTCTTCTTCATTCCTCACTGCAGCTGCATTAAGATGTAGAACCGAACTTCACTGTGTGCTACAAGAACTCTCTGACCCCCGTAGTCTCCGTGTGTTTTGTATTTTAATATGACCTGCTTCTGCTTTGCCTTCGCATTTTCAGCATCGCAAGTTCAGCTTTGTTTGTACGGTATTATTTTACCTGTCATCTATTTTGTTTGCATTTCAAACTCTTCTCACAAGCCTTGGTAGACTAGAAAAACACGTTTAATACTTGAAAGAAAGCGCAGCGTCTGCATGTGTGTGTCTGTATTTATGTGCACGTGTGTCTCCATGTATGATCCCGGCTGAGAAGAAAGTGTGCTGGAATGGATTAGCATCAACTGTTTTCTCTCTGTTAATAATAAACAATGCACGTGGAGTTTATGACCCAGAACAGGCTTTCCATACAAATGACTTTCACTGTGGGGAGTTGTTCCAAAAAGCTCTTCCAGTCTGTGCAGATTCCAGAAAAGAGAACCGCACTACAGACACTTCAGCGTGTTTTTTTTTTTGTTTTTTTTTTAACAGTAGAATATTTGGAACAGGCATGTAGACTATTGTGCTGTATGGGGAGCTGCAAAACCGTTTTTTTCTCAGCGTGACACAACACATCAGTGTGATACTTTGGCGCACAGGCTGATGATTTTTTTTTTTTTTTTTTTTTGCAAATGCAATTTCAGATCTGTTGACTGCAGTTTAATGTTGGAAAGAAAACAAACCCGACAATTCTCTCCGAGGTGAACCAGTTGGAAATCATCCCAGCACGAATAGAATAACACTGTATCTGGTAATTAAATCTCTTTTTCCATCATCTCCCCTCAGACACGTACACGCTCGCGTTGTTTTTTTTTTTTTTTTAAATGGGCCTCGTCCAACCAGCGAGCTGCAAACTGTGAGGACATGCTGAAGCCCAAATCCACTCCGGGCCGAAGCTGACATGTTTCTGACATGCACACACCGTGCATCGCTGTCCAACGTGTTTATGAAAGCCGTCAACGTGGAGAATAAATAGTGCCATAAAAAAGAAATCATAGCATAAGTTGATGAGAAAATACAGGAAAACTCCAGGAACATTGTCTGTGTGGAGAAGTAGGAAAAGTCAAATAGAAGCACAGTCCTTAACTGGACATCATTTAGGTACGTGGTTTCAAGAAGATCACACTTATATTTTGAATGCCGGATCTTCTCATGCTCTGTCCTTATAACATATTGAAAGATTTATTTCACTTCTACTGTTAGATTTATCATCAAACTAACTCAACAACAAGAAAACTCTAACTTATAGAGCTGAAACATAACATTAGATTTTTATTAATTCAAGCAAACTGTTACAGTCAACAGTTACATAAGTTACATGGTATACAGTTTTGATCTTTTTTAAGTTTTTTTTTGTTTGTTTGTTTGTTTTTTTAAACCAGGGTCTCTGTCCCTTCTCCTCCCGCCCCCAAACATAGAAACAGCAAATCCATACAAGCGCAGGCAAGTAAGTAGTAACAGCACAATACATTCATCAACTCAACGATAGGTTTTGTACGAACAATAAGGCAAGTAGAAGAAAGAAACGGACAAAACGCAAAAGGATGGCAGACATTTTCTTTGAAATGAGCCAGAACAAGGCAGAACATATCCTTCTCTTTTCGCCCTCGGAAGGCAGTATCGCGCAGGGTTTCTTCATTTGAGCAGCGGCTGCTTGTTGCTCTGACAAACGAGGTAAGGCTTCTCGTCAGTGGGCCGGTACACAGTGGCGGGGGGGATCGGAGGGAGAAGCAGTTTGAACCCGCCGTCGGTCTGATTCTCATCGCCGTGGGCCCCCGGATTCAGTTTCCCTTCAGTAAACCCAATAAGAGAGGCAGGAATTCAGATGCGTGTCTTCAGCATCAAATCCAATCCTAGGGTCCGTTTCTATGGCGGATTGTGTGAGAAAAAAGATAAAAGACGCTGAACAGTTCAAAATCCATGGCTTAGTGTTTCTCTCTGACACCGTCTGATGTCCGCACGAGCAGAAGCGACTCCTCTGAACCTGGATCGAGAGACACGCAATCTCTTGGCGTTCGTTTCCCTGGGGTAAAAGGTCGGATGTGAGAGGCTGGATACGCGCGCATGGAGAGCCAGGGCGGCCGTATGCTTTCCCCTTCTTCATTTTCAACCACACAAAAATCAGCACATGACACAGCAACACAATCTTTTGCTTGTTGTTAGTGGAAACGCCAGTCCCGATAACAAAAAAAAACAAAACAAAAAGGTGGTAATCCAGCTGGTGTCCATGTAGAGGTCAGTAATGGAAATCACTGGCCTGGTAAAACTGCACCTGATTAGGCAGTAAAGGGCAAATTAAAGACGATGAAGAGAAAGCAGCATTCACTCAATGCCATGTGGAGCCACCAGGTGGCAAAACTGCTGTAGAACTAAAGGTCGATGCAACATGCTTCAGTTTTTCCTTTTTCTATTTTCTTGTGGTGTTTTTTTTTTTTTTTCTTGTTCCAACATCAACACACGGATAACAAACAAAAACACGTGGCTCTTCCAAAAAAGTTATTTTCATGTGGAACAACACTGAACGTGAGGGAAATCGAGCAGAAACGATATCATGTGCAGAAAATAATGAAGGCAAAGTAGAAAAAGAATGTTTGAAAGAAAAAAGAAAAAAAAGCCTGTAAAGACCGATGAGGGCGACGTGGAAAACGAACCACGACGAGACAGAGAAAACAGCTGGACAGAGAAGAACTGGGCAACAAGAAGGTTTCTCTTCTCCGACAGTGAGGCGTGGCGCCGCGCGCCGCCCCAACACTTTTTGTCCTCCCGCTCTCCACGCCTCGCCGCCCTCACTCCATCCAGTCCCCTTCGTCGAACTCGGACTCGTCCTCGGAGTCGGAGTACTCCACGGCGATGCGGCGCGACAGGATGGTGGCCACGTCGTTCCCCACCCGCTCGTGCTTGGCCTCCTGCTCTCGCTGCTCCTCCACTTTCCGCAGCTGTATGCCTGCAGCAGACGGACGGGAGACAAGGGGGGGGGGGGGTGGAGAGACCTCTGAGTGTCTGATGATCTAATATCGCAGTCCGAGCGCTCATCCTGCCGGAGAACACTTAACATGGTACTCCTCCATTCGATACGTCCGTAAGGAATCAACCGGCGGAGGCTGAGTGCTTCGTTCACGAGAGGCCGGAGTCTCATTCAGGGAAACAGCCACTCAATTCTCCACAGCCGCTTCGCTGGTGTTTTGTAATTGAATGATCAGTGTGTAAAATGAGTCTGTCTAACTTTACAAAAAAGAAATCTGTGTCAATTATAACGTTCCAGATCTCGTCAGATTCATATTTGGCTCCATGAAAGTATAAAAGTATAAGAGCATGTCGTTAACTTTAATGTAAGACAGGAAAATGCAGCAAATGTGGGAAATTTTCACTTCAAAAAGAAGATAAAAAGATATTGTTAGATATTAATTATGCATCAAATGACTAATCACTTTGTTGGCTGAGGTACGGATCTCGATAAATGTGGAGTATTAATGTGGCAGAAACGCTCAGTGCGCAGATGTGGCGTTAAACACCCTTCAGAGGAGGCGGAGGTCATAAAACTGCTTCCCCTGATCATCGCAGATATTGTAGCGCACGTTTAGAGCGAAGCTCACCTTTTCTGATGGCCTCCAGCAGGACGCTGCGAGCGTCGCTGATGGGCGGCAGATTGGCCGGGTGGTGCCTCTTGGGCCCCACGTCGTGGACGGTGTGGGGGGGGCGGCGAGGCCATGGCTCCTGCCGAGGGGAAGGCCGGCACGGGCGGCGGGCCCGACGCACACGGCGACGAGCTCCGCGCCCCGGGGAGGGGCAGGGGGGGCGGCGGCGGCGGGGGAGGCAGGATGGAGCCGTCCGACTGCGTCCCGGAGCCCGCGGACGGGCCCTTGTCCAGGGCCTGCTGGAGCCGCGCCGGGGACGAGGAGTGGAGGGGGGGCGCCACGGGCGGAGGCGCCGGGTGGAGAACCCCGGGGGCGATCTGAAGGGGGGCGGGGGGAGGCGGGATGGCCGGGGGGTGCTGCTGGACCGGCAGGGGGGGGATCGGGGGCGGAGGGGTGCCCCGCAGCCCCGACGAGGGCAACGGGGGAGGAGGAGGGGGGAGGGGCGGCGGCGGCGGCGGAGGAGTGTTGGAGTTGAAGCCTGCCGTCCGGGCCGGAGACTGGGGTCTGCTGTCGGAGAAGCCGGAGCTGGAGCTGAGGGGGGGGGGAGAGAGAGAGAGAGCACAACATGCCTCAGGAAGAAACCAGGACTCTTGTTTTAAAATCACTCAGCAATGGAAAATGGAAAAAAAAGTCATCTTAAACAACTCATTGAGCGAACATTATCTTAATTAACGAGCATGCTACAGCTGATTAAATCCGGAAGCACCCATTGTCTGAAGTTCACATGTGCCGTGTGAAAATGGAAAGTGTGGCACCGGGGGCAACAGCGGGGCTGATGAGTGCTTCTGGAGGAGCCCGTATCGCCACGCCGGCTTATTTTCCCTCAGCACGATCAGATTATTTGTCTCCAATTAAAAGCGTGCAGCCGAGCGTCAGGCGGTAACCCTATCTGAATAGCTTGTTGAATCTGCGGCGCCGTCAGACAGATTCGAAGATGCAGACGGAGCGGCGACGCCGAGGAGCTTCCGGCTCCAGATGCAGCCGGACAAATTGGAGGGCGGGAGACGCCGCGCACCGCGGAGGAGTGCTAAACTCCCACAGCGCCCGCATCTTTCCCAATCTCGCACATTAATAAGAGGATAGTAACAGTGGCTGCGATTAGCTGAAGCGGCGTGGGAAGATGCAGCCGCTAACCGGGACGCTGCGTCGCAAAGCCCGATCACAATCAATTCTCTTCCTACAGAGAAAATCGCTCTGCGGACGAGAGACAGAGGAGAATGAAGCGCGGAGTCGTTTTCTCTCGGCGCGCTGGCGACTGTATCTGTGCCGTTATCTTTATTATGGGCTGCGATGAAGAGCTGAAGTGAGAGAATGAGATATGAAATACGATGACTGTAACTGCTCTAAAACGCCAGATGAGAGAAAACCGTGAATGACAGGAGAGACAGAGGTTGTGAAACGCGAGGAAGAGGAGCGGACGGATGCGTCGTCGACTGCAAGAATCGATGTGATACTTCTCTGCTGCTGCCTTAATCATTCCCTATGATCTCTTCATTTCCTCAAGCAGTGACATATGTGGCAAAGGGAGTGCAGCGGGGAATCAGCAGTAATGCGCTCAGTGGCCTTAACACACTATTGATTCTACCCTTCCCCTGTTATTTTACTTCATCTTTGGTTTACTAAATCCCAGTCCATCCATTCCCCTGTCTACCGCTCCATCCCTTCATCCACGGCAGGAAAGAATCGCCTCCGTCTCACACAGAACAGACAGGAAAACAAAAAAAAAAAATTAATTGAACGCCATTCACTGTGTCCAATTGATGTACGCGAGGACAACAAGGAGATGGAGGCGATGGGGAGATTGGACCGGGAATGAATTTCTATCTGTGCGTGCATAATTCTTGTGTAATTTTGGAGACCGTGTCTGGCCCGGCGCCCCACCTGATCACAGAGGGGGGCTTGATCTCTCCCAGCGGGTGCATGGGGGGAGGCGGCGGCGGAGGGTCGTGAGGTCGGGAGTACATTCTGTCCCCGGTGCGGTTCAGCAGCTCGTTCATCTGGCTGTAGGGCAGCGCTGCCAGCGAGAAGGGCCCGTCCAAATGCTCCATGTACAACGGAGCCCTGAGCACACACACACACACACACACACACACACACACACACACGCAATATCGTCTGCATTGATGACTTTTCCTGTGGTTTGGTCACCTGTTAAGTCAAAAATCCTAAAAACCATGTTCTGCCTCTTGAAAGTGTTGATCTTCTACTCTTTCACCTCATTTCCCAGTGAATAAATTAGACACATCAATTACTATTTATCCGCAAATCCAATCAATACCTGCCAGATTTGACTCGGATTAGGTCCCTTGGCTGTATGTTTGTCGAGTCTCACGAAACGCAAATGAGTCAGCTCACTTGTATGTTACCTTTAAATAAAATTAACAAACTATCATACTTCAAAATACAATATGTTTGAATCACTTTTATGTGAAAGAGAGAAATCGCCCCGATGATTCTGAAATCCCTCCACATTAGCTTTGAATGGAACTATCGGCGTAATCATTCACTAGAGCAGGAGATTAGAGGGCTTAAGGAAGCACCAATTCTAATAAGCTTCCAACTTACTGCAGATTAAACTGTAATAAAATCATCAGCGATGACAGTTTCTATCGCCCCCTGCGAGTCTGATCTGCGAGCGTGACGTTTCAACATTGACAAAAGCCATTTTCTCACCGAGGCTGAAAATATCCCGGCGTGGAAAGTGAGAAATCACAGCTACTTGACTCCGTCATGAACTGCTTTTGTTGAACCAGCGACAATCACTACTAATGAGCATCAAGGAGTCGGATCACTCAGCCCATTATACACACAGCGGCTATTTGTCCAGGATATGAAGAAACGCACATTAACAGCCATCTGCATGAGCCGGCGTAGCGGGGCGTCTCACATGAAATCCATTTTCTTCTGTGCTCGCGGGAAAGATTTTATGTCAGCTATTCAAAGACTTGACAAATCCAACGAAAACCCCCCCATTTGCATGAAATCTTTTCTTATTAGTCACTTAGACTGACAGGGAAATTAGTGAACATGAGTGGCACAGCGGCTCTGAGGCACAATAAATGCAATCACAACTGTGAGGGACCTTAATCATCACTGTGGTGGCTGCGTTTCCTCGGTGCCCGTGAAGTGTAAATTACACAGACCCGATCTCTGCGGACTGGGCCAACTTGAACATTTTTTTTTTTTTTTTTTTTAAATAGATTTTCATGATTACATCCTGCTGACAAATCAGTGCTTGTTCAATCGGAGCTTGTTCAATCAAGCCTGTTGTTATTTTAGCTAATTGAAGTGCATATTCTGTGTGTGTGTGTGTGTGTGTGTGTGTATCCAACCCACATGGGACTGCTGATGACCTGCACACACACACACCTGTTGTCGTGATAGCCGGCGGATCCGTTGGCCTCCCGGTGTTTGTCTTCGGGCACGTCCTGGGCGAGCTCCGCGCCCAGCGCCAGCTTCTGCCACTCCTTCTTGCGGTCGTGAGGCATCCGCGGCACCTTCTCCGGCTCGGGGGGACGGTCTATCGCCTTCAGCTGGGGATGAGCGGGCGACGACACGGAGGCGAAGGGAGGAGGCATGACAGAGACAGAGGTGGGAAAATGGTGAGAATCGACGGATGAACCCACAAGAGAACATTTCAGGATGATGACGGAAAAAGGAGGTAAGAGGGAGAGGAGATAAGAATTTAGTCATAAAGACATTTTGTTAAGATACACGACAAAATAGTTGTCCTGTAACAACAGGCACGGTTGAGATGTGCAGTCAGATTTCTTAATACAAAGAGAAATGCGAGGAAAGAAACAAGCATTTTTTTCCCCCCCTACATTCTGTCTTCCTATCTCTCTCTCTCATACACACATGCACACATACACACAACCACACATAAATCCAAAGTGTAATCATGGATCTAATCTGCCCCTCTGACATTTACGGCCTTTTTCTGAAACTGAATGCTGCTCCACACTCGTGATTTAACTTTACACATGCCACATCAACGCCCATATATCAAAGCAGCCCTTTGCAGTAATAACTTGTAGTTTTTCCTCATCTTAAACTCAGCTGTTGTGGATTCAGTCTCGGTAGAAATTGTATTGCGTTAGCCCTCAAAGAAAAACAGAACTCTCATGGATTCTTTCACGGAGACAAGCTTGGGAGCAGAGAGTGCTCATTAACTGACCAGCTGGAATTATTCTGTAGCTTTAAAGAAGATAAAGTGATATCTAGAAAGAGACACGATCTCAGGTCAATCATCAGCACTCCCTCCCCCCCAGACTTCAGCGGGACTGACTAGAAACACACAGAGTTAAAAGAAACAGAGCAGCTACGGCTGCAGGAGCAGAAATCACACACAGTGTTTGAAAATAAGTCACCATATTTTCACATACCTGCCCTGGAAGGTCTAAGTACCTATAGACCTGATCATACATGCGGGGGTCCTGCAACTACAAGAACAAAAACAAAAACCACAAGAGAAGCACCGGGGAGTGAGGGGAGGGGGTTCAAAAAAATCAACACGGCACAGGATTGAGAACAACACTGCTGCACACAGTCGACGGGGACAACAACAGAGTGGGCGGTGAGAACGAGCGGGACAAAAGGGAAAGAGGGGAAAAGAAAAAGTGCTGTTAAAACACAAAATGACAACGTGCACAGCTCGGGGGACGTCACAATGTAGGCGAGGACGTAGACGCGCACACACACACACACACATACACACACACACACACACGCACACACACAGCAGAAAGAAGACTGAGGTAGAAAGGGAAAGATCTCACTGGAATGGAAGGACGGACTACAAAGGTGTGTTTCTGGATGTGGGAAAGACTTTCACACCTACAGCAACAACATCCACCCAAGAGTGACATGCAAAACAAGCGCACGTACACACACACACACACACACACACACACACACACACACACACACCCCTACACATGCACGAGTTTAACTGAAAATGATAAGACAGCACATAATATCAAAAGAAAGACAAAACCTAAAAAAAAGTGATGATAACATTTCACTATGTTTTAGTGTGCATTCATGTTAAGACGTGAATATGAAATCCTGACGTTGAAAACATGTATAGAAACACATTGTTTATATCTTTACGGCAGGAAGTCATAGCTGAATCAGTCTGTGTTTTTGCCTTTTTCAGTAACAAACAAATAAATAGTTTATTGATCTAATGATATAAATAAACTAAACAACAGCTTAAATACTCACACACACATATACATGCACACACTACAACAATATTTAGGCAGTAATTGTGTAGCAATAAAATAAACTAGGTGGGTTTTTTTCTTCCAAAACTCACAAAACTACTCATAAAAAAACACCCATTCGTTTCCTTCTGTCCGGTTACATACAAGTGAACTATTATCTGCTGTAGGTCTGCATGCAGGAGGTGCTTTGGTGGATTATTACAGGAGCAGGCCTCTGTGTTTATCGCACTAAGGGACCCTGTGTGATGATGTGATTCACTGCTATGTTTTAATTATGCTACTAAAACGGGAAAGTTCATTGCAACTGAATAAAACATTTTTTTTTTTATTAGCTACACAGTCAGGCATTTAATAATATGAAATCTACAATTTATGTTTTAAAGCATTTTTGGCTAAAATACATGCAGAATAGTCCAAATTTGAATCCATGGTATTCCCCTAACCTCATGGTTACACAATAGGTCAGATAAAATAACTTTATCCACTAACATACTCAAAAAGCATCCTTTCTTGTTCACGCTCAGCCTCTGAGGAGTCAAACATCCACTGCAATACTGCATCTAATCGCAGAAATACAGTACAAGATGGTGCAGAGTGTGTGTGTGTGTGGTGGGGTATCGCTTCCTCCTGGTAATATTTCCGAGTGAGGTAAAGAAAAGTGCTCTGAAACACAATTTCCAACCTGCAACACCGGCAGTCTCCATTAAAACCAATACTAATCGATTTCTCCTGTGTCACATAGATCCTTCAGGAGGGGCCTACCCCGCTAATTCAATAATCGTGTGAGCGCATGTGTGTGTGTGTGTGTGTTCGAATGAAGCATGCTGGCTGACAGGCAGCTGATTCAACACAGTGTGAGTTGTGGACAGCATCCTCCCTGGTTTGGTTAAACGACGCTGATTCTCGCCGTCCACTGCTGCAGCCACGGAGAGCAGAATGGTGATAAATCCAAATGCTAATGCGCATCGATTAGGCTCTGATTCATCACGGCCCATTACCCTTGATGAGGCTTTGGCTGAGGGGGGAAGCCTCCGCACTAAAACACACATGAAGACCTCCTCTCAATGGGCTCCAACACATTTCTAAATCTCAGCTGAGAGACCATCTATCGCGCAGTCTGAGTCAAATATTTTAACTCGTGGTCCTCTGCCACTTTTTAAACTGTGCTGAGCCACTCAAATCCTGCAGCATTTCACCATATAATTTAGAAGATTAGTTCCACTCTGCCGAAATAAACCCCTGACTTCCTAAAAGGTTTGCAGCCTCGGTGTCTTGCTCGAACAAGCACATTTTTTTAAAAACGGGGTAAACATGAAGTGAAGACGCCCTCAGGTTTATACAATATCATTATTGAGGTATTTAAGTTAAAAGTGACAACGCAATACTGCACAGAAGACAGAACATAAATTCAGGGGAAAGTAAACAAGGGGTGGAAGTTGACTGTGTGTGAGGGGGGAAAAAAAAACAAAACAAGTGTGTGAGTGTGTGTGCGCATGTGCGTGTCATAGCTGTTACAAATGTGGCTAATTTCAGCGGGCCGCCTGCCTGCGCGGCATCGCCATCCTTCATCTGAGCGGACTGGTACGAGCAGAGAGAGTGTCGCTGTGTAAGCACTTGTGTGTTTACGAGCGTGTGCGACAGAGCAGTTATAGATTTATGTTATATACGATATCCTGGTGTGTGTCGGCCTCTCCGGGTGCGTGCAGACCTGCGCGCTCCAGGCACGCACTGTTTCAAGTGACAGACTCAGCAGAAAAGCAGGTCTGTTCCCCCCCCTCCCTGCAGGGGGGCCCGACCACCCGGCCGCTCACAATAACACACGCCCATCACACAATGCACATTATACATTACTGCTGCTGATCTGCTGATCTGGGCCGTGCAAACGCACACAGTAACTGTCCAACGGTGTGTATGTAACAATTAGCCCGCATTTAAAAGTCAAATTCGTTAGAAATAAATAAATAAACTGCAGCTTAGGTGTTAATATTCTGCATCATCTTCAAGTGTGGCAATAAAAAGGATCTGATGACGGTCACAGTGTCAGCTCATGCAGTTTGCTTTTATACAGCCTCAAAATCCTCCTCATTTACAACTGAGAAGATGGTTTCATCAATAAAGTAAAAGCGAATCCAAAATCAGGTTTAAATAAAAAAAACAAAAAAAAAAACCAAACTTCTATACATGCTATATTTTATATCTAGATCTCTTGTTTTTTTTGTGTTTCTTGCTGCTGGTAGTTCACTATTCAAAAGACGACCTTTAACTAACCTGGCTGTCAGAGTGTGATCGTCTGTCCCTGTTTGCCCCGTGACGGACAAGAGACAGTCCAAGTTGTGAACTGATTTGTGCTTCTCTGTCGATGGAACTGTTTCCTGATAAATTAAGTTTTATTTCTTAAAAAAAAAAAAAAAGAAAATGGAAATGACGTAGCTCTTGCAGTCTGTTTCACTTCAGCGTGTTTGTGACCATAAATCAGGCTTTCGTTAGCTGGAAATAAAGGACCTTAAGGTATAGGAGATGGATGGATGAATGGCAAAGTGAATGAGCTTCTTCGTGCGGCTCTGGTTGTGATTGTTGTTAAACATGATTTCTTTGTTAGAAAATATAACAATCTTCCATCCATTTCCAATATTTCTGAACAAAAGGTCTTCCAGGACTCTGTGGCTTTCGCTCTTCAAGTACATCTGGGATGCAGGTATGCTCTGGAGGGTTGTTAGTAGCACGCTGGGAGTGGGTAGTTCATTTGCCCACAGCAAAACCAGTGAGGGGTGAGGAGTGTGTGTGATGGGGGAAACAAGAGGGCTGCAGGCTACTGCGTGGTGAGCAGATGCTCCGGTGGTGGGGGGGAAGTGGGAGGGCTGGTGAAGGAGAGGAAAAGAGAGAGAAGTTCTTACCTGTGGGGAATTAAAGAAGGGAGAAGGGGTTTCAGAGAGGACTCTTAAAAGGCTCTTGGGGCACACAAGATAAGGCATTTCCAGCTGCACGGAGTTAGACCAGGATTCAGAAAAGAGTGTGAGGCAAAGGCTGAGAGGGATGGAGACAGAAGCAAAGAGGACCTGCACAACAATCTCACTTTTTTTTCCTTTATCTTAACAACCGATTTTCATCCTTTTCAGGTTTAAATCACAATTTCATTTGCATCAAGACTAAAAAAAGTTTTCACTGACTGGCAACGGTAAGTTGACACTTCCTATAATAAGCGGACGACGTGTGCAGATGTTGCATCCTGTGCTCATATGAGACCATCTGGACCACAGTACCACTCACATCTACAGCAGTTCCGTAGGTTCACAGATCATTGAGTCCTTTAAAGAAAAAAACAACATCCAAAGACAGGATTTCTGCCATCTCTGACACTGTGACTAATATAGCACGTCTGCCCGGTTACTCTGCACCATTCAAACCTTTGGGGGATTTTGTTCTCATCTCATGGCTGTGCACCTGGCTCAAGGCTTCGCGATGCAAGCTATCCAGTCATAAATGCAGGAAAACACGTACAAGTGTGTCATCAATGAATATATTTCTCTGCCCTTACAAACTGCTGCTTCAATAAGCTTTTTACACATATTTCAAGGCAACTCAAGCAAACCTTTTGAGTAGAAAGGTGTATCTTAATACGAAAAAAAGAGAAGAAATGAGACTGTCATTAGAGGTATTCTCCGTTATGGAAATCATGACTTGGCCTGTCTGGTAGAAGACGCAGTAAGAGAGCTGTGAACTCAGCAGCCTCACATCATCAACATGCATATTATGTTTCAGGAGGTAATGAGCGTTTTAAACGTGATGAGACGGCACTTTGCTAATGACAGCCGAGACCACTGGCTTTAAAGTGTCAAGACGAAAGGTCATCGTTCAATAAGAGCATAATTCCGCCATTTACGCCTGATGCAGTGTCTGAGGAATACGTTGATAATGTTGGCGAAGATGTTTAATCGTTGAACGTTTGACACCGAAGACCTTCGCTACTAAATATTTTTAATATAACCACCCCGTGCCATTCGTCCAGGTTGTATTAATCTCCAGTACTGTTTCAGCTTACCTGAATGAGGCAATAAGAGGCTTTTAGATGTGTCTGTGTAGTTTTTTTTTTTTTTCTGTTTCCCTCCCAATCCAGCATGCAGACGATGCTGTGCCGCTCCAGAAACGGGATTGGCTGATTGGGAGGAGGCTGATTATTTAGGGTGGAGTACTGAGGTCGCCAGGTGTTGGGAGATTTCGACGGGCGGGGCCATCCAGTGCTGCGTGCCACTGCACACTGCTGAGCTTAGTGTGTTTGTTCAGCTCGGACGTCAGATTTATTAGAGTAAGTTGATACTTTTTGGTTTAATCATTTGAGTTTTACAGCAATGTGATATGAGCTGTTCTGAAAAAAGATCCATAATTGGCTGTAATTGGAGAACAGAGGTTGATTCTCCTTCTTGTTTTGGAGTAGTTCAAGCATGTGGGTTAAAATATAAAACTGATAGTGATTATTTGACACGTCACTACCGAGTCCTACTGTTAGATTTGAGGACTCATTAGTTTACTTTTAGGTTTTAGGAGTTCACTGAATGCAGATGCTCTCATTAAGCTACAGCTCTGTGTGTGTGTGTGTGTGTGTGTGTGTGTGTGTGTGTGTGTGTGTGTGTGTCTGAAGAGTTTTGGTAACATGTCCTGATGTGCAGCGGCGTGAATTCGTCCATCTGGCTCTCAGGACTCCAAGCCGTCTGTGGCTTTCCTCGACCTTCGATGACTTTGGTGTGATGGACTGTGTTTTGGACATTTAAAATGATCCATCGGTTTAATGAGAACAAATCCACTCGGTATGGATTAAATCCATGCCTCCGAGACGTTATCTTAGCTCTGTCACCTGCACTGTAGTTTTATTCAGTTATCTCTCAGCCGTCTTTTAAAAATCATTGGATAATGCTTATTTTGGGTGGCACAGTGGTTCGTCGATTGGAAATTGCATCTTGTCCCCTGCAAGCATGGTTTTTCTTCTTCAGTCCAAAAAGATGCATTTGAGGTAAACCCGTAACTCCAAATTGCTGATGATGTGAATGTGAGTGTGTATGATTTTCTGTCTCTCTGGGTTTGTCCTGTGATGGACTGGAGAGCGTCCAGGGCCTACTCTGCCTAAGCCTATTGTCACCCTGACTTCATCCATCCATCCATCTTATATAAAGCGCGTCATCCTTTTCAAGGTCGCGGCGTGCTGGAGCCAATCCCAGCTCACTATAGTGGAGGGCAGGATACACCCCGGACAGGTCTCCCCTCCATGACGGAGCAAAAACAGAGAGACAGACATACACAGCCTCTTCACTGGGTTTGGAAAGATTTCTAAAACTCCACTGATGTGAATCAGCATCTCGCTTTTACTAGATTATTTCCCAACGATGTTGCTGTCACTGCAAAACCTTGTTCCTGAGCACTTTGTGCATGTTTTTATTCCTCTTTTGTTATGATAGTTGGTGTTTTTTTCAGGCAAACTTGTTATTCCAAGTACTAGATAAAGATTGTGCTCGACAGATATAAATGCTTCTACCGACAAAAAAAAAAAACGTAATTTCAATTTCCATGCACACTTGCAGACAAATGTTCATGCAAACAAGAACATTATATCCCCCTGAGCACACAGAGCATGGACATTAATTATCCACTTCCAAACTGTAATTTAGGCACTTGTAGTCTTTTCATGCTTTAGTCAGATGGGATTTCTTCCCCAAGTGCTTCTAACAATGTGAGGAAAAGTTTTTATATTTGTTCCATCAGAGCATTAGTGTCCTACACACAGCCTTTAATGAGAACTGGCAGCAACGCTTTTAAGGGCGATTTTTCGAATATTTATCCCTGGTAGCACATTAAACAGGAAAAAGAGGCTTGAATTGAAATGTCGCTAAATTCCATTAGGGATGCCTGCGAGTGCTATAATGAGACAAGGCTAAGACAAGACGAGCCAGAGGAGGATTCTCCACAGGGAATTCGGACGTTGATGCAGTGTGGAGTCCGACACTGATCTCAAAGAGAGGCGGAGAAGTGTGTGTTTTTTTTTTTCTTTTCTCCCTCCTCTGCTGACAACTTTTTCCAACGAAGCCTTCACTCTGACTGGTTCCCTTCTCCTCCGGCTTGCTCAGCACATAGTCGGCTGCTAATCCACTGAGGCTGAGGCGAACACGGGAACTAATGAGATTAGAGCACTGCAGGTTTCCTCTCCCCTCGCTCTGCTTTTCATTTACCAGCTATCAGGCCGTGCCGGTGAGCAGCGCAGTGTTAAACCAGCTTTTAGGCGATCACTAAACTAACGGTGACGCGACTCAGTGAGACAATGGAAGTGGGCGAAACAGTCAGTCGTTCCACTTTTTCTGAAAATTACATTCACAGAAAATGGAAAGATGAGTGGTCTGAGTGAAGAGATCCCAGGTTTGATTTCAGGTTTTAGGACTTTACTTCAAACCTGGAGAGATTTTAGTTACAATTTGGCCTCATTTGAGCAGATCTTATAATATTTCATAATATTATACAAAGGAGAAAAACCTCATCTTTTTTCTTTCTGTGCTTCAAAATAATTCCTAAGAATTTCATTTCTGTTCCATTCAGTTTATGTACAATCTGTGATACAGAGTGTGTAAAATTTATATGTGGAAAATTCAAGGTTATTTTTAACTGAACACTTGCTGGATACGAGTTTACGATTAGATATTGTTTTCATTATCGCTGGTTTATGTTCCGTAATGAATGTCCTTGTTGTTAATGCATCTTTCAGTCGCATCATAAATATCTGATACCATTTTGCAATAATGCTGCATCAATACATGTAAATTATTGTTATATAATCACTGAAAGGCTGGATTCAAGGGCGATGCCTTCAGAGACACTCTAAAACAGTTGGAAAAGTGAGCGCTCACTGAAGACAAAGCTGTCCTGTATTTGTGAAACATGTTGGGATTTCTTTGTTGCGCTCCAGCACATGAACTATTTATTCCATGCTGGTTTTGTTTGTATGTTCTTCATGTGTAATTCATTGTTTTCCTTCCTTTCATCTTCTGTTTTAATGTCTCAGGCTGCACTTCCAGTGGAAAAAAGAGCAGGCGGTGGAGTTGTATCGTCTTGCTTTGTGAGTATTAAGCACCGTTTGTTCAGCACAGTCACTCCGGTAATAAATCCATTACGCACATAAATCTGCTAGTCCAGATGCACATCCTGGATTGTATTTCATCATTTCACCAACACACTCCCAAAGCAAAGTCTTACTGTGAAAACACTTTGATATCATAGTTTAAAAATAGTTCGTGACACCAAACAAGAGTGAAAGAAACAAGTTTTCCCAAATTACTAAGCTTTAAAGTCAACAAAGAAATAATGAAAGATAAACTTTCAAACTTTTCGTGCATAGTTTAGATTCTTCTTTTCTGTGCTTGTCTCTCTGTGTGGAACTGCTTATTTTAACAATGTTCAGTATACTGCATGATGCAAATTTATTAGCTATGAAGCCGAGATGAAATGGAAAATATCTGCAATCTGCTGTTCTCATTACAACATGGAGTACAAATACACACACACACACACACGCACACACACATAATTACAGCGACTGATGCGAGCTCACACACTGAACACCATGACTGAGAGGCGCATTAGGACGATGTGGCGGAGCCGCTCGCTGAGATAATTGATGAAGTGTAAAGTTATCAAAGACTTATTTACAGCCTAAATTTTTAAACAAACCCATTTAGTGTGTCTATATGTGAGAGCTCCATTTACAGAACAAAAAAAAAAAAAAAATCGGCCTTTAAATGAGTTATTCTGCACACTGTACACACACACACTGATCCATTCGGACCATTCATTCAGCATGATGGTTACACAAACTAACAAATATGTGTGCACAGTTCCTGTAATCTATCCTGCTCTCCCTGTGAATGTCTTCTGGGCCTTTCCATGGGGTCCGTCTATCTGCCAGGGTGGCGAGAGAGGAAATGAACACGGCTTTATAAACTGAGCCCACCCGGGGCTTTAATTACAACGAAATCACAGGACTGCGTTTCGGCCGCTTGCAGCCACATCAACCGAGCCTCCTGCAAACAAAAGCAGGAGGGCAACAGCTGCATTCGCGCTTGGCGTTTTGTTATATGCCAAGAAAGGAAAAAAAAACAAAAAATCAACATGGCAAGTGAATTAAATTAAACTGGCTAACAGCCAAATGTAAATATTACTACATTCCGAAGTATTTTTTTCTTTTGCAAAACCTTGTACTGTGACCCGTCTGTGCAGATCAGCCGCAGTCATTAAAAACCAGCAAATTAGATCGTCCACGTTCCCATGAAACCCTCAGTGGGAAATCATGCTGTTTATTCCTCACTGACATGACTGTAATAAGCTTTGATTGACTGCGAGGGGGCAACATGTAGAGCAAACGCTGCTTCCCACGCAGGGAAAAGGCAAGCTGGTGTTGATTAGACATTCTGGCGGTGAGGGTAGGAAAACCCGTCCGTTCCGAAAAGTGAAAAGTTGGCCCTGGCTCAGCGTTTGATGAGAGAAAAGAGATTTTCATCGAAGGCAAGGCAGCCCCGTCGATTTAAGCGTAAAAAAAAATTAAATATCAGATTGTATTTGTGTATCTACATATTCCACGTGAGGCTGTTTGTGTGTGTTGAGGCAGAGCAATAAAGCACAGTGCGGGGGCAAGTGAACAGCAGATGCTCCCATTAATTAGATGTAATGATCACACAAGTCATAACTAAGAGGGTTTGACTGAAGGAAGAGATGATTAATCTATGAGTGGTGACTAATTAATGCATTAGGCGGTGCGGTACGAAGCCAAGCCTGCGAATCTATTAGTGAATCACTCTGTCACTTGATTCGAGCAGGACGCATCAGTCTGTGACTGTGGGAAGTACAGAGGCCTGTTGTCCACTTCCTACGTGCTAAACTGTGGAGCTCTCCATCCACGCCAGCGACACAAAAGGATCTGCTCAGATCTCCAGAGAGCTGAATGCTCTGGGACTTTCAGTCTATCCACATACCTTCTGTTTCCGCCTCTCCTTCCGCTTGTCTTCTGTGTCCTGCAGCATCTTTTCTCTCCACAGGTCAAAGAAGTAGGACGGGTTGGTGTAGAACTTAAGACCTTCCTTTCCGTCGTCCCTGCAGAAGGATCGAAGAAACAAACCGTCAGGGACTAAAATGATACAAACAGATTCAAGCCTTCATTGAAATTGATTCCTTTTTCTCTAAACACGTTTACATGATTTTTTTTCCTTTCCAGGGAGCAATGCAGATTATCACTGCGGTGACATCCTCATGTCTCCAAATGTCCAAAACTTGAACATTTTACAGGAACAAAAGACAAATAAGAGGATAACTGTCATAATTTCTCTTATTTAATATCCTAATTGTCATCTCAGATCTTTAAATTACTGTAAAATAGATAAACAATGCAAACTTCAGCACATTCGTTCCTGATCACATAAAAAAGATGTGTCAGTCTTTTAAAATACACCTTCACAAAAGCAGGTATCCAAAAGGTTTTGGCACTTCAGGCGGAAAAAGAAAAACTGCTTCCTTACAAATCGTAGGCTGACAGATGCACTTAAGACATTTGAAACTTTATTTATTTTTTCTTTTGTTTGACAGGTTGCTGTAAATTTGAAATAGCACTGGAAAAATAGTGAGTGAACGATGAAAAGAAGATTGTAGATTATTATTGTGGGTAATTTCAACCCATTTTGGATCCTTTTCCCTAAAGAAATCATCATTTCACATTTGCGGTGGAGAATAGCTAATGGTCCATGTGTTATCTTTGACTCCCACTCTGCTCACTTCTTTACTCTTTTTGTTCCCTTATAGAGGACTGAATGGACGGCGGTCACTGAGGGGAGCGTTGCCATGAGGAGAAACAAAAAGAAACCTGTGACAGGTAGGCAACTAACAAGATGTAGTTGAAATTGGTCTGGCATATTTCTGACCTAAGATCCTGAATGAGCCCTGCAGAGCGCTGAGGTTTGAGGAAGAAGCTGTGCTGCTCACACTGGAGTCATGTTTGATGACAAAAGGTGACTAAACACTTCCCATGCATTTTTTTTAATGAGTAATGTGCTTTCCAAGTGAATTGTCTGCTGCAATTTCTTTTTTCTTTAGCAGTGGTATTTTATCTGTGCTCTGTGAGGGTCAGAGGACACATTTATGGTTGTTTTTGATATGCAGAAACCATATTGTGGCTTTAATTCTTAATTACACGCGGCTGCTTTCATCCTGCAATGGCTCGGACGGGAATTATTTACAAACGGCACGGATAAGAGTGAGAAGAGCGAATATGAAAAAGCAGAGCTTCAAACGGCAAGAGAGGAAAGTTTAACGCTTCGCACAACAAAGGGAAGGAACTGGATTCAGCGATGGGATGAGGCAGGAGAGTTACTGAAGTGTGTGCATGTTTGAGCTCTGCAGGTAGGATTTGAGAATTTGTGTAAATTATTATGCCTGGTATTTCTTCACCACCCCCCCCTCGTATTATGAGCCGAGTGTTTGTGTACTTGGGTGTGAAAGAGAGAAGGAGCGAGCGCAGATGCTGAGCTCAGGGTGGATCTGAGACATAACAGCCTGGAGGAGTCCCATGGAGCCTCTCAGTGTGGTGGAGGAGCGGAGACGGAGGAGAGCAAAGCAATCTGAAAGATCAAAATACGGGACGTACTCTAAATTATAAATCACAGGAATGAAATCAACACCCCTGACAATCCTAATCAGCCCTTCAGATTTGATGGACGCAACATTCCGAAGGATTCAGACCAAGAGCGGATGAATAATTCAACACTAATGAGCAGAGAAAGATTACACTCGTTTTAACAATATAATGGTTCGCCGAGCGGGCGAGTCGAGGGTTCATGACCCATGACCTTTCAATATAGGCGCTCTCATCTGGAAACAAAATACAGTCTAAAAAAGATGAAGAGGTTTAAGGTTTTTTTTTTGTTTTTTTTTTTTGGCCACAGCAAACATGAGAGCATTGATTCAGGCGAGCGTGTTGTGTTTGCTTTGGTTCGTACTACTCCTGGGTACTGTTTACGCTGCACGATTTGACGCTGGGCCAGAGACACACTCCAGTACAGCAGCTATACGCTGAGCAGAGCGAAGCCACGCTACTCAGGGCTGCTCCGTCAGCTGCGAGTGGAAAAATGACGGCAGCTTGTGCCAGCCCGCGAGCGGCGCTTCAGGCTTTCAGCGTATGTATAATTCAACAATCGCTACTTAACCCGTCTCAACAACAGGTGAGCCATGGTTTTTTAGTCTTTGGAGAGAAACTAGGAAATAAGGCTGATGCCATTTTAAGGCTCACATACGAAAAATAATATGAGAGTTTGTGTGCCTGCACACGCTGGACATACAAAAGAAAAATGTTTCACCTGCAACCTTTTTAAATGACTCGGTCAGGAGAGAAAGTACGGGAGGAGGCTGCGGGATGCTGCAGGAGGAATAACGGTGAAAGAGGAGGGAAGGAAAAAAATAAAGTGAGAAACCAGCAGGGTGAGAAGGCTATGAAATAAAAAAAAAAAAAAAAAAAAAAAGGAGAGAGTTCTGGCCAGCAGAGCTTTTTATGGATTATTTGTCTTCAGATGCTCCCTCTATCACTCTCCTCAATGGGCTCAACCTCAGGAGCCAAGAGAGACGCCCTGAGTCAAAGGCTCAGAGGCTTGCCAATAATAACAGCAACAAAAACCCACAGAAGTGCACTAAGGATGCACTGAAAGCACTTGGGAAACACAGTATATATACTATCAACAGTGCACAGACAAACTGCAAAATGTATATTTAACGATCTGCCTACTCTAAAGCCAATACATCAAGTCAAAACTTCCCATCCTTTTTGATGTCAAAACTATTCCGAGTGTCTTTTTTCCCATGGTCCCGTGTGTTGCATCACTGTCTTGCTCCACAAAAGCTTTTATACTGGCAGGAAAGGTAGAAAAATGCAAGTGAACAGGCCAAATAAAACCCAGGACTCTAGGCCATTTCAGCACTTTGTGTTGACACAGTGGGGTGCAAAAGTCTCTCCTGGTTCACATCTATAAAATACAAGTGGATTTTATGTTTTGCACTCGCCAGTGAATAGAAAAAGAGAAACACATGTAAAGGTCATTATAGCTTCCGTCACTCCCGTTTCAAGAAGATTGCTTGAAATGTTGTCAGTAACCATCGAGTTTCCCTTTAAAATCTGTATTCTATCAGCATCACCGTCCTTTCAAAGTCTTCATAAGTCAAAACACAAGGCTGGATCTGCAGCTAGTCCTTATATGTGTACGGAAAATATCTTCAGCAGAGCAAGAATGTGACTGTGTACTGTGAACTTGATAACAGATGGGGAACGCATCATTAAAAAACATTTGTTTACACTATGGCTCAGCCATGCATACGACTGCACCGCGTTAAAAAAGCACTGCCATTAATAGGCCGCTTCTTTTGTGTTCCTGATGATGATTCCAGTTAATCTGAGAACCGTCTGACAATAGTTTGTCTGCATTTTATAGACGTATTAATACGAGATGACAGTGGATGGTGGAGGATCCGTGCGGCCGTATGTCCAGACACCTTTATTCCTGGAGTAATTTGTAAACACAAATAGATGTTTTTGGCCAGAAGTCCTCATCTGGATTGATAAACTGTCATCATTTAATGAAGCAGTTGACAGATGCATTGATTTCCCCGCTCACAAGGTCACTGTATGCCACCAAACGTCATCGTTCTGACTCCTTCATTGAACGGTTTTAGTATTTCTTGAAAGCAAAGTTTTTTTCTATTATCATTCATTTGTGCCTGTGCAAATATATTTTCTTAGTCTTTTGCTAATTAAAGGTCCCAGCTGTTGTGAGAGAAGTATTTAAATTTTCTAGCAGGTAATGATGCCATCAAGAAAAGTAATTATACGATTATACTAAACAACAAGTACGTGTTGCAATGACAACTTGCATCAGCAGTAAAATCTTATTGATATAGTAATAAAATCGTTGTTTCAGAATATAAATACACTGTTGACGATGAAGCATCAGTCTGTAAACAACTTGAAGCACTTGCATTTGTCATTTTTCATTTAGGCTATCAGATATTCCTCGTTGTTGTCTTTTACTCCAGCTACAGTAGATATATTTAACCTGAACAAACTAAACAATGTGAGGCTGCATTTAATGATGAAGTGTGATATGAGACAGTTTTGGATTCGTAGTCTTTCTCTGACTTTGAGACGGTAATAAAACGGACAGGATTCAGACCTGTAGGGAGTGAGGATGTTGAGAGGCGGCGGCTGCTCGCAGGTGTGGAAGGTCTCCTGCATCGGGACGGGCAGAGACTCGCGATCGAACAGCTGCTGGTCCTGAATAGTGGAGCTCCTGAAGGCCTTCCTCATGGTGATGTCCTGAAGAGACACTGTGAGGACAAACAGATGGGAGAGAGCATCGAGGACGTAGTTAATAAATCAGGCTCCCGGGAATCTGATACATGTATGTTTGCCAACAGTGTGGAAAGACTCCGATGGAGACACAAGTCTGTCGTTTTCCGATAAACAGGAACAAAAAGATCTGTGTGACGTTACGGAAGAACACGATAAGAAGCATCTGCTTTCAACTCATCATAATCAAAATCGACACTGACATTTTCAGTGGAGCAGTCACCACCAACATCACAAGAGCACTAAAGCTATTATAAACCACTAATCATCCTCCCTCGGGCCAACGCTACACTAATTGGTTCATTCCAGTTTCCCTGAAGTAAACCCACACAATGGCTAAGCTGAGCTAGGCTAGGTAAAGCCGAGGTCCAAGTGGAAACGACGGCCTCTCTTTCAATTGGGAATAACGAGCATTTTCAGAGGGCAGAGGAATCACAGAGGGAAATCAATGCTGCCCAGTCCGAGCTTTCAGAAACACACTCCGAGGAAAAGGCTGAGGGCAGGAGAAAAAACACCCAGACCAATGCTAACTCTCAATCTGGTACGCAGAGTCTTGGAAGGAAATCCAGAACGTTGCAACCGGACCTGAATTATACATGAGGGGGTGACAAATGGATACACTTTACTGCCGCCCAGGGGAAGACTGTGAAAGTCGTGTCAGCCAAAGCATTGCTCTGTTAGTCCTCTGTTACTCTTTTAGCCTCTGTACCAGACGCAAAACAACGACACCACAGAACCAAAAACTAACTTTTAACTGGAAACATTGGGGGGAAAGGATGTTTTTAGGCCACCCAAAGGAAAAAAAAAAAGACAAGCATCTGCCCCATTTCATAACCATTCCACCAACTGAAAATAGTGACAGATCAACCATGTGAGACTGAAGTATCGTCATTACCAAACACTATCAGCGAGCCAAGATTTGGTGAGTGTGGGAAGAGGAAAGGAGGCGAGAGAGTGCAAGCCGGAGCTAATAAAGCTGCACGGTCACAACAGAGACAGGGTAATGAAAACAAGGGACGGAGAGGAGATGTACTGAGAGAGAAACAAAGAGCAGCAGCTTACATGAGAGAAGCGCTCACCAAAACACTGCTGAGGACGCCGAGAGAGCAGAGAGGGCACGAAACAAGAGGGCGGAGATAAAACTAACAAGGGAGTGTGCAAATAAAGACACAGGAGGGGGGAAAAGTGAGGCATAAAAAAACATGCGGTACAATTCCACGGAGAAAAACAGAAAGCCCCGAGTCTCCCATGAGAAAGGCAAAGCAACCTGAACACAGCCAGAGGGAAGATTAGGCTTCAAACGCAGCACGAGAGAGTAAGTAGGGAAGCCTTTGAGACTGCAAACACACACACACACACACACACACACACACATACACACACGTGGAAGAAGACACACAGTTCTACATTAAACAAAAACAATCGGGGGGGGGGGGGGGGGGGGGGGGGGGGAGAAGAAAAACATGCATCCAATCTACAAGATATATGGAGAACTACAGGGAATATTTTTAAACGTTCTTCTCTGCATATCTGAATAATAAAAAAATTAAATAAATAAATGACACCTGTGCAGTTTAAAAAAAAATATATGCTTCTGCCAAATGTGCTTTCTTATCCACAAATGTCAGAAGCTCGAACTGCTTCCTCAAAGTGAACGTTCAGAGTCCGACTACATCTGTTTATGTTTGATAAAGCGGTAGAGAAGCTGATTTCATCCAAGAGCCAACCTGGGTACTTGGCTTGCTATTCAAAATGAGCCCGGTACAAACCGCTTCACGGATTCCCAGAGACAGCTTTATTGACTCAGAACTGTTTATTTAGTGCCCACTTATTGATAAAATGCTCCGTCATTTAAAAGACGTGGGCATTTACTGTAGCTTTAAACATAGTTTGGCCATAGTTTCTCTTTTATGAGTGTAATTACCGTAGATTGTAAATGAGACAACATTGTGCTAGATTAGTTACGTAAAGATGTATTAAATGAGAGACGTAAGATGTGATCTTTTCCAAAACACACTGTAGTTCGAGTATGTGAGGTTTCGCACAATACAAACTGTGATCTTTATTGAAAACGAATCTATAAGTTTGGCGCCTGGCCCTCAAAGATGTATTAACATAAATGGAGTTGTGCATGTAATGCTGTTGTCATGACGACGAAGGCCTGGGATGCAAGTAGAACATCTGTTTACTGATGGAGGTTAAACATCTTCTTCTGCAGAAATTTGCAAAAAATATCCTTTTAATTTCATTTCAATACGTGTTGACAGAAGTTTCGGTGATGTCTGTCGTAATAATCAGACTTTGCTTTGAACCTAAACAGGCTCTTGTTTGGTCATTCTGCCCCACCTGACCGAATCCTTTGATACGACTTTCACTTCCCTTCAACTTTACAGAATCTGAATTATTCTTTAAGAATTGAAGCCATGGTTTTGCGAGGCAGTCTGGTGGAATGAATTTAAGTTGGTCCCTGCTAGATAAGTGAAGTCAAGGTTTACTGGTGATAAGAGCTAAAATCAAAGTCAAAGCCACAGCGCCACGGCAAGTTCACTGCCCGCCGTGATCACAGAGGCGAAATGCCAGGGATATAAGTGGGAGTAACGATGAGCTTAAGTTCAAAAATATTGGAAAGTAAAAGACGGAGATGTGGGAAAGGATATAAACATTAAAGAGATGGGTTATTCCGATGGCTTGGCGATCCCTGAAGGGCACTAAGTTATTTGCCTTGCTCCTGTTCCACAGAGTGAAGGTCAGGAGCGGGTGCCGATACACTCCCAAGCCTGCAGAGTACAGCCACAGCGAGGGTTGTTACAGGTGAACAGCGCTGTACCAGGACCAACAGGTGAGTGCCTGCTTACGCTTGCTGTATGCTGAACAGCAGCTCTATATCCTGCTGACCCGCTGAATCCGGGGAGCGCGTGTGGAAGTCAGACGGTGACGAAGCGGGTGCAAAAGTGATGAACGAGAAAGAGGCAGCGCAGAGGCGCCAGGATGCTGATCTGATCCGGTGAGGCAGCCATAAACCTCCGCAACACAGAGGCGTAGTACAGTAATCAATGCAGGGATGCACACACACCCTGGGAGCACACTCTTACACGCACGCAGATTGATACCTTTAAATGATCTACAACATAATTACATATGCCAGCTATTTGGCTCAATTACCAATTAAATTCATTTAGTAAAGACATTTAGCTAATGAGAGAACTGTGAGCATGCATGTTGGTGAATACAGAAGCTAATGAGAGCTGGTACTTGAGTGTACTTTTGGCTCTGTGCACAGACTCGAGGATTGAGGGCTCTTTCTCCAGCCTGACACATCTTCAAAGGCTCGTGAGAAGGTTATGACACAGCTTTAGGAATCACTTTAGAAATATGGGCCAAGGTCATGCCTTTTTTTTTTTTCTTATTTAATTATGGATGAGTCAAGAGGGCAGGGTTAGAGAATACATCATGTCAATAAGAGTCCTCACAAGCGCAGAAGTAAAGTGTGCGTGCTGGATCTTGCGGCAGCAGGTGCAGCAGGAGCCTCTGATCTCCGGATGTGAAGCTTCTTATCAGTAATCCAGTGCTGGATAGTTTATCGCCTCCCCTCATATCTCTCCCTAAGACAGATAGCATCTGGCTTAAACACTTCAGCTAGAGAGAGGCGAGCAAGTTCTTGTCAGTCACACACACCTTCTTTAGCTCGCATTCAACTTTGGGGTAAATTATATTTCACTCTCCCTCGCTTTTCAAGCCCTTATCTCATAGAGATGCAGTCCTACACACAGTCATGGCAGATAAGGAAAGTCACAGGCCAAGCTGTCTTTTAACATGCAGGAACAGCTCTCTTCCTGGTTGTACTTCAATGCAAATGCTGCTCTATATTTCCCTTGCTTCCTCCTGCATCCCCGAATCTCTCTTTCCTCTGTCGGATTCTGTTTTGTGCTCGACTCTTCCGATTCGTCCTTGCTCCTGCTTACAAGCAAGTCTCTAACTTTTATTTTGCGCTTTCCACCTCCTCATGTGACGTTGTGTCATTTGCATGTAAAACCTTATGTCTTTACTGTCATGCACATAGTGAGAGTTAACAGTGACTCCTGCAGTGAGAGGAAATAAAGAACAATTAAACCATGTGAGATTAACTCTTTTTTAGTGACAAAACAAGTATGTTTTTCCCAAAATTCTCATGGTTAGTATTAAACTGTCTAACAGATGAAACCAATAGAAGTAAATTATCGTTTTGCACGAGCGACTTGTTTATCTTTCACAATGACAACACGCCAATTCATGGATTACCACGACTGGCTGGCGCAGACAGAAGTATAAACCGTAGAAGTCGATTTCTACTGAGTAAGCTTTTAGCACAGTGCTTCTAACACAGAGTTGCTTTTCATTACCCGTAATGGATCAACTATTATATGCACAAATGTCCTTTCAGCAACTGCATAATCATGTGAGTGGGACGTATGTTTGGTCTTATAGCCATGTCCTATTTCTGTCCAACGTGAAACAGACCGAGTGTTTCATGTCTAGTAACTCCATAGAATTGATCTTGGGTAAATTATCGTTGATGGAATGTTCTACCACATCATATATATATGTATTGTGTGATCAATCCAGGTTTCAATCATGAAAAAAATCTAAGTGATTTATAGACAACTGCTTTGGTATTATGATAAATTTGAAAGTATTCAACGTTGCTAAAACGGCTCAAAATAATATTTCGATTTCATTAATTGACCTTCACAAAGCTTAGAACTGCCTGAGTTCTACAATGAAGACATGTTTCCGTTTGTATTGCTGCAACTATTTCTGTCCAATTTCTCTTGTTGAATAAACACAATTTCCATCCATACAGACGACGGCATGAAGACTGAATGACAATGAATTTCATTCTGACCTTGGCTGTGGATTTCTGAAAATCCCCCATCCTTCACATGACATGATGTGCAAATTGTGAATACAGAAAACATGTGCATGAACAATTTAGAAATTCTCTTTCGTAAAATAAGCTGGAGGGATGGACGGAGGGATGCTGCATCCTCCATGTGATTGGTTTTTAGATATTCAAATCCAGAAGTCGACACTCTCAAGGTCCGGACTCAAACCAGTGCACCACGAGGGCGTCATTGCTTCACGTATGAGTGTGGAAAAAAACAAGAAAACCACACACAGTGAGAAGAAATCAGAACAGCTTAACCGATGTAAAAGATGCCAGTAAAAAAAAAAGAGTCAATCAGACAAGCTACTAAGAAAAGCACACCTTGAAGAGATGTCGTCAGAGAGTGACACACAAAGGGAAAGTTCTATTATTGGAGGTAGAAACCGCACATAGGATATATAAAGAAAGAAAGAAGAAAAAAAAAAAGAGAGTAACAGAAGGAGACGGTGCTAAAGAAACGGTGCGAGCCCAGAGGGACTGGAGGTGGCTTTGTGGCCTTCCATAATGGCTTGCAGCCAGTGCAGTGATATAACGCTGCCATTAAATAGTGGATACAGGCCATTAGTTTGGCCGACTAGAGTGATAGGGGGAAGAGAGCCTGACAGCCCACAAATAGCATTCACGCAAGATGGAGGCAGAGCAGAGATCAATCAGAGAGATGGGAGAAGACTGGGGAGGACAACAAAGACGGAGGAGGTGCAGTGGTGGTGGTGGTGGTGGTGGGGGGGCAAGCTGGCCATCTACAGATGAGAGGCGACGTAAGGAGGGATGGAAAAAGAGACCTAAAGGGCAGCGTGGGGGGGGACGGCGCCCTTTAAAGGGTCAGCCGGGCGTGAGCCAGGTGTGACTGTGTGCAAGCTCTGCCCTACAACATGCATTATTTAATACGATAAAGCACTTTTGCCCTCAGCCGCTATCAATGACACTGCATGCATCACGGTGGACGTCGCTCCACGCCACGTCTCTCCCCCGACCTTCAGCCGGGCATCTTTCATGTCGTCCACCATATTGCACTGTGTCCTTATGGTCCGACACGACATAATTCAGCTGAGCGAGTCTGTCCGTATCACGCCGGAGAAGTGTTTAACAGCAACAGTGCTTCTCTGGGAACCATAACACTATAATCGATTCAGATGTTATTGCCTTCACTTCCACTTATGTTTAATAACGAGCAGTGTTTGAAAATCTTAAATGCTGATGCCGTTTGACACACATATTATTGCAGTCTTTAAAAATGATGCATCAGCAGACCAGAAAAACAACTGTCGGGCTTTCCCAACCTCATTAAGTTGCCTCGTGCTGAATGGCGACTGGTAACACTCCGATAAGACTGACAAATTGAACAACTGATGCTCGACTTGAATCATATCTGCCGCCGCAATCTGAAACATAATTTGGCGTGCTCGCGCCGTTAATTGGCGGTGGCTCAGTTCAATATCAGCAGGTTTTTTTTTTTAAAAGTGCACTGACAAACAGTAGCTTTTGTCACTAAACTGTGCCTAAAAGGCATCTCTAAATGGATACTACGGGATTTTATCAAAGTTGTTTACACTGCAGGGTTTTTCGCAGAATAAAGAATCAGTCTCTGCTCAGATGGTATTTATCCTCACGGCACTTTGCGGTTCTGTCTTCAATCTTACGGCTGGGTAAATAAAATCAAGGCAGACAGTTTAACTACAACTAGATTAAAATCAAATCTAACACTTTAATGTTTTTATATACTGTGACAAAAGTGTGATTTAGGATTTTATTAATATGAAAATTACTGGTTTTATCACTAATTTTCCATAAACTACTCATAGAATATTGATCCGATATAAGATGAGCCCAATTTATAATCTGATTTTACAAATATATAGAACAAATATTGTTTTTTAGGAAAAAACTGCTCTCTACAGTAAAGAAGTATCGGTAATAGCTATTAGTCTCTATTAATGGCTCTCATGCTCCAGTTTTACCTGCTCCTGGTCATTTTCATAGCGTGTTCTCCTCTGTTAGCATTCTAAAATCTTTAAGTGGCTTATTAACAACATCCAGCTGGCTTGTCAGTCCCTCCGGTACGATCGCCGAGGCACTTTTAATTGCAAACACCCGGCGTTTCACTGGCTCAGATGTCTGCAAACTGCGTCCAACCAACCTGTGGTTCTGCTGTTGTTAGAAAGATATTAGCATTAAATCAGGGGCTGAAATGTCGACTAGAAGACCCTAAAAACATTTACACTATTTCAAGACAAAAACACCTTGGAGTATAATTATAGTAATGCAGTAATTATGAACCAAAATGTGATCTCTGCTCAAGACAATCTCCCAAAACAACACTTTATTAATTTTACAGGTGATGATCGGATACTACCACATTTCAACCAGATATAAATTGTATATCCTTTTGTAACAAAAATACATTTGGTATGAAATTCCCCGTGCGCCAATTAGCTTCCACTGAATCAGATGCATGATTTTAGGGCGTCAAGTTTCCCAGCATCATTTGAGGTTTTACAGAGCTTCAGAGAAAGAGGTTTAGCAGGCAGTGTTTGTAAAACGCTCATTGCGTGCTGCGCTCGCCTCCATCCTATCCCCGACCCCCATCCTCCTATCTACATCCCTCCACTGTCCTGATTTATGGGCCCATCCCTGCGTGCACTCATTCTCCTTTCCTTCACGCCTCCTCTCAGGGTAACCACAGACCCACACAGGCAATTACAAGTCAAATCATATGCTTATGCCTTAAAGCGCACGCTTGTGCAGCCGTGTGTGTTTGACCGTTTTTAAGGGTAAAGATGGGCGATGCAGGGCGGCGTTTAAAAGAAATTTCCGTACAGTCGTTCGTCGCACAGCCGTCAATTTTACTTTTACTTTTGGGAGTCAAGACATAGAGGGTTTCTTTAACGATTTGTCACTTTCATTTCACAAATCTTCGATATGTAGTGGGAGATAAAGTGGAGAGCGGGATTCTCCATTGACGAAACAGCTTGATTTGGTTGTAAATGAAAGCGGAGGAGTAAAACCGAGAAACCTGCAGGAGGGGCCATTTCAACCTGGCCCAGAAAATTCTGCGGTACACTCCTTTTCCACTCCACTGCCTTTTGCTGCAGTGCCCTGTATTATGCACCCGTCCCTCTATATCCTTCCATCTTTCTTACTCTCCACCCGCCGGTTTCTCCCCCACAGCCACACACTTAAACTGCCACTGAGCTGATTCTTATCCAGTGTCAGTGAAGCCAGCGTGCCGGGCACATGTGCACAACAGACGACACTAAAGGCATAAATAGCAATGATCCATCGAAACACAGAGCGAGCGATGCCATACACTGTCTGGTATTTTCCACAGTATGTCAATCTAATAGGATACATATGGATATATTACCCTTTGCAAAAAAAAAAAAACAGTACGTGGATGTGGGTATTATTGGATGCTTTGCCCTCCAACCTCAACAGGATAATATGAACTCATTTACCAGCTGGGACCTGCACAGCAGACTTCTGAAATTAGATCACTTACGGTTATTCAATTAGCACAGATACCTCGCGTAGAAAGGGCCAGGACGAAGCGTAGAGTGGTGGAGAGGAGAGAAAAGACGGCAATGACAAGACAATGCAGGAGGAGTGAAAGACAAGAAAAGCGGGTGGATAAAGTGCAGCGCCAAATGATCATTTGGAGAAAGAGTTACTGAAGAGCTGCATGGGTTCACTGCCACACTGAGCATAAAACAAACACATGATTCTACAAAAAAAAAAAAAAAACCTTGAAAAAAACAATTCATTGCCTTGTAAAACGGCGGCAGAGCCTCTGCTTGCGTTCACAGGAAAGCCACGAGCAGCAAGCACAACTGAGTGAGCATTTTACTGTCTATGTCAGTGACAAGGAAGCAGTTAGAGTAGCATTGTGCAGAGCCGTAAACACACTGCCGGCCCATGGGAAATCGATACGGAGCCTTGGAGCGTAGTATTATACTGCTGTGATTCTCTCTCTTTTTACTTTGCACCCACTGCACTCTCCGCTGGCTGTCCTGTCATCCTGCCTCGCCTCTCTCAGACTAACCTGGCTTACCTGACGGTCCCAGAGATTATCCCATTCATTCTTATTATAGCTTACAACAGTAACGGCCTCGCCACACAGCCAATTTCTACCCCACAAAGAAAATGCTGTTATTGGATAAACAAGGATCCAGCCAAGGGGACTCTCTGGCACGGTGCTTCCAGCAGAGGCCCGGGTTTTGATTATTGGGGGTGAAAAATGACGCCGTCTCACAGCTACCTGTACCTTTAATAACTGCTATTAACACCGGAACACAGCAACACATGCACGCACACACAGACACACACAGATTTTGTTTCGTGTGAAATGAATTGAAAAATAAGAAGAAAGTGTGTTAATATTTTATTTGTAACAAATTGAGGCTCACTGGCGGTATTCAGCTAACAGATTGAGGTCATCTCTGGGACAAGACTAGCTTTTGGCCAGTGGAGCACTCTGTTTTCTAAACTAAACCTGAATAAGTTAAAGTGAAGTTGACTCTCGTGAACATTTTGCGTTAACTTTGTTAGTTAATAAAACACACAAACTCAGTCAGCTCCTTAAAAACCTCCTTATGATAATCAGAATTTCACATAATCTAAACATATCTGTGTTACTGAGGTAAAAATAAAAGTAGAAATGGTGGTCTGTTGCTTTTTGGGTCTATATATGGTTGGTGTGTATGTGCCTGTATTGCAGTGAGTGAGTGTGTGTGTGTGTTTGTGGCTATAACACTCACGCTCCTCCTCTTTGGGGTCCAGCTGTGTGACGCTGATGGAGAGGCGGTCCACGCGCTCCTGAAGGGAGTTGACCCGGAAGGAGAAGGAGTGGGCCTCATTGAACAGCTCTCCAAACAGGTCCTCTGCATATTTACCTGTACGCAACACGAGACACCATTAGACGACACCACTCCGGAAACCAAAACCACTTTGTTTGCGAAACTGATTGTATGGACTCATTAAAGGCGTTTGCAGATCGCTGAACAGAATTTAATGGGTGTGGAACACTTCGATGTAACTCCGGGTTCCCGCCAACAGTCCTTTTTCTGAAAGAAATAAACTTAAATCTTTAGTCAAACACAATCAAAGTGCTTTTCTTTTTTGTGTGTCAGTCGTCACACTTTTAAAGATGTGCAATTACCGACGCCGAGGATCGGAGAGGCACTGTGTCAGGAGTGACATGAACTCTCGAGGGGACCTATTGGTGCAGGCTGACTGCTCCGATAGAGATGTGAGAGCTAGAGATGTCTCAGCAGAGACAGCCGTGTGATACCCAGGAAAAGAGAGAGAGAGAGAGAGAGAGAGAGAGACGCAGATCGAGCCGAAGAGAATAAAAGCTTTCTCTTTTATTCAGTGAGACATTTCAAGAGTTGTGTGCGCTTTGAGACTCTGCCCTGCTAAACGTAGGAAATGGTTTTACTTCATCGCTCACAAGTCTTCTGTGTGCGGAATCGAAATCGTGACACAAATTGTGAACATATACTGCAAAATGCAGCAGGTTTCTGTTCTCTCCTCCCATCACATGATTTACGTCAGGAATATATGAACTGAAGCTACAACTACAAACTTACTATGATACAGTAATTTTGATTCACTTTAAAGCACAAAATTACTTCATAATACTTGAAACGACATCTAATAATGGTGGATGGATTTACACATATTAAACTGTGGCCATCTTTAAATCTTTAAATGCACCAAGAGAGGATATTTTTTTACTAGAAACGCTATAAAAATCAGATTATTTACCCAGAATATTCTTTCCAAAGACAGAATTAGCTGCTCTACCGATAAGCTCATACTAAAGCACTTACAGTGTGAAGCTGCGTTAATTTAAAACGTGTGCATCTGTTCCCGATTTACTCACTGAGGCTGCTGAGCTGGCGGATGACGTTGGCCAAGGAGATGTTCGTCACACACTCCAGCTCATTCTTGATGTTCCTTGGCAGCACTGTGTGGCACAGGTGCCGGGGCTCGATGGTGCGCTTCACCAGCGGCATCCTTCTGCTGCAACGCCGCTCCCTGAAGGCGCGAGACAGAGGAAGGGGAAGACAGGAGAGATGACACGAGGTTACCGACGGCTTTATTCAGCTTTTTTTTTAATGCATTTACAGCACGGATACTTGTGTGAATAAGTGTGTGGAGGCAAGAAAATCTACTACAACCCTTCTCCTGGACATAAAAAGCATATTTGGGCCTTAGCAGAGGAATCAATTGCACCAAAATGAAGTTCAATCGACAGATCTGAAGCCCAGCCAAATCTTAAAGAAGAAGAAACATTAGAAGACAACCTGCTCTGACAGCTGAGTCATGGCCGCTTCTTGAAAATAGTACAGCAAATAGATATTTCCATCAAAAGTGAAGTTATTGATTCGATTCTCCATTGTTTGGGCTTTCAAATGTCAGAAATTATTAAAAAAAAATAAATGTCAGACCATGTTTTATAGAAGAAAAATATGTTGCCCTGTTTTGGCTACACCTCCTAAAAAATAAAAAAAATACAAACAAAAAAAAATTTTTTTGTTTTTTTTTTTATGTCAGATGTCAAGTCTCATGATGACACAGGAAGAAAAATGAGGAGATCTCCAGGCCCTCACTATCTGCTAAACAATCCTGCGATCTTTCCAGTGGCTGCTGGGATAAATATCGCCGGGAGACGCTTCAGTCAACGGCTCGATAAGCTGCCTTCAAAGCCGCGACGATCACACGGCAAAAGATGTCAAAAACTGTGAGGGCAAACGTGTGAGAAAACAGGAGAACCGAAATGAGCATAAGATAAAGAAGAAAGATGAAAATGAAGGGGGAGGAGGAGGGCACAGCGCCATCAAAGCGAGACTCCCCGGAAGATAACGGCAGTTAGGAATGACAACGCGACCTCTCGACTGTTGGCTTGTGTTTAATTAGAGGAAGCGTGCGCGGCACTGTGGAGCTCAGGTGCTCAGACGGACCGGCTGAGCGGTCTTGACAGTGCTGGCGCCTTATTAAAGCGCTGATTCGACTTTAATTGACATCTGTTGCTTTTAATATCTTCCTGTATTTTCAGCCTGGCTTTCGTCACCAGAGAATGAGCGCGATAATTGACAGTATCTATGAAACAATAGGAGGATGAAGGATATTCTGGGAAGTTTCTCTGTCGTGGCTGGTTTAGGGGAAAGCGGGGGAGTCCAGGAAAATAAAGCGTAGAGGTGATTCATCTCGGAAGTATCTCAAATGAGGGCATCGATGACCGTAAAAGGAATGAATGAGAGCGTGCCCGCCTCTGTGCCTGCGCCGGAGTGGTTTGAATTAGCTGCGCAGGCGAGGGACAGCAACAGCAAACCTAAACACAGTGTCAAATCTCCGCCCACCTCCGCAGTAATAATAACATGTCCCCTCTCCTCAAGACGTTTTTTTTTCTTCCTTTTTTTCATCCAGAGTCGCTCCGACACTCGTGTTTGAATAATGGTGGTGGTGAGTGAATGCAGAGAAATGGAGGGGCAACCTGTGTGAGTTATCACTTGGAAGGCGAAGGTGTAAATTCGTGCTCCGATCCCGACCTTTAACAAGTCGTAGCAGACAGTGCATGTGAGGGCAACTGACCTAAACACGCATTTCACACACTGCCAAATCCTCTCTTCGATATTCAGCCTTATTACTGTTTCAATATTATTCTCCATCTTAAACCTGAGTTGCGTGCCCACGCACACTCTCTCTGAGCGTGAACAGTTTCCTATTTGAACCATTCACCTCCTTTTTCCTTTTACTGTAGATTTCAAGAATCAAAAATTGATGTTTGCTTTTTATTCACTTCATCTGTTTGCCTCATGAAAGCCGCAAGCGCTCCTATATTTTGTAGATCGCTGGGGAACAAGAGTAGAAGGAAAAAGCATAGACGGATAAACAGAATGGCAAACAAAAATTCAATCAGTCGATCGTAACTCTGTTTACTGGCGAGCCATATGCATGCAAACAAGCTTACTTAACAAACACACACACACACACACACACACACATACACACACAGAAACATGTTTCTTGTCGTTTTGCAGGCCTGTGCCGCCTGTGCTCATCTTTCCATCTTCAAGGCTTTTCTCAGTCTCCGTCTTGCTACAAAGGAACGTATTGTCCTCATAGCAACCTTTTCCCAATTCGTGGGTCGCAAGAATTATTTCCAAGGATGACAGTGAAGAGGCTTATCTTTAGAAGTGGGAAGAAAATAAAGCTTACCGATAAGATAAAGATGACACAGACGGAGAAACAAGGCAGAATTTGGAGGACACTTTTGTGAGATTAACACCTTTATTTAAGTCTGGATTTCTAAATAAATTCTGCATGCCGGGAAAGACTGACTTGACTGTGATATTGCGAAAAAACAAAGCAGCTGTAGCTGAGAGAAAATCCTTATTTAGTCCCAGAAGCACAATGCGAAGGCACGTAGAATCAAGTGTTAAGTGGCGATATTGATTCATCGGTGTGGCATTTTCGAATGCTAAAACTCTACTGGAGTCTCAGAAAAAATATGGATGATTCAAAAAGGCCATGCAGAAAGTTTGTGTGTGTCAGTCTTTGCTGAAAGTAGTTTTGAAATATTTGTAACAAACTGAATAACCCTTCTCCTTCACTTTCAAGCACGGAAGGCTACAATGACAACAGCAGAAGTGGCACGAAAAGTCTCGAAAATCCTGAAAGCACTATCCATTCATGTCGTGCATATTTTTGAAAAATCAAATGAAGTTTTGCACTGACAAGTAATCGTCTTTCCCTTGGCTGTTTTAACATTACGTCCTACAGTACTTGATGCAAACAAGCCAGAGGTCAAAACAATCGGGTCAAAAAGTCTAAAATTGGGTCCATGAAGACAAAGAGAACTGATGTGTTGAAGAACAAAAACATTACCAGCATGTTTTTGACTTTTTATCTCTCTAATTCAAGTCATATCGGTTTCCTAACCCAACACTATATCGATCTAACAGAGCTTTATTATCATAATCACAGCTGCAAAAAGCCTCTGTCAAAATAGTTTGCTACTTTTGTTCTTAATATTCTTCTTCCCTTTATCATATAGTTGCAGTTTCCCAAGCAGACAACAATTTCAAAATTGACACAAAAATACTGACATGTGGTCGACATGTCACTATTGTATTACAAACTCCAAGTCCAACATGAGCACAGGGAGAAAAAGTGCTATATTCAGATAAATACGGGACTGAGACACAGCGTGACATTACATCTTCTTCACATGGAGGTTACTTAAGACTTTGGAGTCTGATGATCTTGCGTTTAAATTACAAGCACGCAAGAAGAAACAATGGGGTCTCAGTATGTGAGCATTTAAAACCTGAAATGTGAAGCTAGAAGAATCTGAGAGTCGACGGTGGCCGTACAACTCAAAACACGCAGTGGAGCCAGACTTTGTTTTAACTGCTGCAGGCTGCAGTGAAAACATGTGCATCGAGGCCAAGGACACAGTCTCCTTTCAGACATGATGAGCACATCCTGACCAAACACACAATCCAAACATCAAGTGGTTATACACTAATGCAAACACACCCTGATTATTATGGAGACATCCTCCAAGAAGTTGTGTGTTTCAAAGTTAGTCACAAAATTAAGAGTCACGTAATCACTCCAAGCTGAGGTCTTGATTTGCACTGCAAGACAACACACTGATCAGGTACAAATATTGTGATGGTTGCAGATGGTTGAGAGGACAGTCATTTTTCACATGTTCCAAAAAAAACCCCAAATAAGTGCAAAAGTTGCATACGTGTCATTTCATCAGCCCACTTGCTGTAAAACGGAACAAAATGAAGCTTTAAAAAAGGTCAGTATCAAAGGACTGATGTTTCCGCTCATCATCTGTGATGCATATTTCTTCTATGCATATTTATTCAACCCTTTTTCAAGTTGTTAAACAGCTAGACAGGAGTTTAAAGTGAAATAGGAAGTTAAATGCATCACTTGTGTTTGATGTTTACACCTCAACACTGAAAATGATTTTTGTTTACATGGAAACGGCAAAAACTCTGAAAAATGATAGTTTTCATGTAGTGCCACAAGTGGGTGTTGTTTGTTTTTGTAATAAAGCCACACACATATGCAGAGAACAGCTATAAAGTTTAACTATGATGAGTACGCAGACATTCAGGCCATGCACAGGAGCAGCGTTTCAGGAAAATGCAGCTTTCCTCCATTTACATGGAGACAGACACCGAGACATTTTCAAAAAGTTGCATTTTCAGTGACTCCAAGTACCGTTATCGTGTAAAGGGACACTTAAGCACAGCAAAAGCTTTCCTTTTTCACTTGAAAATGTAAATGGGCCTTAATAAAACACAGTTGAATTTTCAAAGAAGGCAATGAATAAATCACTTAGCAGAAGATTCACTCTGAAAAAGAGTTCCACCACGAGATGCTCATCACGACTGGTTCGCGTTGAAGCTTTTCATGAAAGGATTTTTAATTTCCACATCTGTTCTCTTCTAATAATGTCTGTCCGGCTGTGTCACAAAGCACCTTGATTAACAAAAAAAGAAATCAAGGAACAAAATTAAAAAAGAAAAACAACCCTACAGTGAAAGCACAAAAAAGGCATTAAAACTTTGAAGTGTATTTGAACTTTCATGCAAACCTTGTTTGCACCATATACACCACACTGTGACAAACATTTGAGTTGGCTTCAAAAATGTTTTATAATATACTTAAATAACTCATTCATGTTTCAAGGATTTCGAACAACGCTTCACAAAAGCTCTTCAAATAAAAGAAAAAAAAACCCAAAAAGAACCTGTAAATGAATGAGCTGACAGAACTAACACTGAGATAATTACACCCATTTTCAGTTTTTTTTTCCTGGTTCAGTTGACAGATTTTGAGCCGCTACTGTTCTCTCCACACTTTAGAACTGTTGTATGCTTCATTTTTTTTCTGACTTACTGGCAATGTCCTGCAAAAAAAAATAAAAATAAATTCCTTGAGGGACGACAATATATCACATTTCTGTGATTTCCCTTCCTTTTCCATCTTTATTTTTCCATCCAGCCTATCGGCCTGCCAGCCGCTTTCATAACTGCACACCTCTTGCCACTCTGCTCTTACTTTTATGGTCCATTCGTCTTGGGTGGTGCTTCCCGCTGTCACCTGTCACCATGGCAACGGCTGCAGAGGGATGTCATTGGCCATTTTATAAGATCCCAAAGAGACAGGGGCAACAAAGGGTGGGAAAAAAGAAAGAGGGGAGGGGTGGGGGAGGCGGCTTGTCTGAGGGAGGAATGGGAGGACTGAGACGACAGTGATGCATCAACACACTTGATGAATGAATTCAATATGAGGGAGTGAGAATAAGACGGCGATCGGGGATTGCTCGTTCATTGTGAGCGAGCACAAAGCAGGGTGAGGGACGACACGTGCCAGAGGGGAGCGAGGGGGCCTCCACTGGTGCGGCTCACTGCACCCGGCACAATATGTCCAACTAGAGGCTCTAATGAATCCTAATGGAGTATTTACTCACTCACACTGCCACACAATAAAGCGGCGGACCCCTCAGTGCGGAGCAGGTCAAGGGCCTTTTCATTTGAAGGGCCTGGCAGAGGCACCAGACTCTCGGTGTGTCAGTTGCTAGGATGAACAAAAACACACAACCACGAGTGGCCAGAGTGTCCCGTTTCCTTTCTTTTTTTTTTTAACTTCCAAATCATACAACGGCCAGAGCCAGACAGACAGCGCGACTATAATACACCAAACCGACGACTTAAGTTAATGACTTGGCCGAAAAAACACGACGTGCGTCCAGCAGTGATGCAATTTGGTCGACTCCGGTTCGCCATCCGTTACTGGATTTGTGAAATGCGTAACAGCACAAACCGAGAGCGGCAATGGAGGAAGCAACGAGCAGAGAACTACCAGGGCAGTTGGTTGGAATGGAAATCAAACGGCCTTTGCCTCGTCTCCAGCAAGAAAGATCCCATCACTGAACGATGAAAAATTCATGATCTGAACAGTTGATTTTCTCACTGGATCGCCATGAAACAGAATTCAGAACACGGAGGAGAGTGGCGTTCCACAGAAGTTCCTACTGAGCGTGCGGTTTGTCTCAGGTTCACCAGAATACATTAAAATACCACGAGGAGAGCAGTTTATTACGCCCACAGCAAACATGTAAGTATGATGAATGGTGCATCTCAATACAAAAATTACCCAAGAGAAAAACAACTTACGCATTTTTTTTTTCCACAAATGTATAAATATTGCAAGCCTTTTCCCCTTCTTTCATTCTTTATTTTTGATCATTTCAGTCTATAATTAGTGAAAATAAAAAAAATGCAGCATCTCATGATGAAATATTGCATAGAAAAGATGTTTTTCATGTTTTAACTGTCACAATAACTTTTAAATATTCTGTCTGCCTTTCAGTTTATACATCACAAGTGTACAGACAAAACAACTACATTTTTAAAGAGATTCAAATTTTCACATAGGTTAATATTCTTTACGAAAGTATAAAATGGCCCTGAAATACATATTATGTAACTTTTAGTGCTTTTCTGCTAAAATAACAAACAATTGATCAATAATGGACTGATTAATTTTTCCAAAACTCGACACTTGCCCATCCCGCCAAAGTAAACTTTCATGCAGTTGTTTGCTCCAGGATTTTAAAATCCACAAGGACTTAAAAGGCTTCATATGTGCAGGATCCACTATCACAACAATCTCTCCGTTGCATCTCCTGTGATTGAAACGATGCAAACATAAATACTCAATCACATTTACCATTTTAAATGCACACTGATGCATTTTTGAAGAAACCGAGTTCAATGTCAACGCATAACTGCGAGAAGAGAAGGCAAGAGTGCTGATCTTTTAGACACTGACATTCTGCTACTTGTAGGGGTCAACAAAAGCCCTAGTGTGCATCAGAAGTAGTGAATTATTCACCAACGCTTAAAATAAATCCTTAGAGCAAAAATATATTTTCCATAAATGTGTTCTGAGCTGTAAAAAATTCTCATCTTTCAGCCTGAAGCTGGCTGCATCACATCAGGTTATCCCGAACATTTTGTCCTCAGTCCAGTGAATGTGGGAACGCACTGTGGACACGGGCCTTTTTTCCCCAACTACCAACAGCTGCAGATATAAAAGTGCAGGAATCTCGGCAGCCGGTGGCAGATAGAGAAGAGATCAAACTGGCAAAGCTCACTGGCAGCTGGTTTAAATCAGTGATGCAGATTTGTAGCGCAGGGAGGCTAGAACGGCTCATTTTCCATTGAAAACAAAGGGGAGGAAAGAAAATGAACGCTGTCAACTAAAAAAAAAAAAATCTATCAGAGCCGCTGCTGCTTCCTGGCTGGAAGGCTTTGTCTTTGCAACTTCATCAGCATAAAAAAGGAATAAGACTAAACCTGGTTTACATTTTTCTTTTTTTGTTGTTATTCTAACATTTTTTTTAAAGCTACGTGTTCATTCATTCCTCATTAGCACATACGACGAGACAGAAGACTGCTATTTTTAGACCATTTAAAAACTGGTGATCAGTGGTGTATGCAGGCCACCAATCTGGTCCAAAACGTGTGCAGTCTGCATTATGGTTGCTTTGTTTACCCAGTTTTTACAATAAGCATTCAGAACAGCGGTCAGTAAGTCTATGCTGCAGTCTGAAGACTATGTTAAATCTAAATTTAAATCCACTGAACATTTTTGACAGCAAGGTTAGTGGACGGCAGTTTCACGTGAAAGCAAATGCTTGGCCAAAATCACAATAATAACCTTACATACACTCACAGACACACACACACACACGTCAGGCCCTGTTTACCATCCTCATGTCCCAGAGCAGCCATCACAGCGCTCACGTTGGCAGAACATATCGTGGCATGTGCCAGTGTGTCTTCCTGCCAATTAAAATTCTGTACCAGCCGACATCCCTCCAGGGGTGAGATGACACCTTACAGGCCCTCACCAGTGTAGTGCCACACACACACACATGCACACACACACACATATATGCAGAGAACTCCTGTTGTTGGGCTAAAAATACACCTGCAGCACCAGCGCTGTCAGGCTGGGCTCAGACAGCTATGCTAACTAGGCTCGCTGGTAACGGGAAATTTCAGAGAACAGTCATCGCGAGGAGTCCTCGTACATAATAAGCTTATTTCCTTATCGGAAAATAACTGAATTTCTGGCTGCGTAATTCCCAGGACGCTGTCTAACTTGTGCACAAACAAAGGCTGCTCTGTGTAGTGGCGAAAACTTTTCCTTCAAGCGGAAGACTTTCTTTTTTACCAGTTGAGGACGTGGGATCAGTCCACGGCTGTGTTTCACGTATATGTCAGACGGCGAGCGCCCGCGATCAGGCGGGCATGTTCAGCAAGGCGCTCATTTAGCGCCTCTCTCTGCATCTGCTTCAGATCAAAGTGAGAATCCTGGAGAGCTGGCACGCCGTCGGTACACAGGTACTCAGGTGGCAGTGAACCACTTGCTGGCAGGCGTTCCTGGCGACCGCAAACAAATATAAGGAGTCACTTCTGACAAACAGAAAGCTCACATTATGAGTAATCCTTGCAGTGCATTTGGATAATTCTGCAATATTTATTAAATTCACAAGATAGGAACAAACACTGCTCCACCAAGTACGTAACCAACAAACTAGTTGAGTTTGTGGATCAATACCATCTTTGTCACTTTTTTTTTCCTTTCAGCTTTTTAAAAAGCACAGCAAAGAAAGTAAACTTTGTACTCGTCAATGAAATCCCTTTTTTTTTGTAAGCATGTGAAGAGAAGCCTTTGTGAATTTTCTTCGCACACTGAACGAGCGGTTGGACACGGCGAGCGCCGTCGTCACTCACAAAGAGGTTACATCGCTTTTGACATTCATTTAGCAAACACGCTTCAGCCCACTGAAGACAACTAAATATTCATAGACATCTGTATGTCAACATCAATGAGTAGTGTCTGATGAACAAACAGACTCGGAGAAGTTTATCTGCTGAGTGCACAGAAACCCACCGCAATGAATAATGAAAGCCCGCCGCTCAATAATAAATGGCTGCATGCTTGTGCTGTGCAGCTGCGCTTGTTTGGCCTGTGAGGGAAATTTCATTATACCGACTCCCTTGTTGTTCATACAGACGTGAAGGACGTGCGCACAAACTCACCGGCGCAAGAACCCCCCCTCCCCCCACTCCTGTCAGCGATAGCGACAGAAGAGATGGTGATGAAAGGAAAAAAAAAGTAGTAAAACCCAAAAGTCACTGCACTTGAATACTTAGAAGCTGAGACACAAGGTTCTTTGAACCAAATGGGAAATCAGTAAAAATCATTCACTCTTAAAGTAACTGATGTCTAGTTCAAATAAGGTAAACATTTTCCTCCCTTTTTAAAGATTATTATTTACAGTGTTTTGTAAATCGTAACTCAGGCCAGAGAGGAAGGGGTACAGGTGCCACATGCTGCCTGAGAGCAGCCAACATGTGCATCTCTGATCTGGAGATACATCTTAGGAGGTCTAGAGGCAATAAAACATCAAAAAAAGGATTTAATGACTTATAGCCTTCAATGTGATCCAGATGTTTATCAATATATTATTTGGAAAATTGTTTTAACTGTTTAAATGCAGCAACTTTCCAGCTAAGTTTCTACAGAGAGGAAAAAAACCACTGTAACGTTATTGCTGGTCAAATAAAGCAGTTGCTGTACTTCATTGAAGACCTCACCGATCCATTTTGCTATTGTTTGATTTTAAGTTTACACTTTGCATTTATGTCTTCTTCATATTATGACTTCTGTCAATGTTTTCTACTTAATAGCATCCAGCAAACAATGAATCGACTCACCATGGCAAGTCATTGCAATACAGTGTTTCTACTTTCTCATAGTGACTTAATGGGAACATAACAAGGTTGAGTGTCTCTCGGCCATCTGAATAACATGTGAACTCCATTTACAAAAAATGTAGGTCTTGACTGTTTTTGTTTTTCATGCTAGGAGCATTAACCCGCAAAGTGATTTCACTGTTAGATTTTTTTTCCTTTGAAGAAAATCGGTCTGTGCACTTCCTGTGCTGTTTGTCCATCAGTTTCCTCCCGAATAACACAGTTTCGAGTCAAGTACCTTTAGCTTCTGTTGCATGTATGAAAAAAGAAGCTTGCTCAGACTGAGTGAGAGTTCAAACAGCTGAAAAAGAGAAAGCTTGAGGCATAGTGAGAAAAAAAGAAAAAGCAAACAAAACAAAAGTGCAGCGTGGGTGGTGTCGGGGGGTAAAAGAGAGCGAGATCATCCTGTCTCATTGGGATCAATGCCGGAGTCCACATCAGGGCCTCCGTGTTTCAGGAGCGGGGAGACAGGATGGCAAATGCAAGAGGTTTTTCTACAAAGGCGAGTCGGAGCTAATATTTCATTGATACTGTAAGTTTTTCAATATATTGCAGTACGGCGGGTATTGTGATTTAACACTGTACAGCGGACTGCGATGTGCTGCTTCACATCCATCAGGACGATGTGGAATATCCCAGAGGGGGGGGGGGGGGGGGGGGGGGGCATGTCAAAAGCAGTTACTCTCTGCAGCGTGAAGTGACATGAATCATAAGAAATGACACTGTTTTTCTGCATCTGCCCTTTGAGCGCTCACCGTTTCATGTCGATCACGTCATCGGACCTTTCTTTACCTACAGTATTCATCCGCCTGGCTCAACACAAACTCAGATCAACTCTTCTTCTGTCACCTTCGTTTGATCTGGATGCCTCTGACAGTTTTGGAGACAGATTCTGTGGATCAGCAGATGTTTGAATGCAGGGAAATTTGGAAGAATATACACGTATAAATGCTATAATATCACTTTTTAACAAGGTGTCTACCATCTTTGAGTCTTTAAATATTTTACACCATTATTCAACTTACTTTGTTTCCACTGTGAGTGTAATGTTCTCAACATTTCTCAAGTAACACGCTATTTCTCTTCTGGACCTTTTGCAATTGGAAATACTTAAAAAAAAAAAAACAAACAGATGAGGCACACACACTGCCTGTTCCATGAGCGTCACAGTGTTCCTGAAAAACTATACTGGCACAGCAGGGTCAATTACACCCCAAACAACAGATTAAACAGCCCATTCACGGCCATTGAGTGAACCCGGTGCGGCTTGGCAGCAGCTGAGGGGCGGATACGTGACGGAGGGAGGCAGGAGGGAGAGCGGGGAGGATTTGTGGGATAAATTGGACCGATCAGACAGTGCCCAGGGCAGCTGTGCAAACCTCTCATGGGCTGCCACTTGGGTTTGTGTGCAATGTCACAGTGTGTATCTGCATGAGAGACGACTCGGGGAACAAAGTGCCTGCAGGCCGGGATACCGGCGGCTGGCGGAGGTGTCCTTGCTCCGGGGCGGCCCGAGGCAGTGCCAGTTGGTTCAGAACACGGGCCCGACCGCTGGGATGGGACCGGGCGCTTGTTTGAGGAAGTCTCAGCAGATCCAGCTAACGAGAGCCTTTCATGTTTGTTCAATAGATGCAAAAACAACTTCATCAACAGCTGTATTCTTTAGCGCGATTTCAAAAAACTGTCATGCAAACTACACGGTGAGATATTTAAGATTTATTATGTTCCTGCAAATATAAAAAGAAACAGAAAAACACTGCTATTGTATAGCTTAATTTTTTTATTGATTCAAAAAGTAATAAACCACATTTCCTTTGGATGGAAGAACAAACAATGCTAAATCCTTTAACATTAAATGAATTTGATGAAACTTTGATCATTGTCTCAGATATTTTGCATGACGACCAAAACTCACATCTCAGTAATTTGCTGATTTAGAGATGTCTCAATCACACAATGCTGTTTTTCTCATTAAGTCTTTTTTTTTTATCCCACAAAATTACTTTTATTCTAGTCAAATATTGCTTTACTGACAGAATAAAAAAAAAAAATCAAAATTTTAAGCAGAAATAGGTTCATGGAAACAAACGTTTAAATGCAATATGAGTATCTTGCAGGAAAAAAAGCAAAATGAAGAGTGAGGAAGACAGAGAGGGAGAGAGCATAGATTAAACTGAAACCTTTATCTGGTTAACACTGGATATTGAGTGAGTGTATCTCTCTGAAGCTTATCTGTCACAGAGTTTTTTTCTAAAAAACGTGTTTTAAACTTTTAACGTTTTAAACTGTATGAAAGTTTGGTTCTCAGAGCCATGTAACTTACAAGCATGTTGTGTTTCAGACTCTGCTTTAAAAGTGGAACCAAAGTCACGTCACGTCAAAATCTGAAACAAAATGCCTCTCGAACGCAAACATGACGGCACATTAGCTGAGAGCCATAGGTGGTGCCACAGTGGCAGACAGGCAGCCAGAGGTTGGTCACTGTCCTCGGGGCCTTTTTCCATCTTTAGAAACGCTTGCTCAGTGGGGGTCAAGAGGTCAGCTGCTGGCATTATGTGACCTGTGTCTCATGATATCTTATCACCCCCACAACAGCCTCCACCTCGTGCACCCACACTTCGTTCTGAGAGCTCCGCTTAAAAAAAAAAGAAGAAGAAGAAAAAAAAAATCCCCCTGCAAGGCAAAATAGTGGGTGAACAATCTCTGCATGCAAATGGAGGTGGGAGGGATGACTGAATCTCTAAATAGCAAACGGGGGGCTAGACGACAAAATGTGGTTTAACAGACTTGTATTAACAGCATTATAGAACAGTGACTCAATTAAAGCTCCAGCAAGCCACTTACTTCGCAGTTACATGGAATAATAAGAAAGACACTGATTCACAGCGCCTGCCGGGCAAGTCTTACAAGCAGCGCTGAGAAATTGTTAAATTGCGGCAGACTGTTACTTAAGGTGTCTGCATGATTCAAGCCACTATATTTAGATGTAGACTGAGTTCTTTGTGTGTGACTCCAGACAATGCGGTTGTGTTTTTTTTTTTTTTTCTCATACAGCTGACATAAACAAGCACTTGCCCATATAGATTCAATCAATGGTTCAAGCCAAAGTCATGAGTTGTCTCCAGAGAAGGCAATACGGGGGACAAAGGGACAGAGAAAAACAGACAAAGCAGGCCTTCGTCCCTTTTCTCCCTCCTGCTTTTAGCTGTCAACAGACATTGTGGATCTGCGATCGAAGCATCTCAAAAGGAAAGCACAATCTAATCCTTCCTGCAGGTAGAAAGCCTCTCAGTTGCGTATTCTCTCCTCTCGGTGGCTTGTATTTCTTCCTCCTTATCGGCGGGCGTGATTCAAGCCCAGAAACTTCTCCTCAGTGTCAAGTGAGGCTGGTTTAGTGCCCATGTACTCACAAATGCACAAGTAGCAACATAAGATGGAACAGAATCCACAGAAGCCGTTATCTGTGCCGCAGCGTGATTCTGTGTTATCTTTCACGGTCAGTCAGACTCTGGCCTGTCTGCCGGCCCCCTCTTCACTGCACTCCCCAGACGGTTTGTGTTTGTATAAGGATATCAGAGTCATCAGGCGCTTGTCAATCACTGTCACGCTGCCTCATTTTACAACGAGGAGCTTTCTCGGTCTGGTGGAATCAGACACGCTCTTGCACAACCTGCTCATAGTCCACCTCCAGAGGAAGCCTTCCCCTCACACAGACACTTAAAAGATGCTTCATGTAACTTCATTCAAAAGTTTTGCAATATCCAAAAAATCCTAAAAGGAATAGTGACTACAACCACTCCAGTCCATGTGTTTTCACCTGAAATGTCATCTTAAAAGGGGCCTTAAAAGCACTCAACTCTCAGGATGATCCCATAGATTATCATCACAACCAAGGTTGGAAAGAGCATATTAGAAAGTGAGGTGGCTTTAAAATGATCTTTACTTTCTCAATTAAGTAATAACTTTTAATGTATCTTCACTTTAGAATGATTTCTCACAATTGCTCCCCACATTAAAACACAATTATCTATAAATTCTGTAAATTCAAGGTGTGTTATTCTTTTTTTTTTACCTCCAGAAATGACAATTCAGAGTTACAGTGAAGGAATTAGCCGTACTACTCAAGTAAAGAATGTGGTTCCTTTCTTTGTTTCGGGTTACTGGCTGTTGTTTTCCTCTGAAACAGATGTGAACAGCTGCAGTCCGTCCCGTTCCGTAAGCACGGACCAGAGCACCGTTACTAATTCACTTAAATCCAGTGTACTGCAGGAGAACATCCTCCGTGATGCTGGAACTCACTCTGTCCTCCTGACGAGGACGAGATAGATGTCCAACTATTTCTAATATGAGCGCTACAGCCACAGCATCTGTGCTGCATTATCGGCATTAGATTAGCATGAGTTCCCCTGAGAACACATATGAGCTGCTGCTTGCAGGTCCGTGGTCTGACTGAGCTGTTTTCTAGCCGCTTCTCCTCACTGTAGTTTCTTAATAAGTCAGATTATAAATGCAGTAAGGAAGAGGTGCCAAACATAAGGCCTGTGGGCCAATAGCGGCCTGCAAGAGGCTACAATCCGGCCCGCAGAAACACCAAGCAAATTGTAAAAACTTTAAAGAAAACATTGAGATCTGAGCTGAGGTAGCCCCAAGCTACACTCCCAGGGTGGGTTTCTAAAAACATGCATACTGCATCAGCTTATAAAAGCTGTTTGGACATTTCACTATATTTTTTGCACCCCAAGGTATCATTAAAATTGGCTTTATGTTGAGATTTTAGCCATTTTTAGAAGCAATTGTTCACGTTTTTGCAAAAGTACAGACATTTTCATCATGTAGATTCTCCACCACAACAAAGAAAAACGTTAAAGTTCAAATTTAAAGGTTATTTTTGGCACTATTTTACCTGTTCGGCCCACTCAAGATGAAATTGGGACAGGCTGTTTAACAGGATAATGAGTTTATTAATTACAGAGTCAAACCGGATATTTAAAACCTACATGAAAAGCCACTTTCCTTCAACACTGTCTTCATTTAATTTTCATTTTTCACAAAAAAAAATGCAGCTCATCACAGATAATTTACTGTAATTGCATAATTCATTTCTAGCATGTTACTTAAGCAAAATCTTAACACAAACTTTCAAGCTGTGATGCCTTCTCTTAAATATTATAACATTCTGAAATAAAAAAAAAAGAACAGAACATGGTGGCTGGCCAGTGAAAAGCTACATTTTACTTGAACATGAAGCTATAGAATAACATCTCAGATGGTGCTTTAGTGGCAGTGAGCACAGAAATCTTGAAAACACAAAAGACCTCAATTTGGTAAAAGCCTTTGAAGAGTTCTTCTATTCCTGTACTACATTTGGAAATTTATATTTGAAGCTGCAGGCAAAAGCTGCCCCACTACTTCTTTTCCATTTTACTATACTGTTACCTTTCCTTGAACTCATGATACAAAATCCGCCTTAAAAAAAAAAAAAAAAAAAGGGAAAAAAAAAATCTGGACAATCTTTCAGGCATGGCCTACATCCAAGTAAGACATAACGTTGACCGCAAAACTGGCAGTCATCACTGGCCTCATTGAAAGCAGTCGGCACTGAGCGCACAGCCCGTTTATGTAAATCAGGGCATGTGAATGAGAGGAATAGAGTATACACTTCTGTGAGGAAACAGACAATGGGGGAAAAGAGTGGGCGAGCAGAGGGAAAAAAAAAAATAAAGAAAGCGATGGAAAGAATAAATACACAAGATGCTTATAAAGAATAATGGAGAGTGCTACAGATAAGGGAGAGCTCTGCGGCAGTCCCGGCGGTGAGAGCAGGCCTGTCTGTCAGCACCTATCTGTCCTCCTGAGGCTTCAGATACGCAAAGCAGGCTCCTGCCTCCAGTTTCCACTAACATTTATATAACCACACACACAATAGTGAAATGACTCTTTGACCTTATCCTACACTTCTGGATGGACCCATGTGGGCTGCTGCTTCACTGTTTAGCTGGAGGAGGAGGTTTTTTTCCCTCTGGGCAGCTCATGCCAAGATAATTTAACTCTAAACACTGATCTGGCATTTATCCAGCTGTAAGGTTGATTAAGCAAACTGGAACGCTCACAAGAGAAGACCTTCTTAGTGCACACTCCTGATGACATTTGTTTTATATCTTCTACGCTATTGTATGCAGCTCTCAAAGGGGGTGCTGGGATTGACTGAATATGTTAATCTATTAAAAAGATCGGGGAGAATTCCAGGCCGCCACACACCATCCCTGCACCTCCCCTTTAGGTTTGGTGGGTGACCTGAACATGCGCTGAATAACCTTACCTGCCAAACATCCGCCTGATTATTGCTGCACTCCTCATTACCTCCTGTCAGCTCATCTGAAGGATGTTGCTGTTGCAATAGGATAATGAAATTAAAAGGCGTCCCTTTGCAGGCACAGAAGAAAAGCTGTATTTTAATAGACACCACCTCTTCAGCCTGACGCACTCTGGAGGGACGTGTAGATTCCTCAGAAACACAGCCTGTACCTCAATCCAATCAAATTCACCTTCACACCTTCTATTTTACATGTGCAGTCATTTCCAAAATGACGATGACAGAGCATCTTAAAGGATGAATAAAAAAAAAAAATCAACAACTTTCAATCCAGAGGTCCAGATTCTGGTTGCAAGACAACAAAACTCCACTCTATCAAGTGTTGACAAAGTACATCTGTCATCCATACTCAGGGCCGGAGCCAAGTCATTATATTTCTCTTTATATCAAATTTGATGTCAGATTCTTGCCTGTGGCAATATTTATGTCATTTATCAAAGTCATGCAGCAGTTTGAACACCTGTACTCAGGGCTGGAGTTCAAATGCGTCTTTCTTTAATTTTCAAAGACATTGAAAGAAAACCGATAGCCGGCGATGGGAGTTGAAGTCTTCACGGATAAAGCTGTACATTTAAGGAGGTGTAGACCAGCAACAGCGTAACCGGTGAAGATTTAGCCTTGAACGTACCAAGCAAAGATGAATGCCGCGTTTGTAGCGTTCCATGGCAGCTGGTATGCAATAAAAGAGTGATCTTGAAAGCAAACACATCATGTAACAAAGTGATGGAGAACAATGGGTGCTTTTATCAAGGAGAAAGAAAAGCTTCTCCACCTCGAAGAGGCTCATTTAAAAAAGTTGCAGTATTTAAGCGATGCTAATTTTGGTGGCGGCAGTGAGACACAATAATAACCAGTTTGTCTTCTGAATATCTGACAGAATGTTGGCAGGTTTTTTTTTGTGTGTTTTAGTGATTACCAAGAGCCTCTCTGGTGTTTACTGTTCAATTCTTACTGGAGAGACCAAATGCTGGATTTACAAGATGGGAAAGTCTGGGTGTTGCCAGACTTTTGTTTGCAAACTTCGGCATCCATACCTGCCGCAGGGGTAAAGTGGATAGTGCTCCTGCCTCACAGCAAGACGTTCCTTGGTCCGACACCAGGTTTGTGTGCTCTCCCTGTGTGTGAATGTGTTAAAATCTTGTGTTTAAGGTTAACTGGTGACTGCAAATCACCTGTAGGTGTGACTGTTAATGAGGTAGACTGGCTGTCTTTCAGTGTTTAATCTGTCTGATACCAAAGGAATGAGTAGGTTACAAGTTCCGAATCACTGCAGAATGAGCTTATTGTCATAGCCCATTTCACATTTAGTGCTTCTGGAGCCAAGCTAGCCCTGTGCCGGGCCAGTCCAAAGCCAGCAGTGTCACGGCTCATGAAAACACTGCCGTGGCGAGTGGCTGTGTCAGGAGGATGACGGTTCACGGTTACAGCTGGCTGGCTAGCTGGCTGACTGGCTTCATTCTGACCTCCAGGGCAATGAATCACATTCACACATCCGCCATCTTGTGGTCCAGTCAACAACACTAACGTGGAAAAAAAATAATAAAAAAAATAATAATAATAAAGCCTGACTTCATGTATTTTGTGCAGCAAAAATGCACAGTAATCCACCGAGGACAGATCAGAAATTCCTATAGATGCCGTCAAAGTAAAGACACATGAATGTCGTCAACACTCTATCAGCACTAACCTATAAGAGTGCTAAAACACAACGTGGATTGGTTCTCTTATATAACAACAGCGTAGACACAATCTTAGCTCTGGGCATATCTCTATAAATGAAAGAGTTATGTAAGGGATTTCTGCTCCTCAGACTATTTCCCAGAGTGTGACATGAGCGATATGCTTTGATTTCATCATCATATTGAAACTGTAGCATTCTTCAGATGGGCTTGACAGGAGATAAGCACAAATAATACCCACCTCTGTGTCTTTGCATTTCCTCTGCCACCGCACCGGATTCCGTGCTACAGCATGCAGTGGCTCATTGAGCTATAATCCCCCTCCACTGACAGTCTATCCTCAGTCGATGCATCTTTAACCAGTGAGAAATTCCTAGAATCCATTTGACCTCTGCTCGGGAGCAATGATTAGTCCTGAAGAAGTGGCAGAATGGCATATAATAAGGTCTGATGGCACAGATGAAGTGGTAGCTGGGTAGGATTGCTCAGAGCAGGTTAACTTGCCGGGGGTTTAAGTGAATTTGGCACTTCCGGCAACCCATCAAAGACAAAGGGAAGGACAGCTTGCCTCTACTTCCGATCCTGCCTTTTCAGAGGGAAGAGTAGCTTCCACTCTCAGCCTCTGCTGGGCTTCCATCCAACACGAATCAGACGAGCCTTGTACTTGGGCCTCGTGCAAATCCAAAGCGGAGCTGGATCCTTGCTGTGAGCTGTAAATGAAAAGCCAAATATTGGCTTCTAATTGAAGACAGCAGTTGCCTGTGTGCACAGGCACCCCCGCGGAAAAACACACTAGGACACTAAGAAGCCACTTTGCCTCTTGATCTTCTCTCTTTCTCTTGCATCTTTTTATAATCGAGCAAAGCGGGGGGAAAAAAAAGATAGAAATGTGAGTGATGTGAGTGTCGACTGCAAAAACAAACGCTAGAAGTGATTAAATGGTACATAATGTACCTGAAACAAAAGCCGACTGTATTTCATGTCTTAGCCTCACTACTTTTCCATACCTATTCCATATACAGGCCAACAGCACAATGAGAGAAGCAGAGGAGAGCAGGGTGTACCTATAAAATTCCTAAAAGGAAATTCAGTGTGTCTGTAATTGAATACAGACATCTGAGCCGTGACATGAGGAATCCAAGCTGCGGATGTGATAAACGTGCCTCGCCTCCCGTTTTTCCAGCCACCATCAATCATCACACATGATCACAGTGACCAGGGTTAACGTCCATTCCAGCTCAGTAGGAGCCAATCAGCAAAAGCGCAGAGATATCAGGATGGAAGATACAAGGAAGACCGAAAACAAAAGGGAGGAAAATGAGCAGATGTTGAAAGTGGAAAAACAGATGACAGCATGTTGTCGCTGGCCAGAAGGATGGAAGAGTTACCTACTTTCTTTAACTTTAAATATTCAAATGTATTCAAATAGGCGTGGGGTCTGAATGCAGCTGGAAAAATCTATTTGAAGTCAACAGCAAACATGTAGTGATAATAATTAAACAAGGCATAACAATGCACAGCGACGTAGTGAGAGCGCCGAGAAACCCTGAAAAATATTCCTCATCCAGATGAGTCCTGACAGTATTGTTTTAAAGGGCTTTCTAGTTAGGTGCCTGAGAAAGGTCAGTGAAACATCAGTTATAACATCATGAGGAGTTTTTAAAACTTGCTAATGCCTTGAAACCTATGAGCACTTACAGGAATGATGTGGCTAAACGAGCCTGCTCATGCTGTAGGACACCCAACGTGGACTACTCTGCTTTCACAACCTTCCTTTTTCCCTTTTTTTGTTTATTATGAACCCCTCGAAATCAATCCAAGCTGTACGCTTATTGACGTATAGCTGCTTTGAGGTGAAGCTGAAAGGACAGAGTGTTCACGAAGAGGTGAGTATCACAAATCAAATTCCAAGTCCAGTGTTTATCAGTAGTTCTGCTTCAATCATGTGACTATGGTTATAGTTTGTTTCCAGCTTCATGTGAGCCTTTTACGTCCTAAAAGACCAGAGGAGTGTTTAAAGTGCTTCTAAGCAAATTGTAAGTAAGATCAATTTCTGTTTGTCACACAGCTGATTTGTCACCTAAATCAATAGACTAAAGTCTATTTGCCTTTTTGATACAAGAAGCAGGGAGATGCTGACTTCTGTGTTGCCCGTAAAAAAGACATAACCTGTTTCACTTTGCTAACATAAACACTGACCGAATACACACAGTGGCGTACACCCCCACAGTCACTGCTTTCGCCAAAAGCAACCAGAGACAAACGAGTATCCAATTCACTTCTAAAGCAGACTTGAGGCTACATTGTGTTTAGAGAGGGATCAGACTACATTTACCATCCAAATGTACACATGACACTGGGGGAGTGGCATAAACCGTCCATAGCCATTGTTTCATTTTGGTTGTCAGCAGACAGTTTATGCCAGGTCAGTCACAGGACACCACGGAACTCCATTTCTCAAATACGTGGCATGGTAGAGCCTTTATTTATTTATTTCGTCCCAGAAAGGGAGAGTGGGAGGTTACACAATGTCTGAACCCAGAATTGCCAGAATTTGGCCCTTTTTCTTTTTGCCTGCATGCTGCAAACTTAAACAAAGTTATTTTTCTTGCTTAGAGAACAAACTCTTTTTATCCAAGCTGTAATTGGCAGATATAAAATACAGCTCGGTTCTACAGCACGAAAGCCTAACAAATCCATTTTCTAAAACTCACCAGAGCCTTATGTTATAGACCTACAATTTAAAAAAAAAAACAGCTTGTGAGTCAGAGTGAGAAAAGATACTTCTGATCAAACTCTGCTCCTACGGTTGAGGAGCGCTGCCTCTGAATTTAGTTGGGGATGATTTTCTATTTGCCAGTGAGACAATAAGGCAGATCTTTCTCAGAGATACCATGTCAACTATTTCAAAAGCGCTGTCAGTTCCCTCTCTCTCCTCCCCGGGGTGACAGAAAGGCAGGCTGAGGAGCATAATGGCTCCAATGCAAGAGATGAGAAAGATAAGATGGATTAAAACTGATGAAACACTACAAAGAGTCTCTTCTGTGCGATACTGTACAGCTACACCGGTGGTAAACATTGTTTGAGATGAAAGATCAAGTTGTGGACCTTTGTGATAAAGATATTAACGCTCCACAAACGTGTTTGAGATCTACAAAGATTTTAAATGTAATTAACCTTAATATGTTTTTGATTACAGAAATGTGATTCCACCTTTGTTGGGGGGCAAAGGGTTTTTAAAAAGAAAAGTATTTTATAAACTTCATCTGTCAGGCAGTGATGGGACAAAGAAACGCTGTGACAACTTTCATTCCTGGAGTTTTAAAGAAGATCAGCAATGTCACATAATAAAAAAAAAGTGAGTTCGAAGAGAAAGGCACTCACTGTAAATGTCAGTGAGGTGGTGGAGGCAGGGGTAATAAGACACAAGGAGCACCAGTCACACGGGCTAAACTGTGCACTGGTGTGTCCCTGTCAGACCAGTTCAAGCTGCGGACAGAAGCTGTATTATAGAGCGGCGGGCATGGCCAAGAGGAAGAACAATAGCCCCTGTGTGGCGGACCCTCCGGAGCATCCTAACAGCTGGGAGATAGGAGGTCTGTCTGTGGCTCCACTAAATGGCACGTAAACAGGCAGTGCACGCTGCGCACGCACTCTCATTTCTGCCCTCTGTCTTTCTCAGAAGCCACGGTCCACCTTCCACCCACCTCCCTCTCATGCCAGGCAGCCATCACTCAGTTTAACTCCCGTCCTTTTCTCTCTCCACTTTCATTATGCCCTCTGTTACCCAGTGTCCTCCTGTTACCTCTCTCTACTTCAGAGGAGAAAGACAAAAGAGAACAAGAGATATTCTTTGCTAGTATGAGAGAGACAGAAACTGGCAGAGGATCAGAGTAATGTCAACAAATGAGAGAGGTCCAAAAGCCCCCACAGGAGGCGTGCCAAAGCTGCTCTACCACGAGGGCCTCAGAAACACACAGGGAAGCATGAGGAGTGCAAACCAAGCGAGAATGCCATCTTGCTGTAATAAGTACACTAACAGCATGAGATAAAAAAAAGCCAAAAATATTGTGTTATTTTATCTTCTGCAAACCTGTACCTGTACCTTTACAAAATGCACATCACAAGGTTAAAATATAATATTCACCATTTCATTAAAAGACTGTCTGGTAAAGAATTAGAACTGGATTATTTTCGAACTTTAAATCATTATGATAAAGCAAATATTCTTAATTCAAGATCGTTCTGAACAGCTGTAGTATAAAACCTGGCAAACAGCTTCTACTCAGTCACGTGACAGCACAGATACCGCTGTTGTGGACTGATAAATTTAACAGCTGTGAGGCCCCTCAGACTCCATCATGGAAATCACAGCCATACAAGCAGTGTATTGTCATAATAATTAATTTCCTGAAATGACAGGCTTTCACATTAACTGGTTATCATCATTTTCTTGATGTCGGTCTATTGTAATAATCACATCTAAAGAAAATCTCATCTTTTATGCAGGCTTTCTTCATGTCATGTTCCAGAGTGCAAAGCTGGATCTCTACATTGAATTTAAGATTTTCCTATTAGTTAAAATTGACGTGATGTAAAAGACTTTAATAAAATGAGACAACAAATAGTTGCTATAAACACACCATAGGGAGATTTTTCTCTATCATCACTATTGATTGGATAAAAGAAGCTCATAAGTATAGCATGGGGAGCTCAGTCCTCTTAGGCTTTCATGCATCATTATTACATTGGAATATGATTTGAATACAGCGAAGCCAAAGAGTACAGTCAACAGCAGCAGCAGCAGCAGCAGCAGCAGCAGCAGTAGAGAGAAAGCAGCACAGACAATTTTATCAATGGCTTTGCAGCTAATTCATTCATGCTCTTACTATTTTTACTGTATGGATGTGCTGCTTGCTTTTCTGCAAACAGGAGTCGCCTGCAGCATCCTGAGATTCGGTCCATATTGCAGAAAACATGGTCACTTCAATGACTTGTAAGGCCAATACCATGCATGACCACATGAGCTCACATATCCATGCATGCACTGCAAGGGGAAATCTTCCATGCTGTCACCATATATCAGAACCACTGTATTGCACAACAGTATGCAGTGAAAACGACCTTTTTTTTTAAATCCCCTTGCCCACTTTTCTTGTTGCACTTGAAGTAGTACAAAGAAGGTTTCGGATTTCACAAAGCATGATGTTCACTGGCCTTGAAGGCTACCATCCCCCATGACTGCAAAACCCAGCTTGGCTGGAACAGACCCCAGCCCCTTCCCTCGCAGAGTCAAAGCATTCTTACCGGGGAGATTCATTGGTACAGTTAATCACACACCGTGGAGCCGTGAAACTCCACGACCCAGCGAGGAGATAAAAGATGGCCAACGCGTGTTCTTCCTCTTCTTCTTTTTTCCCCCCTCTATCTCTCTCTCTCTCTGTTAGATAATTTGAGAGACACTGCAAATATTTGCTCTCCGGGTTTCTCACCAGCATGATATTCTTACGGAATATGTCAAGACGCTGCAGCGGGGAGCGCATGCAGATGTGCAGCTGCAATATATCATCAGCCTCGCCATCATCACCATCATCATCATAATCATTACTACAAATAAATCCCCTTTTTATTGATCGCATTAAAGGAAGACTTGTCCGGATGTGAACAACTCGGGAATGCTGTCACCTGTACCCTGGGTTAGTGTAGGAGTCAGTGATGGCCGGACAGTGTTGAATTACCGTCAGGAGTCTAGTTTGAGTCCTGTTTTCTAACGCGGTTTACAGCAGCAAGCTGACATGCAATGACCGTTAACGCTATTAAAGTCACGTTTATAAGTAATTAAAGAAAACAACAACACATAATTTAACTATGATTAATATTAATGTTATTACCTGATAGTTTTTTTGCAAATCTCCCCTTATTTCCTTTTCATCCTTATTGAGCAGCAGAGCTTGGCAGCATGTTCCAGAATTTAAATCCCCGGCTCGGATCCATGGTTGTTTCTCATATCAAATGTTCTCCTGCTGGAAGAGGCGGCGGCGGCGGAGGAGGAGGCGAACCCAGCCACTTTCTCCACAAAGGGATTCTCCGCTTCGATGTTTCCAAAACTGGAGCAAAATCAGCCCCCGTTCAGCCCGCAGCAGGTTTACATGCGGAAATAACTCTTAACTAGATTCCCCCTCGCCCGACGTCTGCTTTCTTTAAAACGATACCCGCCTTAAATTAGGATTATTTTAAAGAAAACGTCCCCGTCGCGATAGGAGATAATGGTACGTACCACTCTATTGTTGGCGCGCGCGAGAGCGTCCCATGCTGATGTGTACTCGCGGGGAGGCTGGAGGAGATCCACGCTCCGTGTACTGGATGATAAACAGTCACATTATGCAGTCCCGTCACTTTTATTTCATTATATTAAGCCCCACTAAGCTTACAAATCATCAATTCTAACTTCATCAGTGTCTGTTACTCCATTTCCGCTTGATACAGCAGTTTTAGAGTAAGCAGTTAGAGTGCGCTCGTGCATTGATTATTTCGTTTTTTTCTGTTTTAGTATAGAAATAATTATCATAAAAGTAGATACAAAGAGTGCGTGGTGTCGGATAAACAAAACAATACAGTGAAATAGTAGAAAGATATTACATTTTTTGTATTTTAGTGTGTGATCCGAATTACTTGAGGACTGAAGATGTTATCCTCACTTGCACACACATACACACAGTTGAAGTCTGGCCTGCCAGCGCACAACAAAAATAAAAAATATAGAACTATAAGGCAAACTAATATAAAAACGTTAATCACAATAGGTATTTGCTAACAAACTTAAATAATGAAAACGAAATTGGATATCATGACTGTGTGTGGGTAAAAAAAATAGAAATAGGATTTTTTTATGCATTTAAGTATGTATTGAAGATGTTTATTGTCATCTGCACCGACTCTCAAGTTTCACAGCAGACAATGAAACTTTCATTTGTGGCCTGACAGCTTACGACAAATATGTAAGTCAAATAATTTGAAAACAGGACAAAGTACAAACAGAAAAAAAGAGAAAATTAATAACATGGGTGATGAAAATAAGTAATTGTGAGAAGGTTCAAAATTATGAAAATAGTGGAGGTGAAGTTAAAGCTCTTTATTGTCTTTTCCTTTAAACAACATGATGCACAGTTTAGCACCTCAAGTAATCCACAGTACATTTAAGACAACAAGAAAGCACATTTAAGCAGTGGTGGGCCATCAGGCAAAGCCTTCTCTGCTGGCCTAAAAGTATATCTGAATTACAGATTGATGTAAATTATATTTTGTCCATGAATACTTACTAAATGATTCCAAATGGTATGTTCTGGTTCCTTTCACAATCTTCCCGTGGTTGCGCTGCTTCCAGACGTGTTTTTTTTCATATTAAATCATTTAACCAATCAGATTTCAGGCATCATCTGTTGCTAGGGTAAAAGAAATCTGCCTGAGGTCTTCACTGTCCGTTCTGATAGCCCAGTAAAGTAAAGTAAAGTAAAGTAAAGTAAAGTAAAGTAAAGTAAAGTAAAGTAAAGTGTCAAACAGACAGTTGCTTCAACCAATCAGATTTCGAGTTGGCGACTCAGCGCCTTCTAGCCAGCCTACACTAACAGCGGATCCAGGCTTTCTGATTTACATTCACCAAGAGATACAGTAGGTGGCGGTATGCACCTAAGTTGTTGGTCGCCTACCGCAATTATTCCAAGGAAGAAGAAGACGAAGCAGAAGAAGGTCTGAAGAGAATTAAAACTTACGCCAGAAATACCACAGGTAAAGCTGGACTTTCAGCCCTGGCTTTGATGGCAATGGAGAAGGATCTGCTGATTGAACTGAAACGCACGGATAATCTATATGACAGAGTAAATGAACTATTTTTGAGGAAGGAAAGGAGGATGGATTTTGTTTACAAATAATCGGGATTTTGGTGAGTAAAATGTTCCTCTTTTCCTAAATAATATTGCTGTTTTATTAAGTTGATGCTTACTGTATGTGCACAGATGTAATAGGAGACTTGTGCACTTCAGCAAAGGCATTTACTGTGGCTGCACAAGTATCTATCTGCTGTGCAAAAACTCTTTATATGCATGTCTGTATAATACGATATTTTTTTATAGACATAAAATAGCTATTGAGGGGTGGATTGGTTCAGACGAATCTGTTCTGAAGGCCTTAGTGTGAAATGCACGGTCCGCCACTGCATTTAAGACAACATTATTCTGTATATTCAAGTGTGATATAACTACATACTGTTACATTCAAGAGTGGTGCCTTATTGACAAGCATTGCATGCAGATTTCATGCCAATCACAAGTTCTGTATGTCAATCAAGTCAGAATGTTGGATACTGGGGGTGATGGTTAAAACAGCATAGAAGATGTGCATCAGTCTATTTGTCCTTGTCTTGAGTGTCCTTTACCCTTTTTTCTGAGGGTAAGGGTGAAAACAGGGAATGTCCAGGGTGTCTGCTGTCCTCAGAAATGATCCTGCATGGCTTTCTTTTCCATTTTTTTAGCTTATGTTTCTGTGAGTGTAGTCAGTGATAGGCTCTGCCTCCCTCACCACTCTGCAGGTTCCCTCTGATTATGATGATTGGGTTAAAAAAAAATTAGAACAACTGCTTATAAAAAACAAACGTCCTAAATCATACCAAAAAAGTATATGTAATTATATGTATGTATATATATATATATATATATATATATATACTTATAAGTATAATTAAATAAGCCATACGCTTGTTTTATCTATAGATGAAACGGTGTAAAATCTTGTGTAATTTTTTTTACCAGTGATTTTATAAAGTTTCACCGGAAGTCCCGCCCTCCTGCTTCCGGTCAGATCACAACATCCAACATGTCTGCCGTCATGTCTTCCCTCGTTTCGTACGGGAGCGATTCGGACTCCGACAATGACTCCGGCTCTGATTCCGGAGCAGAAAAAGTGCAGTCGGTGGAATCGGACGCTACGGCGCACCTCAAACCTTTACAGCCCGGAAAAACCATGTCTTTGGCTGTTCTGAATTCGGCCCCGGAGGTCGCTGTTAAGGTAAGCTAATACAAGCTAGCACTCGCGTTAGCTGCTTGATAGTACGCTAATTTAAGTTTGATTTAAGTGTGTTTTCTAATAAATGCGTCTCACTTCTTGTCAGTTTAATCTGAACTCGCTCGTGTACCCCAGTTAATATCAAAGTTCACATATTTTACCATGAGCTTCAAATGTGGTGTACATTGAACTGGCGCTAAATTTTCAGACGTTGACAATCCCAAATAGTTTCTGTTTGTATTATCATCTGCCGCATTAAAGTTTGGCTGTGGACATATCAGCTAGTACGGACATTGCATATCATACACAAACTACTAAAACAAATCTGTTAATTACTTTTTAATTTATAGGATAGGCATGAATAACGCCCCAGCTTCAGCCTATTCCCCCCCCCCCCCCCCCAAAAGTCATTTAACGTGATCTGTAATTTGTTGTTTGTGCTGTTTATGTGTTGAACTGTGACCAGAAATAAACCATTAATTCATTCATCATTTCCGTCTTTTCGCCAGGAGTCTGTTGAGACTGGCACACACCTGGATCCTTCACTGAAAGAAGTCTCATATAACCCAACGTATGAAACCATGTTTGCTCCTGAGGTGAGTTTGAATATAAAACATTCCACTGGTTCATTGAACAGATACTGCCAACACAGGCTTGTTTGAGCTGAGTGATGCTGCTTTCTCATATTTGCTGTAAACATCCCAAATATTTCATACAAAGTTTATCAGTTTTATTGTAAAGCACAGTGTGCACGTTAAATAAATTCTTAATACCTAAGCTTCAGTCTCTGCACTAGCTGCCCGAGTGTGACAGGTTTAATTTCAAAATGTTACTTCTCGTTCATAAAGCTTTGAATGATTTTGGACCTCAATACATCTCATGTTTACTTGAAGTATATGAAACATGCGAGTCAGAAGAAACAAGGCTGAACCAGCTTTTGATCCAATCCTTCTCACCTGTGGATGAAACTTTTTGAACACTTGACGACTGCTGAGTCTGACACACTCACTTCAAACACTCTTATTTACTCAGACTTGCCATTAAGTAAAATATTTGACTTTATATTACCTGTATTTTAATAATCTTTTTGCCTTATTTATTCTGCTTTTCATGCCTACAAACTGGTGACAAACAACTAATTTAAACTGACAGATGAAACAGAAATAATAGTCATGAGGATGAAGGAACTTAAGGCAGTATGTAACCCTTCATCTGTCTCGGGATATTGATAAAACATGTCTAAAACTGAGGCGTGTAGTTTATGTAGTCGTATAAAAAGGAATTTGAGTTTGAATTTTAACATTTTAACTCTCACTTGAACTCTCACAACTTGTTCAATTATCCACCAGTTAGATATACTGTAAAACCTTTATGTTTCTCTATAAGATGGTTAGATATTTTGTGGCCCAAGTGTTTGATTTTATAAAGGAAGAAAGAATAAAAAGTCATAAACACTTTAGACACTTTAAAAAAAAATTAACAGTGTAATAATAATCAACTCTGAGGTTTAGATTTTTTTTTTTTTTTTTAAATGATTAGTCTTTGATTCATTTGATTTGAATTGATGGATTGCGCTAGATTGATTCTCCAGTCATTCTTCATCCACCTGAGGAAAAAAAGTTGTGTTTATATATGTTTTTTTTTCTCCCATGTAACTTCTGTTTAAGCAGAATGCTGTTATTAAGGCTTATTTTATTGCTTATAAATTAAGTGACACACCAGCTAGAAAAAACATTGTTTTGTAGCTGTGAGTAAATGTTAGTCACATGACTGATGTTGTATTGCTTCTTCTTAGTTTGGACCAACAAACCCTTTTAGAAGCCAGCAAATGGCTGCTCCCAGGAACATGCTGTCTGGCTACGCAGAACCTGCCCATGTCAACGACTTCATGTTTGAACAGCAGAGGAGGACCTTCTCCACTTTTGGTAAGTTCGTCTACAGTTTCTGTGATGAATGTCAATTTATCAGTCATCTTATAATTCCACTTCCTCCTCTGTTAGGTTACGCTTTAGATCCGTCTGTCGACACGCATCAAGCAGGCTCTTATAGCTACATTGGTGCAGTGGATGAGGCTGAGAAAAATAAAGGTAATTATTGTTACAGATGAGATATTCTCCTCTGAATGTCTACATTCAATAGTTTAACCTTTAAAAAAATGTCAGAATTCATTGAAAGCGTTATTACTCGTTCTTTAGGCTTGACGGTGTTTGAGAGCGGTGGCAAAAAGCCAGAGAAAAGGAAAAAGGTCAAAGGCGGAGATGCAGGAGAAATCGACAATTTCCTTGGACCTTGGGCCAAATACGTTGATGAGAAGGATGTTGCCAAGCCAACAGAGGTAATGCTTTCTGCAATATGTGACATTAACTTAACGGCCTGGTCACAATCAACATTGACTCCAGGTGGACAGCAGACTAAAAAATTCAGCCTCAACAAACTGTGCCAATTTTTATTTTCACTATACTACAGTTTTCGAGCAATCAGATGCAAAAAAATTCATCCAGTAATCTTATTTGGTAGTAAAATGGTGATCAGTTAAAGATGTCGAGGTAAAATGGGGTATGGACTCTACATTAGCATGACTTGGATAGCATAACAAGACTTAAAACAGATGAAGAGCATCACTACAACTTAATAAACTCAGTTGTTTGTTTAATTTAGTAAAATATATGAACAGAACTCTGCTTTATTGCCCATCAAATGACCACAAAAGACTCTATAACGTGCAAATGTGATGAAATATGTGGAAAATAAATTATCTTTTCTGCAAACTTAATATAAATGTCTGCACATACAATTTGCACATTGCTGGATTGCTGTAATTTATGTTTCTTAACTGATTTGTATAAAATGAACAACAACAACTGCATTATTTCTGAAATCTTGACACTCAGAAGTTTGTAAAACGTCCTGTCGGGCCGATGAATCGGCCAATCTGATGAATCGGTCGACCTCTAACTGGTAGTGCAGTGAAATAACATAAAGTCACTGAAATTGTTGTTTAAATTATCTGGCAATTACCATTACCAAATTTACCAAATGAGAATTTTCCCGTAGCATTATGCGAGTTATTCAAAAAGAGGAATTTTGGAATTCAAAGTCCTTGCTTCGATTCTCTGCGTTAGTTTTCTGTGGGTAAAAGATGTACTTTTAGGCAAATATGTTGTCTTGAGAGTTGTAGATAAATACACCCCTTTTCAACATGCTCACATGTTCCAATAATATCAAGAATTTCAACTTCTAAGTGGAATAACAAAATGCGAGGGTATGGACACTACATGGGGTACGGACACTACAATTGCAAACAACAGATCCCATTTGCAACTGTTGTAATATTAATTGTGTGCACTATATCCACAACATTTCATCATTCAAATAGTGCTACCCAGGTATATAAAATAGAACATTCAGCTCAAGCCAAATACATAGTAGGAATGAGGAACTGGATAGGGGTACGGACACTACCGGAAATTCTGGACATCGAGATACTATATTAGTTCAGCCTTTGTAACTTCATAGATAGTATATTGCGGATGCTATTTTTGGTCAGAAACTGATCCAATACCATAATAGATATGTTTTAGACATGGCCTTGGCTTATATTGTGCTTATTTAAAAAAATAAGTCTCCATTAAGTCAAAAATCAGCTGAAATAGAGAAATATATAACGAGTTGAGCTTCCAGCTTCGCGGAACACAGCTCGGCCCCCACAGCTCGAATTTGCACGAAACAACCTGCAAAATAAAAGTAATCACATCCATTATCAAAAAACATCACAGTATTTCAATATATTTCTGATTTCCTTTGAAAATGAAGCTCCTAAAATTCAAACAATCTTGTTTTGACCAGATATAACGCCCTTTTTTCTACAAAAAACCTTACATCAAATCGTCTTGGCGAAGATGATCAATGAAACATGCAGAAATAAATGCATGTTGTTGTTTCAGTAAGCCATTGGCTGTCCAAACACACTCTCAAATGCATTCAAACACTAGCCTACACCACATTAGAAGACAATAACAACACACACAATACATTTCACAGGAAGATTGTGACCAGGCCGTTAACATGGCTGCTTTAATGCTTCACTGACCTGCTACTTTGTAAGTTCGTAAAGCATGAAAAAGCCCAGAGTGAGGGATAGTATAATCATTCCCCTTTGCCTTAGGAAGTGCTTCTGTGATTGAGTCTCTTCAGCTTTGCTCTGTCTATCTCAGTGATTGATGAAATGTTTAGTAATCGTCTGTGTTGATGCGTTTTACCGTACAGGAGGAGCAGAAGGAGCTGGATGAGATCACAGCCAAGAGACAGAAGAAGGGACGCAACGAGGAAGAAGCTCCTGCAGAAGAGAAAACCATCCTTCATGGTACAGTCAGTTTCTTTTTATATACCCTGACAGGAGCACTTTGTGAAATCATTGAAAATTAATAGTGCCATGATTGTTGTAACTTTCCAGATTAAGTCATAACACTCTCCATTTAATCTGTTAAGATTTGTTTTGACATTTCACATGATATTTCTTCATTAAGTTGTCGTAGAATTGTGAATGTTTCTAATATAAAGAAGTTCTCACATGCGCGTGTCTTGTTGAAGTTTACAGTGTTTAAGCTCCTGTCTCTGTTCCTTTTGAGCAGAGGCTTGAGTTCTATTAGACACTCAGGGAAAAAAATGGAAAGGTAAGTAATTTATTGTAAAAACAACACATCACATTTTGTCGTGTGTTCTCTCTTCAGTCAAAGACATGTACGACTACCAGGGCAGGTCCTACCTTCATGCCCCGCAGGATGTGGGCGTAAACCTGCGTACTGCCGATGCTCCAGACAAGTGTTACCTGCCGAAGAAGCAGATCCATGTCTGGTCCGGACACACCAAGGTCAGTGTTCAGAAGATTTAGGCCATTTCAGCATTTTAAACTAGACAAATTTGTTGTGAAGCAATTGTGCTGCATAAAGCATTTTCCATGTTGGCTTTCTTGATTGTAAGGGGTGTATGCCATTGTTTTTTTTTCCATTAAAAAAAAAAAACATGTTTAGAAAAGAAGAGCAATAGTCTTGTGTATAAAGGAAGAATATTCTGTTACTGAGCCCTTGTCAGAAGTTTTGAGGCAATCAGTAAAAGCCTTCCAGATATTTTGGAATAAATTGATAGCATAGCCACGCGGTGACTGCCTGTCCCTGACACTTCCAAGATTATTCTGTTTCATTGAAAACAATGTCTGTAATTCAGATCTAAAGGCAAACACTGGGTTATTCCAAGCGAGATCTGATTCAACCCTCAGATCCGCCTGCGTGCTCCAGGGACAGAAAACTCACTCAAGTTTTAAATTGGCTCCTATCCCCCTTGTGCAGAAAGTTACAGTCTTCGGAGTCTAATTTGAAATACAAAGAGGTTTGAAAAGATAATAAGCGCGGGGAAGTGCTGATGTCGAGATAATAGCTGGAGAAGGGCCGGTGGTGTCATCAAAGTTTTGCGACTCTTTTTGGAGAAAGTTTGGCGCCTTGTGGAAAATGGCGGAACGTTCTGTCACTGACACGGCCCAGCCTGCACAGGCACCGTCTTTCACGATTGTAATGTGCTTCAGCGGATGTGTCTCCTTCCAAACTGAACCCACAATAACTGCCGGGGCATGTCCGAGTAATAATACAGGGACAGCGGCGGTGCAGTGCAGCTTTGCACAGAACATTCAAGTTGATGTAGAAGAAATTCACAGTTATGCAGATCTTCAGAAATTGTTGCCAAGACAGGTATTCTTATAATAACAAAATGCATGTTGTGATCATTTGTCCTGTCTCTGGTTGACTTTCAGGGCGTCAGTGCCATCCGGCTGTTTCCCAAATCTGGTCATCTGCTGCTCTCCTCCTCCATGGATTGTAAGATCAAGGTAATCACAGCTCATGCATATATTTATATATTTTGTTGGCGATTTGCTTGATCATTTTACAATGAATTATCTATTCAGTTCGAGCTTTGGATTTTAGTGTTTTATAAAAGTGTGTTTGAAAATTCAGAATGAACTTTTAAGGTAAGCACAGTGTGGTGTGTTTTATCAACCAAAATACAAACTAGGAAGCCAGGAAATAATCCCAACTACTCATGACCAAGACCGATGTAGACTTTGAATATTTTTTGTATTTTCCCTGGCTCCATTCTCTGTTCACATGTTCATTTTCTCCACAGCTATGGGAAGTGTACAGTGAGAGGAGGTGCATTCGGACATTCATCGGTAAGAGTACTCCCTCAACCTGAAATACATATGAACGTTTTTTAAAAAAATGAAGTTTTTATTGCTAAATATTATGCTGTATATTTTGCTAATCATGCTGAAAGCTTTTCTGATGAACAATGGCTCATCAGCCAACATGCTGACATGAAATATATGCTGGAGGTCTGTAATGGGCTCGGCCTTTTGGGAAACACTCAGCAGTGACAAAACTGTGAGCTCAGCGTTACCGAAACACTAACGACACCTCTGCTGACCGCCGGAAAAAAGTGAGGGGCTTGTTTTTTGGTTGTTTTTCTTTATTTATATATCTATTTATTGAAATATGTCGGGTCCGGGGGGGGGGGGGGGGGGGGGGGGGGCTAATACATGCAGCACGGTGTCACGGCTCTTCCCAGAGACGGCACACTGTCAGAATAGAGATTGTTTGCAGCTGTGGTTCTGCCTGTCAGCTCCTTCACCAGCGATGCATAATTCAGCAGTACAGGGGCCGAGGGGGACGAGGGGGCAGGGGGGGGGGGGGGGGGGGGGGGGCAGCAGACGTGGACAGGAGCTGGAGTACAGCAGGAGGAAACCACCGTTTAGCAGGAAGTGAACTGACACAGAGTCAGAGACTCTGAAGAAACAGTTTAAAATTATATATGTTAAAAGAGACCAAAAAGTTGGCTTCATTTCAAAGAGAATATCGAAACTTTCACATTGTTGTAGCTTGACTCTCATTGGTGGTTCGTTGAAATCTCCATTTTGTTTGTTCTGATCTGACGTGTTTACATTTAAAACAGATCCCCCCCCCCCCCCAATTTTCACAAGGCTCTTACTGGCTTGGTTTTGCATCCATGAATATCTTTGCATATTTATATGTTTTACCATTCTTCTTTATTCTTTTTTTTTTTTTTTTTTTTTTTTTGCGAGGACCTGTTCTGGTACAGACAGTTCATATTTACTTATCGCGTGTCCTGCTTTCCGTTAGTTGCCGTAGCCGTAATATGTTTTTGTTTCTCCCCACATTCATCATCGCAGCCTCCCATCACCTTTGCTTGTTGCGTGTCGGGATCTAGAAGGCATTATGGCAGCCACTTGGCCTCAGTGGGCTCTGTTATCGCCGTGGTAACAGTGGAGCCCTGATAAAAAGCTGGTCTTAACAAGTGGGAGCGTCTTGTGTGCACCGAGCCCACCGGGACCCCGCATCACCTACACAGTGTGAGGAGGAAAGCCGCAGGGTTGCTTACACTGGGATTAGAAAGAGAATAAGAAGGTGGAGAACAGTTGAGGCGGATGGAGCATGATTTTTTTTTTTCCCCTCCTCCCTTCATCTTTCTTGTGAATCTCATTTATAGGTTACATTTCTCATGTCACCCACTTCATCTGTGTTCTTAAGCTTCCCTTATTTCCCTAAACCAGATTTGTTATTCCTCAGATTAATTGGGACAAGTGGATTAAGTGGACTTAAATGAATTGCCTAAAGAGAATATAGAAAGTGTGTTTTGGTGCAGCTATTGATTAAGTTTGTTTGTGCCCTGTGTTCAATCTTCCCCCTGCTACAGGGCACAGCAAAGCCGTGCGAGACATTTGCTTCAACAACACGGGGACGCAGTTCCTCAGCGCCGGGTACGACCGCTACCTCAAACTGTGGGACTCAGAAACAGGTTGGTTCTTCCGCTGACGTTCACGCTGCTTTTTTGAAGTGACTGATTTGCTTTTAAATGCATCATTCTCAGAGAAGCACAGCGGGTTAAGAATTCAATGTGAAGCCCTCGTCGGTGCTTCTCCTACATTGTAATTCAAACTGAAATTAATTAGTTGGATAAATGGGTAGATAAATCAGGAATGATTCCATTTTAATTGATTCCTGCTCTTTTTTTCCTATAAAGGCTAAAATCTCGAAATGTGGGAAAATCAGATTTTGAGGCAATGTTAAAAAGGGCATAGTTTTACTCATTTCGGCACAATAACAAGGAAATATCTACATTCAATTTCTAGATGGTTAATGGCAGAATAATCAGTCACTTTTTGAATTTTGTCCATAAATATAACACCTGTTGTCATAGACATGTTGAGTGTCCGCCATAAGATGGATAATAGAACGTAATTTTGTTGGTTGTCAGTAGTGTAACCTTTCTCATTGAAGTATTGGCGAACTTTGTTGAAACATGCTGATTTTAATTCCATTCGGTTTACCCCCTGTCTATCCCATTTATCACTCTTCATTTCCACCCATTCCAGTTGGAGAATGCCCCTCCAGCAGGGGGCAGCGAAAACTTGAATCCCCACTCGCTGATAACACAAAGGAAACATCCTAATTTCCTTTCGTGATATGAAGAAATGAAGAAGAATGCATTGCTTTCTTTTCTTATTACCGGTTGTAATTTGTAGCTGCAGGATTGTTTTCTCACATCTGGCGGTTTATTCATATTTCTCTCAAGTTCCAGAGAACACGCCATGCAAATTTCCTTGGTTAAAAGCTTTCATCACAACCTATCAGGCCACTTAGTGCTTCAGTCATCATGGTTTCCTGCTTCCTCTGCGGTAGACGCGAAGTGCATCGCTCTGCAGCGCTTCACCTCCGCTCAGATGGACACAATGAAATACATCATTTTCTGGATTCCAGTCGAGCGGCCGCCACCTGCGGGGATGGAGCGCACGAGCGTCACGTTGCGTCGCCTTTTAAAATTTCCCCCGTGCCTCTCCCGCGAAGCCGCCGCGGATTTATTCTGGTGCCCTGACTTCCAATTCTGCCTCCGTCCACAGGCCAGTGTATCTCCCGCTTCACCAACCGGAAGGTCCCGTACTGCGTCAAGTTCAACCCTGACGAGGACAAACAGAACCTCTTTGTGGCCGGCATGTCGGATAAGAAGATTGTTCAGGTAAGCCCCCCCCCCCCCAATTGTGAGCAGCCCCGCCTTGTTGACCGAGCAGTTTGCACACGTGACATTTCCCTCGTATTCTCGGCGCCCACAGGACCATGAAATACATTCCCGCCTCATCCTCCGGCACACAGGGTGTGTAATTGTGTGCGGGAGGTTCGGTGGCTGACAGGACTGGAGCAAGTCATTAATCACATTCAGGATTAGTGTAGAAAATAAGCAAGAAGGAGGGAAAAAAAAATATTTGTGTTGGAAGTGGGAAATCCATAACTACCCCTGTTAAACAATTTGAACATTTTTAAACAAGTAACCCCGACTTTTCACGTGTAACTTGGATTCCTGTCCAAAAACAAATAGAGGGTATTAGGATATGTTCTCTAATATGAAGCAGTTTTGGACACTAAAAATAAATATCTTGGGTATTTTATCTCATCCTGCAGTTGCAGATAGACCTAATATTTCTTCATGGTGTCTCCCTGTCTTGCCTTCTCGTGCGGTGCTGACAGTGGGACATCAGGACCGGCGAGGTGGTGCAGGAGTACGACCGCCACCTGGGAGCCGTCAACACCATCACCTTCGTGGATGAGAATCGCCGATTCGTCAGCACATCGGACGACAAGAGTCTTCGTGTTTGGGAATGGTAGGTACGCGCGGCTGCCTGGAACGCTGCTGTGACGAGGGGCAAACTGCCACTACGTCTCATAACTGGTGAACAATGGAAGCTTGTAGTAATCGAGCACAGAGTAACGTGTCTGACCCTCCAGTTTAACTGCTGCTCGAACCCTCGGTGCTGCTCTAAGACGATAACTTATTTGACATTTGTCAGTAAAGGATGCTGTGGAGAATTGAAGGCTTTTTTGAAAAAATATTTTCTATTGGAGTCCAACTGTTTGTGGTGGTGTTTTTCTCCCCTTTGTCAAATCTTCCCAGCTCTTCTTTTCGCTCTCGAGCATGTGAGATGGGCGGATTAACTGTTGATAAGTTTTTCACACAGATTTAGTTGAAGCCCAAGGACAGAATGTAATAGAGTGAGAACAACAAGGAGCCAAAGAGCCATTTCCCAAGAGTCTACTTTGTGCATTTGCTTTGGAGGGGAGTCTCCCACAGGCTTTTTCAGCGCAGCGTGGGAGTGAGCGAACAAGTGGTATGTGGGGTCGAGGAGTGGCTCCGAACGTCCCGCTTTCTCCCACGGATGCCACCTGGCAAGATCTGGCTGAGAGCTGCCACAGAGCAAACACTGGGCTAAATTTACCACAACAGTCTGAGGCAGTTTGGGGTTCTGTGTCTCGCAGGGATCCAACTATTAACCAATCCACAAGGCTGGGTGAGGGGATCCAGGGCTGCTATTGAACATTGTGAAGCAGCAAATGTCATGTCGTGAACGTCAACCTTTATTTTCCCACATGGGCTCATCTTTATTAGATGAGACTGCTTTATTTATACCCACAGTTGATCGCGAGGGAGTGAAGAGTTTGTTTATGAACTGGAGGGGAATCGCAATCAATGCAAAGAGACGTCTTTCAGTAAGCAGTGATGGTCCGGGAACAAGGTTTTGTTTTTTAGGTTTGATTTATTTTTAAATAAAAGGGAACGGGTTGTAGAAGGCAGGGAATAACATGGACGCTGGATTTTATTGAAATGAGATGGGATGAAGAGAAAACAGAGTTGCATTTCTGACTTTTTCCACAAAGCCTCCTACCTTCATAAATGTGGTTTTACACGCACACACACACACACTCACACTTGACTGACAATAATAACAGTAGCGCATCTGAATGTTGATGCTCAGGCACAACTTTTCAGTGTGGCTGATCTACACACTGGTCAATCTCTTCTCCTGTCACCAGTTTCTCTCCTGTTCATTTGTCTGCCAACACGGCCGTCTCTCGGCTCCAGCTGGTCCCCGTCACAAGAGGAGACGAGAGATGTGGATTTAGTTTAAGCAGATGAAATGAGTTCAGGGCGATTGCTCTTTAGCACGTACTTGATCCGAAGGCCCAGATGAAGGCCTGAGCACACATTAGTCACACTCATTCACTTTATTATGTGGCATATCCCTGAGGATTCAGGACATTGACGTTACTGACGGACCTGGACCTGGGTCCCTTTAAACAGAGACACATCACAAAGTTCATGCAGGTTTAAAGAGTACGGAGAGGATTCATAAAAATTTGGTTGCCGATATGGTCACAGGTCGTCATCACACATGTTCTTTTCAGCTGCGTCGGCTGGTTTACATACTTTAACAGTAATGGTGATGCTGTTGGTTTTTCCACTTCTGCTGTTTTCTTTGGAGTAAGCATTTTTGAGCCGGCATTAGCAGCTGCTCCAGTAAACAAACTGCAGCTTTGTGGATGTTTTCCTTTCGAGTTATTCTCGCTTAAAAGGCTGTAGAGCTTGTTTTCTCATCCAGTGTTCAGCCCATCTTTAAGCGTACTCACAGTCCTCTCTGCCTTTTCCAGGGACATCCCTGTGGACTTCAAGTACATCGCCGAGCCCAGCATGCACTCCATGCCAGCTGTGACTCTCTCTCCCAACGGTAAGCAGTCGAATTATGGCGAAACACTCAGAAACACACGGCCAGGCACACAGTGCAGAGGCCCCCCGGGAGCAGAAGCCTACATTACAGCATTGATGCAGATTCATGTTGGCCATTGCTCGGCAGAATAAAAACAAAGCAGGTTCGGTTTTGCCAATTACAATTGTGTGGAAGGATTTGCAAAACCAGTCATCAGATGCAGGCACGTGTTTGAACTCTCCATCAGCTGCATTAATCCCCGCTCATTGGCAGTCCTTTGTTTGTGGTGTGTTCCCACAGGTGATTAATGGAGAGAAAATGTGTTTTCTAACTGGAATGTTTGTGCTCTGGGTCTTTTACCTCCCGATCGATCCACTCCTGTTGTCAAACGTTTCTGTTTATTCGCACTGCTGTCAGGAAAACTGCCCCAAACATCGGGTCTGACCGTCTCTGCTAGATAGGGTGGTGAGGAATCCACACTCGGACACAGTGGCCTGGATTTCCACGCAGCACATGACCAGGATGAGCCGCCGGTTTTTTTCTTCTTCCCACTTTGATTTTTGCTTTTCACGTTCTCTCTATGCTCACCTCCCGTCTCGAGGCAGAGCCCACCTTTGTTCCAGCGTGGCGTGTTTCTCCTTGGTGTGAATAATGAAGGCCTCCTCAGCGGGCGCTTGTGGAGTTTTCTCTCAGGACCAAGTGGCTCTCAGGCCCACACAGCTTCACATCCTTGAAATTCGCTCCTTTTTTTTTTCCCCCTCACGCCCAGTCTCCTCCCATTCTTACATGGAAAACCTGTGAAATTAGTTGCTTGTTATTTTTATTCTCTACACTATAACCAATTTTAAGACAATATTTTTTTTCCATTTACTGTTAAACACGACACCGTCATGTGTGTCCTGCTCGTCTTGACCTGATAGACATTTATTACATCTGAGAGTTTTATATTTAACGTTTGTAACTGCTTCTATTCACACAAACTGGAAGATATTCCATGTAATGATTTCCAAAAAGAAAGAAACAGTGACTATCTTTCTCACTTTGTGTGAGCCAGATAAAGTGTTAACCAAATATTTCTTTCTTTATTTTCTGCAGTGACTAAAAAATTCAAAAGGTTTTGATCATTTAGATTAGATTAGATTATATAGAAAGCTGCTGTGTGTGTATTTATTCATTCATTTATTATTTATTTAATGGTGATGTTGTCAAAATAACAGTCCGGTGCAGATATTTCCAGCCTTTACGACCAGATCAATCATTTTTTGCAGCTAGTAGTAGATAAAAAAAAAAATGTCAGTATTGAATTCAACTGTTTTTCTTTGATTAATATTTTCTGATTTAGCGTTTCGCATTTTGCATCCTGTATTTCAACATCAAGCCAATCTTCTATGTTTGTTTTTGCTTGTCACCACAGGTAAATGGCTGGCCTGCCAGTCCATGGACAACCAGATTCTGATCTTCGGAGCCCAAAACCGCTTCCGACTCAACAAAAAGAAGGTTTTCAAAGGCCACATGGTGGCTGGCTACGCCTGCCAGGTGGACTTCTCCCCAGACATGAGGTGAGCAATCACACACACACACACACACACATACACACTCACTCACTCAGCTCTCCGACGAAGAGCAGCACTTATCAGACCGCAGCCAAGGAAAGAGCAATTCACCAAAAAGCGCATTAATAGTTTACAGCAGCTCATTATGAAGGACGAGACAGCAGAGGAGTTCAGATACAGGTCAGCAGGGATTTTAAACAAAAGTGTCTTTTTCAGAAGTCCGCTATCTCCACAATCGTTCCAGCAAATGGAAAACTGGTAAAAGAGCCAAATGCAGCATTATACAAGCGCTTTGTGTGCTTGTGCTGCGCTGCTCACCTCCTGCTGTCTGTGTTTAACCCGTCCTCTAAAAGGATTCCAGTTGATGAAGAGGTGTGTGGAAAAAAAAGCCACTTGTTTAACGGACAACCTCCACAAGGAGAGAGAACTAGGACAGTCGGGGTTTCTAATTTTAGCTGGAATGCCCATTAAAGACATGTTGTTTTTTTTGCCCCTATTCTTCCCAAGCATCACCCGCGTCCTTGAGCAGGTGCCCCGACTTCCTTTCCTTTTCCATGGAATCCCTGAAACTTCTGACTCGATTCGACACCTAAAACACTCCCACCTATTGGCAAATGAAGTGGAGACAGGAGTCATTTTTAGAAAAGTGCAAATTACTCCATCCGCTGCCCTTTTTTTTTTTTTTTTAATTTTCTTGCAGCTATGTGGTGTCGGGAGACGCTGACGGAAAGCTGAACATTTGGGACTGGAAGACGACGAAGCTTTACCACAGGATAAAGGCTCACGACAAAGTGTGCATCAGCGCTCTGTGGCATCCGCACGAAACCTCCAAGGTCATCACCTGCGGCTGGGACGGACAGATCAAGCTCTGGGACTAGATCTGTCCGTCGAGGGTGAGGGAATTCTGGAATAAAGGACAAAACTTAAAGAGCTTTTTTTTTTTTTTTTTTTAGAGGAAAAGAGAAGGACTGGTATCCAGTCTTATTGTTGACGAGTATTTTTATATCATGCAATGAGGAGCTCAAAACGTGTTCTGATCAGATATTTGTGCAAAAGTGAAGATTAGAGACTTTAAACCTGAAATGTTCTGTGTAGTAAACCTTCATTGTCTTCAGTGACAGTCGTGTTTTGAATTGTTTGACTATTTCCTTTGTGCAAATAAACCTTTTTGTATATCTCACCTTCAGAAGAATGAAGCCGTACTTCATTGGCAAAGTATTTATTTGAAAAAGGTTAAACTTTAATACAAACGAGCAAGAAATCCCTGATGTTGTTTTTGTCGTGATGAAATGATTTTTACAATTTTCATGATGTGAAAAGGTGAAAGGACACAGATTGAAAGAGTTGCAGTCTCTGAGGAGCCTCGTCGTTTGACGCTGCTGCAGCACCAATATCACACTAATGCAGTCGAACACTGGAAGTAAACACTCGCAGAAAAGAACTGACAGTTTTGTCAAAACCATTCTGTTGTGAGTATGAATAGTTTCTATTATAACTGGAAAAAGAGGAGGGGGGGGTTAAAGTCTGCTTTTGTCTTTCTCTCTCTCTCTCCCCTGCTCGCCTACACATTCCTGATGGAATACCCAGAAAACACTGCAGAGGCGTCCTTTATGTGATTGTCACGGTCCGTGTTCTTGATAATCATCAGGGTTCGGCTGCGGGGAAGCGTCCTCCTTATCTGCCTCTGCATCGCGTTACCTTTATTTACTCACGCTCCTCGGCTTTGTTTTCTCCGTGTAAGGAGCTCGCGTCCTTTGAATATTCGCCTGCTCGTCAGCGAGGCCGAGTTCTCATCTTTTCCTTTGATTCCCGCGCCGCCGTGCGGCCCAGACTCAGACGGGACCTTGATGATCGCGGCTGAGTCAGAGGCTGACCTGCAGCCTGTTGGAGGCAGAACGCACAACACACCGCGTCCAATTATCTGCCCCTCTATATGGCGAAGGTCATCAGAGGCGAGAAGAGGAAGAGCAGGCGGATAAATAGAAGCCAGGGAGGTCAGATCTGGGAAAAAAAAGCAGCGTCCCTTCATCACATTTCTATTCATTTCTAATTCCTGTCTGTCCTCCAGCGTGTGTTCACCCAGCTCAGGGTGTAAGCGCTGCTGGCGTTGAGGATGCTCTTGTGTAGGAAGACTCGAGGCTTCTTGGGGTCGCTGTGCACGTGGAAGAGCAGGAAGCCGGCCCGCTCCAGCTCCCTGAGCAGGCTGAACCAGTAGCGCACCACGGCCGGGTCGTCCCCGCTCACCTCGAAGCCCGCCCAGTGCAGGTGGAGCTCCACCAGCAGCTGGCCCACCGACTCCAGCACGTCCTCCAGGATCAGGTTCTCCAAAATCTTCCACTCGGCGCTCTCCATGTCTGCTTTGAGCACATCCACCTTTAAAAAAAAAAAAACAAGAAAAAAAGATGTTTTGTCTAAATGAGTAGCACTGTATGACCAGATGGACACAGAGCTGTGTGAAAGTAGCTTAATACAGAAGCTATAATGAGATGCGAAGCGGCCAGCGATGCTTGTTCTTGCTTTAGTGGCGTCGATGATGGATTGAGCGGGCGAGCTGCCCGACAGTCCTCGCTGTGATCGAACGGAGAGGAAATGCTTCATAAGATGAATGTTAATGGCACCCGGAGGGTCATATTCATGTACGCAGACTCATGCGAGCTCAGAGTTTAATGCGTTTCCTCAGGATCTTGGGATTCGTCGTACTGCTAAAGATATCTATTGTCTGACCTTTAATGCGTTGCAAACGTCGTTTCGACTGTACTCTTATGCCTTCTAGGCTCACTAATGTATCCGAGAGAGCCCGGAGACTCAGACGTCCACCTCCCGATTCCAAAGGAAAATGTTTGGGATGCACATGAGCAGGATTTCAGGCTTTGTGAGTTTCCCTTATTGTCGGATGTTGAATAATTAAACTGACATCTGGCGTGAGGATGAATGGACGTGGGCATGAAGTTATCAACACCAGAGAATTCTCAAACCTCATTAGTGGATGTGAGCCGCTTTCAAAACGCGACTATCTGGAGAGAACAAGAACAAGCGTTGTCCCTTGTCCTCTGCATGATCTCCCCAAAGTCCCTCAAGCAGAATTAAGAACCTTAATTGGGGAAAACCTTGTGAGGCCTGTGAGGTAGCAGTTACGGATAATACAATCTCGATTCCGCCCTCTTCAGTTTGCTTACGCAGCGCTGTTTTGGCTGAGTGCTGCGAACATCTTTGCATCCAGCGGAGCTCACGTAAACTGCCTTTCTGCCTCAATGATCTCTGAACCGATGATGCCAATATCAGCTCTGCAAGACGAACTGCCGGCCCTGCAGAGGCCCCGGTCCGGACCGAACCGAGGCCACGCGACGGGAAAGTAACTTTTTCTGAGTTGTCCACAGCTAATGGTACAGCATGCTGGGAGGAGCCGAGATGCACTGAATCAATGTTTCCTGATAATTCAAGAGAAAAGTAAGAGTTTTCTTTTGTTTTTAATCACAAACTGTGTCCATGTTAAAAAGATATATACCATCTTAATGTCCAGGTATTGATGCAGCTTGGCCAGGCTGATAGAATGATCACATAAACACCTATAAGCCACAGCAGTATGAAATGTTTCCCTTATTCTAAAAAGCTGTAGCTTCTCACCAAATCCACAAGGAATGACCTGAAATGCCAAAATCCTTCAACTCAGTGGTTCTAGAAATTGATCTTACTCTTGGTGGCATCTGAGAAATTTTTAAAATCAAATGAAGGACATATGATGCTCATTTCAAATATGTATTTCCTGTTTGACATATATTTTCAGTCTAATTGTTGTAGTATTCCCATTACATCATGTATTTTTTTTAAGATTTCATTTAATTCTGTCATTTCTCAGACGGGACGGTTTCTGCAACCTTCAGCATGTTTTCATAAATCCGCCCTCACAGTGCTAATGTCATTTCAGAAGCAGAGAGATGTTCATCTTCCTCGGCTGCGGCTCTCTGCAATGAGCTGGTGTTGTCGAGCGTATGACGATCTTATTAAAACAACAGGACTCAAAATTGACAAAAAAAGGAATAGAGGGTAGTTTAATTTTTTTAAAAGTTGTTTTTTTTCCCTTATTTAATTGAGATAGATTTAGAATTTAGGTAGATCACATAATAATATAGTATAATATGCTAGATAAACATTTAGATCGATAAAATAGCTTTGTATTTGATTTGCACTCATTTTGAACTGAGCCAGCAAATTTGCAGAAAGTCCAGTGGCATTGTGTTTTAAGAATTCCTGATAGGTCGATAATCTGAATGACTTGAGACACACACACATAAACACACATCATATTTGCCCTCCACTGCCCGTCATCGCTGTGACAGAGAGTTTGCGTCCGGCAGTGTTTCCGCCCGCTGGCCACGGACTGTGGCTCCTGCTGTTTGTGATTACTTCTGCAAAGCAGTTTTGGGATTAGGAAGCACATTGCGGCAAATTTGAATTCAGAGAGGCTTTTGATGAAAAGTTTTTTGTGAACAAACAAGTTTGCCGAACTGAGAGTACAACTTTAAATCAAAGTTTACACTTTTGGCTCATTAATTACTGTGAAATGTTGTAATTTCACGGTGGGTAAATCCAAGCTATTAACAAGACTCTTCATTTACTTGTTTTTTTTCCCCACATTTGATCCACACAATTTGCCTTGTTAGAATAATTTAACAGTGTTTTTATCTTGTAAAGTAAAAAAGCCAAGATCACACCTTGAGTATTGTTCTGCATTCATGTGGTGAGGATGTGCTCCCTGCTTATCTTTACACTGAAATAATCTGATGGTGTCTTCGTGGAAACACTTTAACAACGTGGAATTACTGGGTGGCTTTTGCTCAGTGTTTTTCTTCGGGTAGTCTTCTGTCCCCGGGTTTGTTTTGTTTTGTATATGCGGAGATGCTGAACTCTGAGTTTCTCCGAGATGAAACGCTCCTGGCCTGGCGGCCGTCACTGCTGATGTGCCGTGTGTGTGAATGAGAACACAAACACTCGCACAATTCATAAGGGCTCATCACATTTTTTTTTTCTCTCTGCCTTAGTAGAAAGGTAATTTGGACAAATGCTATTAAAAGACACTCAGCCATTAACATCAAATAATTGCCTAAACCCAGGAAGCACACTAAGAAGTACTTAATGTAATGATCCACGTGTCTCCGTTGGGTAAGCACTTTAATGGAAATGAACGTACGGAGAAGATATGTCCCTAGAAGCCCAAAGATTGTCAGTTTCTTGCCATTTTTTGCAGCGTCTATTTTAATGCAGTGCCACGCTGCAGTGCTGATGCCGTGACGTTATCCAATTACCGCCGTGATCAATGATGCAACGTGCAGCTCTTTTCCTCTAAATGAGACGTGGCTTCTCGCTCCTGACATTTGTCCCCGGAGTGCCAGCTGTCTCGGCTGGTCACCGGGGCCCCGCCACTGACTCATCCCTGTGGTTTTTAACTGAACGCAGATAAGAAATGCTGCGCAAATGCATATTTTGACCTTTCCGAGCGACTCCGCTTCCTGTCTGCGAGCGAGATGACGCCGAGAAAAGAAACAGTGCTGCTCCTGCTGCTGCTCCTCCGGCACACTGTGTACTCACATTAAAACCTCATTACAAGGATGTGTGCGCAGCTCTGCATTTAAAGCAGGTGAGGACTGTCATCTTCACAACGGCGTGGCGCGCGAACCCACCCTCACACGCCAACATTTATTTGCTTAATTTTTTTGTGCTTCAAACTGACAACTTTGCATATTTCCACATGCTTTGCACGAATCCACATTGTAAGAGCACTAACGAAAAACTCTGATCGCTGCATTTATGTCGAGCCGAATGGCCTGAGCCCAGCAAAAAGCGCATTTCAGTGGCTGCAGGGTTCATTTTGTTTCATAACAGATAAGTATTTGTAGTTGATACACAAAACAATGTTGAAAGTCTTATTTTACACAGTCTAAATAGTAGTAATGCCAAAGTTGGCATTTTATTCTGGGAATGAAGCCAGATTATCAATTGAAACTCATTGAAGTTCTTAAAATATTCATCCTTCTGAAACATCAGTGAGCAGCAAATTTATGTCTGAGTCAATGAAATCTCTTAAGCAGACATTTTTACCTAAATTAATGCATGTTTTGGGGTTCTGGAAGGAAACCGGTGTTCAATTTATTATCCAAGTTTATTTATAAAATGAAAAATGCATGTTTTGTAAAGCGAATTACTGCAGTCGTTACAATGAGGAAACTTTCTGACTTCTAGCTTTGAAAACCCGGCAGTGAAAACAAGCGATGCAGACATTTACCCTGAAAACAACACTTGAGCAAAATCATGTCATCAACTGCATTGTAACATTACATATTAGCATTGACTGTGTGTGTCGAACTGAATTTGCTTGACTTAGCCGTCTCCGCTCGGCTACATCAGTGCTTCCAGCTATGCTCGGGGTAGCGCTGTGCTGGAGTGTGACGGTGGTAAAACACCGCAGTGCTATCTGCCATTCCACTATGCAGTATAAATACACACATTTCCCCTTTATATAATCTTTTAAGAAGGAATAAATCACATAAAGCAGCTGATCCCACCTGCGACAGAATAACTGAATCATTCCTCGGCCTGTAGCTGCTTAATATTAGGAGGATGTCAAGGAGTAGCAGCCAAAATCCCACACTGAGACTTGAAAGGTATCAGGTATTTCCTCCAGTAATCTGTGACGGCTCTGTTCTTCTTCTGAATCCACCTGTGTGAAGCTACTGAAGCAAAGCTTTCAGTCATGAGGAAGACATGTGGATGTATTCATCTTGATCTCCAGAGGACCCCGACTCCTTTGATCCCTCATTATGATTCAGCGCGATTCCTAAACAGACATGTTCGCCAGATCTATATCTGCCTTGATTAGTATGCGCGCTCTCAGTGGCTTCTATATGATTGATCATGTGCAAAGATCCTTATCTGATGAGGTAGAACACAAACCCCGGGGAGCTCTGAGGAGATAACATTCAGCATGATAATATTTTCAGGAGGAAAACAAAGTCGTCTATGGATCCACATTGACCTGGAGCTGGGGACCAGAGAGGGATGAAGCGGAACAAGCCTCTGTTTCCACTCTGTGGTAATGCTGACGCTGAATCTCTCATAAGATTGAAGTCATTTTAAGCTTTATTTATCAACCATTGCCCTCCCTCTTACCTCTCTGTGTCCGAAATTGTTGAGGATGGTGGCGAGCTTCCTGGTGGTGGTGTACTGGTGCTGGGCGACGGCGGCCGGGTTGGGATCCCTCCAGTCTACGGAGAGGCGGTGGAGCCACATGTGGGCCTGCTGCAGGTGAGGCTGCTTCAGGCTGGGATCGAAGCAGTGGACCTCGCAGCCCGACGTGGCCAGAGACGCCTCCAGCGACCTGTCGTAAACTCCCAACCTGCAGCCCGGGCGACACAACACATCCCGGCAGTGGGTGAGTACATCCTTTAGAGCCCAGAGAGATGGTTAGAGAAAGGTTTCACTGAAAGGTCATCCATCTATGCTGCCACCTACACCTTCATAACACAGCCAGGAGAAGTGGTGCAAACAGTCCTCTAAGCCGTTTTTATACCCTTCAAAAATAACTTTTGTGGATTTCTATCCTACTCAATGATTAGATTTCTGCAAATCAAACCCTCTCTGTTTATCTAATGCTATCATTTCCCAGCATTAAAGGGAGATACTGATAAGCTCACAACAGGGCGACGGCTTCTGTTTCATTTCAGTGCCGACTGAGCTTAAACTTTGATAGCAACATGTGCTCACACGCTGCATATTGAAGAGAAAACACAGACGATCAAAGAGCCGAAGAGCTGCTTTCTGACATGAAACATCTGCACCGGTTGTTACAAGTGTCAGACGCTATAAAGTGAATAAAATGATACACAGAAGCTGCATTACAAAGAGCTGCTGTGATGTAGACTTGACCCGCTCATTTAAATCAATATCTCAGAAACAAAGGGAACATGAGGAGTGGACAGCAGGTGCGTGATGCTTCTGTTGCTCCCACTCGTCTCGTTTCCCTCTCTTTTTTGTTCCTTTCCTCCTCGTCTCTTCACTTCAAGTGGCCTGCTTCAACATCCTGAAAGTCTGTGGGGAGAAACATCGCCCCCTTTATCGCTCAATTTTATAATTCTTCTCCTCTCTGACTCACTTTATGGGTAACCTCTCTATTATTCCACCCCTCGCTCTACTAATCCCACAGTTTTCTTCCTTTCTTCCCCCTTTCGGCTGCCGTCTCTGCGGTCCCCGGTGTCTTGTTTGCGCTGCGGCTGTATTCTGTAATTGTGGCGGCGGGGAGCACATTTCACAGTACACGTCGTTCACCGGCGAGGCGCGGGGTCCCCGAATGCCTCTCTCGCTCGCAGGCAGATGAGAGATGAGTTTATGTGCGAGGGATTAAGATGCAACAGGGCGCGCCTTTTTTTTTTTTTTACAGCACTAAATATTTCATTGAGAGTTTTCCATTCTACGGTGGGGGTGGGAGTAGGGGGGGGGGCTCGGCTTTGAAACGCTGCAGTGGCGCCGCAGATGACAGGGATCAGGGATTACTCCCGGTGCAGCAGGGGCAAATAGAAGGGGGAGTCACAGAGGAACCAGTGGCTTTGTGGATGACAATACCGATAAAGAAAGGTCTCTGCTGGCTGTTAGATCGTCTCCTGGGACCAGAGAGTGCAGAGACGGAGACGGTCTGGATGAGTGGATACAGATGCGCAGGTCGTGATGGAAATCTGCTTCAGACGTTGACAGATTCCGTCACGGCAGCACGTGTAGAAATGTGGTGAGTGTAGATGTTTGGTCACAAGCAATCGCAAAGGATTGCAAAACATGATAAGCAGCTTCGAACCCGACTGGCCTCAAAGGGAGCTGCTGTGTCAGCAAGCTGTGGACGTCGAGAGCCTCAGAGGCGAGACTGTTTAACAGAGAAACTCTCAGCGCTCCATCCTTTCTTCATTTGAGTTTTTTTTTTTTTTTTTTTTTTTTTAAATTGCCATGGTGATCTGGAAATATTTCCCTCTTTGTGATTATGTGTCTCCACACGAGTGTTAGTATGGGTGATGAAGTGCGGCTATTTTCAATTTTTCCTGCCGTGGCTCAGCATGTATAAGTGCTCTGAATGTTCTGCTCTTCAGCCTTGAATCTGTGTAAGTGGACTTATTTCAATGAACTAAAATGTTTTTTTTTCTTTTTTTGCATTTTTGTGGGTGAATTCAGGACAAGGTTGAATGAAGAGATGCACACAGATTGGATGTTGGACGCTTGCAAATTCTTCATAATGAGAAGTGATAGAATATCGTAACACAAATGTAGTTGCAGGAGTGTGAACAGACAAAAGAGACAGCGGCTTGTTCCCTTGTTGCATTTCAGATAAATTTGACCTGTTTTCAAAAGTAAATTGACTGAAGTTCAAACTGTGTTCTTTGTAAGTTAAAAAAAACAAATTGAAATCTATGCGATTTATTAAAATCTAATTGCGTCTCTGGTCTTTGATGTCAGTTTGATCAAAAGGTGTGTACGAAATGCAAACACAGTGTCAGAATGAAGCAGAAGAGGAGGGTCTCCCCCTCCATCGCTCTCAGCAAAATTGCAAACTGTATTTACTGTAACTGATGTCGTGACTGGCTGCTCTTTTACGTTAAAATCTGTAGTGCGCACATGCAGCGTACTTTATCTCACAGCCGATGTTTTGACACGCCGCGCTTCAACAGCCACTGCTGCAGATAATCAACGAATGAGGATGATTATCTATTAAGGAGCTTGAAGTTTTTTGCATCCTTGTGAATAAAAGTGGCCTCACTGATGTCTCAACTCAAGAGGTGAACAGTGGAGGGGGCGAGTGGTGTGATCCTGCAGCGCTACGTGACAACACTCTCACAAGGTTCAGGTGTGTGAACAAGGAGACATTAGAAATATGCAGGATGTGGCCTTTCAGGACCAGGAGGGCATTTTACACACACACACACACACACACACACATGCACACGCATGCATGTGCGCACGCACACAGACGCACACACCTTGTACGCTTTTATCTTAGAAAGACACAGTTTACTTATGGTTCCTCCACTTACAATATAAATTACTATAAAGATGGTCTTTCAATAAAATGATTAATGGCTTCTCATTTCTATTTATCATGGTTTCTGCTCCAAAAAGAAAATATCACATGGGTGGGTGGGCACCGTTTGATATACGGTGATCATTCCCTCTGATGCTCATGCTCCATAAAAGCAAAGCAGCGGTTCAAAGCTCCCTCTGACTGGCCAGAACATGAGCTGCTTTTATAGGAAACCACCATTCATCCTCACGGTCTCTGATTACGCTGCGCCACCACGGCGTTGGAAAAGCAACCTGTGACCAGACGGAGAGAGGGGCTCAGACTGAACCTGACGAGAGAGAGGGAGGTCCAAGTGGGGAAGGTGAAAGGTGGACGACTGGGCTTTCATGTGGAAGAACATCCTGCAGCCCCCCTATAGACCAGCATGTGACTGACCAATCGGAGGACAGCTGCTCGTCCTGCCCAGGCACATCAATCCACGGCTCGTTAAGCAGTATGCAAATGAGATGCAGTGTGCAGAAAGACATAAAAAAAAAAAAAAAAAAAGCATCTGCGTGTGTGTGATACCTTCCGCTACTTCTATACACTAACAGTATTTGACATTTCCATTAAGCCCGGGCTTCTGCGCAGCAGCAGCAGATTGCACTTGAAGGGTTTGTGAGTCTCCTGTACAGCAGAGCGAAGCTCTCCAGAGAGCGCGATATGCAGCATACCTGGCAGAGATCCAAGAGTCTGACCAAGAACTTTATGTGTGTTTGTGCCTGTGTGCTCGAGTGTGTGTGTGTGTGTGTGTGTGTGTGTGTGATGAATATAGGTCAGATAGGGCGCACTTGGAGGAGCTTCAGAGAGCAGTTTGCAGTTTGGGTTGATGAACTGTCTCTGGCTTCATTGGACATTTCATTTGTTATCTGTGTAGTTATTCGTCTTTTTTTTTTTCTTTTTTCTTTTTCATAATTTCATTTTTTTTGGTCAGTTTGCCATCGTTGCATTAGCCAGAGTTGAAAGGCAAGTTCGTGGAAATTGGATTTTTTCCCGAGGTCTTCAGGGATCAGTTAGATAGGAGTGAAAAATGTTAATGCAGCTCCGCTTGACTTTAAAGAAAAGTCCGACCCGTGTGTCACTTTTTCCAAGATGACATTCAGGGCAAATATTGAATCGTTTTCTTAAACCAAAGAAATTCATGATGGTTTTGCTTCTTACTTTCTTGCCACATGCCAGCGTTGCTTGACGCTCGATTGCTTTCTCATCACTCAGCCAGTGAACATCAGACCTGTTTTCCCCTCAGCCTCTCAGTTTGACCTCTGAACCCTTCTCCACAGAGAACCAGGAAGCCATAACAGCGGCGCGCGCCCCCCCCCCCTTCCCTCCCCGCTCGCCTCCCGTCCCTGCTGCTCCCCTACATCGGAGCCCGGCCTTTTTTGATGCCAGCACACCTGCGCTGTCTCTCAACAGGCGAATTAATAAGCTCCGTCTCCCAGCAGGAAAATCCCCCCAGACCTCTGCTACACCTCCGTACAGTGGAGAGCCAGCGGGGCAGAACCAGCTAGGTGTGATCCGTGACACGAGGCCAACCGGGAGTGATTGACTCCCCAGTCTTAAGAAGGTCAAGTACCTTGGTGGTCTGGCTGACTGGATTTAAAATTACTTGCCACTCAGCGAGAGAAGAAGAGGTGGGGCTGGGTGTCGGATGAGCCGCAGTCGAGGCGAATACGGGACCGGGTGAACCTTTTTCAGTGTTATTCAATTAATTTTCGAGAGTTATTGGCAAGTTCAACTCCTTCTTGACCCCCAAAATGCAGGAAAATGTTTCTACGTTGAGAGGAAAGACACAAAATGGGCATTTTAGTCGTTGAAATGATGAGACAAAGAGACATGATTCTCATATAGAAACAGACCTGATATAACAGACTTGGCATGACGACTCTGACAAAAGTGGAAAAGTAACACGGATCCAGTTAAATAAAACGAGAACAAGTGTTTGTTTGTTAGGCTACACTCACCCAAACGAGTAAACCCTGCAGTGTTTGCTCTGCATCCTGTGGACCAGGCTGTACATGGGGTCCAGGCACAACGCCCAGTCCCCAGCAGACCCTCTCTGGACAGCGTCCGTGCCAATAAATGATGAGCACGACACCTGGACACACAGGAAAAACACACACAAAAAAAGACACAATACATGAACATACAGCAGCCATTTCTTTAATAGAGTGCGGAATTTCTTGTCACAGCTATGCTGCGATATATAATGGCACAAACAGGATGAGAACAAATAAAACCAGAAACAAATGACTGTTGATGTGTCTCCAAAACAATCCAACTGTTGGTTCTCTAAACTGCGAATACAGACATTAAACACATACCAGCGTTGTGAAGCAGATGTGTGTATACTGTATGTGTATGTGCAGGCATTAGTCTGACATCTCACAGTGCGATTAATCGAGTTCTGTTAGGTTTAAAAGATCTTTAATTCGCAGTGGCAGTTCGGCTGACACTCTGACCCGCAATGATACGATGGACTCTTTTTTTCCCTCTCCATATCTTTGTTAAATGCTTGAAATCATCGAAAGCTGCTTCTGAAGTCGACCCTGGGCTGACGTATGCACAGCTGGGACCAAGGCTTCAGTAGACCTGCCAAATAACAAGTTACAGTGGTGGCCAATGACATTTTCAGTGCTGTACAGTTTTTCATTGCCTCTCTCAAAGGAAAGTGGCTAATTTAACATCAGAAGCAAACTGTTAAGAATGTGTCCAGCTCTCAATATCGCTTTGAATATTTAAACCTCAACACATGGGCATCGTTACTGAGCCGTTTGTCTCATGCCAGCTTGCTCATAAAAGCTTTGTTAAATAATATATTGCTGCACAGAAAAGTAGTGTTTCTCCTAATCCAAGCATTTCTTCCTCAAAATCATCAAATGTGCTCTGGCATTATGTGTTCATCTCACCTATTGTTGCCACAGTACCGGTAATTGTAATTCAAATGATGTGTGTATGTGTGTGTGACTTGAGCCGGTATAAACTACGCATTGCACGCCAGCATGTCGGCTTTGCGTCGTATGTCTGCTGCCTTTGCAGGCGGCGAAGCGTCGGCGCGGGAGCTGCCCCTCAAATGTTTGCTGTCTGATTCCTTTAAGCTGCGTCTGCGGCGGAGATTCAGTTTGTCAAGGATGAGATGCTGCTGATCGGCTGCGGTGCGATCTTACCGGGCTGAAGCTCTACTGTAGAACGGGTCAAGTGCAAACACAGCAGCAAGTACATGAATAAGTGTGTGTTTAATTTCAAACTCTGGCTTCGCTGCAAACAGGATTCAGAGCTCATTTGGAAGGTGTGATCATTACTTTCCAGCGGTGTTCACTGTGCATGTTTCTTATGAAATCTCATTGTATGCTTTTAATATTTGGCAAATTGATTTTTAAATAACCTCTTAGACGCAGTCTTGCTGCTGATCCTGTGGAGTAAAAGTTTCCTTTATCAGCTTGTCCGGTGACAAGTCAGCAGGAAGGAACCGGATGAGTGAAGTGCCGCTCCGCCTTTTCACCGGGGAATCAAAGTCACCTGACGGGCCTTTTGTTCCACAGAGTGAAAGAACTGCATTGTACATGCAGGGTGGTATGATGATCTCTTTGAAATGGATTTGTGAGGGTGGAACGCACTCCATTACGGGCGTCAGTGGTAATGCGTTCCAGCTGAAAGCATTCATCTGCATACAATATGCTGTGTGTAATGAAATGCAAAATCGCTCTTGATTATTTTGCCACTTTACACCTGCAGACAGGCTGCCGAACAACGTCACACTGAACGCTGAGATGACCCGAAAGAGCGCTTTTATCGATCCTACATTACCGCGAACGAAAGACAACGACTTAGAACCAGAAATAATCTCACGCTTAATTTCATGCTATTAGAAAAAAATTATTTTATGGACGTGTTTCTTATCTGGCGTGCGTGAGTGCATGTGAAGGTGTCGGCGTACGCGTGCGCGCGCGCGCGCAGGTAAGCCGCCGGCTGAGTATTGATTGGACAGCTGTGTCGCAGAGCATCCCTGTGAGTAACAGTTCCAGCAGGCGGTGTGTCAGTCAGCATTACAGCTGAGAGCGCTGCCGTCCCTGCACCGGCTCCCTCCGCCCGCGCCTGTCACGGTCAATGATGGACAGTTAGCTTCCACAGCTACACACACGCACACACACACACACACACACACACACACAAATTCATTATGAGCCGGATTTCTGCTTTGTGCGAGATACAGACTGCTCGCTGACGCTGACTCATTTGGAGTGGAGGTACTCTGAGTTCTGACTGCATTGTGTGGGTGTGGAAAAAAAAAAAAAAAAAAAAAAAGAGATAAGATGCTTATTTATTCCCCGGCTAATTTCATTACAAATACCAGCTGCGGCGCATGCAGGCGAAAACTAGACTGTGTTTGAGTCAGTTTGCGTTGCATTCACAGTGTGAATGAATTCCAGGCTTGTTCCGTCCCTTGATACGATGCAGGACATCTTAATCGATTTGTAACATTTCATTCTGATCGAATCTGAATGTGACATACATCCTGAACAAATTCAAATACACCCTGATTGATAATTACAATGACGAGACTCGTTCTCTCTCTCTCGCTCTAATCTACGGTCTTTATGCTGCATTCAGGCACCTGGTTGCCGCGTTTGGATAATCCTCGATTCAGTTCCATTCAAATCTAATTCAAGTAGTGGAAAAATGTGATTCAGAAGACAATCGCTCCCTGATGGAACAGAGCCTGCAGCGAAATATCAAGCGCTGCCAATTCCACAATGAAAAATACAAAAGAACAAAAAAACATACCATGTTCAGACCTGAGGAGAGGAAAAAGTTTGGAAGCCAGAGACTTGCGAGCCAGAAATCGATACGCTATGATGTTCCTGGATTTACTTTTGAAAGAAATTGTGTTGCCAGTGAAAACACACTGAAGGTTTTTGGGGTTTTATATTTTACATGAAACCATCAAAAATAAACTACGCTGAGTCCCATCTTTCCATCCATCTATCTACACCACTTTGTCCAAGCTGGGGTTGTGAAGGGCTGAAGCCGATCCCAGCTGACTGCGAGCAAGAGGTTACCAGTCCATTTCATGGTCAAAAATAGAAAGAAACAGTCACACACAGTCAAATTCACACCTACCGGAAATTTAGCTTTAACCGAAAATGCGTGTTTTTGGAGCATCAGGAGAAAACACACACTGGCAAACCAGACTCACTATAGAAAGGCCCACAAGTCCGGACTGGACCTGGGGATGCTTCCACCTCTGGGCGCAGCATATCCACAATAGTGCTGTACGTTCATACCAGGCTTGGCATCGTCACGTCTGGTTGCACTGCGGTCGTTTGCTGCGCTGCATTTGGCCCGTCAGCTTTCTTTGTTTAACTCCATCAGATGACTGCGGTATGGAATCATCAACAACCCAAAGCACGATTTTGCAACTGTGATTATTGAGTCTAATGCTGAGCTTTAAGACGGAGGATTAGTAACAGTCTCGTGTCCATACATGCAGTGAAGAAATGAACTGTTTAGTTTTGCTTTACATAAAATCTTCAAGGCTTTCTTGAGTAAATTTCCCAGCATTTTGTTTGTGTTGTAGGAGAGACTGCATATCTTGACTACTCAGTCTGTGATATTTTTTTTTATCTCTCCGACACCTCAGTTGGAGGCTGCTCTGGAGAGCGCCCCCAGTTAATTTCCGCTTGTGAACAAGCTAAGTGTAAATAACTGCGATAATGATGTGACATTGCTTGAGTCAGGTACAAATCCATCCAACTTAGTTGAGTTTTTGGCACTTGGATGAGTGGAATAGACTCTGTGATGGACGTGAACTGTCCGGGGTGAACCCTGCCCTCGCCCAGCGGCTGGGATTGGCTCCAGCACCTCGTGACCCTGAACAGGATCAGCGGTTCAGAAGATGAGCGAGTGAATAGAACAGAATAGAAATACTTGCATTCTTGAAATTTCAACTTTGCTGCAAGCGGCATACTTTTTGAATTGCACATGGGCCGAAACATCATTTTATGAATAAATCAGGTTTTATGCAGGAGGAAATTACATTATGTGCCCTTCAGAGCTCACATGATGACTCACTTGAGGAGTTGTAATGTAGTTGAGAAATCTTTTTGCTTCATCCTCCAGGGAATGGCTTTCACTGGCCCAGGGCTCCAGGTCTATACGCCACCGTGGAACCTACAACGAAACACACACACACACACACACATTCACAATCAGTAATAATGAAAAGGTTCGTGGAAATTTCCAATTACTTCACATCAAAGTAGGCCACTCTCAAGACACCAAATACAAGGACAGCAATAAAGGCGGCATTATTCTTGCAGGTATTATAACCCACTTGTGTGCAGCTGCTTGATAGATCTGGGTCGCTGTGTGCTCTGGAGGATTTTTCCAACACGTGTTCACGACAAATAAACTGCTTCAGTTAATTTCTATTGTTTCGTCAATAACAAGGATGCCGCGGTTTCTTTACATAAAACGTGTGCTGTAAAGTGAAGACGGCAAATTATCAGCAGTGAGAGGTCCAGTCGCATTGAGACTTCATCCTCGGCTGGCGGGAGAGATTTGATGCTGTGAACACATTCCTGAAAGTTGGCGGCGCGCTGCTCTGCAGTCTTCTCATTTCTGCTGGAATGCGTCTGTGTGTGATTACAGAGGTGGAGTGCTTACAGTAGAGCGAACAGCCCAGATAAAGCTGTAATGATGCACTTGCAAAGCCATTTGTCGGGTCAAACACGGTGGTCAAGCGTTTGTTAACAGCTCTTAGCGTTGGCTTTTCACCGCCTGTGCTGCTTCACTCCTCACCAGTGGTGGAAGCGCACTGCTTTTTTTTTTTTCTTTTTTTTTTTCCCACCGTGACGCTGGACCATTCTTGGCGTGGAAGACAGAATCGTGTTTGGGTTTTTTCCAGGCTGCGGGCACATCTGGAGATAACTCTGTTAAAGGGCATTGTCCGTTTGGGAAAACAGTCTCTCGCTGGAATTTGCTCTCATGTTTCATTGAATTGAACTTTTCTCCTCACAACTGCTGCATTCAACAGAGAGAAACACAATTCTTTCAGTTCATACAAGTTATTTATTTAATATATGTAGATCTGCAGGTATTAGATTCTCCACTAGACGTCAAAACGTTCTCTTGCTGCCTGATGTGTCCCGCCGGATGAGAGTCGCCACGTTGGAGAGATAACCGCTGTCACATTATCTGCAGCGGTCGTAATGTTCCGGCTGATCTCTGCGCTCCCACACATCTCAGTCCATGTTTACAGAAAGCGTGCCTTGTTTGTATACTGTACTCTGTGTGAGTTTACATGAATGTGTCCATAAACTCACAGCTCTCCACTAACAGTCCGACAGTGAAGCCCGTCCAGGATCGGCTCGCACAGAAAATCAGCCGCTCCTTTAATGGCAGCAGAACCGCTCAGTGTTTGGCATCCAGCCTTCAATCGATTTGCGGTATGTCAAAACATCTAAATGCTCGCCCTTCATCGCCTCTTCTCCTCCTTTCTCTCATTTCTCTACTTCCAGCTTTTCTTTTCTTTTTGACTTTCTTCATTTTTCTATTCATGATCCAGTCATTCTGCGTCTGCAGCATCTTGGTTAAAATCACAATCGGAGCGCATCATGTTTGAGCTACTAAATACCCAATTCAGCAACATATTAGGTTATTCAGTGTAAATCACAGCGGCAGGTGCATCGGTATGCAGAATGACATCTTTCTTCTGGCTGTCTGATTGTAACCTCCGGCTCAGTCTTTCCTCGGAGTGTTACAGACGGTTCAATTCCTCCAGAAAATTGAGATTCCGACCACATAGCAGAAATCTCTCTGGCAGAACCCACAATCTGACAAAAAAAAGAAAGAAAACCGTAATACCACTTCCAATCAACACTGCTGCAATAAAAAGGAGAGGAGAGTTTCAGAGGCAGAAAGAATGAATGTAAGTATGCGAGTCCATTTGCACGTAGACAAATAGCGTCTGCCTTCCTTGAATCGCAGGGACGCTGAAAGCTCCCCGAGCGCGCCGTCTCTGAGCTGCCTTTTCATCTTCCTACCCAGTTGTCCCTGCACAGCTGAGCTGTCAGGCCCCATACGTCACCCTGCTGCAGGTATAGGGCCCGAGCTGCTGATCAGTCCACTGATATTTGGGACAATAGATCCTCTGGAAGCCTCCAGCACACTGAGCCAGGTTTAAATATGAATGTGAAATTTTTTTTTTTAAATTTTCATGTTTCCTAATCATCTAGAAAACATGAATTTTAGATAATTGAAAGAAACTCAATTTTTCATTCTAATTTCATCAATCATTCCCCTAAAAAGATCCCAAGAAACCTTTTGTGATGTCCTTCTTATGCGAAATGTAAGATGAAGTAAATGATGCACGCGTTGTGCTCCACATGCCTCTGAGCCCTGACTAACTGGTGAATCATCAGCGAGCGGCGATGAGATTAGTGTTAAGCCCCATGTTCAGTCAAGCAACAACAAGTCATCAGCACCTTAGGGACACAAGTGGCGAGCGGTGTTAATAACAACCACACAAAGCGTCACTCAGAAGTGTCGAGCCTCGGCTCTTCAGACTTTAATCCCCCCGACATTAGATATAATTACGTCCTCAGCAGGAACATTTAAGGTTTAAGGCTTTACATAAATGGCAGGATGGAGCATGTGAATTATTAATTAATTACGAGACAAAAGGAATATATTCTAGCTATGCTGTCTTTTCAGAAGCTGCTGTTGAGTCGAAGGTGAGCGCTGAGAGAAAAACATAGTGGAAATGGCAGAGGTAAATGTTGTCAATTCAGATAATTCTCTAATCAGAAGTTCAGAGAAAAGCTGAAAACTGTTTCAGTCATATCTTTAAGCCAAAAGAAATGGGGAGGTTTCTTTTTAAGGGGTAAGTGAAGAAATAAGTTTGAAAGATCAATTGTGGCCAGAAGAAATGAGTTTCAAACTAAAGTGATCAGAACACTGCATGCTTGACATTGGAAAAAGAAGAAAAAAAAAACCTTACATTGTTCATGAATTGATAAAGAAAAAGAATTTGTTTGAGTGTTCGAAATGAATGCTATTTTACGTCAGTTTAAATGGTAAATCGTACAGCCTGGTTAATGACGACCCCGAAGTCACAATGGCCTCAAAAGGTTCAAAGCTCCAGATTTTTATTTGTCACAAGCACAATTAAACACAGCATAATGTGCAGTGAAAGAATGAAGATGGTCATAAAAATATTTCAACCTGCTTTCAGCCTATAAGTTCCTCTGTTTGGACGTCTTTATGAAAAGCAGTGGAGCAGCTGAAGTCAAGACCGAGAAAACTACGAAGAAGCTGCAGGAAAGATTCAGCCGATAAAAGAGAGAAAAGAACGCTTTTCAATTCTGCAGCCTTGATGCACAAATAATAAGCACATAGAACCTTTCTGAATGAAACTCAACCTGCAGTCTCATCGTGGAAATCAGCAAATCAAAAACCTACTGGACAGATTGAGATTAAATTGAACTCTATAATCACAACTACCAGAGATGAAGCATCACTTGCACCTATATTTGTCGTTGTGCACGTGCCGTCTTTTCATCTATTTGTCTTTTCCTCTTTATTTGCCCATCAGAGTGAATATTTCATTGAATTTGGAAACAGATTTTTCTTATGTGTATGGTAGCAAAAAAATTGAGTTGTGCAGACAGAGAATACATTTAAAATTGGAAAATATCAAAAACTTATGGATACAGATGTCAAGTGAATCCAACGCACACCAAAATCATCACCGTGGATTCATTGCTGACGTGGTAAACATCACTTATGTTTGCAGAGTTGCAATTCTGACGAGTGTTTGAATGATTTTTAAGTCAAGAATCGACACATTTTGGAGTTGTCTCTGCGCCTGGTTTATAGAGCAGGGTGTGTGAGTGGAGCCGGAGTGTGAGAGAGGTGTAAGAAGCCAGGCCGAGCATGAGTAATCCCGGGGAGAGTGAAGATGGATGGGTGAACAAGAGATGACGGGTAATACAAGAGCAGACTGTCTACCAGAACAATGAGGGCAAATGAAAAGAAGGGCACAGCGTGAAGTGGAGAGGGCCAGGTGGAAACTGGTGAACACGCAGACGGAGAAGGAAATGCACTTCAAGAAAATGTGTGGGGGAAAAAACATTAAAAAAAAATCCCTGTTTGCTGTTTGAATTTAAACCAAGAAGAACCGATTTGCCAAAACAGTTGATGACAGTGTGGTGAGTTGTGTAAAAAACAAAAATAGTCGAGAAACTGCAAATCAAAGTAACTGATTAGTCAGAAAGTAACTTTAGACCTCAGTGGCTGAAACCTTTATTATCAGTTAATGACCGTTTCGTTTATTAAATTCAGCTGGAATCACATACAGAAGGTGCTCTGGAACGAGGATGCTTGCTGTTCTTGAAAGCAGCGTATTTTAAAAACTAATTAGGACTTATCTACAATGAGGAGAAAAAAAACCCCACTATCAGAGTCTTAAAGAAAGGTCAGATAACGACGTGTTAATTCATTGCCGACAGGGAGGATCCCTCCTGAAGTTATAAGGAGCACTCTTCATGCTGCTGTCACTGGCAGAGTGTTTGTTCCAAATATTGCTTTTTGCCATTCATAAAGCTGGACACTCAAAAAAGGCACTTTTAGGGAAGTCCTTGTTGGCGTGACAAAGAAAAGCAGCAAACAAGTCACCACATGATCGGCACAAACCAACAACATTGTCATCACACATAAAATCTGAATGAATGGATCTTTGTTAGGCAAATGTCAAGGACACCCTTCACTTTATTCACATTACTGCTCGTTTTAGACTCATGAAGTCTTATTTTTGACAGTGTTTGGATGTTCTTTTCTACTTTGAAATCTAAATTACTTCATGAACACACAATTAGCATCCAGTAAGACAGCAGATAGCTTCAGATATTGTTTTTATTAAAGCTCAAACAAGAAAACAAAACAGAATCACTGCAAATCTCAATATGGCAGCTTCTTATACAACTCATCCCTGAGAGGGAAGAGCTCGTCTACTTGGAGGTGAGGAGAAGAAGTTCAACACAGCTGTGATCACTGGTGTTCAGACTGTTAAGAAGTAAACAACCAGCCAGTGCTTGTATTAACACTTGATCACCGGTGCGCTGGATGTCGTGAGGACCCAGGCAACAGGTGAGCTGTGTCTGCGAGGGAGAGCCGCCATCCGGCCCCGCAAGCAGCAGGGTGCGAAGCCTGCTGCTCTTTTTTTTTTTGCGATTGCTCTCGCCAAAGCTGAGACTCTTCAGAAACGTTCCACAAGCTGTGAAGCTGAGAGGTCAAAGCTTTTAGTTCAACAGCATGAGGAATGTTTTTTTTTTTTTTTTTTTTTTTTTTGACACTTCAGACTCTTTCGAAGTTGGAAAATGTTCAGTGACAGGCTGTATTTTCCTGACTGCTTGGGAGGGAAAAAGAAAAAAACAAAACAAAACAGCAGCTCTGATGTCAAACGAAGGTCAAGAAAAGCGATGGACAAGTGAGCAGAGAAGCAGTGGTTTAATGAAACAGCTGGTGGCTGATTCACATTAACCCCCCTCTGTTTTTCCGGTAGGTGGTAAATCCAGGTGCGTGAGAGATTTGTGCCGCTGGAGGCTCGTGCTAATGCGATTCAGGGAAAGATGCTATGTTTTTACTGCTTACAGCTGGGCGGTAATGCTCAATTTATCACAGGCTGAAGCTTCATCACTTAAGAAAACAGCAGAATCATACTTAGAGGAAAATGAAGCATTGTTTTTTGTTGTTTCAAGTATTTTAATTAAGCAATTAACATTTTTCTTTTATTTGATCAAAGGGTCAGATAAAAAGGTGTCTTTACAACTTATTCAACACATATGTACGGACAGCAAATTGACGCATTTTATCTTAAGAATTGATCAGCCTCCAACACAATGTGACCGTTCAGTAGATGGAGGATGATCTCTGGGAATCAGGCCTGTAAGCCCGATCGTCCTGAATAATCTGGGATATGTGAGCCTGGCGGGCCGACAAGATGCAGCTGTCTCTATTTCCTGCAGTGTCGTCTCTATTCCTCCGGCACGCCGGGCTCAAAAGCCAATCCCAGCTCAGCGCCGGAGCGCAGTGAGAGACAGGACGGGTATAACAGAATTAAAGTGTGGTATTACACTGATCTTTTTTAATAAAGGCGGTAATCTCAGAAGAGTTCAGCCTCAGTCTGAGAGGCGGAGGAGTGAAGAGAGGCACAAGGAAAGGGACTGGAAGCGAAGTGTTTGTATGTGTGAAGGAGAGAGCGCTGAGAAATTTGAGGCTGTGGCACAGATGGTGCGAACAGAGGATGGAGTGATTGTTCTCTTCGTGTTGTTTTTCATTCTAAAAAAGAAGTCAAGCAAAACCGCATGCGGGATGCCTTTTCTGTACGAGAACAGAGCTGAAAGCAGTAAACACAACCCCAGGAATGGATTCATTTCACTGAGATTTTTTTTTCCCCCATTGTGTTACATTGCAGCACACTGTCTCACTCTTTATTCAGGCAATGTCATTATTTTTCCAAAGTGATGCAAATCAAACCTGATAGGATAGACTTCTGTGTCCAGTTGTCTCAGACAAAGCCATCCCTGTGCAGTGGGCAAATTCTGCAAACTCCTTTTGATGGACTGCTTCAAAAATCCTCTCAATACTTGCTTGTGCATTCAGAACTGTGAGGGTTTGAGTTCTGCCTCCTGTTTAATAAGTACCAGTATCCTTGACTGAGGACTGAGTGACTGAAGTGTTGAACAAGCATCTGTTCACCACATACAGTGATATAAAAAGACTTGGAAGATTCTTTTTTTTCTCTTGCAAGCAAGGTTGAAAGCACTTCCCGGGATTATTGTCTATTACATACAATCCGTACTGCACTGAGTGGTAGACATGTATTTAACAGGCTGCTAGTTACACGCTGGTTAATATTCTGCATTAACTTACAGAGCTGTCCTGATGCTTGTCTTACTGCGCAGATAAAGACTAATTCTTCATAAAGTCTCTGTGGGAAATCAGGACCGTTAACAGGCTGTAAAGATAACTTCTGCTCGCAGCTGTGTGTGGTTTTGGAGTTGAAATGGCACCTGTTTATCATTCGGTTTGACGGATTCCTATCAGTTATTTGTGGCATCAGCGTTCTTCCCTCCTTTTCCCACAGAAACGTCGAGGCTCAGATTGGAATCTGGCCCGATCCGGGATCCGGTCCGGCCCAGATTGGAGTTCCGGTAGACTCCAATCTGAGCCTCGACGTTTCCAGCCACGGCGCTCGGCGGAGCACTTTGACTCGTACATGCCATCGACCTATATCGCCGTTGCCTTGGAAACGCCGGAGTCCTTCACACAGATCATGGTAACTTCAGTCATGCATTAATTCATCAGAGTACTGAGGTTTGGCTGTTCGGGGATTCATCGCCGCATCGACTAAAGCGTTTGTATGAGAGATGCTGCTGTGACGCCGCATTACTGATGTGGCTGGATGTCCTCTGTCCTCTCATCTGTTCAAATTAACCCCGTACGCCAGCATCCATAACCTCAGATACGCTGATATTGTAAGTAATAATAGTCTGTATGCGTGCGCTTGTTTGCATATGACTCTCTGCCGGTGAGCGACTGTCTTCTCAGACAATATCCCAGATATGAGATCTGTGCTGTCTCGTCTGGAGGAGCAGAGGGAGCCTGCTGAGCACTGGATGACATTCACTTCCTGAGACGGAGCTGGAGAGGCAGACGGCGTGACAGCGAGGAACGTGGAGGGGGGGAACTCATGTCTGCTTCTGGCTCATTATTAAGTCTCGTTCTCATGATTATTTTCTGCTCTTGTTTGTGTATTTTTTCCTTGTTAATTTATTTGTTTGCGTCCCTCATATAGATGATCACTCAATATGTAAACAGAAAGTGGGAGAAATGGCAGGGGAGATATATATTCCTCGCTGTGCCTCATGAGTCTCCTCTTGCGACTGTTTCTCTTCATATTTCTTTTCCTCATTAGCGCTAAGTTTTCCAGCTATCATGTCGGTACAGTTGACAGAGGGAGAAAAAAAGGTCTGAATCAACCTGGGCTCTTCGAATGACTGTTTCTGGGATTTAATGTGCATTACTGGAGGTTGAGGAGGATGGAGCTGAAGGCGGGGTCAGGGGGGGCATCCAGCTTCAGAGGTCAATGCTCTCATTCATATCAGCTTGGAAGGAGGCTGAGAACTTTGTGGAATGTTCCAGACAAGGCGTCCGTGTGTGTGAAGGGAGTATTGTGCGATCGGGACGCCGAAGTTGTCAGTTTGACACTGACTCCCCCCCCCCAACTCCAGTGGGCGCCTTTGTGCGAGCGCGGCCGGCACAACAGAGCCAGTGTGACGTTACGTGCGCCGGGTGGTTTCTGTTTCGCCGCAGGCAGCATGTGGTTTCGATCATCTTGTTCGAGGCGCGACTGGAGTGAAAGCGAAGCATTTAAAAGCAGCGATCAAGAGCTTTCCACGTGTCGGCTTAAGAGTCTGAAAAGACGCAGCTTGAGGATGATGCTTAACTCCAGAGAACTGTGCAAACATTTGTTGGTGGTTATAAAGTGGTCACATCTCTGCTGGAGAGGAGAGATCGATCATGTGAAGCGTCTCTTTGTGTTCCCTTCCCCCATTGCTTTCCAAGCCGGCCTGTTTCATTCTGGTCTGACTTGGACGGCGATCTCAGGTTGAGAAACGGCGACGTGCTTGTCTGGAGCTGCTCGTTTCTCCAGGGTTGCTGACGTGTGCAGAATGCGGATCGCAGCGTCACTCCAGAGATTCCATCCAAATCGATGGACTCACATGTCCAAACACGTTTATTTTCACTCTTTTATTTCATTTGCCAGCAGTTATTGCACCCTAAATTGTTACAAGCTCCTCTGGAAGAGGCATGCAATCTTTTGCATAAGCTGATTATGCTGCATTTATTGTTACCTCACAATTCATTATGAACAGATTTTGTGCTTTATGTGGCAACAAGACTGCACTATAGAGCCTGTCAGTGCAAGTTTTGCCACTTTAATGACTGATACTGCAAACTTTCTGGACAGTCCACAGTTCTTGGGTATTCGTTCACTCTATTTTTCTTTTGGCAAACTAAAAAAAATGTTTGAAAAAAGTCTGTAATTACTGATTGTAATTTCAAATAACTGAGTGAAGCTTGTTCCCAAAATTGCCTGTTATGTCCACATTTAATTAAATCCACTTCATAGTGAAATCTGCAAAAAGTGAATAATTTCTGAGGTGCTTCCAAGCCAAGATCAGACTATCTATTGGGAACCGTCAGGGGGAATCATTTAGAGAGCGCACGTTTGATAACCCTGAATGTAAAATTCACAGAGAGCTGTGCAGACATCGTGCTCCCTGCGGTTCACTGCACAACTCCCAACTCGGGCGAGTTTGGAGATCAGTTTGAAAAGAAAAAGGAGCGAAGACGGTCAGGGTTTAGTCATACAAAGTGAGAATGTAAGAAAATATGATGTAAAAAAATCAAAGATAATGACACTTTTAAGAATATGCAGTAACTGCTGATGGTGAGCATGAATATTTCAGCGGCAGGACTGCGAGGAGCCAGGTGACATGTCATCTTCTCGGCTGCTGATTCCTTGTGACTCCTCAGTTTCTCCCACGTCCCCGGCTGGCGGTGGAAAATGCCCGAGCGCTGACTCCGGTCACACCTCTGAGATTACAGAAGCCAACCCCTCTCATTGTTGTCTGAGACTCGTGCCCTTCTCTCTGTCGAGGATTTCAGCTTTTCCAGACTCGACAGGGGTCGTCGGGTTTTCTGCTTTAGAAATTCCAACGAGGCTCAGCAGTGGCCTGCGGGAGTCGGCACGCAGAGTGTGAAGTGACCGTTTCTGTTCTCACGCTACGAAAAGTCTCAGCTAATCAACACTCGGGGTCATGTGTTCCAACAAAACCAATTAATACTCACCAAGAAAATCAGTTTGTGTCTCGCCTAATTAGACGCAGTAATTGCGAGTACAGTTGAAACTGCTGTGACTGACTGATGTTTCTGTGGAATAAATTACATAACCAATAGTTCTTTTATTAATATTAATGAGAATGAACGAGAGTCAGCTCAGGAGGTCATAACAAAATGTGTTTTTTTTTCTCTTCTTTTTTTCTTTTCTTTTTCTGTCAACAAGTAAATAGAAACATCTATACAGCAATTTGGCTTTATTGTAAAAACTGGTCTGATGCAGAACATTGATGCTTGGAATTAGATGTTTCACTCACCAGAAAGCTCTGTTTATGAATGTGTTATTGTTATTTCTGCGTCTTACAGCACGAGATCTGGACTGTTTCCTCCTACAGTTCCAAATCAGTTAAAGAAACGGTTTCAAAAGTTACATTTAGCGTCAGCGGTTTATGTAACTTGATGTTTTCAATCTGATCCGTCTAGAATGTCATGGTATTTCATGTTTTGAAATCTTCTTGAACTAGACGAGCCGTCTGAAGGAATCCACGGCTCTGCGCTGCTTTCTGGCTGCGATCTGTGCTCGGCCTGACTTTGAGGCTGAGTGTGTGTGACGCCTGAATGGCAGCCGGGCTCTCTGGGAGAGAAGTCTGAATGATACCAGCGCAGAGATCTTGTTGGGGGGGAAAAAAGGGAAAAGTTTCCTCACCTCAAACTCAATACTTTCACCGCTATGGGTGGAGAGAGGCTATGAATAATATATATACAGTGAAGATACTGAGCCGGTGATACGAATCAACTGATCTTGAAAGCATAAAAATCCGGATGAGTTTTAATTTTCTGATCATGAAAAGAAGAAGTGAAACTTTATCCCACACAGTTTTAATCTCAGCATTTTCTTTGTTTTCTTGGCGGGCCAGATTGGAGCCTCTTGCGGGACAGTTTTTGGCCCACGGGCCTTATGTTTGACTGGCTGATTTAACCCCAAAATAAATAATGGTCAATACCTGTATTTTGCATCCTTAAATTATGTTTTCATAATTAATATAGCCATTAAATTTCAGTGCAAAGTGTTTAGTTAAACATTGAAACAGCTGTCTTGACTGGGCCTCACAGAAATCGGCTGCTGCCATTTTGTGCCACAGCGAATGAACACTTTCCCTTCAATTCCTTTTGCCGTAATTATTCCACCGAGCCACTCGTTTTTCTCTGCTTTATCCAGAGGAGAGTTGCAGGGCCTTGGCATCCATTTAGGGACAGATAAAACTCTGAACAGGCTGCAGTTCATCACGGGACTCGAGCAGAAATAATGAGAAAACCTACACAGAACCACGGAGAACAGGCAAACTCTACCCAGAATCAAACCCATGCTCCCTTCCTGTGAGGCGACAGTGTTGATCAATAAATCCCAAGACAGGAAAAAAACACTGAATTCAGATTAACCTGTGCTGTAAGATGGTAAATTCTTATGTTGTGTATTTTTAGGGAAGCACATTCGTCTTAGTTTAAAGAGGTCGAGCGGCTTCGGTGTGAGTAGGCGACGCATTGTGTGTCTGACTGTGTGCGTCACCGTGACTTGAGGCAGTCGTCTGTTTGTTACGGCGTTAAAATCAGGAGCCTGAGTCATCAGTGCACAGTGCATCTGCTTCTCTCCGCCTCTGTCTGTCTCTCCTTTTTCCCCTCTCCTTCCTTCTCAGCTGCTGTTGCCTCAACCAACACACTTTATGAGTCTGTGAAAACACATCCCTCTCCTGTTCTCCTTGTAGGGAAGAAAACCTGCGCCGGGTGTAAAAGATTAAAGGAGATGTGTGTGAGCGTATTTATGTGGATGTGTGACAGCCGAGAGATTAGATTTCCTTTGGATTAGTTTTTACTAAAACAGACCCCCAGGCTGCCTCCCCCTCACACACACACACACTTATACAGTTTATTAAGGGCGAAGGCATTTGTCAGCAACAGTTTGTCCTGTCAACTCTTTTCACTGCAGCCTCCTCGATGAGTTTTGAAGATAAACTTTGCCTTTCGGAAATATTTCTCACTTCATTTTGTACAGGAAATGCCTCCCGGCTAAAAAATGCAGAGCTTCTGTCGTTTCCCAGCTACAGCAGAGATAACGGAGCAGCTGGCGCGGCTGTTTGCGAAGCTGCCGCTGCACCTCGGAGTTGTTGGGCTGCTGTCATCAATCAGGCCGATAATGTGAGGGAGAAAATATTCAACGCGGATGTGATGAAGTGCCGTCACATTGTCATGTCTGCAGTTTTATTTGTAACTTTTGATTACATAAAACTTCATATGGGTGGGCCTATAACACGGAATCAGCATGTTTTCCCTGAGCATATGAGGATTTGTGTTGATGGTCTAAAAAACACAAATATTTGAGGCTGATTGGTAAATTTGAATCCAGGATGTAGCCCACCGTCACACGTAGACAGCTGGGATTACAGCTCCCGCCCCCAGTGACCCAGAGGTGGATTAAACGATATAGAAGATGGATGGATTACACTTTAATGCAGAGGCCTGTTGCATTTACGTAGTCAGGCTGAATGAATTTCATATTAAGCGGAGGATGCATCACTGCTTCAACGCCTGGAGAAATCCTAATCACAAGCAGAAAGTAGCCATCTTGAAAATCCAAAAAGATCCAGCGGTGCTCACTGTAGGAAGGCATCGATTTCATGATCTGATTAAACTAAGATGAGGAGTCTTGCTGCTATGCGTGTCAAATGGGTCAGAGATGTCAAGAACTTCTACATCTGCAGGAGATATAATACAACTTTAGCTGGATCGGCCACTTGTTGTGTGTGAATGTAGCACATTGTGTGTGTTTTGTGTGTTTATTCACAATTTGAATAAAGGGAGTCAACATTGCGGTGGGAAAACATAGCAATCATTACTATAAGATTGATATAATTTCCTCATCAACAGGAAGAGTCAGTTTTTCTGCGTGATGCTTGAATGTTTTCTGCTGCATCCATTTTGATCATCATGCTTTGCTGATAAATGAATAATAAGGAGAAAAAGTTTCCAAGAACCTCAAGATTTTAAATTGACGTTCAAGTTGTCAAAGTGCCGAGCAAGAGTCTGAAGAAACTGACGGTCTCGTGTGGCTGGAACTCTTAACTTGACGCGTGATCGTTTTGACAACCGTTATTCTCAATGTGAAGGAAAATGGCAGAAATTGAAGGTCAGCTTTAGCTTCTCTATTTAGTGGTAACAGATTGAGAATCTGAACATATGGCCTTCATTTATTCATCATCTACTTTCCTCATCTGTTATTCCTTTCCTCCTTCAGCAGAATGGAGTTTCTATCAGATGCAGGGTTTTTTTTTTTTTTGTCTGTGAAGATCGTCATCGTGTCCTGTTGTTATTGTTGGATCTGAGTCTGAGTTGCTTAGTTGTTTTCATTTAATAGCAAATTTAAAGGACTGTAAAAGGTGAAGAAAGAAAGAAAGATACTGTGGGAACTGACTGTGTATCAGCATATGCAGGAATACAATCACTGTAGAGCTGTGAATGTTGCAGGAACAGTTTATTTTTTGATTCAGCTCATAAATAGATAACGGTGAGAAACTGCAAAGTGCAAACTGTTTCAATTTATTCTCTGTCTTAACATGAAACAGAAATCTATCTGTTGAGAGCTGGAACAGTTCTGCAGTTTTAACAATAGGGTAAAGCAAAGTATGGTTTAAAATCTAAACATTACATTTTCCTCCTGATGTTTGTATTGGCTTGAGCGGACGCAGACAAGGTATGTTCGTCCTTATTTCTATAAAAGTGCACTCAAGGTACAAAGCAGTCCTCTGTTGTCTGTGGAAAACATCAGCTACTGGCTTTAAGGGTTTTTACTTTGTGCAATTTTTTTCTAAAGACACCCCGTGCTGTTCCTGAAGGTCACTGGAATAGTCCTTGTTATCTTCCTCTCGAAACAAGAGTGCCGCTTTTCAACTCAATATTTCATCAGCGACACATAAATATGGGACGGGAGAAGAAAAGCAGAGGAGCCAGTGAAGGAGACGCAGATGGCGGCGTGGTAGAGGAGAGAAAGGGAACACAGGAAGAAAGCGGTCGGTCAGCGTGAAGACAGACAGGAGGGAAGACGAGAGTCTGAAGGTGGCACGGCAGTGATCCTCAAGACGAGAGCCTGGAGGGAGAGCGGCGAGGGAGAGTGCAGGTGGAGATAAAGAGGGAGCTAAATGGCAGCAGCGTGTGACACAGAAATCTCATCCAGATGCCTCCGGGGCATCTTAGGAGACAAATTTTGTGTTAAGAATCAGGGAGTGAGCATATGGCGCTATGTAATATTGATGGCGCACAAGTGCCCGTTTTCACGGTGTGGTATGATACCCCTGCAGTGATTTCAGTGGCATTTAACGCTCGGCGCCGCTGCTCCCGTGTCTCTTGTTACTTTAGGTCATCAAAAATTTACAGACAAAACACCAACAAGCGTTTATTAGCCTTAAGTAACAAAATGAAGAAATGCAGCCGCGAGGAGAAAGAAGGTTTGTTTGGAGTGTTTCGGCTACAGCTTTATGTCGATTCATGATGGGGAAGAAAAAGGAGAACAAATGGCAGAATAGATACAACACCGAAAATACAGAGACAAATTCATGGGTGGCGGTGGAGTGTTGATAACATGGTGTGCTAACACACCCTGCAAAGGTCACAGGGGTCAAGCCGCTGGAGTTTGAGCATGTGTGTTTGCATTTCTGAATAGCTGTGTTTGCTCCAAGAAACTGTGCTGTTTGAATGGTCTTTCACCGGATCTGACTGCGTATAGATCTCCAACTGACACAAAAGGGGAGTGTTTGGTTTGTAGCCCGTGTTAAACACACTCCTATTTAAACTGCAGGCATCTGTCAAAAAAAATAAATAAATAAATGCGAGCAGCTTTGTGGTGCTGGAGTGACAAACCCGCTTTATTTCTTTAACTTCAAAGCATTTCGGGGGCGCTCATTGAGCATGCATTGATTTTGCAGCCTGTTCTTCCCTCATCGCCCTCCTGGGATTACAGAGCTTTAAGCCAGTGACTCACAGAGATGGAGTGAAAGCTTCTTATTGAGTCTCTCTCTCTCTCCCGCCGCACTGATCCAGGATCAGATAACTATACAGGAATCTGAATGGCGGCAATTAAGATCTACAAAGTTGGTGGTGTATTAACATACCTTTCTGTGCGGGTGGTGTGGGGAGGGGTCTTCTCTGTCTTCACTGCCCTTCTTAGCTGGACTCTCCTTCTTCAGCGTGCGAACGTAAGCGACTCTCCCCTTGACGCTCCTGTCTCGCTCCTCAGAGTCTGCGGAGGCCTGCTTCATCCTGCCGTGTTGTCCCGGCTTCCGATAGCGTTGGGGAGGAGTTCCCAAACCCTGAGGCGTGGGCGCTCCCCGCCAACCCGAGTCCAGGTAAAGATGAATGAAAACACACACGGCGGTGAGCAGGATGCCCAGACGCAGGAGCAGTCCCGGGGTCGGCCGCTCTCCACACATATCCATCTGCTGCTGGCTCTCGCCTCAGTCCATCACTTCAGCTTGAAGTTCTGTTTACCTGCTGCTTTTTCTAACCCATTGTGGTCTTCAGAGACTGAATCCTCTCTTCTCTTCTCTTCTCTTCTCTTCTCTTCTCTTCTCTTCTCTTCTCTTCTCTTCTCTTCTCTTCTCTTCTCTTCTCTTCTCTTCTCTTCTCTTCTCTTCTCTTCTCTTCTCCACCATAACCCCCAGCAGTGGGGGTTAATAACACACACAGCTCACAAACTAGTTCATGTGTGTGATGTGTGCGTGCACGTTGGGAGCTGTGGCCGTGCAGGACAATGTGTCCCACACTCTTTGAAAAAGTTTGAGAACTCCTCCTCGCGTCTGTAAGTCCCCCTTCTCCCAAAACACACACGCCCCTTTAATTTGCTTTCTTTTCCTTTCTAATGGGCTCACATCACGCACACACACACACACACACTCACACACACACACACACACACACACACACTCTCACACACCCCCTTCTGTTGCCGTGTCCCCTCCCTGGGGTTGCCACTCCCGCCCAGCTGAATCTCGGGTTACTGTGCTGCTCCAGATATGGGCAGGACTCTCTGCTGCACTACGCGCCCATGCAGGCCTCTCAGCATCGGCTGACTCTCTCTCTGAGCCGGGACGGCCGGCCTGCACAGCACAAAGCATGATGACTCCCAGAGCAGTTGGTTCTTTATTTATGTGAGATTCATGAAAAAAGTAGAAAGTTAAAGAAACTCTTAAATGTGAGTTTGAGTGCATGCAACTGTAAAAACTACAGGTTGTGCATGTGTGTGTGCTTCTGTTTGAGATACCAGGGTTGTGTAATTCCTTATTTAACTGTCCTGACATTGCAGATAATCATTTAGGTTCTACGTTCACTGGGTTTTGTCACTTATAGCACATCATTAAAATTGTCATCACTCGCCAAAGACCCCCAAAAATTCACTTTTAAAAGTAAGTAAATAAACAGACAAATCAATCATCATGGAAGGTTTTGGGTCCTTGTTTATTAAATCTGTTAATGATATTTTCAGTTTAAGACAGGCATTCATTAGAACTGCCTAAGGAGTTTTTCGGGGGGAAAGACTTTCACTTGCTTTGGAAATTGGATTTGAGAACTTTGCAGAACTTCACCAGATTGTTAATCCTAAGAGAATGCAGAAAACGATAAGGCCAATTTCATCCTGCAGTGACAAACTGTAGTCTTTGTACGTTGGCTTAAAAATAGTTCTCTGCTGCCCCCTTTGGAGGAAAAAGAGAAAAGTACTAATAGTCAAGAATTTTCATTGATGGGATTGTACAAGTGTAGTAAGTTGTTGTTTGGTGAGGACTAACCAGTGGCAACAGTAGTTGAACAGCTAACTGTAGTTCAGGTGATTCAATTAGTCCATCATGGTTGACTGTTAACTCATAAAGGCAGTGCGTCTGTCATGTAAAATCAGTGATCTGCTGATTACAGAGCAGTCTTAGATCTCACTCCGCTGACATGAGGTTGCTAAGAAGCTTTGTCTACAACTTTATAACTGGGTTTGTAAGTAAGTATAAGTAAATTTATTTATAAAATGTCTTTACAGGTGTAACAATACTGATGAACAATAAGGGGTTTGTTGTTATAAATATATATAATTTGACACATAAGTAAGCTCTTCACTGCCTGTTTGAGCTCCTCTGCATTCGAGGACTTGCTTCTCTTCCAGCGCCCCGACTTCGATCGATGAAGATCTTTACATGATGAATATAATCCAAATGTGATATACTCACTTTTCCTCATCATTGCATTTGTGCAAATTGCATTATCCGTTTTTGTTACTGTGCCAAATGCACTATGAACCTGAATCTGGTCCTTCCAGAATAAAGATGGGTCCCATATTCTGCATCTGTTGCAGTAGCTCATTGAATTTTCAACACATTTTCACATTAGTTTGTGATAAATGGCAAACATCAGAGAGGCTTTAACTATTTGCAGTGAAAGGCGTCTTATAAAGATGCATAGGACTAAAATGATAGAAACGCCTCTCTGTATGATATAGTCCATCTCATCATCACTGAAAATTACAGCCTGCATAAATACTGCCAACGCTTTTGCTGACTTCATGTTATATTAAACAACACTGTCTTTGTAAATTCAGAATTTAGCTAGAACTGGATTGCATACGTAATGTACCAGTGTACCTAATGATGTTTCTGGGAGTCTTTTTTGTGATATTTGGATCATATAGAGTCTTTATTTTCAAATCGTGGATTTAATTTGCTGCTGTATTTTGTATCACCCTCAGGAAGGCAAATTATGTCCAGTAACAATCTCTGCTGCCACCATGTGGTTAGTCAGGACCACCTGACTGAGACTGCCTTATAAATGCCTCCTCATCAACTGAAATGTCTTCACACTGTATGCATCCAGCTGTCATCAATACTGTATCAAGCTTAAGACAGTCGCAGTTGACTATGACTAAGAGCAGGGTACATCCTGTACAGGCTATTCAGGATCATCAATCAGCCTCAGAGGTTTCTCTGGACTGTGGGAGGAAACCCAGGAAGGGCCGCCTTAACCTAATAGTAGGCCCTACTCCATTGTCCCAATCTACATCACAAAATGCATCAGTTTCTTTCACGACATACAAGTGTTAGTTTTCCCTCTTTAGCCAGAAAACACCAGCATACTTTTATTAGGCCCCTTAAAGTCTTGGTCTTGGGATGCTCTGGTCTTGCGTTAAGTGGTCTTGACTACAGCTTAATGGCTCCCAGTCCAAGTTTATTTCCTGATTCATAAGTTGTAACCACTTTTATTTTACTTCAAAAAGCAAGAATATGTAACACTGTAACACTATACATAGTCAATAAATTTCACCAAGAACGGTGCCATTTTATTTGGTTACGCACATATTTTTCCAAAACTATGAGAAAATCCAGTTAACAGTGAAACTATTGTGCCATCAGACCTGTTGTATTTACACATCAACTTGATGCTCTCCAGGAGTTTCCCAGCACTTTGTTGCTTGAAAAAGTCTGAGACAGCAGACAGAGTAGCTGATTAGCTCAGGCCGCTGAATCTGTTCACCAAACAAAGATTCATTTATTTCAATGTGACCATATTTTAATTCTCTTGAAAGTGGTGTCCTTGCAAAGGGACTTTACTTAACTTTTCTTTTCAAAATGCTGTTGTGCAAATGCAAAACTGAAACTGAAACTATATGTTTTCACTTCAAATGTTGTCATGGAAATGGGGCCTTTACTAAATGGATGATTTTTTTGTAAAGTAGTTGATCATTTTTATGACTACTAAGTGACTGTTTTCTGTGCCTTTTTATGGTTAGAATTCATGGTTAACTATTTATTATGATTTGGAGTCACTGAGATGTGTATTTTTGTATTGTGAATAAATAAATGGTTCAGCTTTTGTTGTACATTTCGGAGGTGCCTTAAAAAAAGGCTACCGATTCATATCTCTCTTCTTCAATAAAACCAAATACAAGCCGAGTGTTTCAGACTCCTTCTGTCCATCTTCAAGGCGTTTAGCTGGAACAGCAGTCGAATGTTTGAGCAGCTGTGGAAACGATCTGGCCTGATGAGAAGAGTTTTATTGGCATGAACTAAATTCCACTCCCTCCTCCACTCAGCCTCATTGTTTAAATCACTATGAGACTCCCCTATCACGGCCTCACCCTGATCCTGCTCCACCCGTCCCTCCACCTCACCGTCAGACGTTGGACAGGACGACCCGGACAGCCGGCTGGACCGGGACGAACCTGTCCCCGACTCCACCTGGTCCAGGAAGATCACCACGGCGCTGTTCATCTCCACAACTGACTTCAAATTATCGTCGCCCGCCTTCTCCCCAACAGCCACGTCCTCCACGCTGCAGGGGACGGGGCCACCACCCGGACACACTGGCTGTGCGCATACTGCCGACTACATACTGCCATACCCATACTGTCCATACTGCATATTGCATACCCAGTCCATCAGACAGTATGCAAAGCATTTACACTACAGCATACTACATAATAACCCACAATGCATTGCACTCCTCCCCGAGCTGAAATGGACCTGCTAAAGTTGATTTCACTTTAGCTCTAAACTCTTCAAATGTATAACTTTATCGAGGTTTTTTTTAAAATTAGGCGACAAAGTGGTCGTTTAGAGCCTGAGTGTGTCGTTTATTTGTCCGAATACAAACCGTTTATGCATTTAGTATTTGCAAGGCAGTCTAATTTTTTGAAAAATGTTAACCTGCATGGTGTCTGTTTTGAAATTACATGAAAGAGCTTAGGAATTTCCAGCTTATTTTAAACCCTCCAAAGTAAACTGAAAAAAAACCAAAAAACAACAACAACAGCTCTACAACCCTGAATAAATCCTCCTTGTGCAGCGTCAACACCTTGACTCATCATCTTTGTCTCTTTTCACCAAAAATTCCACAACAACAAAGAGCAATTTTTATTCTTTTTTTTTTTTTTTTTTTTTTTTTTGACAAGTGGGGCTCAGACTGCAGCGTCATTTCCAAACTGAGAGCTGATTGGCTGCTGCCGATGTAGGCGGGTCCTGATTGCAGACAGTAATACGGTCCTGATTAGTGACTGGCAGATTGAGGGAGATGCTAAAGCTAAGGCTAACAATCAGAAATCAAAATGAATGAAGGTCGTCAAAGTTTATCTAAATAAAGAACTGCCTTTCTTTAAAAGTGAGTCCGCAGCTTTGGTGAGTGAAAGCATATTTATATGTGCGCTCGTGCACACACGCACACACTCATAGACCGCATATAAGAACTATTAGAATTTGTATAAATCTATGCACACGCTACCCTGCACTGAGCATGCACGCAGAACAGCTGGGTGATATCTCCATGACAATGCAGGAGACTGTTGACATCAACCTCAATGTCATCAGAAGTTCAAATCATCCTGAGGTTCTCTGAAAACGGGGTCATTCTGTCCGTCTAGCGAGTCCAGCGAGTCGAGCAGCGTAGTTTTGGTGGTTTTGCATGTCTTTTGAAGACTTTTCGCCTCATTTTAACCGCAGTAGGTTTATTATGAACTAGGGCTGTCACGATATCAAATTTTCTCTTCACGATTATCATGGGCAAAAAATATCACGATAACGATATTATCACGATATCAGCAAAAATTTAACTAATAATGGTACAAACATTCAGATTCATCTTTAATTTTATTTTTGTTTGTTTTCTCTCTTTTCCCAGATGAATTACATTCAGAATACCTTTCAAATGAGGTGTTGAAACAATATGAGAACAGTAACTGTACAACTGCATACCGAAAGTGTAGTTACACTCAACTAATTAAAATCTGATGAACTGATTAACAGAGGATCCACAGCAGAGGCGTAATTTACGTAGGGTTGGTGGGTTATGAAAACCCACGGGCCCTGTTGGGGTGAAATCCTGTACCACCACCACACTGCCGAGGATTGTTGTTTGTTTGTTTGTTTGTTTAAATCGGAGGCAGAATGAGCGCAGCAGCTGCTTCTCTCCGGCCAGAGGCGCCGCTACTGGCTAGGGCCCCGAGCTGAAGGGGGCCCCGAGGAACGGCTGACATCAGTCAATTTCAATGACAAATTTAAGGCGCTACACTAGACGCTGCAACGACAACGTGTCGAAAATCCCCCGCATGGGGCTCTTTTCCGAGTACTCACTGGTTAGTTGCTAGAAAGGGACCGGCGGAGAAGACAGCGGATATCAGCGACTCAACTTGAAACCGCCCGGACACATTACAATGACACGTCTGGAACCTACCTAATGGGGCCCCACTACTACCCGGCTTGCATCAACGTGCAGTCAGTGTTGCTAAACACACTTTTTCAGGTTAGGATAGAGCGTCTCGCTGTCGTCGGCCACCGCCGACATGTTTATTTCACTCGTGATGCTCGCTAACTGGGAGCCCCGCTAGCTAGGAGCCATGCCGCTACCGCTGCTCTGCTGTGTTTATATGTGAGGGGAGGGTGAGAGGCTGGGGGGCTGCAGGAGGGAAACGAAGCAGGGCGGAAGAACAGGAGCGGATTTTGAAAATACACTTCAACATGTTTCAAGCGGGACTAGATCCTCTTTACGATATTATCATGTGCGCATTTTGAACACGATATTGAAATTTTAATTTTTTAAAACCACGATTATCGTCAATACCGGTTTACCGCGACAGCCCTATTATAAACCATTCATATCGCCAGAACATGAGTTCAACGGAAACTGACCAGGCCTACAGGCCACAGGTAAGACAAGAGCATTCAGTTCTTACAAACACAATTATTACATGTGAATGGTTACCTGGAACTACAACTTAGAACTGCTTTATCGAGTCTTTGAAGAAACTAGACCAGTATTATGAATTCTCTTAGCGTTCAGTCAAGCTCCAGCATTTATAACCCCTTAATTTAATTGTGAGGTGTTTCTTAACTCCTGCTGCAACTGTGCCATCAGATATTCCACTAAATTCATTATTGACTAATGCTACAATCACTTCAATGACTGTCAGACGTCTTATTTATTTCTAAATATTTCTATTTGACTGCATTCACTGTTCTCCATTGTTTTCTGCATACATTGACGCTGTATTCTCTATTTGTGTAATTCTGTTGCCTTCACAGCCAATGAAACCTGAAATTCAGGCCATGGACGACTGGAGACGAGCAGGTGAGTCCCTCAGTGGAAATCCTCTATGAGGCTGAGAATCTCTCAGCTCACTTATGATTTGCCCTCATGCAGAAATAGTGAAACATGAATACATCCTTCAGTCACCACTCTGACTGATCAGTGTTTTTAACCTGTGTGTTTCTGTGTGTGTGTGGTGTGTTCGCAGGAACCTCAGTCGCTCCTCAACACCAGAGCGAAGACACCAGAGTCGCTGCTCCGTGTAGGATCTTCATCCCTCGTCAGATCCCCAGGATTTCAAAGGTGAGACACACTGCAGGCAGCCGAGTGCCGCCTCCAGCAACTGGATGGAAACTCCTGCCTTTTCTCTGCTTCTTCACCAGCAGTGACGCTGACCTCCTCTAGAATGGATGTTCTACATGCATTTCTCCACCTGGAGCAGCACGAGCACAGTGACATTGTTTTAGGAAAAGAGTGATACAATACACTCTTTTTCTGAGTGTTACATTTCTTCCAGACTACAGAATGCATATTTATCTCTCTGTTTTCACTCTGCAGAAACGGCTGGATGAAGATGTCCAGCTTCGCCCACAGGGTCTGGGGTTATGGGCTCAGGGATGCCGTGGATGGACTCTAGCTGGCGACTCTCGTAAGGTCTCCTCCTGAGCTAAAGAAACTCATCATGGAAGAAAAACCTTTTTTTTTCTCTCAAATTGTATGTAAAATCTACTTTTTCCTTGATTTCTCTCTTTTCTTGAATCAGAACACGTGCAGAGACGAAGAGAGGCCAGAGCGAAAGCAACGATGGAGCGAAACAGAGTGGAGCCAGGTGAGCTGACGGTGTTCATACCAAACCTTCATGACGCAAACACACATTTTGATTTGAATTTTTCCTCAAAATCAGAGCAGATCAGAGCAGCTTGATTTGCTGATTGTTATTTTAAACAGTGTGTAAAAACCCCTCAAACTCACTACTGTGACTCTACATTTTCTGTTGACAGGGAAAGCGGTTCAGCCGGTGGAGCCAGTGGAGCCTGCAGAACCAGTGGTGCCACTGGAGCCGGTAGAGCCCGTTGAACCGGTAGAGCCCGTTGAACCGGTGGAGTCCGTTGAACCAGTACAGCCCGTTGAACCGGTAGTGGTAGAGTCCGTTGAACTGGTGGAGTCCGTTGAACCAGTACAGTCTGTTGAACTGGTAGCGGTAGAGTCCGTTGAACCGGTAGAGCCCGTTGCACTGGTGGAGCCCGTTGAACCGGTAGAGTCCGTTGAACCGGTAGCGGTAGAGTCCGTTGGACCGGTGGAGCCCATTGATCCAGTAGAGCCCGTTGAACCGGTGGAGCCGGTGAAACCGGTTAAAAAGTCGAGCCGGTGGAGCTGGTGGAGGAAACTGTTCAGCTGTTGCAGCCGGAAGAGCCAGAAGAACTGATTTCTGTCCAGTTCGCTCAGCTGGACAGAAATTTGGAAATTGAATGGAAAGTGGGGACGGAGAACGGGAAAGAAGAAAAAATTCAGAACAAATTTAGGTTAAAAAAGAAAGAAACGAGCTAAATTCCAGGCACTATTAGATTAAACAAAAAAAAAAAGCTAATTTCCAGGCACAATTCAACTATACAAAAAAAAAGAAGAAGGCACAAATAGGTTAAAAAAAGTGTCTTTTATTAAGGAACAGGGACACTGGAAAAGAAGAAGAAAAGACTTTATGTCACCGTGTGTGTGTGTGTGTGTGTGTGTGTGTGTGTGTGTGTGTGTGTGTGTGTGTGTGTGTGCGTGCATTGAGGAAATAAAGAATAAAAAAAAGAACATTATAAAGTGACCAAGAATGCAGGATATTTTTTTCCAGGGTTTTTGCTCATTTTCTATATAGTAGAGTCGTACAGTGTGACAGACAACACCAAAACACTGAGGACAAACGCAGGTAAGGAGAAGAAGAAGAAGAAGAAGAAGAAGAAGAAGAAGAAGAAGAAGAAGAAGAAGAAGAAGAAGAAGAAGAAGAAGAAGAAGAAGTTGAGCTTCAGGACTCCTGTAAAGGACATTCCTGACCATTTCCCCTGGATGACCAATCAGGTATTTGTGATTGTGATTGCAAGTCTTCCTTCTTTGTCCTCTTTGAGCTTCCTGGTGACGTTTCTGTCACTTTCGTCGGCATTTCTTCTTACCTTTGTTCTCTGAGGCATCCACACAGGAATCTTCAATGTAACCCTGCCTCCTTATTTTCCTGGCCACATTTCTTCAATTTGTTCTGCTTCTCATCTGCAGAAACCAAAGCTTTTGTCTTGCTAAGGTTCTCTGTAGACACTCCGGCTGAAGTCCTGCAGACTTTGATGATTCGTCAGTTCACTCTTTTGCAGCAGCGGCTGGTTTGCCCTGGTTTGGCTGGTTTGCCACCGCCTTGCATGGCCTTCACCGGAACAGGCAGCATTGACAGGACACAGTCCTTCTATCCTGCTATTCTTTCAGCGGTTGCAGCTATTTGAACTTGGAGCTCCAGCTGTTCCTTTTCTTGTGAGCTGCTGTTTCTGTTCCTTCTGGTGTGTTTTCTCCTTCAGACCACTGCAGCTCTCTCAGCCTCTGCTGTGAAGCTTGGAGAACCTGTGGAGCTTCAGCTTTTCCTGCTCCAAACACTCCGTCTGCTGGGAGGCCTGCTGGCAGCATTCCACACTGAGCTGAAGGCAGGTAGGACACAGGCGATCCACAGGAAGACGATGAGACACACCGAACAGAGGATCCAAGATGGAAACAGGACGAGCACGGACGAGATCCTGAGGTCGGTGGAGCAGACTGCATGTTGTTCACTACGTCTTCTGGGCTTTTCCAAAACATTCCGCCATTTAAAGTTTTCACTAAACATTAAATATTAAAGACAAAATGGTAGTGTCATGAATTCTGCTTTTAGTACATGGAGATGTGGGTAGAAGAGAACTTTGTTCCTCTCTATGGTTTGTTGTGTGATTTTTGCATTGCTTTCACCAGAGCCTCTCTGCTTTAACGCCCTCCGGCTTCATCTTCCAACATGTTCATGTTGCTCTTCAACATTTCAGTGTCTGCCGGATGCAGCCAAAACAATCAACGCACAGTGTTTCAAATGTGATGAGAAGCGAGAAAAACACGGCGATAGATAGATTTCTGCAGCGGCTTCATGCAGAGTTAAATGCTTGGAGGATCATGTACAATGGTTCCCAAACTAAGGTCTGGGACCCCCTTTGGGGAGGTGTCAGGTCTCCCTCAGCGTCCGGCTCTCACAAGTAGATTTGCACATGTTAAGAAAGTCCATAATGAGAGGATTTTTACTAACTGGAGAAGAGCTGGGGAACTTGGAGTGGATTTAAAACCGATTCAGTCTACAGCTGTGACGGTTCTGCTGATCCAGTGGAGTCCCAGTTCTGACCCCAGACCTGAAGGAACCACCGATCAGCTGATCAAGATCCACATTCTCCACTATGAAGACACACGTCTGTTTTATTGAAAATAAAAAGAACAAAATCAAAGAAATCTGTCGGCTGGTCAGTCAGTAAATACCTGCTGGAAGAGTCTAGAATCCAGTCACCTCTGACTGGAACTCCGGCCTCACGTTGGTTTCAGACCCTGTCTACACCGAAAACATTTTCAAGTGAAAACGCAAAACTTTCCACAGTGGTGCAACGGTGGTCCTTTTTGACAGCTGCTCCCAAAATGGAACTTCTCAAAAACGGTCTGTCTCCATGGGAATGACGAAAAACAACACTTTGTGGCAACGTTTGGGCGGAGATGCTAATGGCTAACTACGTCGTTTTCAGCGTTTCCGTGTGAACATGAAACTTTGCTGAAACAAATAAGCTAAAACTTTGCGTTTTCATCTGAATCGTCGTCGTGTCAATGGGATCTTCCTCTCATGGTTCTCAGACATGGACAGTCTGTCAATCAAAAGACGTTTCCTGATTCGTTGCTCCTGACTGAAGGTGTTTTAGTCTCGTCAGATCAGACTGAACATTTCGGACTTTGGTTCTGTCTCCGTCTCTTCGTGCTGGTTTGTGCTTGAAGGGTGACCGAGCTGCCGCTCCTCAGTGTGTGTGTGTGTGTGTGTGTGTGTGTGTGTGTGTGTGTGTGTGTGTGTGCGTGCGTGCGTGCGTGCGTGCGTGCGTGCGTGCGTGCGTGTGTGTGTGTGAGAACTGTCTGGGTGTGTTTGGCCGCCTCCCCTCGCCATGTCTTTTCAGTGGACTGTACATAATGCTGCAAACTGCCTGGTTCTCCAGAACCCCGGGAGAACTCATGCAATGATCTTTAAAGGGATACTTCAACATTTTGGCAAATTGACCCATTTAGCGCAATTCCTTAGTCATTTTTAACAGCGTACTTACTTTTTTTGTGAGAGTGAGCTATTGTTTATTCAGAGGTGAGTTGGGGAAGGTTTTCAGGACGGACACAATGGAAGTGAATGGTATTTTTGCTTCCCCTCATCCATCTCATCAAATACAAAATCCGAAAACCCCAGAACACTTTGGTGGACACGTTATAATCCGCACATTCACTACGCTGTGAAATATTAAAGGTGCCTTAAGGAGTTTGCACGTTTTATGCGAAACAGCGCCCCCTGCAGGCCTTGGGCGTAATGTAGCTTAGTGAAAAACTCGTCCCTGTGGCTCGCGTGCACAGAAGAGGGGGACTCCATCTTCACTCGTTTAGTAGCGCTCAAGTAAGATTTAAGTTTCTTTTACCTGGTGGAGTCTGTGCTGGAGTTTTGGCAGTGCTAGAAGCCGGTCTTTTCTTACTTTCTGGAAGATCCTGCTCAGTTGTTGCTCACTAAGCATCTGGCGGAGTAATGGCGGACAAAATGAAACCTAACAAGCCGGAGCGCGCATTATGTCATTCCTTTCAAATTCTCCCCAAAAAAATGCTGGTGCCGGACCGGCACTGCAATTTTCAAGTGACAATTTAGCGCTGTTAGAGGTACTTGTAATGAATATGTCAGGACACATTGTACACATCATTAAAAATGTGTAACATATTTATGGTGGAAAATAAGTATTTTTAAGGTTGTAAAACTCCTTAATGCACCTTTAATGCAAAATTACGAGATTGAGTTGTTTATGCGAAGATTGCTAAGACGGAACTACGTACTAAACATGGCGTCTGGGCGTAGTGATTTCAAAAGAAAAAGTAGTTCCCAGTATTTGCTTCAGTGTCGTAACACTACAATATCATTTGTTGGTGTTCCACAGCGTAGTGAATGTGCGGATTATAATGTGTCCACCAAAGTGTTTTGGGGTTGTTGGAATTTGTATTTGATGAGTTTGACGAGGGGAACCAAAAATACCATCCACTTCCATTGTGTCCGTCCCAAAAACCTTCCCCGACTCACCTCTGAATAAACAATAGCGCGCCCTCATAAAAAAAGTAAGTATGCTGTTCGAAATGACTAAGGAATTGCGCTAAATGGGCCAATTTGCCAAAATATTGAAGTATCCCTTTAAGAAGACAGGCTAGCTGGCATGTAGTCCTGAAACTATGGGAGAAAAGTGAGTTTTATTTGTTTACATTACGTTTACAATGGCACAGTTGTCATTTGTAAGGATATATATATATATGTAGGTATAAACAAATATTTGCATATTTATTGCCGAAGGTTAAATGATATGACGTGTTTTGTGTTCTCACATTTGGACTATAATGTTGCGGTCGTCACCCAGGTACACACAAGCTATGTTGGGTTTATATGATTTCTGTTTTAATAAATCACAGATTCATTTTTTCAGTATTATTGTTATTATTTTTCTATGTTGCAACAACTTGGGTTAAGTTGCCCTCCATAAGATGGGTTTAATCACAAGTCATAATGAAGCTTCTCAATGAAGCGTTTCAGCTCAGATAATCCAGTTTGTATCTTGTTACTGAATAAAAAAGAGCCCAGCAGCTATTGTTTTACTGTCATCCACATTTCATATTTGGGATGAATTATTTCCTCTCCACAGAGAGGAGCTCTTATTCACTCTTGCATAAAAGGAAACACAAAGGTCAGAGGTCAGGCAGAGGCCAACGATTAATCCCTCAAATCACTCCAACACAAGCGTCAGTGGAAAACAAAAAAAATAACTTTAAGGAATGAAAGACAAGAAGGCATAGCTGGTAACGGTGATCAGGAAGAGCTGCTGCTTGTGCGCCGTTTGCAGGAAGGTTTTGTTTCTCGCTATCGCCTAAACAAACATCAGCTCCTATCAGCTCCAGCATACGCAGGGTTCACCACATGCCAAGCAAAACCAGACGAAGCTGGAGTAAAGTAGATTCATTTTCTGAGCAATATAGAGACTTTTTTTTTGTCCTTTTGAACAAGTCTTCCACAGTGAGAAGCAGCCAGTTGTGACACAAGCAGGGGAATGGAAAGGTACAGCGTGTTTGCTTTCAGTTGGGGCGAAAAATGCCTTGTGCACACACGTGCAGAACTGTCGCTGTAATCTGAAAAATTAGAAAAGTTTCTCTTCAACATCTTCAACAGATAGTATGGATTCACGTCCTGGTATCGCGTCTACCTGGCTGACCTGGCATCTCTTGTGAGATACACATAAATGAAAAGCCTACTATGTAAAATTATTGCATGAGGTGCAAAAAGTGACATACAGAAAAGTTGCAACTGAATGAGTTTACTTGGGTTAAGCAAAGCTGATTCTAGTAAATAATATCCAAAGTGGTGACTTTGCAAGGCTTTTCTCCTCATATGTTCAAAGTATCATACTGGTGATTACCCATTGTGACCCATTGATATTCATTTGCACCACTGACCTGTTTTGATCATCATCCTGTGTGATCATTTCTCATGTGACGACACAGAGCGATAACAAAAACAAACTCCCTGTACTCAAAATCCTGCTGAATCCAGCCCAGGCAAGGTGCAGTGGGTCAATAGAGCCACAAATACAGTTGGAATCAATCATTAATCACAAACACAGAAACACAGAACGGTTGGCTTTATCTTCTGAAGGCTCCGGTCCTGTAATTCTGGGAAGCATCGTGCACATGGAGCGGGTTGGATGTATCAAACAGTGGTGCATCTGGTGATCAACAATAAAGCACCGGAGAAAAAATAAATCAGCCACACTGTAGATGAACTTCTAAGAGAAAACATGGAGGTGAAAATTGCCAGAAGTGATTGACTGACTATAAATAATGAGCAGATTAACTGTTAATTAAAACAAGGATCCCATGCTGGCACGGGGGGACAAAGAGGAGATGACAATGTGGCTCTCCCTTGTTTTATGACAACAGCTTTGACCTTGGAATTATTATAAATTCTCCAACTCATTATCACAAGGTTTAAGTGGTAAACGCCAGGCATATTCACAGCAGCTGTGTGTTTCTCTGGCTCTTCCCGGCTAATAACTAATTCTGAAAGGAGTAACGCTCTAGAAAGAAATATGGCTCCATGATGTCAGAGACAGTGTTGTATTATAGCGCTGGATGCTCTGCAGCACTATTTACAACCGAGTAAACAGTCCTGCTTTGACACGGACACCGCCGGCATCCTTCAGTCGGGATCACTTCAGGTTGTGGTGAAGTTGCATTAGTGTGTTTATTTCTGTGGCTTTGGAAACGCAATCAAGTGCAAAGGCGATGAGAGGTGAGCCGATGATGACCCAGTTCAAACAGACAAGGTTTCATTGTGTGTCCTTGTGAGAATGAGACTTTGATTACATCACTTTTAATAAATCTGTATTGGTCAAGCTAATCTCGTCTAGGAATAAGGGTAGAATAACTATAAACAACCTCAACAAACAACAACACTAAGTTCAGGGTTAGAATCAGAGTCTAGTACAGAGCAGGCATGGGCAAACTCTGTTACATGAGGCAATCTTACTTATTAAATTCTGAATAATCACTCTAAAAGACCAAAGAATCAAACTGCTATTGCATGATTCACCATTAGATCAATACCTGACTTGTCACATGTCGCTTTTGTGCGAAGGTGCACTTACGTTCTCGAAATAAACAATGTGCACCAGATAAAATGCAAGGCACTCCAGATACTGGCAAGCTGTCACTGTTGCGTCCTTGCACTGGTCGTTGTTGAGTTTTGGCACTGGGGACGTACACTGAATGGAAGGAGTGGGACATGTGCATTTGCATCTCCTATCATTTTTCAAATAAAGACAGGAGAAGAGTGATGATGACGGACAACAGAACTTTCATTGGTTTAAAATAGTAACTGTTAATAACACAAAACTACATTTTAAGCATTTTATTTTGAGCGCAATAAGAGTCATTTGAATAAATAGCTAAATACCATGGGGTTTCAAAGACAGCTGTTTTGTTGTAATGCCTTTATTCATTTTCAGTGGAAATAAAAGCACATGCGTATCCCATGACATTTTTTTTCTCCTGTGAGGCGGTTACCAGAACACTCCATCTGCCCCTGGTCCGACCCCTCAGTCAAATGTTAGAACCCACGAGTCAAAAAGTTTACTCACCCCATGGTATGGAGTAAATCTGTGCTACCCCACCAGGATTTCAAGATTTCCAAAGACATGTCTTAAAGTCCAGTTATGATTAAGGTTAAGTAATTACAAGTTATGTTAAACTACATGTGCAGTTAATACCATGTCCTTCAGAACTCATGAAAACACAGCTTGTAGTGTCAGGGATCTGCAACTTGTGGCTCTTTGGCCATTTTTTACGGCTCCCTTAAGCTTTCAGAAAATGATATCTAAATAAAGTTTTTTTTTCCTTTTTTTAATTTACACTTTGGTGTCTAGTGTGAAAATTTTCAGAAAATCTGTCTGAAAATTGATCTAGTTAATATAGTTATTTTTCAGAAAGCCTTAATAAGGCACAGTAATTAAAATGAGGGGGAAAATGCCAAAATGATTAGGATTTCTACAAGGGGGGGAATTATGAATTGTAAACAAAACAAGAAAGGCTGCTTAGTGACAGTTAAAAGGTTAAAATTACTGAGATATTGTATCTTCCTATGTGGCCATAAGATTATTGCTCCTCCTTGTGTCAACAGAGTTTGCTGTGTTTTGATGAAATTATTACTGCCTTCATAATAATAATAATACATAATACATAATAATATTTAAAAATGACTTATTTCCTTTTCATCCTGTCCTAGGCCAGTTCATCCGTTCATCTTCCTTTCTGTTTCCTCCACTGGTGTGTGAATGTGTGTGTGAATGGCTGAATGTGATAATGCAGTGTAAAGCGTTTTGGACTCTGTTCTTGCAGGATAAAAAGTGTAGTCCATTTACCATTTATTTATTCAGAGCATTCTATTCTATTCTATTCTATTCTATTCTATTCTATTCTATTCTATTCTAATAATTCTGTATAATAAAAAAACAAATAAAGCTCATTTTAAAACTTAAATATAGGTAAAATTTATTTAGTGGAAAATCTCTAAAATGTGTTTTTCGCTCCTCCAGTCTCAGACCCTTGAAATGAGGACCAGGTCTGTGCGTCAGTGTGCGCGCGCGCTTGTGCGTGACGCGGCGCGCCCCTCCTTCCAGAGGAGCTCCGGGTCTCCGTGTGGGCTGAGGAGCGGTGTGTGTGTGTGTGTAGTTGTGTTTGTGTGTGTGTGTGTGAGTGTGTGTGAGTGAGTGTGTGTGAGCCGCTGCCCTCCGCCGGGACCCTGAGCGCGCGCCGCGGAGCAGACCCACCGCAGCAGCATGACGGTCGAGAGGATCTTCGACGAACTCGGACATTTCAAAAGGTACCAACTCCATCTGCGCTTTTATCACTTTCCTCCCGCCTCACAATGACCATGCTGCCGCTTTTCTGTCTTAATAAGTTAGTTGAGAAACTTCATGAATGTATTTATATATTTAAAAGGACCTTTTGGGAGTGTTTGGATAAGTAACGGTAATAGCTTAAACGAGCAGGCTCGTTCAGTTTGCTGTGGATGCTTTTCTTTTTTTTTTCCCCCTCTTTCAAAATGACATGTGTTTTAGTTTTATCTCAGAGGAACTGTATGTCCCAATCTGTTCATTCAAAACGTACCCAGGCTGGCAGAGCCGCATGCTTCATCAAAAGCATGGATGCATGCATTTAAAAGTTCTGGTTGATTTTCATTCCATTGAATTGGTTTTATCCATTTTTTCATTCTTCTTCCTTTTCCCCACGTTTCACTGAGATCTGTGGTGAAGAGTCAATATTCCCATTGAGCTTTTTCAAACGAGAAATGCTGATCATGCTCAGAAATATGATTATCTTGCCGGTGTGCAGGCTATATATTTTGCATTTCTGATAGATTTTCTAGGTTATCCTGCAACTTTTGCTTTATTTGTTCTTCTGATTTGTTCTTCTGTAAGAAATCAAGTCTTTTGAACTGCAGGAAGTGGTTAAGTAACTATGTCTTTACATACCAGCAGCTTCTATGTCGTCGCTTTAAAGCACAAATTTGTTTTAATCATTGTTGCTATGAAATGATTTGGAGTTTTACAGCTGCTTTTTCATCTGTTTTTAATTTTTGCCCGACTTCCTCTTCTCCAGATTTCAGGCTTGTCTGTATTTTGCAGCAGCCTTTCAGGCCATAGCATGCGGAATCCACTACCTTGCCTCTGTCTTCCTGGTGGAGACTCCAAACTTTGTGTGCGGCGTTCCCGGCAACATCACCCACGTCCTGTACGGAAACATGACCGGGTCCAGCCTGGAGGAGATCCTGCCGGTCTTCAAAAGCGGACCCGTGGTGGTGAAGACGGCGGACGGGGAGCAGTGGGAGCTCAGCCGCTGCCGTAGTGCACTACGCATCGAGCCGGCGGACTTCACCTATGACTTTCACGGCAACAAAACCGTGAGCGCCTGCGCCGGGAAGTTTGTTTTCGACCACAGCGAAGTTCGGCAGAACATCGTGACGGACTGGGACTTGGTGTGTGACCGAGAGTGGCTGGCCAAGCTGTGTCAGCCCACCTTCATGCTGGGCGTGCTGATCGGAGCGCTGGTGTTCGGGGACGTTGCTGACAGGTGAGCTGAGAGAGCTGCAGGAGCGCAAGGGGGATTTTGGGAGAAGAGGTTGAATTCTGTCAGGCAGGGTGGCACATTCACGGTCCATAACGTGAAGTACGCCCTTTGACATGCACAGCGCGCAGGACATATTGAATACAGCCGCAGCAGAGGACCACACCTAGCGTCTCCCCCGACAGCTAAGAATAGCAAACCCAGGCTACAGTTTGGGCGCCTGCAGGCTACAGAGTGGCTGAAACTGTACAATATAAGATTGGACACAACTTGACTCAGTGATTCTTAAATTTTGCTTAAAAATTCAGAGCATCTCATTGACAACAAGGATTGTTTAGGCTGCCGCTCCAGGGGACAACAACAAAGCCAAATCGATTCTAATTATGTCTCTAGAACTACTGTCTCCTTCAACAGCATAATGCGTCAAACTAAACATCTTGATCTTCACAATGAGTTCATTCATTGTGCTGAAACAGTGTCCACAGTCAGCAGATCTCAGTCCAGCAGACCACCTCCGGAATGTGGACGAATGACAGATTACCTCCGAGTGAGGACATGTAGCCAACAGACCTGCAGCAGCTGCGTGATACTGGCATCTCATTCGGTATTAAAGCCTGAGGAATGTGTCCAGCACTTGTTGAAATGAGTTTCAAGGTGAAAGTTGGTTCGACCCAGTGCAAGTAAAGTTTACCTCATGTTGATGGTGAATGTGAATTGTGATGGACTGCAGCAGAAGGCCTGGCTCCTGACTTCCTGTGAGGAAGTCCTGTCTCTCATGATAACTGAATAGCTCCTTTATTCTCTCACCTGCATGTCTAAAATCAAACTTTTTTGTATTTCCTTCTTTCCCTCTCCTCCAGAGTTGGTCGCGTTAGGATTCTGATGTTCACCAGCCTCTCTCAGTTTGTGCTCGGGGTGCTGGTCGCCTTCTCAGGAAACTACTATTTGTTTATGGTGCTCCGCTTTCTTCTCGCAATGGTGAGTTCAGTGTTTCACTACTGCACTTTGTGTTGAATGAGATCAGATTGTTCTTCACAAATGACATGAGGAGGAGAAGCAGTTGGTGTGAGAGTCACAGCAAAGACAGTGTTAAAAAGTGAGAGATGCACAGCAGTAGGGAGCGTTGGAAGAAAATGTTTGCGAGTTTGTTTGTTCTCATTCCATGATGTGCGTATAAAAGTACATTTACAGGCTAAAAGAAGGGAGCCGTTACGGTTCCAAACCCACGTGGCAATTACGTTGAGCTGAAAGAATCCCTTCTCCGGCTTCATGGTTTTACTCCTCTCCCATCCCCCCCTGCTCCGTTCACTTTAGCTACAGCTGTTGTTTTTCACATCAAGCAGACCCAATCAGCCGTGCACCAGGACAGTGTACAGTCACACTAAAAGCTCCCGCAGATTTCAAAGCGAATAGTGAAATGATGGAGCATGCAGTGGTTTGTTAGGAGTAGTTTTTTGAATTGTTGATGTAAAGAGCCGCCGCTGCAGTTGATCTATAAGTTGAAAGTGAGGCTGTTTCGATCTGTTTCTGACACTAGACTTTGTAATCACTGACAGTTTACTTACTCTTGTGTGATCTGTAGCTTAGAAAAGGTCAGTGTTAGCTTGGGAGAGCCACAGCTATGCTAGCTGGTATGGATTTAAATCAGCCATTCCTGCAATTACCACTCAACTGTAAACTTGACAGGTGTCCAGCGGATACTTGGTGGTGGTGTTTGTCTACGTGACAGAGTTCACCGGAAGCAAGGTGCGCACCTGGACCTCCATGCACGTGCACGCACACTTTGCCGTTGGCGTCATGGTGGTGGCTCTGACCGGGTACCTGGTGCGGGTCTGGTGGATCTACCAGATCATCCTCTCCACCTGCACCTCTCCCTTCCTGCTCTTCTGCTGGAAGTTCCCCGAGACGCCCTTCTACTTGTTGACAAAGGGCCGCTACAAGGATGCTCAGGCCCTGCTGGACGCCATGGCGCGTTTCAACGGGCTGGAATGCCGGCTGAAGGCAGAGCAGCTGATGGAGATCGAGAAGAGCGACAAGGCCGCCGCTCTGCTGGAGCAGGAGGCGGAGGGCCAGCCGGCACAGCCGGAGAAGAAGCTGTCCATCCTGGACCTGTTTGGCAGCTGGAGGATGGCGGGCCGTACGTGCACGGTGTGGTCCATCTGGTTTATCGGCAGCCTGGGCTACTACGTCTTCTCTCTGGGTTCGGTCAGCCTGGGAGGAAATCAGTACATGAACCTCTTCCTTGTTGGTAAGTGATTTACCTTCATAGCATAAATAAGTCTCCCCGTGCATTCTAGAGTTTTTATTTGTCAAAATAAAGTAAGGTGTTTATGTGTTGACAAGAAGCGTGCACGTGTATTCCCAACGTGCCCTTCTAGGAAACATGCAGTCCAACATTTTTGCACGGCCGGGCCTCAGCAGCACTTGAGTCGGTTATTTAAGCCCGTCAGATAGAGTGTCGCGGTGTCAGTCCTTCGACAGTGCGCCGCCTGAGCGCGGCTGCCATTGGCTGTTTCCAGGTGCCGTGGAGTTGCCCTCCTACATGGTTGGCTGCTTCGCCATGGACCGGATCGGGAGGAGGATGACTTGTGCTCCGGCTCTGCTCCTGGCCGGGGTGACTTGTATACTCATCATCGTGGTTCCTGTACGTAAACTGATTCTTTGAGCGACACAGATCGCACATTGCAGCGTTAAATTGAAACACACTTTTCCAACTAAATTATTATTTGTTGTATAATTCAGCTGCATAATCAATTGCGAGTTTTGAGAAGTTTATGGAAAAATAAAAACTTTTCCTCCAGTTTATTTTAAATGTCCTCCCTCTCAGTCTACTGATCATTTTTTTACAGTCCCCTCACTGTCTGTTTGCCTGGGATTTATTGTTCTGACTATGCTCCGGGTCTGGACTTCTAACATGTGTGTTCAGTGCTCTGACTCAAGTTAGTGCAACTCGCTGGTAAACAGCTGGCAGTTCATGTTCAAGCAAATATGACCTCTGACCCCGAGAGCCATTTAGAACGCAGCGCTCAGCAAATGTGAGAGGGGAAATAGTCATGTGGATAAAACTGAAACGGAAAAGACAGCAAGTTGTAAATCTTTCTCCTGTGGGAAGACACAGTGGAAATCCAGCTGGAAACTTCTGTATGCCTCAGTATGACAAATTCTTCATGTACAATCACATCTTAACGTTTGGTGTGAAGTGTAGTAAATACAAACATACACAATGCCATTCAGTGTGTGATATACTGCTATTTCAGGAAATAGAAGCCCTGGCTATCGCCCTCAGCATGATTGGAAAGTTTGCCATCGCCATTGCCTTTGGCCTCATCTACCTGTACACCTGTGAGCTCTATCCAACAATAATCAGGTATGGAGAAACACACACTTACAAAGCAAGCCTCAAACACTACACGCTCTTTGTTTTAATGTTTTTTTTGTGAAACAGCAATTACTCTCAGTCTGAGATGACGGGGCCTGGCCATGCATCTCGTTTCATGGCCTCTCTGTGTTCTCCCTGCAGGTCTCTGGCAGTCGGTACTGGCAGCATGATGTGCCGTGTCGGCAGCGTGGTTGCACCTTTCTGCGTGTATCTAGCTGATGTCTGGCAGTACCTACCTCAAGTAATAACTTTAAACTTAAACTAAACTACTTTGCACTACTCTTCGGCGAAAGATTCAAGGCATTAAAACAAATTCTGACATATATTCTTTTATCTCTATTCCAACCTCTGTGAAGGTCATTGTGGGAATCCTGGCTTTCATCATCGGAGTGCTGACGTTGTTGTTGCCAGAGACTTTGGGTCAACCTCTGACAAACACCTTAGAAGAGGCCGAATCTCTGGGACGAAAGCCCAAGACGAAGCAGTCTCCCCTGAGGAATCGAGACGCCGAGGACGGGCTGGAGATGAAACCATAAGAAGGAAAGGAACGAGGAACCGAGCTGCCAAAAACCACAACACAACGTGGCTGATTTATTCGATCGTTTTAAAGAGTGAAAACAAGATTTAGTCACAAGTCTTAAAACGACTTTGTTGACATGTTGCTCTTCAAGACGACCAACAAATCTGTGCTTTAGGAACTTTTACAAACTTGCTTGCGTCCATTCAGGCCTCAGTGCATGAAAAGATCAAAGAAATATTGAGGACATATTATTTTAATTTCATTTCAGTTGTAATATCATTTTTTCTACTTCTGTCAACACCATTCTCATCCATTTACCTGTAAATATATTGGACATAACAACACTGCTGAGTCAGCAGAAAATGAACCTTCAGGGAATCAGACGCTTTATTTATGGGAACATCACAGTTAAATTAGACACTGTGTGAGATTGCTTATGTCTCTTTTTTTGTGTAAGGTTTCATCACCGTAGTCTGACTGACGTTCTGCACTTCAGTGGCGTTTTTCCTAAAAGTCTTGATGGTCATAATTCTTCTGCTTTTAAACAAAGGCGTCTGCGATTTAGTTACCGCTCGAGGCCCTGTTTACAGGATGATGACTGAATACGCCGTTTCAGTGTTTTTGTTTCAGAAAGGTTTCGTGTTCAGATGTTACGTCAATAGTGGGGGCTGTGGTTTTGTGTAACAACTACGAATACGAGTGTATTCACACCGAGAACAAGACGTCAAATTCAAACTCCTGGTACACTTTATGAGAAGCGTGGTTCAGTTCAAAAGGGCGAACAGCACAAAGCGCCTGGTTACAACATTTTGAAAACTAATTGCTATGTGCAGATCATGACTGCGCCTTAGATATTTGAATAGTTATGCATGCCCCATATTTAATTTTACCTATTAAAACAATACCATAATGTTCATATCTCAAAGAAGTGCCTTTAAAAAAACAAAACATATACAGTGAGTCAGCATTTAGCTGCTTTAATCTCAGGGCATTGTTATCACTGTGAAACTGCTTTTTTTTTTTTTAAAGAAAAAAAAAGCTTATTTTAGCTTCACTCTTGATTCCATCTTGCAGAAGATGTGATTGTTGAGCTTTACTCTGAGTGTTCCGTCTGCGTGTGCGCGCCAAATGAATGGGTCTCCTAGTTTTTTCCATCTGCTTCTGCAGGCATGTGGAAACCATCCTCTGCTGCATTACAGTGTTCAAGAGTCGCAATATGATCTCCAGATGTTTGGACCAAATACAGGAATGTACCACAACTGTGTGGAGATGTACAGCTGCTTTACAGTACACTACTCTCATGTCATCGTATCAACCAGGACGCTTTGTTTTCAGCCTGAACTTACGAAACGTAATCATCGTTTCTGCTTTCACTTTTTTTTTTGCTGTCGTCAAAAATAAGGATGTTTTTCTGTAAATGGATTTTTTAGTAGTATTTCTGTTCGTTGTTGAAACAATACAAAGTAAAGCTGCCATTGACTCTGCCGACCTCCTTTTCTCAATACACTTGTAACTTTTTTTTTTTTTTTTATATATATTTGTCTGAAGCCAGTGTAGTTTTCCAGAAATCTTTAATTAAATCGTTTTTTGATAAAATCCCTTCAGACTTCTCTCTCTCTTTCTCTCTGCGATTTAGACCTAGTTCTGGAAAAGTGGGGGAGTTTCTTCTTGTCCCTCGGCCCACCAATACCAACAACTTCCTGTTTGCGGGGTGAAGTGTCCCACCTCTGCAGCCCCAGCTTCCATTGCGCCACTCTGCACATAAAACCCCCTCTGTGTTCCACAACCTGCAAGTGTGTGTGTGTGTGTGTGTGTGGGGAAGGATAAGTCAAAGCGCTGTACTGAACTCTAACCAGGAGTCTTTCAACTAATGTGAGTTTCCAGTTAAGTCATGATACTGGTGCAGTTATTAGAGGACGCTATGTAGTTCAGACCGTCAGGAATCCCCCTCTGCTGTGTGTCTGTGTGTGTGTGTGTTGGAGCCCTCTTGTTGCACCACTTTTGCATGACTAAAAATAATCTTTCTTCAGAAAGTGACCCTCTGCTTCAGGGGGGACGGATGAGTTATGGCCCATGCATTGGTCCATACTGGTTACATAACCACGACATGCATGTCTTTTTTTGTCGGTGGAGATGGAGTGTGTTACAACTCGCACTGAGCTGCTGGTAATGTTAACATCTGGTATTATTGTTAACAGAAGGTGCACCAGTTCATGTACGAGCCAGTGGTGTAATTATTACTACTGCATGAGTCTTTGGTGTCATAAAATTCAAAGTATTTCATCTCATATCAAACACAAGATTGTGCATACACACACACACACACACACACACACACAACACAACAAACCTTTTTCAAGCGAGGAAGAGACCTGTTCTGCAATCATTAAGAGGACATTTATTGACTGTAACATGATGGACTGCATTAGTTGCTGATAACCAGTCTTCAGCTGTTGATGTGAGCTCGTTCTAGACACCCTTCATCCAAATGCCAAAACAAAAATACGTTCAAAGCGACCAGAAACCACTATTAAAAATGATCAAGTTATTAAAACAATGTTTTCCTTCCTGAGAGATTTATCTGGAATGCAAATGAATACAAAAAATAAATTAAACTGGCAAAAGAAAAAAAAAAAAAAAAAAGAAAACACAGAACATAAAGTATTACAATGAAAAATGTACATACAAATGATATTAGGATGGAAGGTAATATGCAGATGATGATCACATATTAGCTTATAGATGGATGATTCTTACAAGAGTGATGAAAACACACACTCCAGAAGCTGCTGGAATATTTTATGTTAGCATTAACTAGACTTCACACACTTCCATGATAACATATTGATAGATGAAATGAAACCTTCTCGCACTTTGTAACCCAAGGTAGGAAATTACTTTCCAGTTCTGACCAAATCCCTCATTTTGCCAAATAGTTCAGGCCACTTTGAATAAAGTGCTGTGTATTTCGTACAGTTTGATAATGAATCGCGGCAGACGCACTGATTTTTTTTTTTTTTTGGCACGGTTAATCTGTTCAACTTTGGATCACAATTTTGGCTCCATAAATGTTTTAGTGTTTGACTCTCACCCCATTTGAGAAAGGCCTGTACCAAATGTTACGATGCTATGCTAAGATACACTGCTGGTTTGGTTAAACTCAATCATCCATGCACACAAAGTCGGAATTCTTTGAATTCATAATTGAGTGCTAACAGTTTAACCCTCATTTATACCTAATAATAGTTTACAAATTAAACAAAATGCTATAAACCGAGTCCTCCAGACATCACTCCGCCGACTATGCTGTCTTGTCACATAGTTACCAGAACTCTTCGTGAGGTTTTGGCACTTAACACTCATCCTGGATAGCTGATATACACACAAGGCTTATGGCACATTTCAAACTCATGAATATCATGTCCCAATCCAGTTTTTAGAGCATGATCCATTTAATAAAATATGAACCGCTTTCTTGGGCAATGATCCCGCAGCAATCGCCCCAACGACCAATATTTAGTATATTTTCCAACATATTCAACCGTTCCCACCTCACACTAATCTCTCCTGGAGATTGAAGCAACGGCAAGCTCAAAGAAAATTTGAATCAAACAGTCTGAGCTTGGAATTATTTCCCACTGTCCACGATAAAATAGTTTAAATAGAAGACATGTTTCCTTCCAGAACCCCCTCCAGTCCTCAGTGCTGAGCCTGTCGTTACAGGAGCAAATCTCAGACAGAAAACAGAACCTGCATGACGCAGGCGTCAGGATCCGACAGCCCCGAAACACACCTCACAGTTATTGAGATTGCTTAAAGACAGGGAACGCTCCCCTTTGGCCCCCAGGCGGCCTCCAGTCCTCTTCAGCCAGTTCCAGCCCGGTCGCCTCTGCCCGGGCCGCATCCGCTGCTCCTCCAGCCGCCGTTAAGATTGGACCAGCCAGCTGTTGGCGTTCTCCAGGTCTGAGTCCAGCTCCTCGTCCTCCTCCAGGGGCTCCTGGGTCCGGCGGGCCAGCTCCTGCAGGAAGGCCGGGGGATACGCGGGGGGCTTGGAGATCGACTTGAGGCCGATTTTTTTCTTGGTGAGGTGGAACTGGTTGCGGACGAAGTCGTAGAACTCGTACTCGTAGCGCATGCGGTGGTACAGCACCTGCAGGGCCTCCAGGGTGGGGGTGTGTTTACGCACCGTGCCGGTCATGTTGCCCATTTTCATGAAGTCTGCAACAAGAAAAGACGTCAGACACAGAGGCTAATTCAAGTCTGACTTTTTTTTCCCTTACTGCAGCTTTGCAATTTTAAAAAATTGATGTCTTATTTTTTTAAGAAATCATCCACAAAGTGTCCATCCGCCACTGTGCACCTACGAGGACTCTTGAAGATGTCGAGGACTCCAGTAAAGTAATGAGGTAGGAGCCTCTCCAGCAGCACCAGGACATCCTCCAGCTCCTCCAGGATCCCGACCAGGAGGTAGTTCTCCATCACGTTCTGCTTGGCCCTCTCCAGAGCCCAGACTCCTGGCTCTCTGTGGGAGAAGGGAAGGAAAGGACGGGTGAGAAATGACAGAAATATTTGCTTGATGACGAATGTTATCTCTGTTTCATCGTGGAACCTAATAAAGCTGGTACCTGCACTGCGGATGCTGCCCACAGAAGTAGGGAATGATGTAGAAAACCCGAGGGTTGGAGCACTCTGGATAATTCTCTAGGATGCACACGTTGATATCCTGAAAGCATATTGAACACATTTACTTCTGGAGAGCACACATCCGCATCCGCAGCATAATGACTGTCCTGCGCCGCTAGAGGGAGCTCTTTGCCTGCAATGTGCTGAATTCATGCTGACGCTCATCAGCTGAGAATCCAAAGTGCTCAGCAGAACAACATCCTGCACACTGAGATAAGATCTGCCTCTTCACACAAACTGCACACAAGAAAATAATATCCTGTAGTTGTGTGTCAGTTCGTGCTGAGCTTGCAAAAAAATACTCTGAATTGAGGGATTTTATTTTAAAAGATGTCAAAATAAAACTGCAAGAGATTTGTGAACTTTAAAAACACCCTGACTCAATATGGGAGCTATTAAGCAATTAAAGAGGTGAAGGAAAGAGACGAAAGATTAAAAACACACGCGCAGGGATGAAGCTGAGTGCCGGGGAACCAGCAGTCAAATCCATGTCAGGTGACGTAAGCCTTACCGACGGAAACAAGGGCCGGAGCAACAAAACACTCAAACACAAACACACACACACACAGCCAGTAGCACCAGGCTATGTGCACTGAGGCAAAAAGGTGTAAACAGAGCTTTTGTTCTGCAAGACAACAACAAATAAACATGGAAGACGTAATGATTGCGCACTTTGGATTTATGCCGCGTTACGTTTGTAATGGCTGACATAAAGCCGGCACTGCGGCCAGCAGCCCCACCAAGGAAGTCCTGGGGACTGTTTTAAAGATTAGCATGTGGGCATAAAGATATATCCATCTGCATTTTGGTGACTGTTGATTTTTCTTGATATCATCATTTCTCTTTAAGTGTTATGAAAAGAAGACATGACAAATCCTATCGCAGTGACATGGATAGGTTTTTTTCCCCTTTAGATCATTTATCCTGTTAGATTTATTGGGCTTTCACATAAGAACGGCGATGATGTGAAGACACGGCATTTGTTTGCTTCTGGAATCAAATGTCACTTAAAAAAAAAAAAAAAGTAAAAGGGAATTATTAATCACCCAAAACCATAAAATGAACTCGGAAATTGTATTTATATCTGAAGCCCTGAAAAACTTTATTCATGAAAGGCAACAGAAAGAGCCAAGCAGGGTTTCAGTGCTGACGGTACAGAAGCAAGGCTGACGTTACTTTTGCTGAGTTCATACGAATAAATAAAACAACACACTGAAGGCATGAATGATGAAGATGAACTCTGAGTCGAGCAGCCAATAGAAACACGATCCAGCAGGAATAACGCTGACGGCACCGTCAAAGACACACTACACACGGTCTGCACATGCGAGAAAGACGCCGCCATTTCTCTTCGCGGCGTCATCAGGATAAGTGTGAAACCCTGCATGACCCTGATTCACCGAGCAGCGGCAGGCTCCGTTTGAACCTTAAGACTGAACGCTCTCTGGCATCGTTTACACTGGGAACAGGAATGATTGGTGATTAGTGAAGCAAACCAATAGAAAAGCTCCTGAGAAAAACGAGGAAACTGGAGAAAAAGTCAGCATTGTGTTGCTGTCAGGGTGAACACAGATATCAAGACATCCTTTGTTTTGGGGAGTTAAAATTTTTATAATTTGTTGTTCTCATCCTGTTTAATTATTGAAACAGTGAGTGTGTGTGTTAGTGTATCCACTGCAATTAATTAAGAGTGAGTTTATTTGCCCCTAACAGATGCAATAAAGAACAACTGTGGCAGCGCACGCTGTGTGGCGCGGCCGTGCGCAGCGATTTCACAGGAAACCCCGGTTATCGGCGCAACTTAAACTTTAATGCAACTCGGTCACAGAACATTTCACCGTCGGCCCGTTTTACACACGCAGCGAAGCCAAAAAGCTCCCCAGAAGACCGTTAGCAACCAAATTGGAAACAGAAAGAGAGGAATAAGTGAGAGCCAGAAACAATAAAGCGGAAAAATGTGGACAGGAAGTGACACGTGTGACGGCGTTCCCTGACACGCATGACCCGTTGCCAGGAAGTCCCTCCTCTGCGGTGCTTCGACACAAGACCCTCATGCCTCCACATTAAGGGCACTTCTGGGACTCCAGCCACAACTCCATATACAATAAAACGTGCACGTACGCACACACACACACACACACACACACACACACGGGCAGACAATATAGGCTCTCTTTGGAAGAAGCCATTAGCATTTGGAAGAGAGCGTCTGTACACACACTCAGACTTATTGTTCCTATTCTCACCGTGGATTAGACCGACCGGGCGTCACAGAAACTGTAGCTAAATGGACACTAATCTCCACAATGCTCTCCCGTTTCAATGAATGGGCTGCAGACTGAATTAAATCCGGAGTAACCGATGATGTAAACCTTTCCCATGGGACATCTGGCCTTGGTTTTCGCTAAGGAGCATGGGAGTGATACATTCAGGTCAAGTTGCACTGAAGTCCACAGCTTCTCCCGTCCGGCCACCCGGCGGCAGCAGAAACAAACCACAGAAATACACAAGATGCTTTAACCTGTTACAAATAGTGGGAGATGCTTTCTTTCAGCAAACGTTGGGTTTGTAACTATAATTATCACTCTGTTTTTAGGACTGGTTTTGGTTTCTTTCAACTCCCCAGTAAAATATATGTCTCTTTGATCAGCGATATAATTAATAGTCAAATGCAGATTCTCTGGCAGCGGAGGAGGGAAAAGGATGTAGAGTTGACATTTAAAAAAAAAACTTTTTCAGGGATCCGTAATACAATTAAATGTTTTTTTTTTTGTGCTTCAAAAACAAGTCTACTTAAGGTGTTCAATTTATAAGAAATATACAAAGATAACATCTAAAAGAAGTGATACTTGAACCATTTCTCTCTTTTCCTAAACTAAAGTAGACAGTCAATCTTTCAGCCTTTTCATTTATGGTATCTGCGCTCATCGAAGCGTTGAATCTCGGAGCTCAGTTTCAGCACAAACCCTTAAAAAGACACGAACTTACTCTCCAGTGTCCTCTGAAATCGCAGGATCAACACCAGGTGATGGATGCGACCACTGCAGATTAGAAACCTCAGACATTAGGCTCTGAGACATGCTGAAGCACGACTGACATCTGCTCTCATTATGTTTTATTACTGTGGGAATCTTATCTGATCAGACCAGTATTTTTCAATAGTGAGAACTAGTGTGTTTTTCTCTACCCCCAGCTTTAGCACATACACTCGATTACTTCATAGGTATTTCACGTTTACACATGTCTGAACATTAGTCATACACACATTATCATAAAACGGATTAATCCATACAGCAAAAAAAAAAAAAAAAAAGGCACATAATTCATAATTCCTTGTGCAAATGCCATGGGTTCAAGTGACCAGTGCATGCCTTTGTACATTGTAGTGCGTGCGTATGTGAAAAGGGGTGTGGTGACGGACGGAAAATCCGAGCGGACCACAGGAATGTCTCAGCAACACGTGCGAGCAAACTGACAGTGTTCTTTCATTGACACCTCTCTCATTCGCAGCCGGCTCGGGCCAGGCAGGGTTAACGCGCTCCAGGCGGGGGGGGGGGGGGGGGATTTATCCTCCGCCGGGCTGAACTCTCACTGTGGGACCGGCGGGGAGCGGATTCTGAGAGACACCGTACTTATGAGGACATAATCTCCCGCTATAAAGTCAACAGAAGCTTGATGCTTAAACCCACGTTTAGTCGAACAACAACACTTCGTAATTAAAAAATAATGTCTCGGGCTGACGGTTCATCTTGCTTGACCACTTCACGCTCAATCTGTTGGACCAAAACTCATTTCACGACTGACCTCTGACCTCAGTATGGGGGCAATGCTGACCCAAAGCTCAAAATCCTATTCACTTCACATTTATTTACCCTCTCTTATGTGACTTCACCAAAGCTTGAGTTCATACCTTTCATCTTTTCAACTTTCCATAACGCCACTTTTTTTTTTTAAAGACTTTCTGACTTAAGGAGATCTTGTATCATCAGACTGAAATCATGTGTTCGCTGCAGCAGAAACAAAGACAGGTATTCATTTTTTTCTGGATTTGGTTCACTGTGAGACAATTTAGTTTTTTTCCTAATGATGATGTGCAGTTGCAAATGTGATCCAAAACCCCCTCCCCACCAAAAAAAAACGATGAAACCACTGAGTATATGCTGCTCTTCCTTCTTCTTTTTCCAGTGATACTAAGCACATTTTGCAGCGTTCACCCTTTCCACAGCTGTTTGCCCCACACAAGCGCTCTGGCACATTGTTCTTGCAGACACTGTTTATAGATATGAGTTAGCACATCACTGCAAGCTGTTTTTGCTGATTATGTAAGCTACGCTGCTGCCGTCTCTCTCACGCACAGTTGGCACAAAGAAGTAATTGCCAGAACATGAGTCTAAAAAAAAAAAATAAATAAATAAATAAGAGAAGGCAGAGAAAGGAAAAAAATGTCTGAGAAAAACATTTTCTCTCTAAATTTTCTTTGTGCCACTTCTCGGCTGAAACATAAATATTCTATATGTGCATCAAAATCTTAATTGAAAAAACTCTGAGATCGTTTAAGTTGAGTGTAAGTGCAGGTCTCACACCACTGAACATCATTAACAGATGAAATTAACCCCAAAGAGGCGATTGGTAATTAAATAAATCACCTGTTCACATTTAAAAAGTAAAGTAACACTGATCATTTTTCTGAAATGAGTTGCTGGTCCTCGAAAGTATAGGTCATGAATGCACACACACACACACACACACACACACACACACACACACACACACACAGGTATAGCAGTCTAAAGCAACACGGCCTCCCCCCTCTCCCTATAACTGTAGCGAGGGGCCCCCGCGGTCTGCATACTTTAATAACTCAACTCACATGGTCTAAAACTCCAGGGAAAGCAGTGCGATACTTAATTACACCCAGTCAGACTCAAGCCAGGATGACAGTCACTCCTCCTGTTCGCCCCTCAGTTCACAGACGGTGAAAGGATCAAGTGAAGAGCAAATGTCTAGTTTTTTTTTCGTTTTTTTTTTTTTTTATTTAATTATTATTTTAAAGTTTCACAGTATTTACCAGCTTCCTTACTTTATGCTTCTATTAATTTGAATCTTGCATGCTGTTTACCTTATATCAGGGGGAATTCCAGCAACACTTCATAGTCAGGACTGTAAACTACACCATTTATTACCAACCAAGCTGTATTTAAGTTTCACCACCTCTCCTGAATGCACACACACACAGCTTGAAAATGGTATGCTGTGTAAAATGTGAGATGAGGTGGTATAGCGCTACGGGGATAAATATCTCCGTTTCTGATGTGGTGACTCAGGTCTCTAATTGGAATCATAATCAGATTTAAACATTGGGTGAAGATCGGGCTCCTGCGGCCGTACCGTTTCCAATCCTCCCTCCAGCAAACACACATGAGGAACGTCTTCAAAGAAAGCAGAGTGGCTTTAATATTTTTGCTTATATCGTCTAGTTTAAGAATTTGAAGTTTGTCTCAAGACATGGAAAATCAGAAATAAACAGAAAAAAAAAAAAAAAACAGGTGGGTTTATTTTCACTTTAGGATATAGCTAATCATTATTACAAACATTCCTCAGTCTATATGCCTCTAATTATAGTCTCCGCGACGGCTGCGCCAGAAGAAGACATCAGTGCACAACATTTCAGGTTATAAACCCAGAATCACCAGAATCCTGAACTGCAAAAGATTCAGCTGCGTATTTAAGACAAAACCCAAAAGTTGAGTCGCATTTCACACCATAAGCATCTGTGGCCTGGATTCAGCCAGAGCGGGTTTGTGTTTGCACCGAGGCTGAGATGAAAGACAGATAGCAGAGGGCAGAGAAAACCTAAAGTGTCATTTTGTGGCTGCTGGTATTCTTGGGATCACAACAACACTGTAACCAAACGCGGCGTCTCTGCTCAGGCCACAAGTGACAGCTGCAGTTTACAAGTGTGCGGCTACGAGTGCTGACATTCTGCCGATGCTGGGGAGGAGTAACCGAGACTGAGGTACACAAAAAGAAAAGGGAATTTGTTCCTCACAAATGTGGCAACTTTTAAATGGAAATAAACAGATGTGAAAACAGCTAAGAAGCATATCAGGCTGAGATTAACAATCTTCATTGAGTTGAGATGTGATTTTAGGGGTAAACAAGGGTAAATTTCATGTAAATGACCCTTTTTTGACCATATTTCTAATATGAGTGTAGAGCAGACCATCTTTCCAGGGATTCGTGTCTTACAGTTTTCACATGAATGAAATGACGGTTTGAGAGCAACTAAAATACTCAACAAATCCAAACATGTCACTACCGGCTTTCACTTGGATGAACCCAAACATGTGTTCGCAGGTTTAAATCACAATGTTTAGCTCTCAGGGAGTCGATTCATCGGCCCAGCTGCTGTCTGTGTTTGTAGCAGTTTACAGTCTGAAGCGGTCTGCCAGGAAACCTGGACGCGAGTGAGAAGTAAGGAAAGGTCGGAGGTCGGCTGTGTCTGGATTGCGCTTACCAGGTATCGCTCGTCGTCCTTCATCGACGGCGTTCGGATGAGGTGGTTCTGCTCCCCCCGCCAGTCTCCGAAGCGACGGAAGAAATAGTTGGAGACGAACCGGTTGATGGGGTCTCGGATGATGTTTATGTACACAGGCTGCTCGACCCTGAACCTGACAAACAAACAAACAAACAAAATCACTTCAGGGCTAAATGATGACGCCCATTTAATACAAACGCTGTTGGTCGCTGCGGCGTCGTACCGGCTGAAGTTGAGATAGTGAACATGTCGTGTGTAGAGATACGGCTGAGGGATATTCGTAATGTTCTTCATGAGATCCACCTAAAAAAAAAAAAAAAACAGAAACACAGAAGCATTTGAAATTGATGAGCCAAAAAATATCCAGAGAAATTAAAGAAAGCTATGCAAATGTAATGAATCTGAAGGAAACTCCTGAACCCAAAACTCACAAACGTCAGTAGAGAAAGAATGTAATTACTGTATTAGAAACAATACGAGAGCTCCTGACGCCAGACGAAGTCAAGACTGTGTCTCCTGAGCTTTTCACGAAATCCCATCAACTTAAACACAGACAAAACAGCAGCAGCAAAAAGTATGAATTACCAGGTGTAAGAAAATAACCAAGAATAAGGTTCATAAATTCACATATTTGGCTGTTTGGGGAGAACTGAGTGGCAGTTTTTAATTCAGCCTCACAATGCTCATCAGGTCAGATCCAGGTTTCCTGCAGGCACGTTATTCTCTAGAAAGCTAAACTTTCTGAAACCGTTCTTCCAAGTTTCTTCTTCCCACAGGACGACAGTAGCCAAAATAAACTCAGGGTAATGTCATATTCGGTACAGATCCTTTGCATGAGCTCTCTGACTGAAGGCCATGCCACCGAATCCTGCGTCACTCATTCCTCACATAAATTGTTCCACATTAGAGCAACTGAGGATGTGAGGTTCAGATATTCAACTCACGAATGCAAAGAGTAGACATGTAATTCAAGTTATTTCACCAGGGCAGTCTTTAATGTATGCGAGATTTAAAAAACATCATGAAATGATTCTTGTTCTGATCTTCTGACTTGGACAGACGTTCACGAGTTTCGATCTAACAACAAAACAAGTCTTGCTGAGACTTGTTTATCTCTCAATTACTGGTTTCTATATTAGTTTTAACTCTCAGGTATCGTCTCGAAAGTAAGTTTGTTTCTTTAAAACCTCTTCATTGGAATAAGTTATACTGTAGAACTTGCTTTGGTTTTGTTTTTTTAAAGACCTGAGGCAAAAAAAAACGAGTCAGCACATCCATCAAAACAATGGAAACACTGATATCATGCACAACTCTGGATCACTTACAAGAGCAAACCTTTGTCCCTGTAGTGGGAAAACAGACTCATCCTGTGCTCCATGTGCTCAAGAACACAAACCCCTCACGCAGTGATTCCCAACTGGTGGCCAGCGACCCCACAAGTGGGTCGCAGACCTTCACCAGGAAGAAAACTGTTGCCGTGTTGTTTATTCACATTTCCCAACAGGAGGTGGCGATAATACCTTGTAATGTGGATTGACAGCCACTATTTCACAAAGATCTGAAAGGTTGGTTTAAACAAAGAACTTCACAAACATTCTATATGATTTTAAGGATAATGGAGACAAAGAAGAAAAAAAAAGTCTGTTTTCTCTCTTCCAATTACAGTTTAAATCATTTCGGTGTAATGATATGGAAAGGTTGATTTTTTTTTCTTTTCTGATTGGTATTGCTACTCCTGAAGCCAGGCCAGTAGAAAAGCACGGCCTTACCAGACCTGAAGCTGCTGCTGAATCCGAACTGAGACTGAAAGACGCGCTATGTGACCCTGCAGCGTCAGATTTTGGAAGAATATAGAGATGCATTGTGGGAGTGTGGAATGAGAGAAAAAAGGCGAACAGCAGGTGACGGGCAGGAAGCGCACAGCGGCCAGGTTACACTGGAAACACAAGCAAACACATCTCGACACCACATGTAGGGAATTAACCTCTCCCTCTGTTGTCCAATATGACACTCGGGGACAAATCGGAGCCAAAGACGTAGCAGAGAAGCCGAGATGAAGAGGAGGATTCTAATTTTCTCTTCTAATGCCCTGAAATCACCCTGCTGCATGCTGTAATTCGTATTTGCCATAGCATCAATAGCATCGATGAACTGGTGAACTTCAACCTGGAGGATCTCTGGCTTTGCAGTCCTATGTGTGATGGAGTCTCACTGTTTTTTAATATAATCAATTAAAGATTGTTTGAATAATAATGATAATACAAAGCAATTGCTGAAAAAGCTTGTGCTCGGTATTCATCCACGGCTGCTCCTGTGGTCCATTTGAACAGGACTGCTGGTAGATCAGTATCAGGACCGTGCAGTCTGGGAGGGTGAACTGTGGTCACAGAACATTTCACTAAATGAGTCGTGGGAAACGAGAAACTTCACTAAGCTTCTTTGACTATTTAGGAAAAAAAAAAAAAAAAAAAAAAAGCACATATTTCCATTTTTGGCATCCAGGTGAGATTCAGGAAGCAGCTGGACGTGATGAGTGAGTGACTGAACCGCAATTCTCTCCGCGAGGGACGCTTCTGGACCGGAATGTGAAGGAACCACTGAGCGAGCAAATTATTTCAGATGAGCAAGGAGAATATGTCCCATTTGAGAAAAGTAGCGGTTCTTGACACACTAAAACGGACTCATAAGGAGTAAATGATAGAAAATAAGTAAAATTTCAGAGAAATGGAGCAGAGCGTCAATTTCTCAATTGAAACACCATCATTTTCTCCCATAAAAGACGACTACTTCAAGTACCATAAAGTATTATTGATGCTGGCAACATCTCTGTGAGGCTGGGTCCAATTTCCTCCACACATTATTATTCTGCAATATAAAGATATTCTGTCCAGTCTCCACAATTTAAATCACTCTCTCTATATTAAAAACCTCTCTGGCCTGAGGCAGAGATCAGCTGAGGAGCCATTTCAATGTCCTGCTCTTATAAACTCTGTATAGGCACCTGTTATGTCACGGCGACTCTGTTTGGATAGGAACAGTAATATGTATACTTGTTTATGTACACGGGGCCGTTAATCTGAGGCCCCAGTCAGATTCGGGCTTCACACCCGCCCTCTTTTCTATACGCTCAGTACATTTCCACTCGCACTCCTCCGGGTTTCTGTTGACCTTTTTCTTCTCTTGCATGTGAAACTGAACGCTTTCCCGAGCGCTCCTGAGCGTATACCGGACTGAAGCACAGCAGTTGTCTGTTTTATCATTTAAATTCTACACTTCTTTTTTTTTTTTCCCCCCCTCATTTAACCCCCTTGTCCTCTTCTCCCCTGGCGTCTGGTTGATGTGCAGACGCTGAATGCATTTGGCACATTTGGCGAGTTTGTGTGTTTTCTGACCCACCCCCTTTGGTCTGTCTGGCTAGACCCCCCCCCCCCCCCCCCCCCCACTCCACTCCGCCTCTTATTAGCCAGGGGAGAGAGCTAAAGGGAGAAAGTGGAGGTCAGTCTGAGATTCCAGGCATACCTGCAACCCCCAACACCTCCTCCTCCTCCTCCTCCTCCTGCTCCTGCTCCTGAAGCCCTGGTGGTGTCCTCACAAGTCTCATCAGGGGAAACAGACGAGAAGCCAAAACCACGCCGCGCTTTAACTGCTGCCCTGGGTTTAACGTCATTCGGCTTCAGTCATCACACAGTAAAAGTGGACAGAAGCCTGAGGCCTCATCATTCCGACGCATACGGAGCTCCAGGTACGCCACTGAATCTTCCTACATAAATATAGGCATCTCAAAATGTGTGGGAACGCATCAAAGCATCCAAATAAATCCATCCAATTTTTTTTTTTTTCCAACAAACTCATTAAAATCTGCGTACAAGACCAAAAACAAACTCCTATAAAGCTGCTGCGATGTTAGAAAGCGATGATTGCTTTCCCCTGAGTCTCCGCTCCTTGTTGATCCACATTAGATATGAAATCAGAGCATCTGCCAGGTGATGTTTTTTGGCAAAACAAATTCCCAGATTGATGTAAACAAATGCACAGAAAAGAAGCAGATTTTCTGAAGATGGGAGTGTTTTTTTTTTAATGAAGTTGTATTTCTTTTTTCTCTGTCCAGGAATTGTTTTCTATGCTTCTCTCCCAACTGAGCCCCCCCCCCCCCGGTGCTGGACGGGACAGATGGGTCACTATTCGGCCTGTTCCGGACCAACAAGGCCTCTTCACTCCGAGGCAGCCCGCGCACGAGACCTCGACCCTGGGCGAGTGGAAGAGCCGGCGGGAAAACACTGCAGGCCCGAGCCACAACCACAAGTAATGACCAGCATCGCGTCACACACACACACACACACTAACACACACACACACACACACACACACAGAGATGTTTTATTCCCAGAGAATTAATGAGGCTAATGGTGTTCAACCACTGTGTGTGTGTGTGTGTGCAGCCAGCCTTTAAATTTTTCATGAATGGGTAAACAGGGAACCGTTTCAATATTAGCTTGACATTTACGTCAGATCAGTCAGCAGCAGCTCTGGACATATTTAGCACCGTCCGAGGAAGTCGGCCGCGCTCAGCCGTGACTTATTCTGTCAGTGTCATTGTGTAAGAGCATGAGTGTAACACTCCCACGTGAACACGTTTCTCTCTAATATAGCTCAAGAAGCACTGCACTGCTGGTAAATGCGAGCCGGCAAAATCCAGCGATCATGTTACTCATGCATGACTCAGGCATACCATCAGATTTTCATTAGTAGTTTGATGGAAACTGGAAGAAATATGGAAATTAGGGGTTTTCACTGTGATCTAAAGTCATGTTTTTATAGTTAGAAGGCGTTGGGAGGAGTTATAAACCCTCAACGATTAATTAAAATGATGTTTACACACAAAAGATGTCTTATTTTGAGGATACATTTTTTTAAACTTCTCTGGAATTGTGTGTATTTCCCTTTGTGTTTTCAAGAAAGAGTGACATTTAAATGGCACCGAGCGGCACTTGTTTCCAAAACTGGCTTCAAATTGATGTGGCTTGTTTTATTTTTTTAATGAAAGCTCTTTTTTCCCATTTAAAGAGCAACACTTATGTCCTTAAGATGTTCCAGGGAACCAAAACAAAGAGACTTGTTGTCCTTTAGCCTTGATCTGACACTGAATGAAAGAAAGCTTTCAGTGCTGCTGCTGTTGCCGACACTGACCGCAAGACAATTCAATGATCTGTGATCATTAACGAGTAAATTCAGTGGGGACAACTGTTATTTCTGTGAGGATCTGAGATGTTAAAAGTGGCTGATTAAACGCAGTTACACAGTTTAAGCCCAGCAGGATCGCATTATATTTATATGAAAATAACAACTCATAAAGCGTTAGTTTTGGGACTCGGAGACCGCAGAGTCCCACATGGAGCAAAATTACACAGATTTAAGTGAATTACTTCACCGAGGAGGTTACAATATCATGTTCCCCACTCGGTTTATTGCTGTGTGAATTTCAAGTAGAGGATTTAATTAAATCTGTACATCTGCCTGGCGATTTTTACCTGTTCATATGTTGTGAGGCGCGTTTTGTTGTGGATGTCAGAGGAGACCAGGGTGAACTGGTGTTTCTCGGACAGTAACCTCAGCAGGATGACCACCGTTCGGCTGCCGCACTTCCCCACACGGTTATAAACCACCTGGCTGGGGAACGGGAGCACCTGGGAAGGCACACAACACACAGACAGCGGGTGAAAAAGACAAATATGTTAAATGTGACACATTTTCATACATTTATTAGTGATTCAGTGTCATGAATCTATATATTTATTCACGCATGCTTCAAAGACGTGAGACATGCGTGAGAAAAAGTGAAATAAGACACAGAGAAGGTGAAACAAGGTCAAAAGTAGATTAAATTCTCATTTCTCTCCTGACCCCTGCTCCTCCGCTCGGTTGACACCATGAAATGTTGCAACAACAGTCGAAAATCCATACATCGGTCTGTTCTTGTTTCCTCGCCGGGCTTAATGAGTCAGACTCCGCTGCCGTTTCACCGAAGTGATACTGACGCAACTTTTTAACGATCTGTTACACACACACACACACACACACACACACACACGCTGCGGCGAGCTCCTCATGACTCACCAATTAAACAAGAAGCTCAGCCATGATTCAGACGCTCGCATGAAGCGGATCTGAGCGTTTCTCCACAAAAACAGAAGCGTTATCTCTGCTTGGAAGGAGGCGGAGGTTGAGGCTGACACGCATATTGAAAATGGGAATCATTTTAGCGCGCGGGCGGCAAGAATGCACTAATTTGACAATTATCCCCGAGGGCCCGTGAGGTTTACACAAGTGGCCCCAGAAGAATGAAGGCTATCCGGGCGAATTCAGCAGGGTGAGCGGGAGTGACAGAAATCGGGGGGCCAGTGAAAGGATTAAAGAGAGGACGGGAGAGGGGAGGCCATCTGGCAGATTTCCTTTGAAAAAGATAAAGTTCAACCACAAAAGGGACACAGACGGATCAGATCCTCTCCATCGGTGTTTTTTCATGAAAAGAATCAGATGGGAGAAAAATATTAACACATTTCTATGAACATTCCCAGTCTGGAAAGGAGGGTGTGATTCACCCGGAGGCTTTCCTGGATGTTTGGAAGAGTTCCTGCGAAAAGCTTGGCTGACTTAATAACAAAGTTCACAGGCTCAAAACAAGTGAAGCGACAGACGATTACTATAAAGACTTTTACAGAGTGTTACTGGATCATTATAGTAACACACAGCTAGTCGTTTAATGCGCCGCTTTCTGCTAAAACACGAATCGTCTTTGTTTTGTATCGGGGCTGCTGTGCTGCAGATGTCAATTTCCACATCGCAGTGCTGACCACGGCCACACGTACGCGCTGATTTTGTCCCGTCGCTGCCAAAAGCAGCAGTCCCACCCAAGCTTAGACGGTGAAAAACAGCAAGGGCCTCTCTGAGTGTTTGCCAAAACTCAGCGGAAAGACAGAGAAAGTAACAGCAGGATGGTTATTGAAGCAGTCAAAGGGGGAGAAAAAGATATAATTGAAAAAGGGGAGGGGGCGCAAATCCTTATAGAAACTATCAGTCAGACGAACAGGCCACGACTCCCCGGATCCGACTTCCTGTTTTTCTTTCCCAGAATCTCAGCATTTTCCCAGAGTTCGTGCAAGATAAACAGGTTTGAACTACAATTTGAAAGGAAGGTACGTGGGAAAATTGGCCTCCATACAAAAGAAATAAAAAATAACCTTCAGGTGATGAATGTGCTTATCCAAACTTGGAGCCAGTTGTTGACGGGCGTGTTGCAGCGTGTGTCACGACTGAAAGGCGGCATTAACGGACACACCTTTACCTTTATTTATCACCTTCAGCTTTTTAAATCAACGTGAAAACACTCTGTATCTGATGCATGGCTCATATAATGTTAAATATCAGCTTCACTAAATATAGAGAAAAGGCTTCAAGCAGCAGAAGACGAGAGGAGATGGTGGATTTGGACAGCAGTCTAACATTCCTCGGCGCTTGCCAAGTAGCTGCGGACTTTCTCGACTCATGACAATAACGAGGCGGACGAAGTGCATGCGGCGTTTCGAAGGACACTATTCCCCGCTGAAATCAAGACAAATGAGGGTGTCAGACTTCTAACGGCTCGCAGCTGAATAACGCGGGAACAACATCAGAGGCGCCATCAAAAGTCCACGTCCCGCCGGTATTAGCGGAACCGAAAGGGCAACCTCTCAGAGCCGCCATTGTTATTCTCGCTCGGCAGAGCCGAGGCTTGAGATGCACGCTGTGGGAGACGTCCAAAGAGTGTGCCTGTAAGGGATTCTGTCAGGAGCAAATCCATGGTGTAAAAAAGTCTTATATAACACGGGCTGTTTTCCATCCCGTGTCTGATGTTGGATGCTTCTACTCAGACTGTTGTATTCTCTGCAGCTCGAGCCAATATCAAGCAGGCTGCGAGGAAATGAGCCGTCCCGCACCTTTCCTTTCCGTCATGCTTCTCCCTCTTCCCCCTGTCACTGCTCTTTCCTGCTTTCAGATGACACATTTTGCTCTGAAACCTCCGGAGGCGTCGCGGTTTTTCTTCAGACATTTTCAGATGTGACATCGGTTCAACAAACACACGTAAACTCCGGTCGTCTTCGCGGGGCCTGACCACCCGTGTCTGTTGAGAGTGAGCGCGATTCTGCAACCTGCGGCCTTCAATCATTCAACAGGCGGGAATGAGAACACGTCTCGGTCAAATCAAGACGGCCGTGCACACGGAGCACACGCGCTCATCCGCTTCCTGTGCTTTGCCGGCAGCGCCGAGGTCGGATCTGGGTTCACCGCCCTCTGTTGTCAAGCGCTCGTCCCACGCCGGGCGCAGAGCAGCGTGTTCAGGCTGCGCTCACGGCACAGCGGAGATTCTCAGCGCTTCCTGTCATTAACGACCAATCCATCGACATCTCCTCCAACAGGGCCGGGAAATCTCCAAGCTGCAAGTAGCCGCGCCAGCAGAATCTCCATCCAAGCATATTAATAGGACTTAAATAAATTGGTTTTCAATGAGTCAGGAGTAAATGTGTAGAAAAATAGACATTTCCTAATTACAGCCGATAAAGTTTTACACTGACTCGGATTCTGAAACAAAGCTGAGGCTGGATATCTGATTCATGAGTCATGAGTTTACAAATGTTATTTTAGGCAGTAAATGCAAATGTTTTAGAATTTTCTTCAGATCTGAACAAAAGAAGCGAGTGTTTCAAATCAGACATCCAAATTTAAGTTGTATTTTCCAGTTATTCTATGTTTATTAGTATAAGTACCAATGACCAGTGCAAGTTAAAGTTATTTAAATTCGAAAATGCTGTGTTTTTGTGTTCATATAGGCAAATCGAAATAAATAACCCAAAATTTATGTTTTCTGGAATTTGAGATTAAAAAGATTTTGTAACAGTGGCTTTACTTGGCAAATTTTCAGTTCCCCTATCAAACTCTGGTTATTTATATTCAGGCTTAAGTTTTGAAATTTTAATGGTTGAGTGAGTTTAAGTGAGTTTATGTGGTCTCTATTTTCCGTGCAAGATTTAGTGCCCCTCAAATATCAGAAAAATGTTGTGAAGTGTGTCCTGCAGAGGGCAGATGCACATTTTTGGGGACACACTTGTTATGCTTTTAAGTAGATGCGGACTCTAAAATTTATTCTGAGAGCTGAGTGGTTTTTCTATATGCCTTCATTTGAAACAAGCTTTCAACTCAATTCCTAATCGCTCCCTACATTTACCAGAACCCCGGCTCCACACGCTGTAATACATCAGACCACAGGCGACACTGCAGATCAATCACATGTGCAACAAGATGCCAGCAAACAAACGATAATGAAAGATGCCGCTGATGGACTGACGTGGCATTAGCGTCGTCTGCAAGAGTGAGACGGCAGCTGATATGAAATCAATCGGAGGGAGACGCTAATGTGTGGAAAGTCGCTACATCTGCAGGCTGCATGTAGTGAAGTTACTGCTGTGACTCCACACGGCAGATGGTTTCTAAATTTAAGTCAGAGCCAGACTGAAATACATGAGACAGAGTGTGATTACACACTTCAGAAGGTCTCAGGAGGCTTGCGGCAGTTAAGTATTTGTAAAATGATCATTGATTAACCTGGGTCCACTCAGAGGATGGAGCTGGATCTCTGGAAGGATTTATCATTGATTCACAGCAGCATCTTCAAACCGAGTCCTGAACCAGTCAGTGTGTGTTATAAACAATGAAATAAGGAGAAAATAAGTCATGATCACGTCAGCGGTAATGACTCACATTCCAAATTGATATAGGTAATTATCTTTAGGTGTGATGTCCAGGCACAATGACGATGTAATCCTTAAATCCTCGCTTAATATCGTCTCCTCGTTGCTATTTCTGAAGAGATTGTCCATTAACTTATGTCCTCTATAGTGGACGCTGCCATCTGTCTTTACCCATATGAACAACTCCAATTATGCTTAATGCATTTTGAAGCAGGTATGCCATATTTTCATTGATATCGCCTGAGTTATACTGCAATGCTGGGCCTTAAAGTAAAAAACAAATTCATATTGAATTAGAATTTTAAGAACAAAAGGTTGCAGAAGATTATTGAAGCCAATCATCTTATTTATATCAGAATTATCAGTTGTAAATCAAAATACATCATTTCAGCTTCATCACTTAAAAGAAAGTCACACGTTTTTAATTATGGCTATTGTTTAAATAATGTGATAAGCATGTACAAAATGAGATGTTTATCAACATTTATAAATCTCACTTTAGCAAATGTGAAAGAAAATTACATATTACACTTTAATTGTATAGAAAAACAAAACAAATAAATCAGATATTGGATTATGTACAGTTGGCACGACGAATGGCTCAGTCAGCTACGGTTGGTTTGATATAAATGACACTGAACTGGTTTGTTGAACGGCCAAGACGGTTTTAAATCCACAAACAAAGCCCAGATGTAACAGAACTAAAACCAAACAGCTGTTTGCATCACATACGCTCAAGCTAATCTCGTTTTTAAAGCTCGATAAGGCCTCCGCTCGGCGCTGAACGTTAAACACTGTCATAAAACGCTTCACCGGATTACAGATCAAACAAATGAGGGTAGAGGTGAAAGCGAGGTGATTGACTGAAGCGGCAGACAATGAACAAGGGGCAGACGGAGGAAGAAAGCAGTTGGCAGGGAGAGAAAGAGGGAGCACAGAGGAGAGATAGTCCTGCAGACATGCAGCTGGATGAATACAAGGCCCCTGTGTCTGCGCCGTATGAGAGCGAGCGCGAGCGCGTTCAAAGCATTACTGTAGCGCCGAGGCCAGGTCGAGCTGGTATTTAGAGTGAGTTTGCACGCAGCTACGCCACACAGACCGAACCCTTATCCTGCCTGGACTTAACTGGCGTGGATTGCAGGGTAGCACATCAGAGACAGAGGGTTAGGGGAACAGATTAAAGGGCAAAAAAAAAAAAAAAAAACTTGGATAAAAAGAGAGGGGAAAGGTAAGTAGAGACACCGCGTGACGGAGCGGAGGACTTACTCCTGGAGGCGGTTGTCTGTGGTCATCCAAATATGTGGATTTACCTGTAAAAAGAAGAAAAGAAAAAATGTTTAAGACTTAAAGAAGATGATATGCGTTGCAGAACAGCCAAGTCTGAAAATACAAACATTTCTAAACAGGAGGGAAGTTAAAGGGCAGCTTCTCTATCATGCCTTCAAAACTTTTTCAATTAAGACTGAACAAAAACATTCAACCTGTGGTTTACCAGCGCTGAAATCTGCCCAACAAATTGCAACTAATTGATTTCAAACATGAATTTAATAGTAAAACCTCAATTTGCGACCAAGAAAACCTGATGAAGCCGATTTATTTGTAATGTTTTTAGGCAAACAAGTAAAACAACTGTCCCGCTGACATTGATCAGGACAAAGCATCTTGGCTTGAAGAGTTCACTTGAGTTTCTTTTCAGCCTTTTCTGCCACCCCTCGCAACCCGCTGACAGCCTTCAGAACGAACCAGCCAGGCAGTAAAGCCTGAGACAGTGCATTAAACAGCGTGTGGCACTTTGCTTCAGAACTCATGGCGGAGTTGCCCTCATGCCCTCCGCACTCCATCACAGCCACATGAAAAATACAAGCAGGGCTGCTCTGCACTCAGCGTGAAGACGCTGTAGCTTATATATACAGTATGAGGAGCAGGTTTAGGTCTGTCTGCACTTGATCCAAATCCTATCTCTAGTGGTCAGACAGCACACTTTTTTTTTTTTTTATTTAATGGTGGCCTGTTAAAATGCACACAGAGTCAGTAGATTACTTTTAAAACTTGCAGAATGTAAGACAAGAGGAGACAAAAAAAAGAGTTTGTGTTTTTGTGTGTTTGGCTGGAGGTTAGATGAAACTATAAAGAGACAAAACACGAGAGGAGAGAACAACCTCTCTTTGTGCCTGTGATGTGATCCAGAACAACACAAAATGATGCCTGAACTGGTCCGCTTCCAGTCAGCGTTTCCTTTGAGGCACCCACTCAAACATTACAATGTTTCTTTGAGAAATTAGTCTTACACCGACATCAAACTTTGACTCGTTACAGTTCCACTCCCTCACACACACACTTTGCCTTGCTCCTTTAACGTGTTGTGGCTCATTAATTCCCCAGATCCCGGATCTATAAATACAGCCTCTGCCGCACCGTGCTCGCCCTCAGGTGTGTTTTAGTCTTTTCATCTGTCTCTGTCTGCTTTTTTCGCAGCTTTCCGGGAGGAATGCTGAGGGAGACGTGTGCGTGCGGCGCTTCTCCGAGGCATTTCAGGTCAGCGCGGGGCGAGGATGCAGAGAGGCAGACGTCTCCGCTCTCTGCTCTGTCATCCATCACAGACAACCGACCCCCGCCGCCCCCGCCGCGACCTCCATCCCCTCCCTGCCTCCTGTGTGTGCTTCTCATTAGCGTTTTGGATAGAGGATTGGAACTAATTTTTTTCCAGGGCACGAGGTTTGCAAAGCCTGACAGCTGCCCTCCGCCCCCACCACCCACAGAGAGAAGAAAATCAACTTAAAGCGCCGCTGCACCGCCAACTGTACTCGTTGACCTCTGTCCTCTGATCCCATGACAAACATCAGAGGAGGAGGATGAGAGTCTTGTGGGACCCTTTAGCTTAAATCCCAAAAAAACACCAATGCATTCTGGATGTCCTGGTGGACAAACAATAACACTGGAGTTTTCTTGTCCACAAAGCAAGACTCGGCACACCTTCAAATTACCTTGAAGTCTGCGTAAACTCGGTGAACTTCCAGGTACACTCCTTCATACATAAAGTTTAAAAAAAAAACAATAAACAAAAGCTGCTGCCAGTCTTGGAAACACATTTAAAGCTTGATTTTGGGGATATTCTTTGGAAGGTCTTCAATCATGTACATCTAAATACAAACAATGTCAACATTTTGCTGGATCCGATCGTTGCTTTTCACAATGTAGTCCAAAACACACTGCGAGAGGTCAGAACACTGGGCGAACCTCTCTGGAACAGAAAAAGCAGTTTGAAACAGCTAAAAACAAACAAACCAAAAATTTAATTGAGCACATTTTCATGCAGAGTTCCTAAACACTTAATTCTGGGTCCCCTGCTGCTTGATATCAAGCTCAGACTGTGGACTTGAAAAAAATGGTGACTCAGTCTTTGCTTTACTCTTCTACTACTTTTGACTTTTACTTTTGTGTACTTTGGTTTGTTTTTTCCCCTTTGGTTTAATACTGACTGCTACCTCAGCTATAGGTCTTCAGGTCAAATAAATCCATAAAGGTTCATAAAGGTGAAATAAATACAGATTGAAAAACTACAAGACAATGCATTCTGCTGCAGCGCTTGGACTCATCATCTGTCCGCGCACGTACGCGAGAATCCGGATCGATAAAATGAGGGTATACTGTATGTATCTTTAAAAGAATTGTGCTCATCCCTTCAGCAATGCATCATTGAGGTGTACAGTTTGTGTGAAGCATCGCCATGTTTCTTTCGGCAATTTGTGGCGGTCCAGCACTTCATCTTGCTCTCTTCATTTTTTCCCCCTTCCGAGTGTCATCCGTCTTAACGCGGGCAGATTGTAATGGACCGAGGGTCAGGAATGGTCAAGTGGAAAAACTGATTAGTCGGAGGGTTTGCTTAAGAAGAGAAGAAGGTATTCACAAACTTGAATGGAAGCCAAAGTCAGATCCTCATGTTAATCATTTGCAGTGTGTGTGTGTGTGTGTGTGTGTGTGTGTGTGAAGAGTCAGTTGTGTGATTGACAGAGAAACTAACTGTAGTGCGGGTATGCAGTGGTATGTAGCTAAATGGTTAATTGGATTACTGTGTCACAAGATCCACGGACCCGCTTCTGTTAAAAAACAGTTGCGAAACGACTTCCAAGTTCAATTATTTAATCGATACTGCAACACAGGCAACATAAACCGAGCGTTTAAGTTGCAATCCTTTAACATGTAAAATGCATTGTTCCAGAGCAACAGTGTGGTGTTTTCTATCATCTTACATCCTAAAGAGATTATCAAAAAGAAAAACAAAAAGAAACAAACACGACCATCCAAGCAATAAAAGTAATGTAATCAGGAAAAAGTCATGATACACGAAACACATTTCCATAGACAAATACACATATGCTTCACATTTTACAGAACAACACATGCAAGTGATACAAGCTGAAAGTGAATACTGTGCATCTTCAAGCCGGGAGCTTATGAAGTGTGATTTACAAGGAGCAGAAGTCTGTGAGACCTTCTATTGTCAGCAATTCTTTTATCCATCATGATTCCAAAAGCCATCAGGAAGTAATTAGTATAATAAAAATCTGAGAGGTAGTCATAAAACTCCATCTTTCTATTTGTCACATAAGTTTTAGAGGGAAGAACACAAGGCTGTGCAGATCGAAGACCTTGTTAAAGGAGGTGATGAAGTTCCAAAACCATCTCGCTACACCGCAGAGAGCGACTGCTGCTACTCGCTACCGACAACCAAACGCAGCAGAAACTATCAGGTTTTTCAGATTCACGTTGAGCAATACATTCACGATGTCCCTGTACTTCCACACCAAGCTTTTTTAATTTATATGATGGCTCCATTCTTGGAGCAACTGCTCCATTCTTGGTTTGCATTCATCGATGATGACGGACACGACACTTGCTATATGTGTAGACTGAAATACGCTGTGGCAGCTGGCACCTCGGATTCATTAGAGAGCGGCATAATGCGGTCAAACCTAATGCTGCACAGAGTAGCACGCCATAAACTTGTCGGGAGCCTTAACGCTACGTGAGGCCGATTTATTCTCGCTAAATTTTTCAAACGTTATTACGGCGCTACGCTATTTTACTGGTTGTGGCAAGAAGGTGACGTCAGTATTATTTCAGACACTGACAGAACGGGCCGACGTCTTATGAAACAAATTACATGAGCAAAGTGATGACAGTGCAGGAAACAGGCAAGAGGAAAAAGAAAGCTGTAAGTAATCCTGCAAAAGTTTAACAAAAACAATTATCAAAATACGGTTACTACGTGATAAAATAACATTAAAAAAACAACTTTATACTGCAGAAATACTTGTACTGTTGTCATTAGAGATGGAAGGATAAATCTTAATGTTGACAAGCAATTTTTGGAAAGTCTTGATGAAAATGTACATTTATGGTGGAGTAGCTTTTCTCCTAACCAACTTAGGATAACTTCTTCAGGCTCTGGAATTTTCCTTTTTGGTGTTGGCCTGGCCCAGGAATGCTACAGTAAGTTTGGGAATTTCATAAACATGTATTTAGCTCATGGACCATTTTGTTGGCTTTGTGAATCTGGCAACCTCGCTAAGTAGAGCTTAGGGGAAGCACACATCCCAGAATAGGCTGAAGGTGGGAGCGGAAAACCACACAGGAATGGCTGTTGAGAGTCAGGCTGAAGGCAGAGGGTTTGAGTTTGGGGAGGGTTTGCTTTACTGCAGGACGACACTCAAAGCGAAGATGGGAGGTTTTCAGAGCCGCTGGAACTGTATGTGAAACCAGATTACAGGTTCCTCATGTCGTGAGGACTAAACTTTCTCATCTATAACCACATCCTGATGTTGTTTCTGTGGACCGCAGACAGAAATGTGACTGTGGAAGGTGTGTACCAGCTTCATGTTGCAGTAACACAGGGAGAGAGGAACAAAAAAAAAAAAACCACGACTTCAACAGAAATAAATAGCGGAAGGAAAGTCATCCAGTAACTTCAAACATTACATGAGTCCGAAACATGAAAGGGTGCATTGCCTACTGGGACATCGGTGCCATTCGTGCACTTGGAAACAAAGCCAGCGTAAGTGACAATGCATACAGTACAATCTGGGTGTGGTGTGTGCGGTCGCCCAACCCTTTGATTTGCCATGTGGGCGTGGCCCTTCATTAACATCCGTCGCTCAGCATCTCTCCATAATTACAGAAGGGAGTTCAGCTCAGCATCAGCGTCTCCACCCACATCACACCACAGTCCGCCGACGATCAACAATGGCAGGACAGATTTGGTGTATAAATAGAAAGGCGGTCCCATTACTTTGTTATTGTAGGTGCCCAGACACCAAAACCTGGAAGAGAGACTAATTTGTGGACTTAATGCTTCCCTAAAATTTTGGTCGATGAAATGCAGCACAAGAACAACATGATCATACAGACGTGCAGGAGACTCGGCAGTAAGGACGCTGTCAGAATGTGATTTGTGGACAGCAGTAGCTGTATCCCGAAAAGAGGGAGCTTCTGACACAGCAAGGCGGCGCTGCTTTAGTGGCTGTGACTAAAGGCCAAGACAGTCAGAAATGAAAGACACACGGCCAAAAACCTTAATCATTACCAATCATCGACGAGGAAAGGCAAGACGCATTTAGTGACCACAAACGTAACAATTCACAGAAGTTGTATTTCAATTCAAGCCAGAAATCAGATGTTTTTTGTTGTTCTGTTTTGTTCTCCCATCTCCTGGAACTCTGCTTTTCTCCCACAGACCAAAAATAAGTATTTAAGGTTAATCTGTGATCAAAATTAGATTTGATCAACCGGCGTCTTCACATACAGTCAGCTTGGCTAAAGTACTGCAGGAGATGCATTAACAGACTGTGTGTAAGGCTGCATTCACACTGTAGGTCTTAATGCTCAATCACAGATTTGTTTTGTTGAAATGTGATTATTTTCCACAGTTTTAATGTACAAAAGCATGTCTGTATCTTAAAAAAAGCAGATAAGAACATTTGAGTTATTTTAAATTGAATATTCCTTCTTTGATATACTGTAAATAAAAACATTCCATACACTGGCTCAGCAGAAGCAATCATCTGTGTTCGACTCATAAACATCTATGTCTTCTGGCACACAACTTCGGTGCCATAAAAATTCAGTGACATAAAAAGTGAATTAAACGTGACATGCAATATGGTCCAAAATTTCAGATATGTTTCCCATTTGGAACCACATATGAAAACGGTGAAAATGGGATTTGTCTAAACTCAGATGTGGGTTACAGGAAAAAAGACTGGAGTCTTTTTGCCTGGAGTGTGAATGCACCTTATTTATACTTAGTGCTGACATTTTAAAATAGTGAACAACAAACAGATGTTGTGACTTTTCACCAATTATTGATGTAGTTTAAATGTCTCCATTAGCTGCAGAGTTATTCTCTGTCAGCTGCTTTTTAACATGCAGCATAAATTAAGTGTACGCACAGATCAATGAGGTTCTACTCTCCACAGGGACCTTTGTATTAATATTGCAATGTTTAATGAAAAGTTGTAACTAATAAATATCCCACAATACAATGAATATATATTCTTAATATATAAAAAGAAAAAAAATCTAAAGTGGGCATTAAGTGAAATACCAAACTGGGACACTCCAAGTGGAAAATATAATTCACTTCAGGCATCTATGCACTTAAACATTAGAGCATTAAAAATTCAAACCAAAAGAACGCTGATTGTACTCTGCGTGAGATGTCTCAAAATTCTAAAGCACAGGAACAGAAATCAGAGAGACTGAATGACAAGTGGATCAAATCCAGTAAGCTAACACGAGGCCGAACCAATCCTTTCCTTCTTAATGTGTGTCATGACCACAGTGCTGCAGGAGTCCTGAGTTGAAACAAAAACTTCCAGATGAAATTAACTTTTCATCACTTTCAACACCAACACTTCATGGATCAAAGCAATGACTGCTTTTAAACCACTTGTTAGTTCAAGTAAGTAAATCGTGTGACTTCTCAGGAGCCAGTGAATACAGTAATTTATCCGCAGGTTCTTTTCTAAACTCTGAGTCCTAATTTCATCTCGCAGGTTGGCACAGAGTGCTCAAACACTGCTTGAATTTCAAGAGCCTTGAAATGAAGAACTCGACCATGAAGTAGAAAATTGGGCAAACAGTGGAAATCCTCATGACGTCGCAATCAAAGCAGGCTGTGCAAAATCGCTCAACGCCAACTGCAGGAGTGACATGATGAACAGAGTTTCTCCTTCAATATGACATCCTGTGGCTGATTCCTGCAACAATGAGCAACACTGAATAATACTGATTGCCGGATGTGCTGCTCTTAGGGATTTCTGGTGAATTGCTTGCTCCGTCAGCTAATTCTGTGCAAGTCACTTCCCCCTTGAGCCAGAGCTTCTGCTATTCCTATGTAGCTTTTCCTGTCAGCAGACGTCTTGCTGCACTGTCCTGATGGATAGAGAGGCTGCTGATGGATATTTTTGACTGACTGGGGAATTTTCCCAAACTCTCCAACAAAAGAAGTCAAATGGAGGTTGCCTCCTGCAGCATTTTTTTCTTTATTTTTCCTCAGAGATCTGTCATATCCAGTACTTTCAGTGTGTCTGTTGGCGCTTTTCCACTAGTCCCCGCTTTGCTCTACTCCGCAAGGTTTGCGTTGACCCCCCTTGGCCAGTAAACCGGCTTGGCGCGGGGGGTGTCGTCATCACAACGCGGCACGAAACTCGAGTATTTATGCGACAAAGAGAAATAGTTTCCCCTCCAGTGCATTAATAAATAGACAAAATGAAATCATCACGCATTTGTCAACAATAAAAAAAAATGTCTATTCAGTCCAAAGTATGTACAGTACTGTTTACACCTCCCCCAGGACAGAGGAACACACGGGAATGGGTCACACACACCAAAGACACACTCCCTGCTCCACTCCACACAACCAAGCACATCAAGGAGCGTTTGGTCGAAGGAAGCATCCTGGCCCAACTCCTTTTTCAGCAGGGCAGCTGTGACGCTGGGCAGGGGCGGGCTGGCCATCGGGAGGTTCGGGAGGTTTCCCCGAACAGCCGGTCGATTCCGGGCCGGTGGCCACAAGCGGCTGCACCTGCACCAGGAAAGTACCTGGTATGAGGGCCAAGAGGGGACTAGTGGAAAAGCGCCAGAAGCTTTATTGTTTTTTTTAACTGTCTGTTGACCGAATACTGTAATCCAGCTTTAATAAAAATAAATAAATAAATATTTTATTTTAATAGATATAAGTTTCCAACAGCAAATTAATTCCAGCATGACTTCACGACTTGAAACTCTAATGGTTCTTATCATTTCCAGTTGTGAGCCTCACAGATGTCACCAGTGTCGCTGTGGTCCTTCCAGCAAAATGCATTCCCACATCTGGAGTTTGTTTTACGAGGCTGCTCAGCGGTGGCTTGCTTTTAATGTTCAAGCTGTTATTGTTGTTTGTCTTGTACGCGGGTGTTCTCTTAATCAAATCTTCGAAATATTCACAATTTACATGGGCTTCGGCCCAATCCTGACTATATTTTCTCAGTGTTTTGTGGTGCTGACAAGTTTATTTAGCATTATGACAAGCAACGTGTTCAAGCAGGTTATCACTATTTGGTAACTTTTAAAAGTAGACACATGTGGGAGAGAAAAAAAGCTCTGTTCTTTAACTGTTTTCAAATACAGAAAGTGCGTCAGTGTCCAGTGCACATGAATTGCCCACATTGGATGTTGTTCCACTCCCTTCAGGAGTCAGACAGGTAACTTAGCATACTGGAAAGAAATACCGAGTCTCTATCTGAAAGCTAAATCTCCCCCACAGTGCTTCTGAAGCTAACTTATTAGATTTAGAGGGGCTGGTAAGCAGATTGTGTTACCTTTGGACAGGGCCACGCTCACCATTTCCTGTTCTGCGTTTATGCTAAGCTAAAGCTAATCAGTCGTTGGCTGGGGCTGAACGTTTAGCATACTAACCGTGGTATTGATTTTCTTGCATAACTCCTGGCAAGAAAGCAAATGATCTAATTTCCTAAAATGTCAAGATACTCCCTCAACCGCAGGTCTTCTCTTTCTGCTAATGGCCTCTCATACTCTCAGCTGTAAGGAGAAAAGCAGAGCCGAAATGTGGGAGCACGCGCAAACACTGACACGCACACACACTTGCAGAGCATCTGTGGCGGCGCAGCGTAAATCACCTGCCGCCCCCGTGCCCAGTGGGAGTACAGGGGGTGTGGATATATTCCTGGATGGAAGCAAAGGGGGGGGGGGGAAAAAACGAGAATGGGAGCAAAAGAGGGAAGACAACAAGCACCAGATGAAGGAGGGATCAGAAAGAGCCGGTGAATTACTACAGTGGAGCAGAATTCCTCAGAGTTCATCATGTGACTCAAGGAACAGACTCAGAAAAAGCAGCTGCTGTACTCCACGGCACACGAAGGAAATGAAAAGAAAGTCAGGGAGAAGGAGGAGGACCATGAGAGTGAAACAGGAACAAATTGTTATCTAATCACTTTGCGAAACCTCCGCGGAGGTCAGCAGTAGATAAATTGCAATATCTGGCAACCGGAGCGGTCTCAGCGGCGGTCTGAAATGCCTTCAGCAGAGAGAAACAAAAATGATTGCACCAGGAAGCACAGATCAAGTACACAAAGACATAAATTACAGTGCTTTGGATGCACGGGATTCTTCTCAAAACTCTTCTTCAGCATGCCAAAGGTTCATGAGTGCAATGTCAAGAAATGTCGGCGCTAACACGTGACATGAATGATGATTAAGGCCTGCAGTGAGTAAGCAGTATACTGGCTATTGAGTGCGGTGGAATTTTATTGCTTCCTGTCAGGAAGTGTTGGCTCAAAGGCACATCCAGCTGTGAGAAAAATCTTTGTTTTCAGAGGGATGGCAGGAGATACATGCATTCCTCGCTATATTGTTATAGGTTATGACAGTACCATGTGAGCCTCGGTGTGTATACGTGTCAACCTGTGTGTGTCTCGAACATTCGCCGGGCTCCAGCTGCAAACACTGAGGGTGTCTCTGCGGCGGCAGCAGTCCTCCTCACACTTCGCTCGGCAGTCAGCATGAGAGGGACGGTGCTGCAGCTCGGCCCGGCAGAACAAACAGACTGCATAAAGAGAGTCTGTGTGGTGCGAAGTCTCACACTGGAGTGAGGGATGAAGAGAGAGGAACGAGAGAGGGAGAGAGGCGGCCGGGCAAAAACACAGATTTGTGAAAGTGAGATGATAAAAGACAGATAAACAAAGTGGAGAAACATGCAGAGGGAAGGTAAAATGGCCCCAGGGTAAAAAAAAAAAGCGTTGTTTTCTAATAAAATTTCAGATAGCCTTGTCTAAACGGAGACTGTGTCATGAAATATTCCAGGAGGTGGTGGAGGGGTGAGACTGTGGGCCACTGAAGTCTGCTACTTTTCTCATGCACCCCACCGACAGTATATCATTTTTACATTTCTCAGTTCAAAAATGTTGGGATGTGTTAAATTAAGACAGAGCACAACTGTTCCAATTCACATCGACCCCTATTTCATTAAAGCCAGATCACATAAAACACACCGGATGTTAAGGTTGAATTTCTTATTCACACACACACACAAAAAAAAATACTTTCTCAATATAGTATATCTAAAAAAAAACGTTGACCAAAGTGCTTTACAAGTTCAAAATGGAAGCCTGAACCTAATATTTCAGAAAATATACAGAGTAAGATAAACAACGCCACATATCAAGGTGTCAGTGCTCGACAGTAAAGCTAAGTGAGAGTTTATCATATTCACCGATGTGAACAGTGAATATGATAAACACAAATGTAATTTATTGTCTTAAGAGGTTTTTGGTTCATCTGGATGCAAAATTAATACCCAGTTTGCTGCTATTAGACCACATTCATGTTGAATTATCTAATTCTTGGAATAAGTGTTTCAGGACAATCCATTCTAGCATTGTAATTCAGTCAGGTTTGACATCTTGGTCTTGGGAGGGTTGCAGGAGAGTTTCTGATTTTTCAGGGGGTTGTGTCATTGTTGAGTTTGGGAGTGGTTGGATTACAGCAACACAACACAGAAAAGACTGGATGCTGCACTGACGATTTGGATGAGCTGACATGTGAGCTTTGATGGAGTTTAGTTCTGACTCTAACATCCACTTCCCTCTTCTTGTAACAACTGCATGCAAATGTAAAGCAATGGCACCAACTGATGCAATTTTGTGGGAAGAAAATGTGCTTTGATGAACAGCAGCTTCAATGCACAAAGCCCTTTCAGTCAAAATCACAGACACACCAATAAAAGATACACAGAAATAATTGGGAGTGATTTGGGGTTTGGTGTTCAGCCCAGGGTCAGCTGAATGGGGAAATCAAACATCTCAAAATACAGAATGAAAACATTTTTAAATTCATCTGGAAGCTGTCTGATTGTTTTTCTGCAGGGATATTACTGATATTTGTATCTAAGCCTGCTCACCCCACCCACTCTGGACCCACTTTGGACCACAGGATGCTGGAAAAGAGTCACTTTGAATTAAAACAAAAAAAAAAAAGTCATAACATACAGCTATAACTCAACAAACCAGGATCCTCTTAGCTTGGATAAAACATTTTATAATGAATGTCAACTCCGAGATTAATCTTTTTACACCTAGTCATGCCATCAATCTGTTAGCAGTCAGTTTAGCTAGTTATTATAAACTCATCTGGCGTTCCCGTTTTTGTCTCTAATGTCAAAACTTTTTTCCGATGCACTGCTAACCTCATACAAACACATGATCGAATATTTTAATGAGATTTTAATTGCTTTTGACATCAGCATCTTTTATGCCGTGGATGTGCTATTGTGCATCAGTGCTGAGTTTATTAGCAATGATTAACTGGGATTGTGTCTCATCTGTCAAGTCCCATCTGCGTCGTTACTGAGGAGTTTGGTGACAAGAAAAGAGAAGCTTCTCTTCAGAAAGCCGAGAGTAATAAGGCGCCTTGCTGCATGTTGTCGCAGAGCAGCTCCATCCTTTGACCCGGGTCAGAAAGTTCGACTTTCCTAGAAAAATATTCCTTTGAATACTTGACACCAAAAAAAAAAAAAAAAAAAAAAGGCTAAGGCTGCCTGCCTCTATGAGGGATCTTTAGTCTCGGAATATGTGCTGTAGAATTAAGCATAACTAATGGTGGAAACCAGCGAGATATTTAGAGGCATAAATGCCAGTTTACTCTGAAAAAACAAACAATAGTTTAACAATTACTTAGACAAATAATTTATTTCCTGCTCATGTATTATCATCATGATCACATTTATAAGGAAGTTGTTTATTTATATTTATAAGGAAGGGGGGCTACGACTCGCCCCCTCAGTGTTTTTCACATACAGTGCCGGGGTGTGGAGGAATGTAATTGCCAGTGTGCTCATATACAGTATTTCTACATACTTTTCTTCTGCAGCATGTATAGTTTGAGGTGGAGACAGTCAGCTACGAGAAGCATTTAGAATATGGAGATATGTCTGCATGGTGCTTATAGACCAGACACTTCATGCATGTCCTTTTTACATATGTAGTCCCCAGTCAAACCCCAAACCTCTCCATGATTACACAGTCGATGGTGGCAGAGATCTGAACCTCCAAGCTTGCATCATCTGCTACATAAATACTCATTTGACAGAAACTGCTGTCAGGCCCAGTCGTGGTCTGCAGCCATGGTTCAACCCACGGTTTGGATCAGAACCCTGCCACGCCCTTGTTTCAGGCTCAGCTTCTTCAGGATGTGTGTGTTGTGCCTGTAAATTCAAAGATGTCCATTTCTGTGCATGTTTAGCAGGAAAAGCACAGAATAAAAACAAATAGTGGTTTTGACTGAGGAATTTATCAATTGTCTCAGCATGACAAGTAGAGCAGCTGATTCTCTCTAAATACTGTTGTTTTAATCAACTGATGAAGATTCAATTAATTTTCAATTTAACATTTATTAAAAAAATGTGGAACCATAATTTATTTCAACATGACTGTGTGACAACAGTTACTCTCCTTTTGTAAATTTCAGTAAAGACCAGTATAAAATCAGGGTTGTCTATAAAGTAACTGATGTCTGTGCAGCACCGTGCGGGTCAGAGGGCGACGCTGCTGAAGTTAACACCAAGGTGGGGTGAGGATGGAGGTAGATAGAGGTAATACTGATCATAATAGCTATAGTGATAGATGCGAAAGTGTCACGTCATTCAGTAGAGAAGTTGAAGCCAATTCCAGAAGTGCTCATACTACAAAGTTTCTGGATACAACCCAGCGAGCAGCAACGTCAGCAGCAGGTAGACGAGAGAGGACAAGCGATGAGAGTGGTTTGGAGTTCTGGCAAGTCGCTTGTACTTATATTTGCCTTTTGAAAAAGTGGTATGGGTGCATTCCTAGTTTTTATGTAGGTATGGGTATATATTTACTGGATAATTAATGGTTACCTTCCCTTTTTGGTAACCACTGATTTAACTTGTGTATTATTTGACTGTAGGGGGGGAAACAAACTTGGTTTCATGCTGTGAAGAACATTAGTGTAAAGTGATGCCAGGGAGAAAAGACAATTCAAAAAGTTTGCTCATGATCATATTAGAAAGAGTAAAAATGAAAAATATATGTTAGTAGCAGCTGTGAGTGTGTTAGAGTTCCTCAGACCAGAAGCTACAGGACGTGGATCACCTTCACCCCCATTACACGACTGGAGTGTCTCCTGAAACTCCACACCCACATGCACTATGTGTGTGTGAAGTGCTATTTTTTTCCCCCTGTCTCATCAACTGCAGAGAAAAGTGCATCAGCGACATGTGGAGCACATGCTTTAATACATCTCAGTGAAGAAGGCAACTTTCATAAACTCTGTGAAAAATACATGAAATGCCAGATTTCATGGCTGTTTAATGAAAAGCGTGTTTACTGTGGAAATGACAGAGCATTTCCACTGAGCCATATTTCCAACGTGCATGGATAAAATGCTCACTTCAGTGTCATAAAGTGTTTGAATTTCAAGTTTGCACTTCACACGTCGACAGTGGCGAGAAATTAAGCAAAGATCAACAGACAACAGCTGGCAGGCTGCACTTCCCAGAACCTCAGAGCAGTTATGAACAGAAGGAACCTTGAAAAAGTACCATTTAAAGACAGATATATTTTTTTTGCTTTTCAAATCAGTCCACTTTAATCTTGAATCACAAGAAGACAAAACCTGATTGGTCACCACACCCTGTTTGATTTACCTGAATTTACAGTATCGTTCACTTCACCACCTAAAACAAATCCATGGGAAAAAACAGAAATGGAACAATTTAATCAAACAGAACATTTATTTTGAAATGCATTGCAGATTTTTCTTTTCTTTCACATGTGCAACAATCAGAGGTAGATGGTCAAGAGCAGGGAGAAAAGCATCTGTGGAATGCTAGACGCCCTGTCCGAGTTCTGATTGTGACAAATTTGACAAAATGAAAAAATATAGTTTCAACGAAATAGCGTTTAGCTTTTCAGGTTAACCGTAAATATTTTGTACTCAGATAGGATTGAAAGAAATATGAGTGTAGTCTTAATGAAGGAATGGGACAGTTTAAATACCCAAGAGATGCCAGTATTCATGAATTTCTTGATCGTTGCATGTTTTGCAACTATTCATCCCCACATTTTACTTAAAGGTGCTGTAGGCAGGATTCCGCATCTCCGCCATCTTGCTTAGGGTTATCTAAGCAAGATGGCGATTTGATCCATCTAAGATGGCGATTTGAAACCCAGCACAGCCAATCCTGTCCTGTTTTCTCTGACATCACGCCCTCACGCAAGTTAAGCCCCTCCCACAAGAACGTGCGACGAACGCCCCTCGACCAATCACGGTTAGAGCCTCATGGGCTCTTCTGATTGGTCAAAGATACCTGGAGCTGTCGAGATTCCTTTTAAGCTCAGAACAGAGACAGATGGAAACGCTGCGCCCTCGCGGTAGTGCAATTATGCTACACTCCTAAAGGATTATCAATGGATACGCTAACATTTAATCCAAAGAAAACACAGAAAAATTTGCATTGACTAGCAAAATCCTGCCTACAGCACCATTAAAATGAAATATCCAAAGATAATGATACCATTTCAAATGATAAAGATATGAACAAGCCTTTCAGCCAGAATTAATTTTGTCTGTATGTCAAATATAAAAAAGTAATTTTCTGATTTGGTATTAATTTCCTCTGATGGAGTGAATGCCAAACATGTGGAAGCATAAAGACAGTCGACTGAACAGCACATATCTGTTTTTGTACCCTTGTTGAGTATAAACGAGCCTGAAGTACTGAAGACTGACCAAGCTGTTGGTTTAGTTACCAAAACCACTGATGAGGAAGTACTACTTTTAACCATATTTAAAAAAAAAAAAAAAAAATCAAACACTACTTCTACCAAACCAAACCACAAGTTCTAAGGAGAGGCAATGAAGAAATATACATCTATTATGGGTCATTAGAAACCTAATTTTCATCATAAAGTGTGTTTCCTTGCATTAGCAGCAGTGTACCGAGTATATCCCTTCTCTGTTTCTGTCATCAGGAGCAGAGGGAAGGCACTCGGAAAGTCTGGAGCTGCTAAATATGCCTCTCGTTGCTGTCATAAGGCAGGGTTACACAGAGTATCGCCTCATGGCGGGCACCGGGACACTGAAACCTTGTACTGCATCCTCCGTCCTAATAGCCACCTTGCTGGGCCTGACATATCTCTCTCATTCCCCACACACACATTGCTACTGTACACACGCGTGCGAGGGAGAGGCAAACAAAGGTGGCGTCCACAAGCCGATGCCGTTGATTCATACGTGGCGGCGGGAGCGCCGCGGCGTCAGGGCGAGGTGCACTCTCTCACCCTCGACAGGCCGAGTGGAAACACGGGCAAGCCGTCCAATTCAGACTAAAAAGCTACTCATAAAGCCACATTCAGAAATAAGTAACTTTCATTCATAAACACCAATTGATGGTCCGCTCTTTGTCGTCCGAGGACAGCCACTACAATAATCTCTCAGTCGTGGTCAGTTTGGATTTGAAAGCCAGTATTCATTCACAATCTGTGACAAGCGTCCATTCATCTAGTTTCGGCACTTTTTAAGGACAGCTTGTGACTGAGGCACACAACGAGATATTCTGAGAGGATATGGGCAGCATCGACCAGGGTCGTCGGATGAAGACTATGACAGCAGAGGGAAACATACATGAGCACTTTTTTTTTCAACATACTGCTTTGGTTCAAACCAGTTCCTTGTTCTCGTCAACCTGTCCCTCAGATTCTAGAAATGTCAGCGCCGTACCACAAACTGGCTCTGTTTACGCATTTGTCATACTGTATTTGCAGACCGTGGCGGTCATTTTTACCCATGAGCAGCTGGTCACGGTTCACAGTCAGACAGTCTGCACTGACCTGTAATCAAAGTGTCAGACGGAAAACTTTGCGGAGGCCAAGGCCTCTTGATTTACATATTGACATGGTCAAGATGACCTGCTCAACGTCAAACCAAGCATCAGTGGTTCAGGCTGTGCTGATGCTTTCATGATACATTTTCTCAGCACACGTTGAGACCAATAATTATCAACGGAGCATTGTTGAATCATCACACCATCGTCTTAAAATGCCCCAGCCATCAATGAGTTTTATTAATCAGTACAGACACGAAGCAGGAGATGGAGATTCCTCAAAAGCCAGTTTGGTGTTCACGCCGTCCTATAGCCGCCTCCCATGAGTGCTGCTTCCAGCTGAGCTCGGCCTTGAAGATGGAGCCTCCCTTTAATTTGGCGGCGCGGGCTAGGCTACGCGAGCCGGCGGTCAGCGGTCCGCTTCAGCCCTTCAGAAGCACCTCATTAGAACAGGCCGGCTAATTATAGACAACACGAGTTTAGCTTCATACTGAGAGCACAACAGGCCGTTATGAAACATGTGAGAACGAGACAGGAAGTTGTACAGGACAGCTCTGCAAACTTTCAGACAAAAAAAATGGATAATGATGGCTTCTAATTTGGTTCCCAGACTTACTTTCTGTGTTTGGGAAAGCAGAGGCATTTAGAAAGTACTAAAAAATGTTTAAAGTAAATATCTTGCTGAAGGAAGTGGGCAGTCGTGTCTGCTGATAAGCCTCAAAGCCTGTGATCTGAAGACTCCCAATTTTATCACTTCTTTTATCAAGTGCGAGCCATTTCATATCTGCCCTTAATGTTTGTATTCAGTTTTTTTTTTGTTTTTTTTTTTCCGGCTTGCTTTCAAGTATTCCTCCTCACGGGAAACTACATTAACTTAGATCAACAAACACTTCTTTCTTCAGTCTCAGAGAGAAGGCAAGCAGATCTGTCAAGAATTTCCTATTGGCATCTTAAAATTATGAAGAGAACTGGCAGTTGAGCCACTTGATTTTCATTCTCAAAGAATTTGTAAAGGAATTGCACCTGCACACACACACACACAAAAAAAAAAAAAAAAAAAAAATGCAAAAACAGGCATGCAAATGAGTCCGGAGGGCTCGGAGAGACGGTCGTTCAGGGATCTTATGGCAGAATGAGCAATGGAATGACATGTAACGATCACAAACTTTCCAACTGGCAGCAGTGCGCGCCCAGTGGCACGTTTGTTCATGGATTTGCGTCACAAAACGCGCAGGACTACACACAGGCTGCATCTGTCCGCTCACATTTCGCCGTCCAGAAGGGTTTTTTTTTTTGCGCTCGCGTCCAGGAAAAGTAAGAGAATCAGGAGGCGGGTGACGGCAGGTCAAGACACAGACAGGTACACGGCAAGAACATGTAGAGAGAGTCCAGGAAGCAGGCGAGGGAGAAGTGAGCGAGAGTGACGAGTCGGAAGAGAGAGTGGCTGTTTTAGGAAGAAAATTTGCAGTAAAGAATTAGAACAGCTTTCTGCAGATTTCTGTGATGGATGGATTTATAGGACAGGGAGGTCCAGCTGGCACGACGTCAGCTCAGTTAAAACCAGACTGGTGTAACAGAAAAGTTGCCGGTGAGCCAAAAGAGAGAGAGGCAAGTTGTTCTGGGCAGGTTGGTGGAAACGCTACAGAAGGAGGATCTGGGCCAGTGAAGCAGGGCCAGACAACTGATGGCTTTTCAAGAGAACGAGCCGCACCGCGTGTGAAAAATAGCTCCGAGAGGTTATCCAACATCCCAACATGACTCCTGAACCTCAATTAGTCGTGAAGCACGGAGCTGAGTTAACATTTCAAGCAATTATTATCTCTTACTAACACATTAATCAGATAAAACCTCACCCCTCTCCATAATCTGCAGGACTAACCGCAGGTGCCTGACCTCCAAGAAAACCAGGAATAACCTCAGTCTTTTCTGGTCAGGGGGGAAAAAAAAAAAAAAACACTTCTAGGAAACTGGATGTTTGTACTTTTTTGGAGTGTATTGCTTTCATCCATGATGTCTCCTCGAAACATCTGGAAAATGTGGTTCCTGCAGTTGAGCTAAACATCAGTGCAGGGAGGCTTAAGACTGGAACTCAGAGGCGCGTGAAGGATCCGCGGCACGGAGGGCAAACATGACAGAAAAGCTCGAGACGTATTCAAGAGTTTGTCAGCGTGACAGGTGATGGCAGGATGTGGATTTTAGCACCGACTCTCACTTTTTGTAAGGGGAGGGGGGGGGGGGGGGGGTTGGGTGTTGCACTCTTGAACTCACATGGAAGGTTCTGTGTTGAGAGGAAAATATGTAAACGCTGAAGAGAGGGAGAAAGGGAAGGAATGAGAAGCAGTAGCGGGTTTCAGGGAGCAGGAGCTCATTCTGCTGCAGTGGAAGAGTGAAAAATCGTCACAATCTCTAATTTCTGAGCAACAACAAACAGCTTCAGCGTCTAGAAAACATCGGGACGACGAGTTTCTCTTTCAACTGAACCGAACCCAAAAAGAGCACAGCCGCAAAACTTGAAAGTGCAAGGCAATCCGTTTCTCCCAAAGAGCACATCGCGCTTTTAACAACATGGGCTGGGCTGCGCCGGCTCTATCTGCCCCGCCGTATATTTAAGGCTGCTATTTTAAACCGCCGTATACTTTTTCATTGCCATGAAATGAGGGGAGCAGGCGGAGTTGTGGCGAACTCGCTCGGATTAAAGATAGGCACAGTTTCTCGAACAAGGTATGTCACCGACCACTACGCAACATGTTTCAGTTTAACAACTCCCATAACAGCCACTTAGCTTGACTCTGGGTTGTGCACTTGCCACACGAGGCTCAGCTCAGGGGGGGTCAGGATCCGCTTGTTTGATGGAATTGGAAAGTAATTGCCGGCCTTCAGAGACCACACAGACCTGCTGTTTGACGGCAGGAGTACATGGAGCCACTCCAATGTGAAGGAGCGCGCCTGGCGTTATGTGGCAGTCAATGAAGGAATGCAAAGTTGACAAAAGCAAATAAAACAAAAATGTCTTTTGGGAATGTGAGCCAGCGAGATCCAAAGACAGAATGCACAGACAAGATGTGTAATTATGTTTTGAAAGGACTGAGAAGAACATAATTAACAATGAAGAGGGCAAGCTGTTCATGTTAATGGCTGTAAGCCAAATGACGTGTCAATTATAAATGAAAATTATTTCTATATTAATATGATATAATACAATAGGGCAAATCTTTTAAGATCAAACCTGTTTCCAAATCATCTTGAGCCCTTTAAACTCTTTATAGTCGAAAATTTTCAAGATTTCATTCATCGAGCCAATATTTAACCAGATATGTGAGTGGCAGCAAATTCTTACTGACAGTGATAACTGGTAAAAGCTAAGATCTCTTGAAGGAGAACGGGAAAGAGCTAAAAAAAAAAAAAAAAAAAAAAATACTAAGGAAAGATGATCAAGAGATTACAACAAGTACAAGAATAAAGTGATGGTAAAATCAGACAATATAAAAAAAATAAATAAATAAAATTCGACAGGCAGGGAGTTGGTGAATCAGGAAGCCGTTATGTGAGCCACTGGAAGGAAAGGCAAGTGTATCGTTTTATATAGAATATTTCAGGCTGATTGGTGGTTTTGGTGTATCGTTCAACAGAATAAGGTTTACAGAGCGATACGATTTGCTGGCTGCAAAGATCTGAGTCTTATCTGCTAACAGCAACTCAAAGCAAAACCTCATAGATGGCTTACCCTGCGCAATATCGACTATATGAAAAGAAAAATACAGACTTCATTCAAGCTTTTAAAGCTTGAGAGAGGCTTTTTCTAGATTTTTATTTTGATTAAAGATTGCATTTCAAAATAAAACAAGCTGTATTTTCTACATGCATTGCACACAAGCCAAGTAACAAACTATTTACCCAACATGTCTATAAGACCAGAGTTCTAACAGTCATTACTCAGCAATCCTCCGGCAGCAGTCGGAGCTCGTGCCTCTGTGATTTCCATCTGCTCGCTTTTCATGTGGGGAAAACAAACGCACTAATGAAAGATAATTAGCTTGTGCTGTTTTACTGTTCGCCCGTCTCAGTAGAGAGGGCAATAACAGCCTTTCAGGCATGCAGAAGCTAATTGGTAATGTGGATTGCTTCAATTATGTAAAGACAAGGTTACCATTAGCATTTTTCAATTCTGTTTCTCTTTGTAATAACCCAGAAGTGAAGAACAGCCGAATGTTCATCAGTCTCGCAAATGTAAATTACAAAGGAAAAGGATTAATTTCATTCATGTTTTTCTGTTTTTGAACTCTAAGAAGTGAAATCCTGCCTTTGCTTGACTTAAAAGAGAAAGTGTCCATGTTCTGACCCTTGTGTCTTATTAGAACCAGACCTTAGTGTTGAGCGTGACAGTTTCCTCGCCGCTTCACAGCAGGGGCGATGACTGTTTTGGCAACACGGCGGTGCAGCGGTCAGTGATCTCACCTCACGGCGACAGCGTTGTGGGTTTAAATTCGGGTCAGGCCTTTCTGTGCGGAGTTTGCATGTTCTCCAACATGTGTGCATGTCATGAAGAGTTCTGGACTGATTTTTATCTTGGCACCGACGAAACTTTCTTGAAGGATGGGGCTGTCGGAGTATCAGTTTAAATAACCGAAACAGAGCAACAATTTAATAAAAGACGGTGTTTTTAATATCCTTTTACAGGAAGGAGACACACATCTGCAAACGGTGCTGGGAGCTTGTTTCAGGAGTCACACGTCACACAGCTCACACACCTAATAAAGGCTTTAACACACGTATCGCTTATGTTTATATCATCTAAAATAAAGCTCTGAAGCGGAGTGACTTCAAAACGACGTGACACACGTGCAGATCTGACTGGACATATGGAAATGTGGTTTCTTTATTTGCTGAAGTCAATCTGGTGTCCATTGGCAGATGTGACTCAGTGAAAAGCTTTTTAGTTCTTTTCCTTCTAATTGTTTTGCCGTTTTCAGCAATCCTCTTGTTCTATTTTTTTCCATCAGTGCATAAACGCCGGCTCGACAGTCACAGCCGAAACACGCGAGGCATGCTGCATGTGTTGAAATATGGAGAAAGAGCCAAACGCAACTTTGATGGTTATAAATCGAGCTATTGTTTGTTTATTCTGTACGTGATCCCAGACGCAATGAACTCGACCTTTTTTTTTCACGCTAAAAATGACATCAAATTTGTCTTAAAAATCAATTTTAAAGCAACGTAAAGTCATTTTCCGTTGTGCAAACGCCGCTCTGCTACAGACACATCGCTGACGGACATGAAGCTGCGCCAGTATTTACGAGTGTAAGAAACAGAGAGTTTTCAGAAAGTGCCAGAACGGGGTCAGTAACAGGAAACGCAGAGAGGTGAGCAGGCTGTAACACCTGGTCTGAAGGTCTGCTTGACTGCGGCCTCTGCAGGCTGACTGACGGCTCCAAACAACAACGTCAACTGAAGGACGGAACAACACGTTGCGTTCCGTTCGCCAGATACAACGTCCACAAAGCACACAATCACAATAAGTCCAACAAGTTAGGCAGTATTAATTTAATCCATCACATTTTAGGACTCTATCCTATTTGCAAATGTCTAATATCATTATTTACAACATTGATTTGCTTCAACAGTTTATGTTTCAATGCAACAGTTTATCATTTATTGAGGGCCAATATTCAACATTTCATGATATGTATCAGCTGTTTAGCAACTGGCTCGAGCGTGTTAGTGAAACACTAAAAACATTTCATTCTGGGGTTGTTTGTACAAGAAAAGCAGATGTACAAATAGATACAGAACCATTACTGCCATTGACATTTTATGCATACACTTGTATTCATTATGTTTGTTCATGTATTTGTGGAGTTGTGCAGTTAGATGACATCTAAGAAGGTCACAAACACCAGACTCGGTTCAGATGAGTAGTTTGCTGAGAGACTGTATGAAGGTCACGCAAGGACCCAGCTTCCTGCCACCACACAGAAAGCCCCTTTTTACGAGTAAAGTAGCAGACGCTCGACTTACTTTCTGATTATGTGATCATGTACACACACACACACACACACACACACACACACACACACACACACACACACACACACACAGCTCAGCATCCTCGTGATGACAGCGCCGATCAATGACAGTGAAGCATGTAAACACGTGATGAACAGGAAATGCTTACTATATTGTAAACACATGGGGATCTTCAGGTTCTTTCTGAGTCGTTCCTGCTTGATTTCACGGCTGAACTTTATCTGTGACCCTGAAGTCAAACGACTGAATTCCAGCTGCTGAATCCTGGTTGTCTTTTCACCGCAAATTACAACCATCTGAATCCAGGCTCAACACAAACATACCGGATTTCTACATGTGGATCCTGCAGGAATGTAGTGGAAGTGCCGTCTTTTATATTTCATTCATCAAGATTGGAAAAAGGTGACGAGATTAAAGTACATTTTTGCGGTTGCCTTCATTTGACTGGCTGATATTTCATTCAGGTCATTCAGTATTAATGCTGGCTGCTAAGTGTTTAAATATCAGCAGTGAAGGGAGTGTTTTGAGACGTACGGGATCTTGCTGCTGGGATCTCTGGACCGTTTGGTTCACTCAGGTCTGATCGTGCGCTGTCAGTCATTCTTATGTAACTCACTTTACCTGGAGAAATACAATGCTACAGAAGCACATTCAGTGTGGAGCTGTTGCATCCAGATAAAAATGAAAACTAGCAGGAACACGACAGGAGCAAAAATGTTCATCTTCACTATAACTTGACGAAAATGATTAAAAATAAACCAGACTTCAAACAACTGTCATTCAATCTCAAGACAAAGTGGTAATGTAATCAATCTTTCTCAAGCAATGCGTATTTAAACCTGTTTTATGTGACAAACATAAAGCTTACAACAATATTTAGAAATACTTCTTGATACTTAGACCTTCCTCGGTTACTTGGTAGCTGATATTTGTGCAGAAGCTGAGTTTCCAAGCAGCTTTCGATCACATCTGCCCAGGCCATTTTGTTGCTCCGTCACAGAAATTATTTACACAGAAAGCCCCTATCTTCCTTTCTTTATCCAAGATGTCTCTCCACTCTCCCATTTGAGCACAGGTTTCTACAGAGGCCACATCTCAAGCCTGTGTTTCCACTTTGGCCATCTCCTTTCCAACAATCGCTCCTTTTGAGAGCATACCACAAAGCAGGCCTGCCTTCCAAAAACCATTTCAGGTCCCGAAAGAAATAAAGTGGCCTTAAATTGATCACAAATCTGCTACCTGACGACTGCTTGGGGAATGCTAAACTTTGCCAAATCCCTTTAAAATTCACATTACCAATTTCAACCATTCAGCTTTCTCTTTTGAAATGACTCTCTCTCTCTCTCTCTCTCTCTCTCTCTCTCCTCGTCACTCATCCGGCTCTCAGTGGAGGTGCAGCGGTGCTGAGATTGTGTCAGTGTTACATAAGAAGCTCCACTTGCTTAAAGTTGCCCCAGAACAGGAGGGTCAGTGTTTGACAAGGTCCTGATGGTTCCTGTGAAGATCACATCATGGAGGTGGGACCAGGCTGCCTGCCTGCTGACAGCTATACATCTGCTCCATCATTACCATAATTGTTTGTGTGTGTGTGTGTGTGTGTGTGTGTGTGTGTGTGTGTGTGTGTGTGTGTGTGTGTGTGTGTGTGTGTGTGTTCAGGTTCACTTCCCAGAAGTGCTGCTTAGTAAGGGAATAATAGACATTATGCACGGTCCCAGTGCTGTGCATTCGCTTTGTTGAATGAAGTGAAGTTCTATTGAAAGTTCCTCCATCAGGCTGCATAATATGAATGGAGCTGAGTGACACAGAATGAGGTTTTTTATATATATACCCCAAAATACTCAAGAAAAAAATTAACTGATTTCAAATGTGTTGAAAAATTACACAATATTGACAATATTGTTGAGCTATAGTGAGTTCCAGCGGGTATGAGTGTGTGGAAGTGTGTGTCCACAGGAAAGCAATCTGACCCGGGGGATTAAGCGGCCGACTTGGTGAGTGACTCTCATTCTGTTCCAGATGTTTATCACGTCATAAAAGCCTTAAGCCTTCTGCAAGAAATAGGTGGGAACACAACCTCCTTTCATCACGCGCACACACACGCGGACACTTGTGCGTGCGCTCCTTACAACTGCGGCCCGGTGACAGGCGCGCAGGGAGGAAGTCACCCCCGGATCCGAACACGCTGACAGTTTAACCTCGATTATTGTGGCAGATTTGACCGTGCGGGCGCTCTGCAGGTGCTATCCGACTCATTCCTGTCACCATCTAGCGTAGCGGGACTGAAATACAGCAGTCAAGAAAGGTTTGGAAGACTTTTTTTTTTCTTTTTAATAGAGATAAACGCATCTATTCCCAAAAAAAGCAATCCCATTATGAACCACAAACCGTAGCGATATGCAAGCACTCGGAGTTGGTTGAACAAGCAGCTCTAATCTAAGAAACAAAGTGAACTCAAACTAATCCCAGCAGCAGCAGAAACTCCGTCCCGTCCCTCGTTCCACGCCGCCAGGCAGCCGTGCGTAAAGAGCGCTGCGTGGCGCGCACCAGCTGGCACCGCGACAGAGCTGTCAATCAGCGTGCACATCCACGATCAACCCCAGCAGTTGCTAAGTTGTTGTTACCATAATATTTCTCAATCATGCTCTGACATGTCCGAACTTAAATTGCAAGACGAGGGGGGGGGGGGGGGGGGGGGGGGGGAATCGCATTCCTCTGCTTTTCGTCTAAAATGCGGACTTTTAACGGCGGGGAGGCGCGGATTGAAAGGGTTATTGAGAATATAAAGTTTTGCACATATGAATGGAAGTGTCCGAAGGTCCTTCACCGGGATGCTCGTCCGTTTAATTCAATATAATTTGAGTTAATAGTGAATGAGGACGATGACAGCTGAGGGCACGCTGCGGCTTCACAGCGGATTTCATGAAAGACACTTTTCCCCCTAATGGATAAAAATAAACGAATAGGTCCCGTTCAAGGAATATATTGGCAGAAAGTGCAGCGCAACTTTCATCCAGGGTGATCTCATTAACCGGGGGGCTGCGGCCAAGAGCGAGAAATGAAAAGTTCTTACCGAGATACTGTCTGATGCCCAGCAGGATTTCAGGAGGTCCTCCGTTCAGCTGGTAAAAAAGGGACCCGAAGCAGAAGAGGAACAGCGTAGCCATGCAGAAACCATACCCTCGCAGAGAAAACCTTAACGGTACGGCCCAGAGAAGGCAGTGCTGCTTGTTGTTTCGCTCTCTGAAGTGGTTGGAAGTCTGGTTGTTGCTGTGAAGGGGACTGCCGCTGAAATTCTTCATCATCTCCTCCTCACAAAGCGCCGCGCGAAGTCACCCATCCGTCTGAGGAAATTGAAACTTGTCGCTGAGGGATCATTTGAGTCTGACTGATAGTTTTTTTTTCCCCCCCTCTTTGGAGACGCGCGAGCCGCCTCGATCTCCTCCTCCGCCGGAGCGACGGGCTGTTTTTTGCGCACAGCGTTCGGGCTTCGCTCGGTCCTCGCTGGTCGGACTGACTGCTCCTTCCTTCTGTCCACCCAGTCGAGTTAAGGGTCCATACTTCTGCTCCGAGCCTTTTGAGGGGTGTCAAATTACAAAAAACGTGGAAAGAATGAAAACTTCCACCTCGTAAGGGATTGGGGTCTGGGATTGCAAGTGCGTAAAACAGCGTCACCTGGCGTTCCTGGAGAGGCGCCCTGCGCGATCATCGACGCGTTTTCATTGAACCCATTCTGCTGTATTGCGTAACAGAGGCTGTCGGCATGGCGGTGGAAAGAACTTGGAGTCAACAGTGAAATACCACATTCAAGTTTCAGTCAATATGAGTGAATGGTAACTTTATTATCACCTGACAGATAACTTAAAAATACTTAGATATCATGAGTTCAAAACATTCAAAACTAATTTTGATTCATATTCAAACCCTTACACATGACTGTTTCTCTTTAAAATGTGCTTTTAGCCATCCAGTTAATGTGAGATGTATATCTGCTATTGACAACGCAATTAAATATGGAAGTAGTTTGTGAGAAGACTAACAGTATTTTTTACAACTGTCTGTTCCCCTCGTGTGTGTGTTGTCTTAAACTTTCTCCCTCCCTGCAGGGCATAGTAACAACCTTACACTGAGTCATATATCTTTCTCCAGCAGGCCCACAACCCACCATTACACTATACCTGCACTTAGGAGGTAATTCAAAACAGTAACTACCTCAACAAGAGCCTTTCACCGGTGACGGCTGCTCTCGTCAGGGCAGCCACCACATGGTCGTGTAAAACAATTTGCTTTTTGAGACAAAATGTAATGAAGAGTGACGGAGTATTCCTGTTGAGGGTCCGCTGGCTTGTCCTCTCCCTACGTGAAGTAACTGTAAAAAGCAAAGCGAGGACTGTACTGCCTGGTAGGCACGAAAACGGCGGATGAATTCAAGGTTTATGGCTCAGACAGTCAGACGAATGTGCCTTGCAGAAGGGATTACACAGTCTGGATGTCATTAAAGCGTGCAGCACCTCAGGTGTCGTCTATTCAGAGTCACTGAACATGGTTTCTGAAAGTGCAACCCCATTTAGATATACGACTCGTACAGTACTATTTTAATGCTTTCTGAATCTTTCATTTAGAGACATGCTACGTCTTTGTGTCCGTCTTGTGCGCTCTCTCACTTAAACTCAGCCCAACACTGTCTGCACACTTCATCTGTCAGCCTGCAGTAAACATGAGAAATACAGGAGGGCAACACACCGTGTTTTACAGAAATCAGTGGTATGCCTGCATTACCAGTGCATGTTTGAACAAAGCCCATAACGTCTGGTTGGTGATAGGATTAACTCCAGCAATAAGCATCCTCCACACTGCATTTCTTTCCAATGAAGTCACTGATATTTACTTATCTTTTCAGCGGTATTGGCACATTCAGGGTCCAGGCCTGAAGGAAGCATTCACCTTCAATGCTGCTTGATGCAGTTGTTGAGCTGCCAGGAGCTTCACTGTGAACCCTGGACAGGTGGCCGAGCCATCAGAGCACACGGACAGAAACACACTCACACACATGGAAAATTATAGGAATGACCACCAATCAAACATGTTTTTGGACTGTGGGAGAAAAACGGAATACCCAGAAAAAGAAAATCAACACGCAAACTGAACAGAAAGGGATGAAACTGACATCCATGCACCAACCACCAAAAAGCTTCAGGAATGTTCAAATTACCTCAGAAGAAGTGGAATCATAATGATCAGATCCAGACTTCTGAAATGATATCTGCAACGTGTGCAACATAAAAAATGTTTCGCACAGAAATGGAGGATTTTCAGGGAATGGCAGCCATACACAGACAAAAACTCATCAGGGGAAATCGCTGCAGAGTAATGGCGAGCATACTAAGGTAAAGAGGATTTACTGACAGCGTTTCACATTGGAATAGAAATTGTATATGTAGTTGCTTCCTTTTTTAAAAAAAAAATGTTCAGTTGATATGCAAATGAGGACAGAGGGTTTGTTCTTTTTCTTTTTGAAGGAAACACTTTCAGCTGCAGGGTTTGTCTGCTAAAATGGTCAGTTATCCTAGATTGACATCAAAATGTTCTGGAAGTAAAATGGCCACAGATGTTGTTCTGAGAGTAAAACACCCTTGTGTATTAACTGACTTCGTCAAAAAAAAAAAAAAAAAAAAAAAAAAGTAGCTTCCTCCTCCTGTGACCCAGCAGACTCGTCCAGCGACGTCTCGTTACTGCTCCGAGCTGCTCTTCCTATTCCGGATAGATTTCCAGTGCTTTACTGGAATCCTGAAGTGATTTCTCACATAGATACGACACACAGAAGTGAAGAAACAGATTTTATTATACTTCAGAATGACAAATAGTTATGGACATTACTTTTGTTGTTTCAATACACAGGCAAATCTGTATGGACAATCATTAGGAAGATGAAAATCAAATAAAATAATTTGTACACGTATTTTACAATACAAACTGTAATTCCTTACTGGCTAGAGCAATATGCATTATGCAGGAAGGTATTGCTATTCATATAGTACAGCTAATTACAGGTGATATGAAAAAAAAAACAAAAAAACAAAAATAAGTTATTTAAATATCAATTACATATACAGAATGTGCAACTTCTGGGAAGCATTTCATATATGTAATTAATTACTTTTTTAAGACTGCAAAAAAACGAAATAACAATTTGGAAGTGAGTTACTGTAACAGATTAACTCATGAATGGTTACGGAAGTTGGCATCGGGAACTAAATACTAAAATGAAATACCAGCAATACCCATTGAAAACCTTTTGCAATACCTGACAACGGCTGTCCAAATTATGGACCTGTGAACAAAACGGAGCCAATTTTGCTTATAAAACAGCTAGGTTTACCATCTAAAGTGCATTTACAGTGTCAGTATTTTCATTCTTTACAAAAACACTTCGGGGGTCCTTTCACCTTTCTGAAAAAAACGAGACCCCCATCCTGGCTTCCCCAGAGCACCACTGTGATTGAAGAGGAAAAAAACAAAAAAGGCATCAAATATCTATCAAGTGCCCACTGCAAATAACAGCCACTGAATTTAGCAATAACGGCTGGTCAAACTCTCAAATCTTCCACTCAGTTCTAGTTATGAAGAAAGATTTAACTGTTAAAAAGAAGTAAGGAAAAAAAAAAACAACCTATAGTTGCTTCATTTCATGCAGTGTGTGCAAATGAAACAACAACGGGTTTCCGGTCACTTTGAGTTCTGTTTTTTTTTTTTTTTTATTCTTGCCCAAAGAAACTTCCACCCACTGAGTGTTTCCCTGAAGCGTATTTCTAGTTTGTGCTGCAGTGTGGAGGTCGGCTTCCCATCTGATGTGGCACCTCATTCTTTTCTGGCGATGACGTGAAGCTCAGAGGTCTGAATTCAAACTCCTCTGCTTTGTAACCACGGTGTCGACAGTCCAATAAATTCACACACTGGAAGCCAGTTGTGCCGACGGAACGCCTCCCTCCCCGTCCAACCATCAAGGAATGTGTATAAACATCAGTATGGGATCAAAATCTGTGCTGTTCTTTGTGGTTTTGTAGGTAAATCGATGCATCACATGTCCTGTGATCCATGTATATCTCTGAAATGTTCCGTTTGAATGTGGTTATTTAAAAAAAAAAAAAACAACTACTAACTCAATTATCTCTCCCACACATTCGACATAAAAAGGCTTGCACCTTTGGCAAAAGTTCAGTTTCAGTCGCGTTGTAGTCAAAACTACAAACATGTTCCACGTGTTGGATATATAATGGTAAGGCAACTCAAAATGTTCTCCGATACGCCCGGGAATGTTGGTTTGAGGGAAAGCCGACTGCGATCACAACAGTGAAACGAAGCTTCCTGTAAGACTCTTAATACTCGAGCGAGGTGTGCATCTCAGATATGCAGCGACGACGAACATACAGTAAGATACGAGATATAAAGGTGTGATGTTTTTAGCTTACAAACAACAGAGCCGGGCTCAAAGCCAAGCTGCGACAATAAAAAGGCAAACACAAACTTTTACCATAGAAATCATTCTTTTTTTTTAAAAATTAAGATGTGCATTATGCTATAATACAGAAACATGATACAAAACAAGCCACCTGCTATTCCTGGATTGGTTCATGGATTTGGTTAATTAAAAATTGAGATATTAAATGTTTTTTTTTTTTGTTGTTGTTAAGAAACTATTAGTGGGAGAAGATGTATTAAATGAGAAGGAAATCACTTTGGCTGAGAGGCGTCCTCGAACGACCCTCAGATTATGTTGCCTTGAGCCAAGAGATGAAATGAAGCACTTATGAAATATGCAGGAAACAAACCATCTTCCTGTGTTGAAAAAAAAAAAAAAAAAAAAAAAAAAAACCATCCATCCTACAAAAAGAGTGTGCTATCTTCCTTAAAGGCAGATCCAAGTCTTTATTTTAAGACTTTAGGGGGGAGTCTTCAGAAAAGAAGCCATCCCACAGAGTGAGTCTACAGTCGTCTTAAAAAAAAAAAAAAAAAAGGCATCCGATATCGTGTCTTGGCCGTCGGGAGAAGCTCCTCATTGCCGTAAACATTTGCAAGAAAGACAGGAAGTGATAAAGAGAGGAAATCAGAGCTCGCGTTGAGTCTTTCTGACATGTGTGAGACAGGAAGTATCATAGCGCCGCGGTCAGTCGGTCGCCCCGGCGGCCTCTCGCTGGCCGTGTTCAGATGAGATGGCACTGACCGGCGGGTCCGTTCACTTCAGACCGTTCCGCCGCAAATTAGGACTGCGCCTCTCTGTGCGTGCCAAAAGATCGCGCCTCGCTGATCAGGCGGCGGACGTGTCTCTCGTCAGTCACCCCGGCTTCCCAGGCGCCGCTCTCCGTTAACGAGGCGACGCGGCTCAGCGTGTCGACGCCCGCCGCCGCCAGAGGGGCGGCGTACATGGGCAGGCCGATGGAGACCAGCCAGTCGGACACTGTGCTGACGTTACCGAGAGGCAGGGGCTTCCGGCACATCTCCGTCAATCCTCCAGAGGGGATCTGAGGAGGAAACACAACGTGGGCTCAGCGTTCGGTCACTGAATCGGGTAAATCACTGAGTTTACGCAGCGGCGGTGCAAAAACAATGGAGCCCTTTTTTATGACGCAACAATGACACTTCCCCTACGTCTTCCCATTTATCCTCCACCTAAGACTGAAATATTTCCGTGAATCAGCTCTTGTACGTGTGTGTGTGGGCGCCTTACAGCCATGCGGTGTTGTTTCCGGAGCTCTTTGACCCGGAGCTGGTCCATGGTGGAGGCCACGTCTTTGACCGGCTGCTCCAGGTCTTCGGAGTAGCGCTGCACCAGCGGCTGGGGGACGCCATATCGGCCATGCTGAACACAGGAAGGGAGAGGAGCCGCGTTAAAAAATGGCTGTGCAGAAACAGGAACACACCGGAACCACGGATATTGAAATAATCGACAATGAAACACAATGACCAACATGACGGTCCTTGTTTTTAGTCAGCAAAAAATAGAGTTAAGTGACTGAAAACTGTGAAGAACAACTGTGTTTAAGGTGCACTCATGTCTCTGCCAAGCCACTTCAGACTAACAGGTATCCAGCAGCGTTACTTCCCACCTCATCCCCTGACGCCTCGGTCGGTTTCTATGTGTTATTTCCACGCGAGCGTTGGCGGGGCCTCCACCATGTTAAAGGGGCCCGGTCTGGGGTCTGGCAAGTGCTGGATGGTTTTATAACCCCCGTCTGCCTTCAGTAAGAATCGGCCCGTAAACTTAACAGTCTGAACCGCATCATAGTGAGACTCAAGCCACAGTCTTCGCTCCTCAGCTCCGGGCAGCATATTTATTATTGCGCATACACAGACGCCCCCACAACCCTCACTCACTAATAAATGCCCCGGCGTGTAAAACGGCTTCTGCACACACAAAGGAACACAGACTTTACACTCTATTGGTGTCTATTTTTAAACTAAATGAGATCCAAAGCAAACTGCTGATGTTATTGCCTTTATTATCCACTTCTTGGATCTGAGCTGCAGTGAAATTATGACTGAGTTAAGTTGAGCATGTTGGAGTACTGGAGCTAAGAGAGCCTGATGCCAGACCAGTGTAGTCTTGAGGCTTTAAAGTTTTCTGTTATGTATTTAGTCAGACTTCAATTCCCAGTTTTATTTTAGATTTTCATACCTTGAGGTGTTGGTTGTATGATTTAGATGATGCTGCGCTCACCTTGTCAGAGTAGGGCTCCTCGGTCAGATCGATGCCCTCAGCCTGCAGCCGCTGCTCGAGGAGGGTGAGCAGGTCGGGACTCATCTTGGTATGGGAAAGCTTCCTAGTGACGGCCATCTTTCCCCCGAGATCTGAGAGCCAGGGAGGCTGGGTGGCCGGCGGGGTGCCCGACTCCTCGCCGATGGATGAGGCTGAGGAGGTGGCGCACGGGCTGGCCGGGGTGCTGGGGGTCTTGGGCGGCAGGGCGGGGGCGCTGCGACTCGGACTGGGGCTGCTGCTGCGGATGATGGGGCTGCCGGGCTGAGAGCGGTTGAAGGAGTGGGTGGGCGAGGGCGTGGGCGAGGGCGAAGAGGGCAGTGAGTGAGGAGGGTGACGGAGGCCGTTGGCAAGTCTTTCCCTCGACTTCTTGGCGGGGACCGGAGGGGGGATGGGAGGCTTTTTGGGGTGAGTCCGGATGACCCTCTCCCCACTGGCGCTGGAATCGGGCGGGCTTGGCGTGGGACTGGAGAGCGGCTCCGGAGGACCGGCGGGTTGGATCGCTGGACACGGTGGGAGAAGAGGCAGCTGGGAGGGGACGGGCGGTCTGTCAGCCCTGCTTCTGGGACTCACTGGCGGAGTCCCATTTTGGGCTGGGGGGCCGCCATCTCTGCAGACCCTAACGGGGCTACTGCTGTCTTTTTGGGGCACTTCCACGGTGGGTTTATGCTCGACAGTCAGATCACTTTTCTGCTCACAGTTCAGCCCCCAGTGCAGATCTCCCAGAGAGTGGGAACGTTTCCAGGGTCCTGCCGCCTGAGGGGGGCCATCGAGATCCTCGCAGCTGCGGCTGGCAGGGATGGGGGACCGTCTCTGTGCTTTGCGCAGCCCCAGCAAGTTGAAGCCTTTGAGGGAGGGCTTGATGAAAAAGCTTTTTGGGAACTTTGCCCGCTGGTTTTTGCCGTTCTGCTGCAAAGCTTCTGTGGAGACCGTCATGGGGAGTGTCGGGTAGTCCGGGGACTGGAGTCCCGCTGAGGAACGACTGGAACGGGAAGGTTTCCTGTTCTTACCTGCAAAATGAACAATCCTTATTTAGCGTCGACCATTTGACACCTCGAAAATCAACGTTCTTCTTTAAAAACACCAACTGGTGGTAGGTTTAACACCAAGTGTGCTACCAAATCATCAGCGTCATAAGTTCGCATGAACAGTGTCTTGGTGGTGTTTTGGACTTTTTTTTTTTTTTGGCAAAACTAATGAGACCAGCACAGAAACACCTTAACTGTGTGAGTGAGTGACAAAGCTGGATCATTGTTCAGTGTGACAAAAAAGAAAACTCCCAAAGAAAGACATCTAGAGTTTCCTCAGAGTTTAGAGACTGTTTCTACGTCAGCTGCCGTTTTGTTCTCCCCTCCAAATAAAAAAAAAGAAAGAAAAGAAAGACGACGTATCTGGCGTAAATGAATTAATACATATGCTCAATATCATGCATGCTACCGTCACTGGAAAACTGTTCACAGCTCCAGTTATTAAAAAAAAAAAAAACATCTGCTAGATCCAAATCATTGGAAACACTGGAGCGCCAGAGGGACACAATACACTTCTTGACACACTATCTGATTTGCTGTCGTCATAGCGACCTTCCCAAACAAAGACATCCCAAAGGAAGACTTCAGAAACATTGGAACAAAAGCATGAAGCAACTTACCAGTTCTCCTTTGGCATACAGAGCAAAATGGATGGATGAAATGGAAGAGAGCCACACAGTGTGGCCTGCCAAAGATTTGAAATAGTGGAATGACAGAAAGAAGTTCAGCGGATGAAGTGTTATAAGATGCTTTAACTCTTCCCAGATGTGTGAGAAATGTGATAATTCGGTTAAAAAGGGTTGTTATTTCAGAGAGAAACACAAGAGCTTTATTTATTTTTGCAATGCCCGTCAAGAAGATTGGGTACGATTGATAAATCAAAACGTAATAAGCTGGGTATGCGGGATCAGTTAGCGACTTCAGTTCCATTTATGTGGTAAATAATCCTATTTAAGTGTCATTGCTGATAATTAGACATGATTTAATGAGTTTAAGTATGTGTTTTCTAAAATGATGATTCCAATTTCAAAGATTAAAATCTTTCAACGGCGAAATTTATAATGCAATGCCCACAAGCATAAACTACGCACATTAATGAAATAAGTCGACTGACTTTGCAGCATTCAAAGAAATTTTCTTTTAATTCACTATTTCTCAAAGATCTCTTACTAACAGTAAATAAAATCTTAACCTATTTGTAATTAAACACTTTCTCAGATATAAATCGTGAAACTGTTCATGAAACATGAATCAAATAGCCTCCAGCTGCACAAATCATTTTCAAATGAATGAAACTAACATAATACTACATTATATATGCTTTTAAAACATAAAACTGTTTAAGTATCAGTTTAATGAAGACGAAGAACTGCTGCACAAAATCACTGGTAGGAGACACATAAAGAAAAGTGCAGCATTCAGGACTATGTAACATTTCGCCTTAAGTATACTTGCAAAGGATTTTTTTTGAGGTCACCTTAACAAATCAGTACGTCAAATATTGTCTTTAGCCTCAAGATGAAAAATTAAGCTAAAAAGTCAGAAGAGTCAAGTGAGTCAGATGAAGCATTTGGACCAAAAGAAGAGGAAAAACTCTGAAACTGAAAGAGGAAATGTTTACTGAATGTTATGATTCTAGATTGTGAGCAGAGTTTAGTGGTGTAGAGGAAAAGATAGACAGATAAAAGGCAGAAAGAAAGAAACAAAAAAACAAGCTGCAGCAGAGTTCTTTTCTGTAGAGAAGTGGTTTTATTCCACAAGTTAAATCTCTACTGTGGCAGATTGCACACTTCACTACTGACCCTGGATGACATGTATACACATTAAGAGAACACCAGCAGTTCATACAGACAGAGAAAAAAAGACGAAGCGGTTTATGAGTTATGGAACTGTTAAAAGAATGCGTTATGTGGAAAGTAAAAATAGTCTTACGCAGGGAGAAAGAGCAGATTCAGAAAGTACACATCAACCCAAACTTTTAGAAATAATACTTCTAGAAGCTCAAATAATCGGCACACTACAGTGTAAAAATATTTGCTTCCACATCATTTTAGGCACATACTACATGAGTGTGCAATACTGGCACCTTAAAGACAAGAGAAGTCATCTCAAAATGATGCAGACAAGAGATTTAATGTCAGCTGTAAACTATTTCCTGACAAGAACATTTCTTCTTCTTTTTTTTTTTTTTTTGGTGGATCCTACAGAATCAACACTGCAAAGAAAAAAAAAAGAAAGAAAACAAAACCAAAAAACAAAATAACACAGCCATGTATTGACATAATACTCTGTAAGATTTCCTAGGCAATAAAAACACTCAGCAGAAATACTCTCTGAGCTCATCTTCCTGGCATCCATCTATCGGTCTGGAGCCCACAGGAGGGAACCTGAGGCCATGACCGGGCAGCGAGTTTGTTCTCAGCAGAACAGTTCTGTGCATTTGGGAAAGTCTCTCCCTGTGTGCTCCCAGCACGGAGGGCTGGACTAGGCTTAGCGGTCTGGGGCCTGGCTCCCTCTCACCTACAACTGGGCTTTGGCACTGATGGTACAGAGGGCCTACAGGATGAGAAGAGCGGTGAAGACAGTGCAGAGACAGAAGTGGAAAAGCATCTGAGGCCTGCAGCACCCACACTGATGGAGGAGCCAGGGAGGGTGACGGTTCAGGAAGGGTAGCAAGAGGAGCTTTTTGATTGGCTAATACAGAGGAGTGGGATGGGCAAGGTGTTAGGATGGCAGGTGAAGAAGAAGAGGTGGAAAAATTGAAAAAAAAAAAAAAGGAAAATGGATCACGAAGGTAGGAGAGCTCCGGCTAGGATAAGTCCAGGTGGGGTTTGGGGAAAGGTGGTCCAGACTGAGTAAAGCATTCATTACCATTCTCCAGGTTCTCATTGCTCTCGTAGCACCCTGAATCCCGCGGGGAGTCTCCCACCAGGCCTCGGCCCTCAGACAGAAGCTTCTCCTGGGAGCCCGACAGGCCGCCGCGCTCAGGATCACTGCTGCCTGGAAACCGCAAGACAAAGAGAACACCGGCTTAAGAATACTCACATTTATGTCATTTAGTAGTTCAGCCAAGTATGTCTCATTTTTGAGTACAATTTACACCATGTTATATCTCTGTTTTCAGAATTAAGTGTTGCTTCTGACACGTTTGAGACTAAAAACTTTTCATTTGCTTTTGTTTCTAGTTTTTTTTTTTTTTAAGAAAAATAAGCATTATATTTATATTTTTTTACAATACAATCAGTTAATTGGAACATGGTGTGTTTCCATTCGCACAGCTGGAGTACTTTCTGCAATATTGTAACTGGACACCAGCCAGAAGGACCTTTGCTTGTCGAAGGCACACCGAAGCTTCCATAATTTGATCCGCACACACTCACCCATAAAACCAGCCCAACAGTTCTCCTACACATATTTCCAAAAGAGCAGTAGCTTTTTCGGTCTACTCACTGTCGTACTCCTGAAGCAGCTCGACGGCGGTGAGCAGGACGGCTCTGTGCTGAGGATCCCTGATGTTCAGCTCATCCAGATCTTCTTCTTCCAGCAGTTTGAACGTGTCCAGGTCTTCATAGCCATTGAACAAGAAAGTGGGCATGTGCTCCTGTTTGGAAGAGAGTTTAAAAGACCAAGGTGTCAGCCGACAGAATCCTTCAAATCACTCGCAGCTACTTCCACTAGGACAGTCGCCGCGCTCGGCACCTGTGTGACCCACCAGGTTTGTGGGACAAACACACAGACTGGTGTGTCAGCAGCCAGACTATCAATTACAGCGGTGGAGTCCGCAGCGCACGGTGACTCTGCTCTATTCCTGCTGGCTGCAGCGGGACTAAACAAGAGACCACCAACAAACTAACACACACACACACACACACACAGCTGGGTTCTTTCACTCACTGAATCTTTTTGGTCTTTTCTTCCAGCAGAAAAATTTAAACAAGCGCACCCAATCCAGAGATTTTCTGGCTGACCGTCCAAAAAACACAAGTTGTGGGAGTGCAAGGATTCACACTGAACAGGTTCTGTTGATGTTTCAAGCTCCGGCTTTCCATTCCATGAAACATAACCAACAGAACTAAGTAACGCAGCTTATTTGGCTGACGACAGCTCGTTTGCACATATTTCATTCACATTCTCATTTACAATGACGGCAGGAGGAGGTGAAATTGCAGGAAAAGAATTCTGAGACAAGAACGGCTCTCTTGAAAGAATGAAAACCAAGAAAACTGCTCTCACATAACAGGAGACTGCGAAGAATGTAATTAAAATTTAAATTTACACTAGTCTCAAACTGTCAATATAAGCTGGATAATATGGATTGAAGGAAAACTGCCAACAACGCCCCACTGGTGGTGTTCCTGCTAAAGCAGCCAAGACTGAAATAGACTCACAGATCAGCCACACTGAGGGAGGAAAAAAACAAAACCCATGAAGCGTCTGTCTGGGGGTGCGAGACCTGCTGACTTCCTGAGAGGGAGGGGATGACATCAGGCTCAGTGTGTGTGTAGGTTCTGATGAAAGACGTGGGTCATTTGCAGGGGCGTGGCTGCCAGAGGGTGGGTGTCAATGTTTATGGGTCAAATCAAGCAAGCCTGTGATTGCAACATCTATATTTATCTCTGTAAATGTGCTCAAGACATTTGGATAAAACAATGTTTTGTTTATCAACTTCAAAAGAAAAAGAAAACCGCTCGTGCTCGCGTCTCCACCTTGAGGTTGATGCGTTCCAGCAGGTCCTCCACGGACGTGGGTTTGGGCGGCCGGCCCTTCCTCCTCCTCCTCACGGGTCTCTTGGGCTTCTCCTCCTCTTCGCTCAGCACGTCCACATAGATGAACTTGAAGGTGCCGACCTTGTTGTTGAGCAGGCCCATCCATGTTCCCATGGGGGGCTTGCTGATGATGTCGATCACGTCTCCACGCTGCAGAAACAGGAAGGAATGTAGGTGAACACACAGAATGTGCAGGTTTTCATGTGTTGTAGCGATCAGCATGAAGAGCAGCCCTTTCTGCAGAGGTGCTTTGTAAATAAATTATAACTTTTTTTTTTTTTTTTTTTTTTTCCAGAATAACATGGCGGCTTGATCTCGACTGTTTGCAGCAATGAATACAAAGCGCCCGAACCTTTAGTTTGAGGGAGTCCGTGTCGTAGGGGCTGGGGGTGAAGTCTGTGTGGACCCTGGCGCGGCCGCAGAACGGCCCTCGGTAAGGCAGCTCTTCGTCGTCGCCGTCCTCCGACTTCACGCTCTCTCTGTTGCTGGCCGACGAGTCGGTGGTGCTCACCGTCTGACCACCTGCACACAGACAGACAGACATTCATAAATCAGCCCTCTAGTGACCTTAAGGGACACCTGCTTCACGATTACATAACACACTCTGTGAACATATCTGTTATTTCTCATTCACTAAGACCAGGAAGTACAGGAATTTAGCATTAACAGGCAAACTGAAGTAAAGACCAACAATTAGGAAGAGGCTTGACTCGTTAAAGTTGAGACATTTTTTTTAATGTATTCCAAATCCGTGAAGTTTCTTTTTTTCATTTGTTTGTGTATGTTGCACATCTGGTAATTTTTGCCATTTTTTTCAGCTCACTGTAGAGGAAATTCTCCTGCTCAGTTTGATGAGCCACCATCACTACAGTCTTCATGATTTCTGCATGATTTCACGCCGTTTGAGGAGGAGCCTGATTCTTCTCCACGTCTTTGTTTTAAAAGGAAGGAATCAGACTTTATGCATCCTGACAGATCCTTTTAATTTGGAGTCAACCTTATTTTAGCGTGTCCATTGGTGATTAAAAGGCATTAACCAAAGAGGTAAACTCTAAACTCAATGTACCCAGAACTGTCCGGCAGGAAAGGCCTTGATATATTCAGAAAATATGATCCTGCTGCTCTGACTTTCCATGTTTAACAAAACAACTAACCAAGTTTTCGTAATAGAGTCGACTGTGTTTTTTACAATAACATACATTGAATAAGTAGCTTTGGAAAGACAGATCCCAAGCCACAGGAATACACTTTGAAGACTATACTTATCACATTTTATTAAGCTCTTAATTTTGTCTTCGTTTTTGCATCTGTCGTGAATAAAAACTGGAACAGTGTTTAGTTACAAGTCCTGGAAGAAGCAGCATATTTCCTTCCACTGCCATCATGCTGACATGTGGGAATTGAAGAGAAAAGACTTCCTGTCTAATTATTACCGTGTGTGCATGTTTGTGTTTGTGTGTGCGTGTGTGTGTGTGTGCACTTCATTATGGCTCTGAGTCGCCGACACTCTGCCAAGTCTTCAGGTCACTGCGAACTTAAAATGGCGCGGTGTGTTTTATTGCACAAAGACAGAAATGCGGGGTTGAACAAAACCAAACGGTGTAATTAGATGAAATGACCTGGGAGATCAAAATGCGGTCATGAGCTCAGTGAGAGCAGAGCACGAGTCAGCTGGGCGGATGACTCCAGAAAAACTACAACTGCTACACACTCAATGCTGCAAACAGTAAAACCAGAGAGACACAAGCACCATCTAGCGATGGTTTGACTGTTTTCAGCATTGAGTTGCCAAACTCTTGCATGAAGATTTTTATCATTTTTATGATTCAGTTCAAAAGAAAAAGAAGGAGGAAAAAAAAAAAAAACAAGTTTGGACTTGGACAACAAACATTCTTACTCATTGAACTCTGTCCGCTGAGGGAGCTGCGCAGGCTTTCCACCGAGCCTCCGGCCTTGAGCTTCGGTTTCTCCAGAGAGTCGGTGTCGGGCAGCGGGGACTGCGGGGATCCGGGGGCTCCATCTGGACTGGACTGGAGGACGAGGAATGGAGGGGGGAAAAGCAAGAGAGGCGATGAAGGAAGAAAAGAAAAACAAAGAGATCAAAGAAAATCAGTGATGGTTCAGAGTTTGGCCTAGGAATTAACGATGAAACCGAGACAATAAGAAGAAATATGTGGTCGGCGCTTTTTCTAAATATGTTTACTGAACTGAGAGTCGATGTGTGCAAACAAAACTTAATATTTAGTGGCTCTTGTAACGACAAATACAAATGACACAATGACAAAAGCAAATAAATATTATTATATTGTCTCCACAATAATCATCTATTATTAGGATTGTTGCATTTTATTTACGAAAATGCCATGCAATGAATCTGAAAGGATTGAATTCTTCCTTCAACACAGTACAAAATCAATATAAATAACCATTTCAATATTTGAATATGAAGCAGTATAAACAGCTTCTCTTTATGAGTTTATCCTATTCACAGTAAAGTTTAAATATAAATAAAAGTAGCAGATTGATTTCAATATTCTTTTGCTCACATGAACCCGGTGGTATGCTTCGATTGACATTTTTCTATTTTGTTGTGCATGTTTGAATACTCCACTAGGTGGCAGTGTGGTCTACCAAATCACTGCCACAGTCAGGAGGTAATTGATTTTTCCCTCGTCTTGCTTTGCTGCATGACTCGCAGGAGGATATCTGGGTCAAGCTCTTGACCGCTGTGATGAACAGATGTTCGGCCGTGCGATAATGACGCACGCCACAGAGTCGCGTCAAGACGCGGGGGCTGGACCAGAGACTGGCGAAAGCCACTGGGCGCCCAGAGGAACGAGGCGAGCGCTGCTGAGACAGTCTTCACTCCCCTCGCTCACACCGAAACTCCCCGTTTCTCCGGAGCTGGCCTGGGGGAGAGCTGCATCACTCCATGAGCTCAACATGAAGCACACACTCCACCCTTGACTCCGGCTCCAGGGAGGGAGCGGCGGAGTCAGAAATCCAAACGTGAAATGTGTTTCAGTGCTCGGTGTTTATTCTGTAGCGAACACAAACACTTCCACCCACTCACAGCCTGTGGACAGAAAGTGTGGCTTTCACTGAAAAACATCCTCTCAGTGTTTTTTTGCACATTACGGGCTGCTTTTATTTCTTTACAGTTTTGCTCTTTGTTTTAAGAATAATATGCTAAGAATAATATGCACAACGTGTGAAGCATTTACGTTTCACCTGCTCCTTTTTCTAAACAGAGTCGCGGTTCGGCTGGATTTACCGAACACCTCATTTATGAAAAACAAAGCAAAGCTGCAAAATGTTGATCCTGACATGAACTTTCCTCCAAACCGTGTTCGGTAAATGCACTCATGTGCGAGTGTGTGACCGTGTTTACGTCTACCTGCTCAGACAGGGAGCTGCTGTACTTCTTAGACATGCGTTTCCTCATCGTCTCCTTCACCGACTTGACTTTCTTCCCCAGCGAGATCCGGGACGTAGTGGGAGACTTCACCACCTCTCTGTATATCGCCTCTTGCTCTTTATTCTGGGGAGGAAAGAGCAGGCAGAAGAAATGGTTTGGGATAGAATTGGGGCATTAGCTCATGCTCTTGTCCGCCTGGCGGCGCTTACGTTGGCCTCGGAGCCCGCGTTGACCACGTGGAGAGACCGGTTGGACAGGTCAAAGCCGCCGAAGCTGCAGGTTCTCTGCGGGGAAGCCAAAACACAATCAAATGAGACGCACACACACGCGTGCGGAAGGTCACTCTCAGACGACCTCTCCACCCACACCCCCGCCGAGGCGACTCGGAATGATTCATGCTTGGCACGACACGGGCAGCCGCTGGGTTCATGTACATGGGCGAATGGTCTGTAGAGATGTGGGGGCAGGATGTCATACAGGACTGTGGACAGCCAAAAGACATGACGGAACAAGGATGAACTGCTTTGAAGTGTAAGTTACAGCGCTGGCTTTGAAGTAAATTAACTGTTTTATTGTCGACCTCAAGTGGTTCTCTTGAATTTTAATAACCAAAACTCAGAAGAAAGGATTCAAAACTCTCTTCATGTGGTTTGACTTAAATTAAGCACATTTATCATATTGCAGCTGAGTGCCATTCATCTTTTCAACCGATGAAAAATAAGAAAATTGGCAATATTTATGAAAACACGTAACATACAGACATGTAATTGTCATTGCCAACATTTCAAAAAAAATTGCTCCATTTAAAGGGAAAGGCTCACATTATTACTTTTTCAGCCATAGAGGTCAACTGAAAAATAAGGGCAGCCAAAAAAAATGTGTCTTGTTTGTGTCACTACAGTGCCTGGGCCTTTTCAGATGTCTTTGAATTCCACACACACAAATATGTAGACAGAGACAGAGGGACATAAACCATCTGCTGGATAACTCTCTCAGTTTTAAGTGGTGAACTCGATGGAATTTCTGGTCCTCGTTGCTAAGCTCCTCCACCAAACTCGCACAAACCCTGGATGAACGATCAAACTACACAAAATAGCTCGGATGCTTCATGTCCAAAAGCTGCAGTCCACATCACAGCTTCCTGAGAAAAGCAGATTGCAGAACCTAAAAAAAAAAAAATAAAAAATTTGAAAAGACGTTGAAAAGAACTTTGAATGCGATGACGATGCTGGATGGAATGGACATGCACCCAGACAGAAATGTCTCCTCAGAGAAAGCTACAGTAAATTAAAAAAAAATAACAATAAAAAGAATAAAAAAGAAAAACCACATCTGCATTAAGGACACGGGCCAAAAAGAAGACAAAAGCAACAACAGAAAAAGTGGATTCAGAGTTTCTGGATGGGAACGACCTCCGGCGACTTCACTAGAACACGACAGGACTCAGATACACCATCAAAGCTGCAGGATAGCTCCGCTAGATCACCGTCCTCCATGTCTCGCTGCGCACAGGCTACACGCCTGAAAACTACTTACAACGCCACCAGGCTACTGTAGTTGAAATGAAAAACAATCTTCCAGGCATTTTACAGTCATTGCGTCACGGGGTGAGCGCTGAATCTATCTTTCTGTCCTTTTATGTTTCACATTTTTTGGGCTATTATCAGCCTCATAACATCGATTTGAAAGTTGATGAGCAGAAAGCCCATCCAGTCGGCGGAGCTGACTTAATGAGGCCGTGACAGATTATGTCTTTGAGGCGATGTGCTGCTCGGTTACAGGGATGAGCAGCTCCAGGAATGTGCTCTGCCCCACAGGGATCCGTGTGACTGAGCGGGCGCGCATGTTCTTCAGGGATAAGACATTTATAAAAAAAGGCACTTATGAAACCTCTGCTGGAACTTAACCTCCCAAAGCGGGGGGCACTGCACATTTCATAATCATTTCATATTCCGCTGAAATAAAAGAGGTTTGAAGCCAGAGGCGTTCACTTAAAGGTCACTGAAGATGGCGTACCGTTAGGGGCGGTTAGCTCTGAGATGGATAGATACGCCAGCTCTTGATGTTTTCAGCACAGGCGAAGGGGCTGTAAGTCTTATGTGTTAAGTTCTCTGTTTTTACACACGCTATGTGACATGTTAAGTTGTGAGTGTGGTATTTGTGTCTCTACCTATTAACTCTGAGCTATTCTGCAACTTTGAGGCGCACCGAGTCCCGCTCACACCGAGGCGGCCGAGTTCAACCTCACGGTCCAAACTCACAGACTTTTGCTGGATGCGCAAGAGCACACGCTTGGTGCAGCGGTCCACACTGGCCGCCCACTTCCTGTCCGCCTCGCGGTCCTCCTCCAACAAACAGCGGCGCTCAGCGCGGCTGAGGGTAACCGGGCGGACCAGCTGGGCCCAGTTGAGGTGGCCGTACAGGCTCCGCTCTACCACATAGGTGATGTTCAGCTCACTGACTGCCGTTCGACCTCGCAACCTGCGAGAGGGGAACACCCAGCTCCCTCCCCCGCCGCCGAAAACTTTGGATTTGGCTACATCACAGCGGGCCGGGGAGGAGGGGGCGGCAGGCAGGGGAGAGATGGGGGTCTTGGAATTGCGCGAGCGCTGGTACAGGAGGTGCTTGGTCGAGTACGCGTAGTTGGGGTCGGGTTTCCGGTGGGTCCAGCTGCCGTGGTGCCGGTTGGGAGGCTGGTGTTTGGGACTGCCGTGCGGACCGTCGTCCAGGGAGATGAGAAGGCGGGACTGGGAGTGGGGTTTGGGCCGGGGTTTGGTGAGGCCGTAGTAGGCATAGAGGGCCTCGTTGTTACTTACCCCGTGGGAGATGGAGCTCAGGGCCTTCCTCATCTCGCCGTCTGTCGTAGAGCGAGACAGCTTCCCTTCGTCGTCCAATCCGCAGCCATCGAGCTCTGAGAAGGACGAGCCGCTGCCCGCAATGCCAGAGATGGAGCCGCCCAGGGCATTAGAGCCGGCCGGGGTCCTCCTCGGGGGCCGGATCAGGCCGTGGGTGCTGGAAGACTTGTTGAAGGTTTTGACCAGTTTGTGTCCGGACCAGGTGTCCAGGCTGCTGGAGGAAGGGGAGGTCGTCAGGCTGTCCGTGTCTCCATCCAGAGACAGCTGATCATGGAGGAGGGAGGGTAGAGAAGCCTCCTGGGGCAGAAGGGGCTTCTTTAGGACCCCTGTATACAGGGCTGTGTTGTCTTCACAGGTGGGAGGTGCCTCCAGATTCAGAAACTCTAAAAGGAAAAAATCAGTTAGTCAAGACAATCTCAGATTTTGATCCGTACAATGGTTTTCACACAGTAAACACTCACATTTTTCAAAACTATTAAATAACTTCATAGTAAATTGTGGTACGTAACATATTGCAATGACACAAAGATATAAATCTGGTCTTCAACAACTATTAAAAGCAGTATAAGTAGCATGGATGTGCATTTAGAAGTATAATAGTTTATTCAAACATCAATTCGCTTTTAGCTGTAAAATAAATCCACGAATGCACCGCAGTCAGACATAAACGAACCTTCAGAGGCATGCTTCTTTCCCTCTTCCACCTTGATGAGTTTTTTCCTGACCCGTCGTGTCGAATTAACCAATTTGTGGAGCCGCTTGAACTTCACAGAGTCTTCTGTTTGCTCGTCATCGGACTGCTCACGAGACTGTTCAGGAGAGAAAACGACAGGAACAGTGATATAATATAAAGGAACAGTGGCGCCATTCAAGGAAAACAAAATCACATCTTCTCATTAGGAAGCAAATATGCAGAGATTTGTTTTCAAATGTATTAAAGCAGAGAAAGTTGAATGCTTGGATGAATCCCCTGTGTGGCTGCGAGGACTCTGTTATGATGCGACAGATGGGAGCTTTGTTTAGGATGCTGACAAAGTTAGTGAGGTGAGAGATGAGGGGTTGGAGGAATGGAGGCAAATCGCACTGTGTGATGTTCATAATGAGAGAAAACACTATTAAATCCAATGAAATAATGAACCGGACGACGCCGGTGAGTGACAGAGTGGCTCTGCAACCCGATATATAAAGCCTGTTTGATGTTGCATTCAGAGACTGAAGGAAATGGAATGACTCCAGGCAACAAACATTTCCATTTGTAACACACACACACACACACACACACACATAAGCCCGCCACCTAAACTACTGTGTGAACCTTCCTGCAGTGTCCTTGATGTGCGGTGATGATCTGATGTGGAGGAATGCCTGGCACACACCACTGTCATTACTCTGAATCTCAAACAACATAATTTGTTTTTATTTGTCACTGGTTTCCCACAGCAACACCACCTCTCTGGTGCCAATTCCATGGGCGAGTAAACATACTGTATGGAGCTTGCAAAAACACACACACACACACATACACACAGCTCGACAGACCAGGCCAGCAGTAAGTAGATTTCAGTCTGTTTAATCTTGCCACGCTTAAATTTTAGGAGCAAAAAAAAAAAAAAAAAAAATGCTTTCTCCCTATCATGAGATCAGACTTGGGTTTGGCTCCGAGGCTGCTGACACACTTTGGGAATGATGTTAACAACTGCGGTTTGGTTTTGAGCAAACATCTGACAGCGTCCACAATCGCTGGCCTTACACCGACCGCTGCAAACCACCGGGGCAACATGACGACATTTCCATCTCTGCAAACGGGTTTGCATCAAAATGTAAAAAAAAAAAAAAAAAAAAAAAATCATTGGCAGTTCGGAAAGAAAAGGGGAAAAAAAAATGTCATTAATCATGTTTTCCAATTTCCCCTTCGCTTCTTTCAGAAAGGAGCAAGCTCATTTGAGGTCTTCATTTCCCTGCATGGATAAAGCCTTATCTTAACCTTATCTCTTTTAAGTAGTTATAATTGCAAAATGTGAAAACCTTTGTCATATTGGTGGGAACAATTTTCACCACAAGTGCGTCTGAACGTGGTGATAAACCCACGCAATTCTTCTTCGACGGGAGCCATAAAAGATGGCAGTGATTTATAATTTCTGACAAAGTCCCATGGAGCTCCATCCATGCAAATGACCAGATAAACAGCGGAGAGGAGACACACAAAGAGAGAAGGGCCGAATATATGAGGCCATGAATCAGGACGGGCTAAAAGGCAGCCATTGAAAACAGAGTTGACATAAAAATTCCACTCCCACAATAATTATTCCAATTACTCTGACAATCTGTCTCAGAACTAGAAATGCACAGATTAAAAAAAAAAAAAAGAAACAAAAACTTCAAACCAGAAGAATTCTGTACAGCTGTTCTAAAACAGAAAAAAAAAAAAAGTAGACAGCCAAAACTTACCACCTCATTTAAAAGAGTAAGGTATCACTTCTTGTGATAATATCCCGCAAAACTGACAAATCCACAGCGTTCGGACCAGATTTTCACGTATGACTGATCAAAAATAACATCCGCGGCCCGGTGTCCATGCTGGCAGAGAGAGACGCAGCCTGTTAGTGGATTCAGTCCGGAGGAATGAGGGGCTGCTGGGATGTGCCGTGCCGCACAGCCGGAGGAGAAAAGGCGTGTTGTGCACGGAGAACAATCCCAGCGTTTGAGCCCCTCTGACCCTGCCTTGGCCCCCAAATCACTAATGGCCGGCCCTGGAATGTGGGCTCTGATCAGCGGGGTAAGACAGATTGAGGGAGGAGAGGGGGGCTGGGGGGCATCCCCCACCTCATAAAAAGAATTATACATTGCAAACACGTCAGATCCGCACATGTACCGTATATTAATACATGTATATATAGTGCAGACACGCACAGAGGAGTCAAACTGTTAACTACATGAATTTGCGAATGACCCAATTTCCATTTGGAGCAGAGGAGAAGGGGGCAGTACGTGACACCAGAAGAGGCCCCGGCAGAGAAGAAATATTTCCTGAAGTAGACAATTTTGGAACTTAGGTCAAGAGGGGATACAGAGCTCCCCCTTTTCTGACCGAGGGGACGAATGCGGCGTCTTTATCTCGACTCTCTCCGTCTCCCTTGTTTCCTCTCTGCCTCCAGCACTTGCCTTCAGAGCCAAACTGTGTGTTTCCTCCACACAAAGCTCTCTCAGTGCCGCAAGCTCCTCAATCCTCTCTCATGTCTACAGAATCCCCTATCGATCAATCTTTTCCCCCCGCAGGAAGCGAGCAGCTGGCAGCGGAGAGTTAACGTGCGGTTTAACAGCCTGATAAGTTGATCAGCGTTCCCATGCACGGCAAAAACTCAGTAGGCAGACGCAGCCTGGGCGCGGGTTACGTATGGCATAATTGGCCTATTTTTCCATAGGGAAGTAACTCATCAATCAGTACCCAGAGGAATATTCTAATAGGGAGCCTTGATGGTGCGAGGAAACCATTTTGAATGAGTCTTTATTCATAGATTTACTGATTCAGTTACAGTGAGACACAGACTGATTGATCTGATTTTCTTATGAATGCAAACACTGTCTTCAGAAAAAGAATTGCAAGTGAGGAATGGATAAAAGTCAAACACGAAGGTCTACGGCGATTGTGACAATGCAATTTTTTTCTGTCAAAATTTCCTCCATGATCAAGTGATTTGCTTCAATAACAGGACACAATTGTTTTATATTGATCAACTGAAGGAGCATAAAAAGGCAAAAGCAGTAGAGAGTAGAGTCAACAGAAAGCAGATAAGCAACATGTGTGGGATGTTATATTGAGGAAGCTGGAATTTTCATGTTTGCATAATCTGACTTCCTGTTTTAAAGTGGGTCAGAGGATGGAGTGGCTTGAATGTAAACTATTGCTATAAAATGCCATAAAGCACAAAACTAATGGAAAGCTGCTGTGACTAATGTGCCTCGAGCATCTCTAGCAAAAAAAGGAGACATATGGAAGCAGAAACACGCCCGACAGCAGCGAGGACTGGAGGATTGTCACCAAATAAAGAAGTAGACAAAAGGACGTGATTGTCTGAGCTTCAGCTCCATTACTCAAAGCACTGCTCACATGTAGACTTACTTCAACATCTCAGAATATGTGGGCTGGATTTCTCCACTTGGCTTTCCATACATACATTTACAACTGATTGCTGTAAACAGAGCTGACCCGAATTTCCAAAAAGGCCATTTCCCCGCCACTGCAGCCTCGAGCTGTCTTTTCGGGGGATACATTTCAAATGAGATGCCCACCACAGGATTAAACTGCTGAATAAAATATGGGAGAGCACTTGGCGCAAATTGCATATATCCCACTGCAACGGCCAATTTATGACTTCAGCGACACCGATGCTGTTAAGGGTACATACAACACGGCGGAGACGGCGTCTTTGCAAAGGTGGATATACTGTAATTTGACCAATGCATGGAGAGAAGAGAGAGAAAGACAAAGAAAGAAGTGAGGTAAAAGTTGAGCGGGACTTATGATCTTGCATGTAAATTGAGAGTCAACAGATGAATCACGTTAACCACATATCACAGTAAGAAAAACTACTTCAGCTAAATTCTACTAGAATAAAACACACATCCACACACATCCACAGGGAAGAACAGAATTCGCAAAACTCCATCACATCCTCGGTGCCTGAAAGACTTAAAACTGGGAGGTGAGAGTGTTACGAGAGGTGGAGTGACAGGGCAGAGGGTGGGGAGGGTGGGGTCATGGGGGTACTTACGTTGCAGTTTGAGGACTGGTTTAGATTGGGTGCAGATCCATCAGTCCACTCTGCAGAGTCAGTACTGCAGGACTGTCTGCTGCGCTCATACTCCTTCAGCTACATGGAAAAGAAGAGTTTAGAGAGGCAGAGGAACAGGGCAGGGACACCCACTCTCACCTATCATGCTACGGTTCTCCACGAGGGGGGGGGTTCAAAACACATCAGCAGTGCTCATTCACAGTGACGCCAATGTGGTTTCTGACGTCGGTGGTCAGGCAAACAACAATCAAGTACTCATCAATCCATCTCATTGTTCCTCTGATTGTCCAGGTTGCAGCAATAATAAACGTGCAGAAGGAATTATGAGATCCACGTTTCTTCTGCAAAAAGGTGACTGGACTTCTGAAGATGTTCCGCCTGTTACATTAAAGGCTCCATCAAGTGGATGATTTTGATCAGACCTGACAACATCGTTTTGAAGTGAAAAACCTTCAAAACCTGAAGTAAATCCTGCTGCTTTTTAATACAAGAATTTGAAACAATATGACCTGGGTGAATAAGAATCATCACAGAGATAATATCAGGCAAATAGAACTGTAAATTTTAAGATTTCACACTAACGGAGGTCCAGAATATTACAATAAACATCTATGTAATGGATCCCCTTTAGAGCTTTTGTGTGTTTTAAAAAAAAATATGAATTAAGAATGTGCTTTGCGATGTTTTTTTTTTTCACAGTGAAGGACACACTCTACTGTATAACTATAAACACAACACAACATCAACTAACCACAGAGCAAAAACATGATCGGCTGGCAAATGTGACAAAATCAAAAACCTGCGGGGGTAAAATGTAATCTATTATCTTAAATCGTGTAACAGAAAGAAAAGAGATAAGATCGAAGAAACAAAGAAGGGAAAGAAAGATGAGTAAAACGAGAGAAGAGAAAGATCCCCAACAATCAATAGAAATTGATTGGAAAGAAAATTCAAATCAAAATGTGAGGAAATTAAAATGAAAACCAACTCAATATCCACCATGTCCACCGACAGAGAAGAGACCCACAATGCACCACAGCATCCCAGCAACAGATGGAGCCACTGAGCAACTACGACCATCAGCTGTTCAAGCTGATCAACACACACACACACACACACACTCCAAGAACTGACACCCTGAAACCCCCAGACTCCTGAACCTTTGGACACGCCGACTGGTTCGGAGTTTATGTGTGTGTATGAGTGTGTGCGTACAAGGATGATAATGCGGGGTTAAAATATGACTATTGTTGACGTTAGTAGGAGTGAGTCATTTTAGTAAGAAAGGAAAATGGAGCACGAGAGCAAAGAACTCCAACCAAACCCAGAGGGAAGTGAGTGCATGAGAGGCGTTACGAGCTGAAACGGTCCGAGCTGTTTGAGGGGGGGGGGGGTGTCGAGGAAAGTGAAGAGAAGACTCCTTCCTACCCGAGCCAGAGCTTCTTCCACGGTGATCATCTTCTCCTTCACCATCATCATCAGCTGGATCCGCTCCTCGTCGCTCATGGTGATCTCGCTGGCCACGTAGCCGATGTCCTCTCCTGGTCGGGTTGAGGAGCAAAAACACGCAGAGCGGTGAAGCCGCGAACATTCAGCAGCCCGATGGAGTCGAGAGCGAAACCACACGAACCTTTGGATGTCTGCCGGACGACAGGTTTGTGCTGAGATTTGCGGAAGTTCTGCCAAAAGGATTTATTCTTCTTCTTACTGTCCCACTTGCCTACAGGAAGAGGAGGAACATGTTCAAATTCCAAAATCACACTTAGGCCTTTTTTTATTAATCTGAGCGGGAACTTTGTTAAAACTGTATTCAGACAGTAGGAGACAAAAATGGGAATGCATCCAAAATTACCTCCAGATCCATCTTCAGAGCTGGACTTCTGGAGAGGCATTCTGCAGAAAGAGAAAGCACGAATGAGGGAAACAAAAATGCACAGACTCCTTCAAATCTTATGCCTTATTAGAATTTTTTTTGAAGCCATTCTTCTGATCAGGCACAACTCCTTGCGTATTTTCAGGGAGTGCTGCAGTTTTATTTTTCACCACTTGGGGTCAATGACGACTCTTCAGTGGCTGAGCGCTGGGCTCCTGAGGCTTGAGGGGGAAACAGTAGAGAGGAAAGAGGAGACGTGAAGACAACTGGACGACAACGCCAATTTTGCCATCACAAGTTGCTAAATTGAAAACAGTTGTGATTAAAAAAAAGGGTTTTTATAAAGAAAAAAGTAAAAAACAACAACAACAAAAAAAAAAAACTAGATGAAGGAAAGAGCAGAGAAGCATGTAATGCAGCGAGCAGACGAGAGAAGGAGCCTGGAGGAGGAGAGGAGGAGGAGAAACCACAGGGCAGACTCAGCCTGTTTGTGTTTCCACTTCCCTCCACAGGACAGACAGTCACGAGGAAGACAGAGCGGCGAGAAACGGAGAGATGGAAAATTTCTCTGGAAGAGAATTCCCTGACATGTGTGGAAGCCATCCTAAATAACCAGAGCTAACGCAGAGAAACAAATCATTTTAGAGGGACTCTTGTAAAACATGAACTGCAGTCAACTTCCAATCAGAAAGTCATGTATGAGCGGCCTCACCCCATTGTTTGGTTAATTCGGCAGCGATTTGGATGTTGGCTGACTCTCCCGTGTATTGGAGGAAAAGTCAAACCACATCAACCAATCTAATCGTGTTTTCTTTCTAAAAGAAAAAAATAAAATAAAATCAAAACAAGCAATGCAGCTGTAGCTGTGAGGCCCAGTGTTCAAAGTGACTGCTGAAAACGCAGCAAAGATCAAACCGAGCTGCATTTCCTGATTAAGAATTGAACGAGTGAAGTTAAATGAGTCATTAAGTCGCCACACTGGTATGTTTATGTGAGCGTTCTCTGCAGCGGTGATACAACGAGCAGTGCACGTCTTTTTATTCACCCAGTTAAAAGGGAGGAAATCACAGGGGGAGCGCAGGTATAACAAATGCAAATCTTTTCACTCGAGACCCTCAGAGGCCTATTAAACTAATCTCTCCGCTAAAAGCGCGACTATCTGTCACTTGCCCGCTTTCATATGCCCTTTATGAATCCAGCTGTGTGTGCATGGCCAGTGCACACACACACACACACACATACACACGCAGACACGTGGCTTCCAGTGAAGGAATGTGAAAGTGCGCAACAGGATCAAAACAAGACGAACAGGTCACTTCCCTCTAAGAAGGCCGCATGTTTGTGTGCATGTGCGCGTATGTGACAACATATGTGTGTTCAAACATGGCAGCCCCCCCCCCCCGTCTCACTCGCTCTCGGTGCAATGGGAAATCTTCACACGGCTTAAGCCTGGCTGCCATGGCAACATAATGAGATGCTAATTGAATGGAGGCCTGTATGGTTTGCCCCTCTGCTCATCCCCCTTCCAGATAGGCTAGGGCCAAAGCTAATGCTAATAAAACACACTCAATAGCGGCTTTTCTGTGGCCTCGTCCCCTCCCTTGTCTGTGCTCTATAAATTAACCCCATGTGCCGTGCACGGGCGCGTGCACCCGCGCATATCCGCTTTAAAAGAGGCTGGATATCTTTCGGAGAGCGTGTCGGCCCGGGCATTGTGTGGCTAGGCAACTTAATTGGTTTAACCTTAAATCTCTGGCATGCTTTTCTATTTCATTTCTGCTCTCTGCATTGATGAGGCGACCGTTAGCCGCTTTTATCTGTTCTGCTGGGGAAGATCGCAACTGACTGTAACTTCACTGTCAGTCCATGCAGGATAGGTATAAGCCTCAACACTGTACATCACTGCAACACTGGAAATACTGTGATATTTCACTGTTATAAACCCTGGCAAGCCCCCATACAAAAGACAATATTAAAACTGTTTAAATCCAAGGTACACAACATGCATCCTGTGTGACGGAGCACAATGCGGAGTTGCATGGCCGACCACCTGCAGTCCAATGATTCCTCATGTTTTTGTCATAACAATGAAAGGTTGGCAACGTGACGGTGGAGCGTCCACAGGAGGAAACAAAGGTTGACCCGTTCAGAGGTCACTGGGGGTCACATGGAGGAGGAAGGCAGAGGCTTATATGGCAGGAAGACAGAAATTCAGACATATAAAACACACGCAGATGGAAAACTGCACATTCTGACAGATTTTTCCTGCCGCACGCCCACCTTCGGCTTTATTCAGCACATCACATTTCTACGTGGGCCGATGCGCTCGGCCTCAAGTGATGGACGTGCTGACAAGTTGTATTAGTTTTTCTGACACTGCACCATTATTCTGAACAGCTTCCTCACAGCTTACAATTCCATTTGATTAATGCATAAGCCGGGCTGCCAGTCCCACAGCAGCCCCACTCATGAGAACCCCATTAGTCCTAATAATCAACCATTACTCCACGTTTGCTTTTATCAAGATCAATTTACCTCTGCTGTTAACTTTACTGATAAGCATGTTGTCTACTTTCTGCAACAATACCAGCCAATCAATCACGGCGCTGAGCAGGAAGTCCCAGGCTGGAGCCCCTCGGCCTTCTGAGAGCTCTCTGTCATCACCGGCTACATTCCAGCCATAATGGGAGCTGTGCCCACTTCTTGCCAACAAAGTAACAAGGAGACGCACAGACAGAGGGGCTGGGGTAACCCCTGGATGTAGTCTGGGTAATCTCCTGAAGCTGGTATTGTCCTGCAGAGAGGTGATGACGGAATATCTGTATGTAGACACGTGAACGTGCAAGTGGGGGTTACGTGGGAGCTGCGAGGAATCGGAATCAGATTTCAATCAGGCTACCTGCAAACCCATTCACAATGCAAAGTGGACAATAAGCAACTTGATAAGAGAGGATCGACGGACACTTCACACAAAAATGGGTTATAAATTTAATAAATGTATTAGAAAAACTACTTTCCTCTCAATTTCACTGATGTAAATGAGTTCAGAGCTGTGCCAGAGGATGAAAAGTATGAAAGCAGCTTCATTCAAGACTAGCAGAGGATAAGGCAAAAAAGTCTGAATGCTTGTTAGGGAGAAGATTTGATGAAAAACATGTGAAACATGGAAAGGAGAAAGTAACCAGACAGCCGGGAATGACAAGACAGAGTATATAATACAGCTCAGAGCTCTTGAAGGGCCTCTCTCTCTCTCTCTCTCTCTCTCTCTCTCCCCCCCAACAGCAGAGAAACGTCATCTGGAATCTGGTTCTAATCATCCTCAGCATTCGTCTGTTCAACATACACAGGCCATGGGAAAAGAGATCATGTCTATGGTATGCACTTCCTCTGCCACACGTGCTCCTCACGTGACCATGACAACTCCACTGGGGGTCACCCAGGGGTGCCGATGATCATGTGGTTGGACCGGGGTGATTCCTCCTGATGTTCTCCGTCACACATACAGATGTTGGTGTAACTGTCACCGGGCAGCAGCACCGACCGAGGAGGCGATGCCGTTTAAAAACGCTTCTTCTAAGCTATCTCGTCACCAGAAAACCTTCAAATTTACTGCCGACCTTTGCAGAGACCAAATAAAATGTGCCTGTAAAGGGAGCAAATGGGTCTAGTTTACCATGAATTTGATTCTGTTTGACAGGAGGAGCATTCGAGAGTTGCTCGTTGGACTATTTTAAATCTGTGTAACACTTTGGGACAGTGATCTCATAGTGTGTTAGGTTGGAGAAATGTCATGCGAACAAAATACTTCTCTGGCACAAAAAAAAAAAAGAGTGCACATACTTCAGTGCTACAGGAACCAGTAAAAAGGAACCCCACCCATGCCTGGTTCCATCCTGCTCTTTCGTTCATGCTCTTTCGCTACAATCTCTTAGCCATCGCCCTCTCCGTCTCCCCCTTCTACCCTGCAGGACACAAAGGCAGGAAGGAAATATAGACGGCCCGAGAAGAGAGAATGGCTGCTGGACCCAGAAGGTCACTCGTACCAAGGAGTCACTGGGTTTCCTCTAATAGCAGCAGGAGATCGACCACATCATATCAATGACGTGATTGCAAGTGGTACACATGTGACGAATAACATTCACTGGTGTGCTGGCACACGCTTGCTCATACTGATGACGCATTGATTGTTGTAGCTGCTAATATTTCTGGTGAAAACTCACCCTCACGCTGGTGAAACCATTGTTCCTTTGCTTATGTAAAACACTGACACATAATCGTGCATGCCGGCCTGTCAAGAGTGAATCTATTTCTTTTAATGGAGCCGAGCTGTCTATTGCTCACTGACATGACACGGCTCACGAGTTTTCCTCCTGAGGAGATTTCGTCGAATCCCCACAAGGCGAGGTCAGTTACCGTCTGTTCGAGCTCCTGCATGAGCGATCCATCATTTACATGAACTATGCCTGGAGGTTAATTTGCTCCTCTCCATCTACAGCTGACTGCAGGCAGAAAGGTTAAATGTGATCAATGACTTTGTTTGCAGACCTGAACGGGGCTGATGTGATCCAGACACACACGGCACCGCAACCGCGTCTGGACACGCAACAGACACACTTTTCGATCCAAGCATATTTCATGCGTCCGCACCGGTTACGGTCACGTTACAGTTGAGAAGCGGGGAAAGAAAAACATACTTTCTGTCCGTTTCGGGAGTCGACACCTCGCTGCTGAAGCCTAAAGATTCCTGAAAGCAGAGATGGAGACAGGTGTCAGATTGACCTTTGCTCAAATCCAGAATAAAGAGGCAGATGTTATCTTTTCAATTGTTTCACAGGCACGATCTTTCTGCTTACCTGGATCTCATTTCGGAGCAGAAGTGAGGTGCTGCTTGGATCCTGTCTCTCCTGATGAAAGGCAAAAAAGAGTCAGGCGTCAGCATCAAACAGCAACTTCAGACACAACACCGAGAGGGCATAACGACTCTAGGCTGAGAAATAAATACAAAGGAGCAGGTAATTAAAGAGTGTCAGAACTTCATAACTGGGAAAAAAAAAAGTAGTCCGATTCAAACACACCTGCACGTTAGTGAAAGCAAACACAAGCACGTGTGTGTGTGTGTGTGTGTGTGTGTGTGTGTGTGTGTGTGTGTGCGCGCACATCTACAAAGCAACCCTCAAGTCGTAACTTGCAGGAAGTACCCAAACCTGCCATACTTGTTCTAAACCGACTCGGTGCCAGTGGGAAGTGGCAGAGTCTTGACTCCTCCAGCAAAAAAACGAGGTACCATAAGAGCCGGCTCCATGAATTCCTCAGAGTAATAAGAGTAAAGGCAGAGTAGAGCCTCCCTCTACTCAAAGCAAACACCTGCTGGTTTGTCTCACATCATTAGAGGACAACGCACCGTCTTTAACTAAATGAACAGGCAGCATGAAAGACAAGCTTGTACATAAAAAAAATATATATAAATACTATAACATATCACACAACTTCACACTCCTCATGCATCTGCAGCTTCAGCTGGAGCGTGTGATTATCTGAAGTCAGTCAACAGCCCTCAGGGACTGGCTAACCGGTCCAGGTATTTGGTGTTATTGTGTGTCTTTGAGTTGTCAAGGAGGATATAACTTGACTCCTTGTGCTCAAATCCAGTTTGTGCAAAAAAACCCTTGGCTGCAGCCAAGAAGTAAACAGCGTCAGCGCACGTCCTCGGGGGTCAGTGATCGGCGTTTCACAATGTGGCCCAGACCACAAACCCACCGACCTCACCCCGGAGGCAGACATCATGTCAACACAGCTAATTGCTAGAAGTCTTGCAACAATGAGAATTTGGTGACTTTATTCGAATGTGTTAATCCTGACATGACCTCGGGGGTAACTAAGGATAACCAAGTCCCCTGTAACCTGCCCCTCAGTGACGTTACCATGAATAGGAAAATGTAAAACTGTGAGGACTCGAATATTTGACAACACAGGGACATTGTTAATAATACAGAGGTATTTTTATTCATGGAGTGTTCCTAAAAAAACATTCAAAGGGAAAAGGCTAAAAATTGAAATAACACTGGTTGCAACAAAACAGACTGAAACTACGTGCAGGTGCAGGAGATGTTAAAATCAGCTGTAAAAGTGAGTGATCTGAGTAACAGCTGAATGCTTAATGTCTCATAATTGAGAATATTTTAAGCATATTTTCAGGACTATAAAAGGAATTGAAGAGAGTCTGCAGAAGGAGGTCATGCAACCGAATTCCTTAATCAGGTGTAAAATAGGGGAAGACCTGAGCAATGACCTCTTGCTTATATTCTTTTTCTTTTCTTTTCTGTTTTTTGAGGAAGTTACAGAGTCATTGCGTTACTAAAAGTTTGCCAGAACCCAGACAAGAAGGCATAACCCAAGAGAACTTCCTGCTTTGTGTCTGACATTTAATAATATGCCAGCTGGGGAGGAATTAGAGGAAATGTCATGTTGGAGATGCTGATATCACACTTCTGTGTTTATATATGTGCAAATTAAATGTGGTGTCACAGCTTTTAAGGATGTGTTATTAAGACAAATGACTGCTCTCTGATTCTCTACCAAACCGGTGTGTGCTCTGCCCAGAAATCTTCCATTAGTGAAACACAAGACCGACTGTTTCCGACTCATATGAGACAATACGTTTAAGCCAAAGTTGAGATAATACAAATGTTCTTCATCATGTTAAGAGAACAGGTTATCTTATGGATCAACACGCTTTACTAAAGGAGTCCACATCATAAAAATAGGTCAGCGTCACAGGACGAGGGCCAACACGTGAATGACTTTCTGAAAATTCAAGTGAAACATTGTGCTACTGCCACCAAGAAAAGATAAATAGACGTGGAATTTCCCCACCAGGAAAAGCAGGAATAGGAAATGTGCTGGTATTGAGAAATGAGCATCATCCTTTGACACCACACCCTGATATTAGATTGGAGGATAAGAGTCACAGGAAGCTGAGTGCGAGGGGCTTCCTACAGTTACTCAGTCAGGCTTCCTAATCAAGGAGACCTTCAGTTTAACCTTTGCTTTTTCTTGAAACGGCCTTCGGGCAAATAAGCACAAGTCTTCTGCACTGTCGAGTTTCAAAGGGTGAGTAAAGGAATGAGTCAGGAGTGACATAACCTGCTATGAGAGCTCTTAAAGCGCCTGAATCCTAAGACACAAATGAGTAGAGGTCTTGAAGTGCTGAGCCGGCAAAACCCTCCAAATTAGCCTAAAGCCTACACTTATCACAACAGTAATCAACAAACAGGGCGGACCGTACAGATGTCAGAGAAAACAGCTTGCCTGTCTCCATCCTACACATTAACTTCAGAACTAAAAGTCCGACCAGCGATATGTGCTTGTCTGTTACTGCGATCAAGCCAAACGGGGGCAGTTTCCTTATTCGGTAAATCAAATCATGCCGGAAAAACTTTAAAACAATTTGTCAGTCCCAGGGAACATGACCATTCCCATAAGTCACTGAGCAGGTACCTGAATAAGGTCATAAAGGCATTTTCACTGAGCCTGCCAGGCGATGCAGAGAGAACATCTGGGACGGGACTGTTTAGATTCTTACATTCTTAAAACAAGCAGCTCTGTTTAAACAGCCAGATTGTGCAGACTATTGTGCACTCAGAAAATCCTACCTTAAGGGAGGAGGGTTTGCTTAAACAAGGTGTGTGCTCGCATGCACGGACACTTTCAGAGAGGCAGCAGCAGCAGGCCGGTTCTGCTATCAGATCCTCTTTGATGGCTTCTCCAGGCTGCAGCTACAGTGGAGATATGCCAATCGCGCCAGCGGGCCACTGCAGGCAAGGCGCCAACGGGCTGCAGGGATCACTTCAGAACAGCTCAGCGCCCAGCAAAACACACACATGGCGGATAGAAACTCTTATGTGGCTCCACACATGCCACCACAGACATGAAGTCAGACCGAGGAGCGCCGACACACATCTCGCCTCTGCTTCCACAGAGGAGACAAGGCGGCCCTCTGTTCCTCCCACTCATCCTCGGCTCCCCGGCTTTCCCTGTGCGCGAGTGCATCTGACACAGAGGAGGGGCTGGGAAGGCGAAACGGCGAGGAGGAGATCGGCAAAAAGCAAACAAGACAAGACCCCGTTCACTTCCCAGGGCATGTGAGATTGATTGAGAAATTTCAAGCAGAATTCTATGAAGGTAAACTTTCCTCTGTCAGGCATCTGCTTTGCGATCACAGAACCATAAGGGAACAGTAAGGGAAGTTGAAACTGCATCTGACACAGTTTTTGAAAGAGAATTTCAAATCAATACATTTTTGAGGGGAGTTTGTGCGTGTGTGTGTGTGTCTGTGTGTGTGTCTGTGTGTGTGTGTGTGTGTGAGTGCAAAGCTTAGATCTCACAGCCCGCTCCCAGAGGGGGCATGTTATCCTCTGCTTGAACTTTCCAGCATCATCTTGAGATGCTGCCCTACTTACCCAAAACTGGCACGTTAGCATGTGAGCGTGCATGTGTTTATATCCTCCAGACGTCCGCGGGGGTTGTTTGTGCGCGTTACGCCGTGTGTAAGGACTTGAAAGTAAAAATGAAAGACTGTGATTGCTTAAGTGTGACTAAATCGAGTTAAAACTAAAAAAAAAAAAAAGAAGAAGAGGGGGGGGACCAAAACTAATCAGGATCACGATGTCTGCAGACAGAGACTCTAGTATCTGAAATGACTGAACTCCTAACACACTCACGTTTTAGAGAAGTGCCTGTAATCCCCACCAACACATAGCTTCCCATCATTAACCCAGATAAATACCACTGAGTTCTGCTTTGCTGCGGCAGGGCTGAAAGTAAAACCAGTGGCGGTACAGAGGGGATGTTTTTGATTCAACTTAACTGACTTTTCTAAGAATGAAATTACCATGAAACTCAGAGGATATGCTACAGAAAAGAAAAGCTGACCCAGGTGACTCAGTCGAGGTGAGCCAGCAGGTGAGGCTGGGTGGGCGAGTGGGACGCCGCCGGGTTGGGCCGAGCATGCGGAGGAACTGGCACGAACCGGAAAGTTGGGCGCACACACAGAGAGGCGTTAGGGGTAAAACAATGGGCATGGCGAAAGCCAGCAGAACTGGCTCATGCGGAGGATCCAGCATGATGTTTCACAGAGCCACGTTCAGACAATTCATAGTGCAACGCCAGAGTCAGACAACCATGAACACTTGGTAAAAACTCTGTCTTCGTGATTTAAACGATGCCACTTGAGCGCATGAATTAGAGTGTGTGTGTGTGTGTGTGCACATGTGCGTCCGTTTAGCAATAGTCCTCGCTGCTTCTTTGCTGTACAGCATTCCTAAGACTGGAGGATCATTGTTGATTTGGTACTTCAAGACGCATACCAGACTTATTACAAATTCCAGTGACAGAACTGCAATACCCACCACTGACAATAAATAATGAACTAGAACAACAAATCTACCAAAAAGGTTATGCCAATAAGTATGGCCTGCCAACGTTTCTGACAGTAATCTTAGAGCAACAACGTACCCTGCATGAGCACGCTGAGTTTTTATTTTTCCACAAAAAGGCTGAAGGTAGAGACGACAAACACGCAGCAGAATTCACAACAGAGTTTGTTTATTTCTCCACACTGTAGCTGTAACCCAGCTGAACTGACCCACTTTGAGGAATAAACTTCATGCAAGCTTTAACACATTACCCACACTGCCTCTCACCTCATGGCGCAACTAAACACAAGCCCGCACTTGAGTCTTGACCCCCAACTGTCAAGCTGCTCAGATAGAAAACGATTACAGAGCGTGCCCGAGGTGAGCAGATCAGTCCTCCACCAGCTGAGGCGTTCCGTGTCTTAAAGAGTTTAGATCATGAAGCCAACAGAGAGACAGACATCTTTGAGGATTTGGACCGCCTCAGAGAGTGCATCTTCGAAGCCTCTTTGTTTATCCACCACAATTTATGTTTAAGATATCATCACAGGAGCTTGCTGTGTCTCATAAATGTTTACAGTATAAAGATTCGGCCAATGCCCACAAATGTCAAAATGAGCCATCTTGATTTATACTTGGCCTGTTCCTTCAGCTCCATTACTGCATGAAGAGATGAAGATAATACATACGAAGATTCTCTCCTGTGGCTGAAAACAATTACATTGTGAAGGGATTCCTTATTAAGAATACATGTCTGATTTGGTATAATTTCAGATTTAGTGCAGTCAGTGTCAAGCATGACTGCTTCCAGGCATAAAGGCATTACTTAAGAGATTGTATTCACTTGAAATAAAAAAAAAGAGCAAAATTCTTAAAGCATTTTATTTCTATTTCAAATAACTCAGTGTTCACTGTACCTCACTAAAAAATGCAGAATATTATTTACTAAAATAACTAGTTGAACTGTTTTCAAAATGTCACATTTTGTAAGCCAACACATGAACCAAAAGTCAAAGAAAAAGCAACATTTGACTGTAGTTAAGTTGAAATGACTTACGTTGACAATTAAACGGTCCAACAAAAAATATGACTACGGCAGAAAAGAGACATGAAAATGGATGAAATAGAATTTGTGCAAGTTTGCTGCGATGGAGATCAAATCAGACATCCAGGATGACAATCTTATATCGAAAAATCAACCTCTGTTTTTCAAACCCCATAAAAGCTACACTTGAACTTGGGAGCTAAACGTGTGGCTCTAACCTCTGACCCCCATTATATCAACTGCTGAACATGTTGCTCCGCTTCAGTATTTCCTGCTCGGCCTTATGCATCATCAAGTTAATGTGCCAGCGAGACACATTCACACTTATCCATAGGAGAGCTGGGAAGCTACGGCACGGCAGCACTAATCCATACCCACATTACCAGGGGGGATGTTTGCTTAGCTCTTTGTGCCCGGGCAGCTGGCAAAACTAACACCAAGATGTATGGAAACAATCGAGCAGGAAGTATTTGTATGGATAGTTATCTCCGAGAGAGCCTCCGTCATCGGCGCCTCATAAAGAGGGGCCGTGTTTTACCACGGCGGAGCAACTAAAGTGCTCGACAAGAGCGAGCAAATGTGTAAACGAAACAAAAAGTTACACTTCCCAAAAAACAAACCACTGGAGAACCCAAATCAACAGCCTCAGCGTCAAGTTAAAAGCCTTTTGGAGAACAAAAACTCAAACACGTGATGAACAGACAGTACTCTTCACACACTGCGAATTTCTTCGTGGATTTTTCAGAGCATTATACCGAGTATGCTGTTGGAGGTAGGCTAAAAAGAAGAGGTTGTGCCTTGGGGTCAAGCTTTAAGTGACCTTTAACAATGATAATTTCTTTGGGAGTCCAGGAACAGAGGGAAACACTGAGGTGACTTTTAGATTCGTTTTGTGGATTCATTGAATCAAGATGATCAGAATTGACTCAGTAAATGTTATTAATAATAATCACACAAGGTCACAAAAGTTGCAGTGCAGGAGATTATTTCTAGAAGTCAGAACACACACACAGCAACTAACCTATTAGTTTTTGCATAAATTATAAGAAAAATGAAGTGAAAGCAGCGTGTGTGTGTGTGTCTAAAGGCAGCTGATTACTTTAGCACAGTTCCATATCCTTCCAGGTTTTCCCCAAATGTCATGTCTCTCCAGAGTGCCACTTGCTAAATGTCTCTCCGTGAGCACGGCTCCTGGACACGGTGACCTTCTCTGAGCCATGTGCCGTTGGTCCTTGGGGAGAAGGCCGCATTATGTTGGCCCGCTGCCAGGTCTATCTGGACACACTTCACAAGATACTCTGACATTCATTACTTTCTTTGTGGCGGGGTGTCAATGCGCTGTCCGCTCTCACTTCATGTTCATCGAAGGCTCATCTGCTCCGTCTCACTTTGTGTGTGTCGAGCAAAGGTTTCACAAAACCTCTCAGCGAGTATTGCCTCGGAGGTGAAATTGTGTCCAAATCCATTGTATCCTCAAAAGCGGGGGGAAGAAAAGACTGCAGGAGACATAAACCATTTCCAAAGACTAATTTTAGAGGAGGACTACACAGAAGACAAGTCAGAGTTCAATCCATACCGAGTGGGTTGATCGTGCACAGTTGAGCGCTCCCCATAAGGTGTTGCCTGACCTGTGTCCCTTCCTTCCAGTATTTTTCTTCTCCTCTCCTAGATTTTGCTGCCAAACTTTGCAGAGTGGCAGGACAGCTGCAGGCTCTCACATTCTCCACTCCTCTTCGCTCCCCTCATCCTCCTCCTCCCTCTCTCCTTCCCTATTCATATTCCTGTCCTCCTGCTGCACGAGGCTTCAGGCTCAAGTCCCAGTCAGCTCCCTGCTTCTTCACAGGCTACAAAGCCTGCCCACATTGTTTCCCCCTACATCTGTTTGATATCCTCTGGATGAGACCTACCCAGGTAGCATTCATCACAATCCTGATAGGAAAAGATGGATTGATTGGTTTGAGCTAATATCCCTGCGGTCATTAGTATTTTAAAATCCGAGCGCCTTACTGTACACTCTCTCTTCTGAAAACTGCGTGTCCTCACTGGTTTCTGAGTTGCTCTGCAGCAGCACCAGCAGCATTCCATCACACATTTCCTCGCATCTTGGCAACCAGAGGGGTGCCCCACTACCCTACATCCTCCTGAAAGGGGACCCCTCAAACTAACCCCGGCACTTCCAGAACACCACTGTATTCACAACCAGGAAGGGCGCACTGCCTGTGAGGAGAGCCTCACACTCCAGCACACATTTGTTTTCCTCCCGTCACTGTTTTTTCCTGCCAGTTTGTTCACCGAGAGTGGGAAGAAAACACACTGAAGCAAAATTTAAAGGAACAAGTGTATGCTGCATTAGCACAAGACAATGAGCCTTGTGTGTGTTAACTGTTTGAGTCTATACGACACTGCCAGGGAGAGTTATTTGTGTGTGAGAATGTGTACGTACCAGGTCGAGCTCCTGGGACACTCGTCGTTTGCGTAGCTCCTCCATGCGGTCACTGACGTCGCTGAAGCAGGTGTTGTAGTACTCAGAGTACTCTTGGGCAAGGTCATCTATGTTGCCCAGAGAACCATCCTGAAGACAAAAGAAGAGGACAGACTTCAGTTAATACTGTCAAAATATTAATGTTGCTACGATAAAAACAAAATGTTCGGGCACTTAAAAAAAAAAAAAAAAACCCTTAAACTCCCCAAATTTCTCTCAGCACCATTTCGTCAAACCAGCGTCGCAAACGGTTTAACTCGTCTCATAAGAGAGATGTATAGGAAAGAAGAGGCGTTGATTTTGGCAAGCGTGCCAAAGACGTGATAGTGGCACAAGAAGACAAACACAATCACTCATCCACTTCCCACACAGACATAACAAACCCAGTCCTTTGTTGCTTTTTCAGCAGATGTGGCCACATTTCTGAAATTGTCTGCACTTTTCTTTCCATTTATGTTCTCTGTGCAGTGTGCGTGCTGCGAAAAAAACAAAACATGCATCTGGTTCGCCAATCTGACAATGTACTCGAAAACAAAACGGTTGACAATGCTCCGAGGTAAGCGATCTGATTCCTGAGGTCATGTTCTCAAGTCTTATCAGCTTCTATTCTCAGTCTGCAGGCAGGCCGCAGTTTGTTCCTGGGTTTTGTCTTCGTCGGGGCTCGTATCGAGGATGCTCTTTAGCGCATTCCCCAAACTCCAAACCAAACACATTTTTCCGGCTCGCTGCCGTTTAGATCAGCGCGGTTCCTGCCTTTGTGAGGAAGATGTGTTTGGGGTTGAGGGAGGAAGCTGTGCTCCAAACAGTAAATTACTTAGCGAACATAACATTACGCTCTTGGGGGCAGGGAAATCGAGGGAACGATGGTTTTTTTCTCAGTAAGTTAGTTTGGAAATAGACCGACATAGTTAATGATCATCTTTGCACCTGATCATCTTTAAAGAACCATGTTTACGAGCTAAAGGAGAATAAATGAAAACTAGCGAAGTTCAACCTTCTTTGTATGATGTTAGATAGAAAATCAACTCCAACTCTCGCCTCGGTAGAAACGTCGGCCGTCCTGGCAATGATGTCCCGACTGCTGAATATTCATCAGTGTTGATCTAATCTGTGCCAGGCAGACAGCTAGCATTGAGTCACTGTGCAGGGTCCGAACAGTCTCTCTCAGTCTCTGTCTTTCTCAACCGGACTCCCTATCTGCGTGCCAGGCCGCAAATGAAAGGATCTCTGTGAGTGCGAGTTAGCGTGCCACACACACACACACACACACACACACACACACACACCCATACATTCACACGCTGGGGTAGAGGACTTTCTTCAGGACCCGAGTGTCTCGTCGGAGGGGACACGCATTAGCATGCACACGCACGCATGCAGGGGATCGCAAAAAACATCGAACCAAAACAAACTCGGACGTGCCGATCGCAAACAACACAGCTTAGTGGGCAGAGTAATGAAACTGTGATTAGCTGTGCGATAAACAAATCACTAATGAATCAAACACGGGCTGTCTGGAAAGTACGCATGCTGTAGGTTGACTTTGGTCTGTCCTCCCATCCTTTTCTGTTCAGGCCAGACATATGGTTTGAGATGATTGAGGATCCCGATGGGAGCGCTCTCTGAGCAGACACATGCTTTCCTCTTCATTCCTCACATTGACTGAAAGCACGTTCTCGTTACAGATATCCGAAATGTTTTAATCACAGCCGACTGGCAAAGGCTGCGCTCATCTATTTGTTAGATCCGGACTATGAGGACGAAATCTATCCTAAGATCATACAAACGCCAACATGATGGAGCATCACTGCAATCAGTGTTAATGGAGATGGATTATTTTTGGGGGGCACAGCAGAGCAGAGAGTTCAGTGAAATTGAGCTTTTTTCCTTCTTCCAGGAACACAGAAAACAAACATTCGCTGCACACAGGTAAAGTTGCATGTGGTTCATGGTTCTCAAATAGATTCTGACAGTAAGAATCCACATGTGTGCAGCCATTCGTGTGTGCACAGATAGGTGGGATTCCTCCAATTCCCCAGTGACATTAGCTCACGGGCACCGAGCACAGCTGACCCCCACCGCTCCGTAAGGCAAAACCTCCCCCGGTCTGGTATGCATAGCCACTGTACGGCGGCACGTGAGAGCATGTGCAGAGGGCGAAAGCACCGCCAGTGTGACTGAACGGAATCGAGACAGGTAGAACCAACGCTGGATTTATCAGGCGTGTCAGCGCTTGAACAAGCGTTTAGTCCACTTTCAGAAAGGATCTGTCAACGTGGGAGTGAAAGGTGAAAGAGCCGACAGTGGTGTACAACTTCAGCTTAGGAATTGGGGGGGGGGGGGGGGGGGGGGGGGTGGCAGCGAGTGGAGACTAGACAACTGATGATTTGTGTTCGGAGCGGCTGTGGTGTGAAAGAGTGAAACATCTGGAGTGTGGGAACAGAAAACCTTCGTCTATAGGAGACTAAGAGAGGATCAAATCCCTAAAAACCTCTTTGACCACATGCTAACAGATAAAGGTAAACAATTACATTTACGAGAGGACTATTCCAGCCAAACATTTCCCTCCGACGAGTTTATAAATCAATCTTAGATCATTTAGAGACCCGTCCAGCGTCACGAATGTTTCAAATAAAAAGCAGGTGACGCAACAGTCACTCCACCCTGGCTGAGAGGGAAGACAACTCCCTATTTTGACTGGAACAATGGCAACAAAATCCTACACCAACTGCAGGACGATGAGTGGATCTGTGTTGATTTCCAGTAAAGAATGCGGCTGTATCATTTGTAACCAAGCTCAATACAATGTTTCTTCTACGAAAAGGGCTCCTCCCAATGTACAGCACAGCTTTACAGAGAACAACTATTGCATGTCACTTCTAAGACTCCCAGTGACTCTGAGGAGAAAAGTTTGAGTCTCAAAACCTGAATTCTTTGAAATTGCACAAGAGCAGATTTCTATTTCAGCAGCGCGTGATGCAATTCCAGCTGAGATATTTACACAGATACGTGAATGCACGACCGCTACGCAGACGTGGAAACGAGAGCTATAAAACACATAAACAGCATCCATACTGAAATATACATGGCTGGTTCACATGCGACGGTAAACAAGCTGTGAAGATGAGAGCGGACACAGTCTCAAGGCCCAGCTGCCTTTGGTCAAATGACTGGAATTCTTGGCATTTGCACTGACCCAAATGTTTGTCTCAGCAGACTTTCAGTAAGTCATTATCGAGCAGCATCCTTTTAATGAGAAGACACGGCAAGTTACTGCGACGGGGCGCCGCATCTTGTGTTTCCAGGAATCACAATTACTGCTAACATACAGAACAATCTTCTGCTTTTTTACCTCTGGCCAATCGGATGGAGCCCCTACTGCACAAAATACACCTGCCCTGCAGGTAGATATGAGTGTCTGAATTCACAATGTGTGTGACAGACGGAAAGAAACAAAAATAGAGCTCAACTGGTGTAAATTAAGGGGCAAGAGAAAGAAATTAGGTTAAAATGACCATGTAGAAGCTATAAAGTGTGAGAACACAGGTTCTCACCTCGACTCCATCAAGCCATAAACTCCAATTCCTATTACTCAATAAACTGTAATGGCCCCCATGAAAAATAGGTAGACTGAGAAGATCTTGTAAAGTTTTATCTTCTTTGTTCCATGAAAACTATAGTGAAGGTGTATTTAAAGAATAAAGTGGTGAACTTGTCTTCTCATATTAAAAAAATATATCCTGGGTCGACACATTTACTCCAATCTTCATTTTTTACAATAATATTTAGCTACACAGACGTTCTAATATGTTGAATTGAAATGCATTCATAAAATAAAGTAAAAGAAAAAAATCAACGCCGAACTGAAATCTCTGAAAGACACTCCAGTAAAGCTATCTCTTGTGGCGCTATTAAAAATTCCACGGTCGGCAAGCACGGCAGAGGGCTCGAGTTCCTATTCAGGCTCAGGAATCTGAGCCAAGATGATCAGCTCATCTACAGATCGAGTTACACTCCGTAACATTTTTCACATCATGATGCAAAGTGACTCAAAGAAGGTGCGTGTTTTGCTAACTTGAAAAAAAAAAAAAAAAAAAAAAAAAAAAAAGGACATGAAAGGTTTCAATCCGTGGATGTTTGTTCTGTACTTTCCTTTCAGCTCGCACTCCTTTTGTTGGACATGCCCAGGGTTCAGCTGTGCCGGGGTTGAATTGTGGTGTACATTGCATTAACTATTGTTGCAGGGACGGCCTTGTGACTCGCCGTTCTCTGGAGGAAAGAACAATGTTAACAGTTTACAGCGGGGCCTGTGGATCTGATGTAACGTTAGAGCGTCAGAGGTGCGATCACTTTCTTCTCGCTACGTGATCTCAGGACTGGAGTGGCAGATTGAAATCTCCACCGACTGGCTTGAATGGTACTGCGGTGACGCTTTGTACTGAAGGGAAAACGCAGAAAACATGGACACCTTATAGGTAGCAAGGTGAAATGTAATTACTCTGCCAAAGTCATAAGTAATTGTTCTGATACTCCACCCTGAAATTCACCAACCGAAACACAAAAGATGGATGGAGACAGTTAAAAAAACAACTGCTGATGTAAAATGTTGTTACTCAGCCACAGCTGGTCCTGAAAACTGTTAAAGGTAGAGCAATATATGATTCCACAGGACCAACAGATGTCTGGCTTTAACCTGCAGCGTTTGGCGTTTGAAGCCAACAGTGGGAGGCTGTTGAGGTCGGCGGGACCAGGGGCCGCGGCTCACTCCTTTCAGAGGGCTTCCTCAGGATATCCGTGGCTTGAGCAGAACAGCGCTTCGCCATCCCAGCAGAGGAAACCTGCCAGATCTCTGTGTGACCTCAATAACGCAGCCGGCCGGGGAGGGGGGAGCGCAGGAGAAGTGAGCAGACTTACACTGGGCAGCAACAGGCAAATATTAGGCTTTTATGAACTGTGCAAGAATATAAATTCAGTTAGCAGAGCAGAAAAATACCAGGACACATGCAGCTCCTACATAGGGAGTGTTTTATGCACTGAAGGATCATTTCATCCAACCATATGTCTCGAAATCAATAATCATGTCTCGAGAGCAGCGCTGCATCCTCGTGTTTACAGATGAACCTTCCGCCCACGCTGAGCAGAACGCCACGAAACTGTGTTGGAGAAGAGAAGGGTTCTCTGCAGGCCTGTAAACTGTTTCCATAAAGCCTCGACTCAGCGAAGGCAGGGGAACTTCTTCAAAGTGGGAAAGACGGAGCTTTAAAATGACGCCACAGAGCCAGATCAGTGATCTCAGCTCATAGTTTTACTAGGGAGACAGACTGAAAGTTAACAGCTACATATGTCCCTCTTCTACGCTGCACTTTATAATCTATAACAGCTATTTAATGAATACTGTGGCCAACATAATGTAATAGAAACAAAACTGGAATTTAGATTATGTGAGGGACGTGAACATCAATATGGATCCATAACTCAGAAATAAATGCATACGGTGAGACAGATCAGACTGTTTTTATTTCAATTAGCCATCAATAAAGACGTGTAGCTCAGAAGAAGGAAAAAAGGATAAAAATCCCTCAACTTTCCAGAAGTGGGGTTTGAACTTTACAGAAGCGGGGATCTGCAAATCTATAACTAGTATACCTCGTGCACCACACTTTCCTAAACTACTTTTGAATTTTAATTAGCTGAGGGGCTATTTACTCTGCCTCAACCACAAATAAATGACTGGCCTTCTTCGGTATTCATATTAAACACATTCCTCCACACGTTGTGTGTATGGTTAACCTCAGAGTCAGGACGCCCGCGGAGAAACGCTGCACACCGACTTAGCCTTTGATTTACAGTCAAAACATGACAAAAACTCACTTTGAAAAGTTCAACCGGAGACGACATTATGTGGAAGAACTCTCTGCTGTGTGTTTTAATAATTACCTGTGCCGTCCCTGGTAGACGAAGAGGAGCTCTCAACTTTGGCTTTTTGTGTTCAAACATAAAATACAGCAAGCGTGTCAACCAGATCTTTATCAGGAGTGATCTGTAGGGGCATGTCGGCCTGTTCTCACGTGAGGGAAACCACAACCAAACGGATTTCTTCTCACGGGGACAGTGAGACATGGCGGCCGTGAGGCGGGCCTGAATTTAAAGGGCAGATATCACCGGCAAAACAAAAGCCATTGAAAGTCAAAGAGCGTCACTTTTATATATAGAACAACCATTTCAATGCACCAAAGATACGGCGTTCTTTGTGCTTACAATGTGTTTCAAGATAAAAACTGACTCATATTGTGAAGACAAAGTTCACTATAAAGGGCAATTTGGTTAAGACTTCGATCTGCAAGCGTCACTTTCTTGCCATTTGAACCACTGAATGAAATTAATTGGGTTTGACTAATTTTTCTGTCTAAAAGATAATTAAAGTTGAATTAAGTGACCCTTTTCACATTGGATGACAAATTTCTGACATTGTAATACAGAGATTGAGGAACCTTTATCAAAGAGTTTGTTGAAGGTAACTAAACTTTTGATAGAGGTTAAGTGTGTTTCTGTTTCAGTTTGAAAAGGGGAAAAAACAACAAGGATGAGCACTGCCCCTGCAGACATTTGCCTCAGGGGCAATAAATCCAGATAAATTGCCTGGATAGAAGCCAGGTCTCCCACCTAGTGTCAAGGAGGGAGGACACACACACACACACACACACATTTTCAGAGCCAGACTAAACCAAATTAACACCTCGGGCTTAAAGCAGACTAGAAGTTGCTGCCATGCATAAGTCAGGAGATCAATCAGATTCCTCCATCCTGTAAAACTCTGATGATGTTGTAACAAAACGAGCTGTGCTGCATGCTGTCACCACTGTGCCTCCAGATTTACGAGCTTTTAAAAAGTACAAACACGTTGAGCACGCAAAACCCATTAACAGAAGTTAAAAAGAAGCAAACCAGATTCTTTACTGAGCCAAGCTCACACACCAGAATATAACATTTTAAGAAATTATTTAAAAAAAAAATCTTAAAAGCTCTGAGAAGTAAGTATGGAAGTCCAGGAAATACCACCCAATAACAAACGCACACCTGAGTTACAGAGGGTTAAAACTCGGGATCAAATCCACTCCTGGACTGTGTGAACTGCTAAACCACCTGAAGAGACCACCAGCAGAGCTGCTGGGTCAGACTCTCACTGCGGGCCTTACAGACGCGAAAAGTGTTGTTGAGAAGACGAGGGTAAAAAAAAAAAAAAAAAAAAAAAATCAGTTTGTTGTGATGCCAGACAGCAATCGCGTTATCCCCCCCTAACTAGAACCTTACCAGCATCCCCATCACGTCCGTCCACAGCTGGGAAAAGCTGTCGGAAGCGGCCGCGCCGTCTCCCCGAGGCTCATCCGAAGACGCGCCGGTCCCCTGATCCTCCTCCATGGCGTTTAGCGAAACTTCACTCGACAGTCAGGTCTGGACGGCGCAGAGGCTGGAGTCCGAAGCCACGGGCTGAGGCCCAGTCGTAAACAAGATCTCCGTGCCAAAGCTGCTCCTTACAGAAAGTTGCCCTTGGCGCAGCGGCGGACGGCTCCAGCATTGCTTGGCACGATTAAAAGTTTCACGCGCAAACTGCGTCCCGACATGTTAACGGGACTCCCACGGCGAACTGTTTGATCGACTTAGATATTAAAAAGAAGAGGAAAAAAAACAAGATAAAGACAGGTGGGCCTTGTGTTCTGTAGACACACAAGTGATCTTAACCCCCCCCGAGCGGGCTGGTCTCTGCTCCGCAGCCGCGCCGCGCAGGTCCGCTCCCGGGTGTTCACCGAACCACAACACCGGCAGGGAAACGTCCTCCAGGTGGGTGGGGAGGGGAGGAAGAAAAAGTTTTCGGAAAAGTTACTCAAGTTCCTCGACGAGCGTCAAAAAGGTAACTGGCAAAAGTTGTGGAGCGGGCACACGAGCGCGTATTTCCATTAAAAAAAACAGCGGAGAGAGAGAGAGAGAGCGCCGGGAACACAGAGCTAATCCTCCAAACAGCGCGCGGCGCTGCGCCTCCCCCCTCGCTCTCTCTCCCCCTCACTCCACCGAGCTCTCTCTCCCCCTCACTCCTCCCAATCCCACAACACAGGGCAGCAAAACTCACTGAAGAGTCACACGTTTCTTCAAATAAGCAGCTTCCTTTAGTCTGTTAGAGTTGAAGAAACAAACCTCTTGGATTGTTTTTCATTGCTAATATCGATGTTTTGTCTTAATAACATCTCCTCTGGTTGGGTTTGTACTCGTATTGAGATAAATGGATCGCCTAAAAGGCATAACTGTCATAATAACAAACACTGTTTTTGATCCACTGTGCACATAAAACTCTAGAGACAAAAGTCTTATTCAGGCTACATTTTTCAAAAATAACACATTAACTACAGGACAGCAACTCATCAGTGTATTACATGTTTTGAGTATTGTAAATTTGTATCAGTTTAAATAATTTGTATGCAAAGGGGCAGATATAATAAGATTGTTCTTCTTTCTTTTCCTTTTCTTTCGTTTGTTTTGTGTCCAAACTGACATCTGTTGCATTTTCATCATTTTTTTGTTTTTGTGTTGTTGTTTTAAAAAAGAAACAAATAAAATAAACTAAACTAAACATGTACTTTTAACGTTTTTTGTTATTTATTAGGACATTTTTCATATTTCCAAAGAATAAAACGTTTTTGAAACCCTGAAATATTCTGCAATACCAAGTTTGACAAGTGTAAATTCCTTTTAACTTTATTGTTGTCCTTTCTTATTTGGTTTGATTAGTTGCTCAATCATCTGTATTAACCTGCACTGTGGCTCTTTGGAGACTTTACCTCTGAACACATTTTCAAACGGAACTTTTAATTGTACTATTACTGCAACCTGCACTTAAACCTGAGAATCATTTTTTCCAACCTGTTGAACTCCTGTAATTGTAACACATATAAGCAGGTTTAAACTTGTGAAGATACCAAATATTCTCAAAAAGTCAAATAGTTTCACGGCGGTTGGCACCGAACTTCTCTCCTTATTTTTTTCTTTTTGTTTAATCTCATGCTGACATGCTTTCCACCAATACATCTCCCCTGCCCGTTTTGAATGGGGATTGTGAACAAAGCACATTCTCCACACAATTGAGTGGAAAAACAAAAAAGAGCATGGGAAAAAAATGTTTTGAGGGGTGGCACACAGAGCGCCTTTTTCCTGCATGGATTCAGTCAAGAATAATGGATGACATGAAAACATAAGTTTGTTTTTTTTTTTTTTTGTTTTTTTAATTGGAACTACTTTTAAAACAATTTATTTCTTGTTTCAGATAGATTTAATGTTTCTGTAAGATCAACAGCAGGTGGCCTCCGGTGTAACAACACTGTTTTCAGTGCTGCAGATGCCATTTGAATACAAGTGGAATAGAGAGAAGCAGTTTATGTACAAGCATGAAATTGCACATCTATCCCGTCTGATCAGCCGATTGTTCCTCCCCACCGGCAGCCCTCTCCATTGTGAGAGCAGAAGTCCTGAATTTATCTCTGGCTCTCCCCTCTACATTTTCTCAGAGCGGCTACAGCTGCCAGATCTTATGACACAAGGCAGAAAGGATCAGCGCTGGAGAGATGGAAAAAAAAAAAGCATCAGCAAACATTTTATCATTCTTCATTGGGCTTCCTCTGCATTATTACCTGTGGGCTGTTTACCAGGTCAGACACGACCGCATCAAATCACAACATGCAGGAAGAATATAATCAGGAGAAAGAGAGGAGACTCAGGAAAAAAATTGTTCCCCCACATTCCTTTGGTGGAACCATGCAAAAGGCCATCAGTTACACAATAATCCACAAAGATAAAGTTTCAATCTGAAGCGCAGGCAAATAGGCTATTTGATAGCAGCCATTGGGCCAATTAGGTATGGTTCAAGAATTTCACTGATATGTTTGTCACAATTGAAATACGATCAAGGTGTGCCACGCTATAATTTTTCCCCTCATTTTAAAGCCATTATTTGTTCAGGGAGTGGTTGTGAAGGTTTTCCCGAGGAGAAAAAAAAAAAAAAGGGAAGGTGTGGGGATTAACGTTCATAATAGCTCCTCTGTAGATCGAGACGGTTGGTCCAAGATCACACAGTAATCCACGGAGATATTCCAAGTCTAGACTCAAGTGGAGCAACTTTCAGGAAAACAAAACACATTTTGAAATTAGCTTTTTCTTTTCCCACACACCAGATGTCCGATTGTATTCTCCAGGAGGCCCCTCCTCTAGCTGGCTCTGGCCTTTCCTTCAGACACAATATCGCGGTTTAAGGTTTGTGTAGGTGAAGAATGACTTTTACAGGCCTTGGATGAGCAACAGCTGCTCAACACTATCCTGCTTACAGTCTAAACACACAGAACGCCCTCTTCACACAACAGCCGCTTTGTTAGGCGTCGAGTTGACAGTGCGGGGGTCTGCCCGGATCACATCTGTAACCCCCCGAGTGGCAGCAAATGGTCTCTGGCGCAGTGACGCCATTGCTCTGCCCTGCAGTGACCGTGTCGTGGTGAGTGTAATAAGAGGGCGTCTCATACGCCGTCTGTATCACTTTAAAAAAAGAAAAAGAAAATGTCCTGAACCCACATACATGACAGTGTGACCCCCACCTGGGGAGCCTCAAACAAAGAGGTCAGATTGTTAATGAGGAGGAGAGGAAGCCTGTTGACTGAGCACGAGCTCATCAAACACTGCCGGCATGCGTGTGTGTGTGTGTGTGTCTCGCTGCCTGCTTTCCTTCTTTTCACACTAACCACTAATCAAGGTGTAAGGCTGCCAGACAGGAGGAAGGGACAGTCACTCCCTGCTTGTTTCAACCCATTCTACGCACGGATTTACTCCACGCTACAGTTTCTTTCATGTACATTCCTGGATGAGATTCAATGGGAACATTTGGACAAAATGTGCTGCAGAAGATACGCCTGCAGCCAATTACCCGTGTCTATAGGTTTTGTTGTAAAAAAAAAAAAAAAAAGGAATGGGAGAGCTAAACTTATTTCATGGTTCTCTAAATATATAGGATGTGCTTCAATGAAAAGGATGAAGTCATGAGTATAAACTGCTGACACACTTTGAAGAAACTGTGAAACCTCAGGACCTTAACCTTTTCCTGACTCATCTCCTGTGTTATGGCTGCTCTGACACATCCACCGGCTTTCATCTTTTCTTTCAAGGCCTTCCAGCACGTTGTTTCTAATCATTATTAATAGTTTCCTTGTCTCATCATGCAAACTATCTTTTGTTTTTTTTCTATTTGCTGATCCTTCTATGTGCAGAATAAAGCAGTGTCATCAAGACTGAGGCCGAGCAGACAAAATGATTTCTGTGAGTTTTTGCCAGATATAAAAACACGTTTTTAATCACCAAGCTTTAGTGGTAAAACACTATTTGTTAACTGTTTAGTGCTCTACGAAAAGTAGCAGGACCGAAAAGAGGAGCAGGGCAGATTCCTGAAGTCAGCAGAATGAATTAAATCTGTACAAACTCAACTAATCACTTTCCCACGTCCTTTCATTAACCCACTTCAAAGTTCCCACAGGCGGCTGCACATCTGTCAAGGTGGGAGATTTTTCCATAAATTCCCATGCCCCGGATTACAGCGTATATCGAATCGTGTCATTTTCCAGTGGAGGTGAATAAGGAAGATCACAACAAAGCCAGGTAGCGAGTGTAAACCGCGGCCATTAGAGACGTGGAGGCAGGAAGAAGCGCGAGGTGACGAGTGTGAGGGTCAGTACGAAGGAGACAACACCGAAGAGAAACTTGAAATAGAGGCAGAAACAGACCGCAGATGGCATTAAGGCACGGCAGGGCTGGACCTCCCCTGATAGTGAGAGTGACCCTCCTTAGAGGTCGGTGACCCCGCGCTTTAAAAATAACCCCCTTTGGGAGTCAAGAAGGGCAGTGAGTGATTAACAACCTGATAAACTGACATCAAGGGCACAACTAACACAGTTGAGGAATGTTACATGGCCACACACACCGACACGTACATGTATACTTTACTACTGACACACCGATAGACAGATGTGTGTTTTCCAGTCTGGATCCTTATTATTTTCAATACGCGGACACCGTTCTTCAGCTCTGATTGCATAAAACTCACTGTTGTTATGCCGTTCTCACAAACGTCAACTAATTAGACTGAAGTCCTAAACCGATATCCTCAAGTCTTCGCCGTGCCTTCTCTTGGTGAATAATTGGGATCAAGAGTTTCACATCATTAATTCCCTCTTGAGTCTGTGGGTCGAAGGCTCGACACATTTATGGCCTTTTCTTTGATTCTGAAAGTGAGCACTTGTTGTTGCGATTTAACCGCGCGCATACACGTGTGCTTATGTTTATCCAAAAGTGCAATAAATGTGTGTGTGAAGAGTCTGCAGACAGCTCAGCCCTTCAGTGCTTCACACACCACTGAGTCTTGTCTAGGAGTTATCACACAAGCCCAATTAGCATGACAACTAATTACTGTTTCTTTGGTCCCCTCCCCCAGCCAAGCGGCTCATTAAATTAAATCAACACGCTGGTCTTTCCACTGAAAACAACGCTTTAAGGGAGTCTTAATGCTCAGCCCGCTGTTTGTGTTTTCTCCATATTACTTTTCACGGGGCGGTCAACCAAAACACTGGGGCGCTTTGAAACCTGAAGAAACGTTAACTTCAAATATCAACACTGGGCTTTTATACCACAGGGCTGGAAGGGGAGGGAAGAGCAGAAAGAGAGAAGATGACCACTGAGAGGGAGCCAGATAAGCAGAGAGTGATACGTATGGGCAGCAGGGAGAATGCAGAGAATGACAACAAACAGAAACAGGAAAAGAAAAAAAAAACAGATGAAGGTCAGCCTGAGGTACGAGAAGCAGATGACAACCAGCTGTGAGCATCAACATGCATACTGTCAAGATTTCTCCAAACAGCTCATACATGTCAGAAGAAACAAGGAGGTAATGGTTATTATCAAGTCTATAAGTCTGTATCTCACAGCACAGCAAAACATCTGGATGCCCACAATGTTTGCAACAACATGACCTGCTGACTAAAACTCAACGTTCTCATTGGTGCTCATCTTCCCTCTGCTCTCGTGCTGCAATTATGTGAATGTGCCTATATGCATACACTCCAGACTGAATCACGCCTCCCACAACTCCAAGCACTTAATCGTTGTAATTGCAAGTTTTTATCCATCCTTTCAGCGGTTTATTAGCAATCCTTTGAAGTGCTTTGTGTTGAAATTACACTAATGCAGAAACAAAGCATATTTCAGCTCAGCCCAGAATTCCTGGGTTCTCCATGCGGCGCATGCCTCTGCGACCATGTGGTCGGTGATTATGTTACACCACTGTGTGCATGTGAGTGTGTGAGCTTTGGGTTCGGGGGTGTTTCGATCAGGCAGGACTGAAAGGACAGATGTTGTTGTGGATGTAAGTAAGCTTATGATATAATGAGCAGCACTGTGTGAAAGGCTACGAGTCCTTAAACGGCGTGCACAGCCTGCGTGTTTGAACTCGGTGGATGTGTGCAGGCGGGAGTGTGAATCGGAGGAGGCAGTGAAGAAGGGAACAGATTACGTCTTTGTCGGCGTGGCGTCCACAGGTGTGACAGAAAATAACAAGAACGCGGTTTGTTTGCTTGTTTGCTGGAGCGGCCCCGCAGGTGCAGACAGAGCAGATGTGTTGGTCTCAGTGTGGACGGAGGTCATGAGGCCCGGCTGGCAGCTGGACGGGTGTCAGGGATGGCACTGCCAGGCTGACGGCTCATGTCCAGTATGTCATCTCACTCCGTGTGCTGGACGTCTGCACTGGATGTACAGTTTAAGAACAGTGTCGCATTAAAGACGAAGCAGAAGCTGCAACTTAAAACCACAAAATAAATAAATAAAATTGTTAATTTGGTTAAATTGAACTTTTGAAGGTCATATATATATACACATTTTGCTTCTGTTCCCAAAAAGTTGATAATATTTGAATCTTATAGGGCAGTGGGTGAAAAAACTACTTTTAAAGTCTATTTTTTAAACAAACAGGTTCTAATCCTGCGGTGGATATTTCAACACGGCAGCCTTACACTGTATATATTATGCATTATTTTCAGTTTAAAGATTTGAAATTCCATTTCTGTCTTTATTTAGCTTAGCCTTGTGGAGCGCCGGAGCCAATCCCAGCCAACCGTGGGTGAAATTGGGCTACAACCTCCATATATCGCCAGTCCATCACAGAGACAGACGACCCCCATTCACCTTAACAGGGAGACAGCTTTCAATTCAATTCATTTTAATTCAACTTATCACTTTTCTAGACTATTTTCAAAAGACTATTTCCCAAGTACCTGACACAGATCTGGACGTTGAGGCGAAGGTGGGACAGACTGCTTCCCTCTGCTGTTGAAATCTATACTTACAGGCCACACGGCTCACGCAGGACACGGGACCGTCTCAAAAATTCTCTTCCACAGCCTTTAATAGAAGCCAGGCGGCCATATGTTAGCCCCACAGCTAAGTACAGTAAAAATCTGCTGGGCCTGGACGTTATTAATGAGCTCGTGTGCTGCGAACACGCTGCGTAATTAAGCACTGCGGTTTCAACCAAAGCTCGGTTATATGGCGCGCGTTTCAGGTTTATGGAAGTCCAATAAATGCAGAGAAACATGAACATGCACGTGCTTTCAAGCCCAGATAGGGGAGCTCGCATTCATTCACTCCAAAGCTAACCAGACAGTAGCCAGTAGGGCTCCATAAAACATTATATGAGCCTGTTTCTGCTTTGTTTCTCCACATAAATACTCTCACCTGTATGGAGTTGAGTGAAACAACACAAAACAGAGAGAGGTCTAACAGATCATTAAAGTCTTGAAATAGGTGAAAAGTAAGACGGTTGTTTCTAAAATAAAACATTCAAGCTTCGAACAGTGACAAAGACAGAAAGGGTCTTTTGAATGTGGTATTCCTGGAAAATCATACACAAACACTGATACACACTGAGCAGTGAAAGTGAAGATGAATGACTGCAAAAGTGATATTTTGTTGAAAAAAAATACTTACTATGTTTCATGAGGGTATAAAGTTTCATGTCATGTTGTTCGCTTGCAGCAAAATACCGAAGATTCTGGCATTCGGTTATGTATTAGCTGTTATAATAACCTGTTGCTCGGCCAGCCCGGGGCTGTTGTGGAACAGCTTTCTATAATTACAGTCAGGATTCACACAGCCATCATATATCTCACGCAGAGACTTGTGACACGTGATTTGTCGCACACGCATTTGGCCGGTCGTTGCATTACAGTCAAATCGACAGCGCTGCCGACACGCAGAGAAGATTCTTCTGACGGCGGTGGAATCGCATCAAAACCTCAGCGCAGAGGGATTTTCAACACAAGCGTGTGACGTACGGCTCAGTGCTGGTTAAAGTCACGGTGTTAAAGGCATTGGGAAGTGCTGTGCCAATGATGAATCGTTTTCCAAAGCTATTATTCAGCTTCATGAGGTAAAAAGGAAAAAAAAAAAGTTCCACATTTTGCAAAAACATTCAACTGAAGACAACTGTTATCAGAATGAAATTTAATCATGAAGACCCACGGCTCCTGCACACTGAAATGAACTCCAATCCATTTTTAGATAACCTGCTGGAGAAGGGCAGTGATAACTTCATTCAGGTAACTCGAGTGTCGGCAGACACTTCAGAGTGAGTCAGACAGGTCATGAAATGAGTCTGAGGCAGATCTGCAGCAGCACTATTGTCCTGCCTCACTGTGCACTGCAGATCAGAAGGGATCTGATCCCACGCAAAGCTAAAAAAAAAAACAAAGGACCAAAACAGATTTGGATCAAATAAGGAACCAAAAAAATGAGAAAATCTTTTAAATCAGCAAATAAACTGATGAAAAATGGACAGTGAAACTTTCAGGGCTTACTCTGTGTGTGTGTGTGTGTGTGTGTGTGTGTGTAGTGCAGATTGTCTGTCGGGTTGGCTGTCTACTCGCAGCCCAACCACACAACACACAAACATAATGCAAGCTCAGCTCAACCACTGTAGGCCTCCACTTTCACAGGAATTTCCCCCCATTTTACCCCAGAGGATCCTGCTTACACCGACAAAATATGAAACCAGCGGCAGCGTAAAACCGCAAAAACACAAACTTGTATATTTTCCTAATTACAGGGGGGGAAGGTTCGCGCACAAGCCAACGGTCAGACCAGTGGACGGCGTTCTCAGGCAAATAAATTTTGATATGAAGGACGAGCAAAAAAGATTTACACGAGTGACTTATTCAACAAACAATACAGATAATTACAGATCTGCTGTGTTTTTCTGCATGCAATAAGCGGTAATGCGATTGCCATTCATACTGATGAATATATATTTTTTATCTTTAAGAAAAACGTTCCTTCATGATGGAAAGTGGGATGATTTCGACTCCAAACCGGACTGAGAGGTAACCATGGCGACGACACAATGCTTGGCACGCGGTGTGGTGGCGGCTGCTTCGGCCTGAAGAGACCTCATTACGGGCTGGTGGGGAGTCCTGCCTGAAAATCTCTGGTCCAGACGGTCACTCACAACTAATTACCACACCTTGCTGGCTCACTGGCTCGACTCCTCGCCGGCCTCCGTTATCCGTGATCCCCACAGATCTTATCTGTGCGGAGCCTGAGCCGACCTGCTATCATGCGCAACAACAACAACAAACAGCCTCACTCCCAAGCTGATAAATTAAACAAATGGAGCAGTTGGTGGCCATTAGCTTTGTGGGATTAATGATTGTCCTTCCAGTCTGGGTTAGAGGCCGGCCGGAGAAGAGCCGGATCCGCAGGCTCCCCTCGCTCTCTTGGAAGACCGGAGCCTTTCGGGAGCCAAGACATCTCAGTGGGACCACAAGCAGCACAAAGGTTAATTGACCCGCTGAGATTAAGTTCATGTTGAGTAAAACATGTTCTGGGCTGCAGAACAGAGGGAGCGTGTCGAGCGAAGGCACATTTCTGAACATTACAATTGGTCTTTATTTGATTCCATAATAGTTTATTTGGGAGCTTTCAGTGATCAGATGGGTTTCAAAAGTTATGAGATGCTCTTGCAAGTAATATTCTTACTGTCAATTAAGTTTACGTCTCCCCTGTGAATTAAAAAGACACGTTTAATACCTGACTTAGAGAAGGTGGATGGTTTGTTTGAATCAACAGAGATGCCATTAGTTTTTCTTTTTTTTTTTCCCCCTTATGAAATGCTTGAATAAGTGATCAACAAAGACCGTGTTTCCTGCAACAACATTAAAAGCCCCGCCAGTGTTTGAGAACAAACCCTGATCTTGCAGGGTGGAGGATACGGACGGTCGGAACGGTGAGGGCCCCGCAGGACGCCCAAACACACACAAACGCACACGTTCACAGGAGGCCCGTGTTGGCTGCGGAGTGTTGTGCCGCAGGGCTTGGTGCCGGGCCCATGCTGGCCAAAACAAAGATCCATATACTGCAGTGGAAAGCTGGCATCTCGCCGAGGCCACGGTGGTATTTACCTTCCTCCTCTCAGCTTCTTCAATCTCCCTGCTATCGAGAACATCAACACAGCGTAAATCCATCATCCACCGGCTCCGCTCTCCTTAGAAACACCCTAAATAAATAGGGTTTGTAAAGTATGATGCTCACCTCTAAACCAAAGCAACATCAATCACACAACGCTATCGTAAAATTTAGGTCAATGCTTTCGAAGGAGTGAGAAACCTTAAAATACTTCATAATATCTACAGAGACTCAGACAAACAAGACCATTAACTCAGATTGTCTCTCTTTTGATCCCAACTCTCTGTGTCTGCCTTGTTTTACTGTTACAAGTTTGTCACAGACAACAAATAGAAAAATGTGGGATTTAGTGATTTCCTTTCTTCTATTTTCCCGATGCAGACTTCTTTTTTTTTTCCCCTCTTCGCTGTGTTAAAGTCTGGAAATTATAGAGGGACAGCTGCAGATTGATCTGCTCCAGATGATCCCGCAGCAGAAAACCATCAAAGCCCTAACGGCGTGCAAAAGAAAGACTGGAGATCTGAAAATACTTTCACCTGCTTGAAGCCCCGTACATCAGGTCTGAGGAGGAGATAAAAACCAAATTCAGAGTTAATGAGGCGGATCTTTAAGTGATATGCGTGTGTGTGCGAGTGTGAATTAGTACTTGAATAGATAGCTAGTGCATTGTAATAGCTCCATGAGTACAAAAAGTTATTTTTTCGATTACTGACCAGTATTTTTGCAAAGTTTATAAAACCTTATGACTAAAAAGAAGATTTAAATCACTAGGTACCAACAGGATGTGATTTCTTTCAAATCTTCGATTCCCCACACAGCTACACAAAGCTCAAAAGCATTTGTTGCGTTTCACCATGATCCCAGACACAAATATTGATTCTGGGTTAAATGTACACCAGGAGCACATTTACTCACCATCCACTGGAGCTCAACAAGATTGCAGGGATAAAGGTATGGAGGCGCAGACTCAATAATCCACTTCACTTTGCACTGCCTTACACGGAAATGTCACTGAGGCTGGAGGAGAGTCTGCCCTGCTTACTTTCTGTCCAGACTTCAGCTCAGTCATAACCTCCAGCAGACGTCTGATTCAGTCTGTTTATGCACGAAAAACGACTGGCACGAGAAGGGCATGGGCATGTGGTGGAAACATGTTTTTCAGCTGCGGCCTGGTTTTGGGGCAGTGATGTAATGGCAGCAAGGAGAGGTGGGGGACTTCACAACACTGTAAAAGTGTTTTTTTTTATGATGAAAAAGGAGGGTAGAAGATCAGCAAAGCAATTACAAACATTGATTAAGTGGCAGAGACTGAAGACAGAAGGAAGTTCTAAAGTTGGTGCTGTTTGGGTCCAGAGGGCAGGACAGGGAATTTACTCGCCACAGCTGGAGCAACGGCGCCCCCTGGGGCAGGGCATAGATAACACATATGATGAAGAAACAACTGCCTTAGTTTTTCACAGCGGATTAAGAGGTGCCGGTTTGAACAGCAGGTTCATGCATATGATAGCACATGTGCTCGCAAATGAACAGACACGCTAATAATAATGAGCAGAACACACATTCCTGATCTGTATCCATGGATGTTTGGTGGAACTAAGATTATTCTTTTCAGTCATGGGTAAGCAGCACAGCTGTCCGAGGAAGAGGCAACCATTCATCTGTGGATTTACTGCTTCTTGAGTCCCGGATTGACCCTCTGCCAACCCGGACAGGTCGGCCGGCCATTCTGGGATGGGCGGATGAGCTGTGTTCCTGTGATAGATAAGCCACCACGGCACCGAAGCCGCTGTGTTGAAAAGACTAAATCTAGTGTCTTTGAAATATCAGCAAAAAAATACACTGCTGCCAACAACGTCTCTCAGCATGAACACAGATGCCGGTGGAAGCCACCGGAATAAGCCACAGAGCACATGTGCCAGATGCCCAAATCCCCAGACTGACAAGCATCACAAATGGCCTCACTTCCAGGAATCAATTCACTTGTGAAGAGCATTATTTTAATTACAGCATGCAGAACGTCTCATTGCGATCCTGGAATTAGGGGTACACTAAATATTAGTTACTGTGCATCAAAATGTCCAAGTTTAAATATGACCATGCAGCTCAGGGAGGGAAAAAAAAGAAAGAGGTTTAGAAATATGTGCTGTGTGGACTCATTACTGTCCTCACTTTACTGCCACTTCAAGAATATTTACACTACATGATGGACAAATACATAAAACCGTCACGTTGGAAATGTTCTGATTTATTTAGCAGTGTGAAGCCTGAACGACAACACAAACCGCTTTAATTACAGCTCGTGAAGCTCAGTATCAAAACATCCCCGTGCTCCGGTGAACACGTGGTGAGTGTGACTCTGCATGTCAGGGGGTCTCGGTCGCGTTGCGTGCTCGTGATTTGTGATGCCTGTGAAGTATCAGACAAAGGAGGCGGGGGAGAAGCTTTACTTATTAGTACAGATGCGGAGTGTGAGAAAATCCTGAAAGTGAACGCTGGCTACAGCTGATACGAGTCCCCGAGGACTTCCCCTCGGCTGAGGTCATCCTTCGCACTCCAGCGCTCGTATATCAACGCTGACTTCACCGCCGGTCCCGGCCAAGCCCGTTGCCACAGGCAACACTAACAGGAAAAAAGCATGCATGGTTTTGAGCAAGCTCAGGAGATTTTATCGGCATTTTCGCTAAAGACTCATGGGTTATACAGCAGCGTGCTTCAATGAAGAAATAAAGAAATAAACATGGCTAATGTTGTCATATTCGCCACATAAGTTACGCATATTCAACATATTTAGTTAATACAGATGAGCTCCATACACTGCCTGGAATGAAATATGCAGTTCTAAACACTCAAAAATGAAGCTGCACTTGTTGTAAAGCAGCAGATTAATCTATGAAGAGCTCATCATTTGATTTGATGTGCTTTTGTTTTGGTACATGCGTGTCTGTGTGTTCCTATATCCTTTCCTCTTCCCCCCCCTGCTGTGACAGTCGGTGCTCGAAATCCTGGGAAGTGAGGCAGCAGTGCCAGCAGTAATCAGAGCTCTTTGTATCCAGACACACAGTCAGGCGAAAATCAGGGAGGGTTCTCTTTTTCACCGATAATAGCTGTAATCCTCTCATCTCAACATGGTGTGCAACCTGTGACATGCTGGAAACTTGGATTTTACCTGGCCTCTGACTAGTTTCAAAATAGACTTTATTAGCTTTAAAAGCCTTCTTTTGTAGGAACCACAAAGCCACAGCGAATTATTCAGTGAATTCAATGAATCCAGAGTTCTTGATGTTGGGGACTTTGACGTGTTAAATAATGTGACATTCAGTATCAAGCACATGTACATCTATGCTAAACTCATACTGTACATTGCATTCAATTTATGCACTGGTACTTCGTCATGTGAATATCAGATCATGGTAAATTTATTCCAGACTACAGAATTACCACTAAAGGCAAAGAAAAATCTAACTGACACATCCTCTGCCTCAGACTGTGGAAGTCCATCTAACACGTCAAACACAATCAGACTGAGGAACGGATACATTTTGAAGAAGCCAAACATGTTTTGAGAGACCACTCATATGCACATATGGTACTAAAAACACTTTTAAAAAAGGTATTTATGACTACTTCACAAGCTTGCCTTGAGGAACACTTATAAGACTTTATAAAATTCTTGCATCATTTTGCATATACTTGCCAAAACTGACTTCAGTGTAAGGCTGAGATGAAGATGCAAACATGAGCAGTCAGGAGCAGATTACTTCCACACTTGCCTCTAAGCCAGCTAAAGCTGAATAGTCATGTTCGGTTTTTGCGTCTCGACACAAAACGCCTTGGCTCACAAGACAAACCCTAATGTCACTGTTTTTATATGTATTATAAAATATGCTTGTAACCCAGATTTAAATATGCCCCAGCAATGCTCACCAAGGGAATGAATGCCTGTGTAATTGTTACCAGCTGCTGTGATGAATTTTAGTAGGTCGGAAAGCTCTCGGAATTGTTCACAATGAGAGTGGTGACACTGCAGATGTTAAACATTACAGGAAATATCACAAAACTCTCTCTTTTCAACGTGGTGCGAGGCAGTGATACATGTGTAGCTTTCATATTTGCAAACATATTTCTTCTCGCAGTCTGTATTGGCATTAGCATTTATCTGATCCCTCTCTCTCAGGCTAAGATCTCAGTGGGAGCGACTGATTCGAGGTGATGGAAACGCATACAATGATTCATAAAAGAGGAAATAGAGAAAAAAAATATCGGTCGGGGATCAAAAATGAGAAAAAGATGAGCTGAAGGCAGAGCTCAAAACAACTTATGAAATTAAATATTACCACATAGGTCAAAGAAAGAGCGTTATTGTTGCCACACAGAGAGAATACTCCCTGTTTTTAGATTGAAGTTTCAATATAAATGAAGCATTCTGTGTGAATGCAGGTATTGTAAAATTCCAAGCTTTATGAGCAAGACTAACCTTTATCTACATTTGATTATGCATCAGATTCCCCATTGTCGAGGTTTCTTTGTCACCAGCAGTCGTCCCGGTCTTGTTCCGCCACTGAGAGAATCATTGTTGTGCACACTATTCGCACTTGTGCTGAGTGAATACTTCTGCTCCGACCAAAACAAACCACTGCTTTCTGACCCAGCTGCACGCGTTTCACTCTACGTGCTATGATGCGCTTGCTGGCACACACTCAGTACAGTACACTGCTTGTTGTGCCAAATGACAACACCTCACTCGCCGCCGCTCCATTTAGCAGCTAACTGATGTAATGCGAGACCCTCAAACTGGGCTGACGTCACGCCCATTAAGGCAGCAGCGTAGGAACACACAATGTCTGAATTACTTTCACAAGACTGATCTTTTACGCGGCTTTTTACTGGAGGAGTAAAGATGCTGAACGGCAGAGAGAGAGAGGCGACTCAGCACTGACCTCAGCCTCACTCGTGCCACCTGCACTGTAACATCACCACTTCTGGCCCGTTCGTCATGCAAAGACGCGGGCTTAGTTTCACAGCCAGACATAAACTGAAAAGTAAATGCACGCACACACACACACACATACACATACACACACACACACACACACACAGACGCAGACCAGCTGCCCTGACAGAGGGAGATGGCTGAAAAACACATGCGCATATGGCAGAAACTGCAAAGTCAAACAATTCTTGGGAGGCTGTGGAGGAAATGAAAGCTGGTGTTTTATCACTGTCCCGATCATTAGCACCCCCCCAGAGTCCGCGGCTCTTCAGTGCCGCATGAGAACCTCGGGAGCAGATGTGAAGGCAGCTTCAAATAGGCTGCATGGCCATGCAGCCATGGCTGTTATTTAATTTTAATGACACCGACACACACACACCTGTTGCTATGGCACCCGACCCGGCCCCCTTTTCTGGCTGGGAGCTGTTGGCATTTACAGTTTTATTTGGCAAAGAAATAGCTTCAACTTGAGGGATACTCATCGGACTGTGGCGATGGACTGATGAGCTTGAAGAGAGAAGACTGACAGGGAACAGGAGCTGCATTGACAGCTGAAAGCTGAGTGCGAAAGTTACCATCAGAAACTCGAGTCAAAGCAAAGTTAAAGCTCTTCATGAAGTGCCTGCACTCTCTTCTCTGAGCTTCGGACTCCAGCAGCTTATGCCTCACTGTCACATCAATGTGTATCCCACATTTTGCTCTATATGTGCACAAAGAGGAGTTCAGTGAGTTAATGTGTGAGAACAAAATCCGCAGTGTTTCCTTTGAAGGCATTCATAATGACAATATGAGAGTTGTTCTTCCTGCAAGCAGGGAAGTTTACCAGGGGAACTCTGGCCTCAATAAAACTCCCCTTCCTCCAATTTCTATCCTTTTCTCCTCTCCCTTTCCCCCATATACCTCCTTTCATCCGCTCCCTTGTTCCTTGTCAGCTGTGTGGAGATCCAGATGTGAGAGAAGGAGGGTGGGGGGGGGGGGGACAGGAAAAGCAGAGGGAGAGCGGGACGGAGAGGGATGTAGAAATCCACATCCCCCTGGTGACAGACTTCATTGTCCAGGACCTCTTGGACAAGGCCTTTAGACACATACACACAAACAATTACACACTGCAAACAATGGAGTTCCTCTGGACGACGCGGACCGATTGTGTGTGTGTGTGTGTGTGTGTGTGTGTGTGTGTGTGTGTGTGTGTGTGTGTGTGTGTGTGCGCTCCTGTGTGTGTGTGTGTGTGCAGCTGACGACAAACCAAATCAATGACCGACTCCGAGCAGGAGATTTGGTGTTGATATTTAGCCATCTTATTTACTGGGGGTCTTGGCCAGCCGTGAGCCTATTGTTCTTGTTCAGTGAGTAAAGAGGATAAAAATCAATAAGAACCTAAGAGAATGAAAACAAACAGCTGTATGTCAGCATCCCAAGTATTTTTTTTTTCCCCTCCCTTGGTTTTCCCACATTCACACAGAAACACATGAGGAATAAATTGGACTGCTGTACACATACACAGAGAACAGAGATGTAATTATGAAGAAGAGTTCCAAACATTATACACAACGGTGAACACATGTAAGTAACACACACACACACACACACACACCGCAGAAGCTCTTTGAATTAAGTTAATAGAGTGAATCAACAAAAAGTGGAGCAGTGAGAAACGAGAGACGAGGCTCGACATGCTTTCAGTACCGGAGGGTTCGCTCTCTCAGAACAAAAGGTCCTGTAAAAACTACACAAAGCGACAAACTCCGCGTTCTAGTTCAAAGATGCTTCACTCCACATGTCAAGCTCAGCGTCTGACAGACACGGAAACGTTGGGTGAAACCTGCAACTAATCAGAGAAATGAATGAGAGCGTCGCCTCGTAGTTAAAACGCCAGTACTCACCGCCAGGCAGTCAATCTTTCCCCTCTCAGTCTTTCTCTGCAGAGCCGACGCCGACTAACTCACTGAGCAGGGGAGCAACAAGTGGTGTACAGTGGAGAACAATGCATGTCTGCCGGAGCGCAGCCGAGCGTCGGCACGGCGGAGACACAGAGAGGTCCAGTCATCGGACCGCTGCTCACATGGGACGCGGAGAGGAGGGGAAAGCAGGGAGGGCCAGCCATAGGATCGTCAACAGTACTCACATCGGCCGGGGGGGAGGGATCTTATCCTTCACTCTACATGTTGCTTTCTCCTTCTTCAATCCAGAAATGCTTCAACAAAAGTCTCAGATTTCTTGCTTGTTTCAGAACTGCGTTGGTCCGCTCGTGCACTCCCTTTTCCTCTGCCGTGTCGTCTCTTTTGTTCTCGCTGTCTTGTTCCACGTTGTTCGGTTATGAATAGCCTGGCTCGCTCCTCTTAAAAGTGCCTTCCTGTGAACAATGCTGGGATCCACCCAGACACACCTAAAGGCTCAATGTGCTAAAAATAAAGACACACTCCTGTATACACACATTTAAAGTGATCCAGTAAACGGATGGAAAGGAGTCGTCTGTCACTAATCCGTCTGGAAAATGACACTCCTGGTCACCTCTCTGGTGTCACTTGTTTTTTCACTCAAAGGCCTCGATTCACAAGTGGCCCAGATACCAGGCAGGACTTGGGAAAAAGGAGGAAAAGCAGAGAGAGAGAGAGAGAGAGAGAGAGTTGGAGAAAGGAGTAACCTGATACAGCGAGAAGCAACAATTATTTGAATGAGTCACTCAGCAGTGAGGTTTGGGGTTTTTCTATGTTAATTTGGGAGAGAGCAACCAAAGCAGGATGGGAGGGAGAAAAAAAAAAAATCATCTCATTTTGGAACAGTGCACCTCCTGAGGACTCCCTGAGGTCATGGGAGAAGAGAAAGGAAAGATGGGGGGGTAGAGAGAAAGTGAGAGCAAGACGGAGAGGGGAGTTGAAGGGCAGGGGAGGACAGACGTGGGCCTGGATCAGAACCAGAGCAACTTCTCCTGCGTGTCTCGAGTCCACACAGCTTGCAGAGTCAGTTTTGCTGACAGAACCAAATATTGAATTAAATACGGAGTCATGCAGCCTTGTTGCCAAACGGCATGAATGCAATGAAATCAGTCTCGTGACATTCTGACCACCCCGAATATCTCATCAATACACTATTAACATCGCTGACCTGCATCCTGTTTGGACCTGCTGTCACAACATTTAGAGAGGAAAACGTGACACCGAGGTTCGAGTAAACACGCAGTGAAGGAATTACAAGAAGTGCTGAAAAAAGAATGTCAAGGATGTGCAGTGTGACCGAAATACATAAACAGGGCGAGTGTGGACGCAGGGAGATGAAGGACAAAGACGACGCGGTCAGCATTCTTTACTCAAGTGGTTTGAGAGAACATTTCCTGTGTATGCAGTGGGATATTTTATTCCGGGCCACTCCTTCAGACTGTTTGACAATCACTAATAAAACACCAGGGCAGCTTAGTTATAAGCAGAACAGCAGCACGTTTCAGCCTTTATCTAAGCTAACAAAACCCTCCGGCATGTATAAATATGTTTAAACAAGATGGAAACGCTTCCTTATTGAATCCAGACAAACTGAAATACTGAACCTGAATACTGAAAATACTAGACTGTTGCTTTAATTGCTGGGCTACACTGGACTGTTGTCATTGTATCTCTCACACACACGCACGCGCATGAACATGTAGAGAAAAGAAGAAGAAAAAAAAAACGCACACCTCATCAAAACCCCCAGAATCAATTAGCAGAATGTAAATAGGCCATTCAATTACTTTTAGCGCCATCCGTGTTCCTCCCGAGGCAAACAATCAACCAGCAGACACAAATTAACTCTGAACAAGAGTACTTATCTAAAGTCTGATCACCCACAAGCAATAGAAGGCAACACCAGGGAGCTGGGGAGGAAGAAGGAAGCGTGGATATATGAAAGGAGTCCGAGAAATGGCCGTAGAAAGTTTCATGTCTCGGTTTTCCCAGCATTGATAAGAGGTCAAACACAGGTGAAGTGTGCTGCAATATGGTGCAAGACTGAAGAAGAAACCAGAGCGGTGTATTATTACTATACATCCCTCCAGAGTGACCCAGTTTGAAATGTTATAGAAGTCAACGCTCCTCCAGCAGACGGCTTCAGAACTGCAGCGATGAATTAAAACATTCATACCCATACACACTCCGAGAGACAAGATTCCCTCCTCCGTCTGCTAGCCGAGACTGGGTAATGAGTCTGAGCACACAAAAGACCGAGACGCAGACAGAGAGAGAGAGACTGAAAGCTGGAGCTTCACAGTGGGTTTTTTTCAGCAGCGAAATACTTGAAACATTTCACAAAATCTCAGGCCAAATGCCTATGTACACGCACACCTGCAAGGATCTGCTTCTTTTTCTTTTCTTTTTTTTTTTTTAAAGCATCAAAGGATTTTTTGACAGCTCAGCCGTGCTTGACAAAATTCAAAAGCATTCATGAATTTTAAACAAGCAGCGGTTAAGGAATTTAGCAGCAGCATCACATTTAAAGCAATTTATATGCAAATGCGTGACAAGTGGCGGTGCACAGAAGTGAAGTAAAATTAGCACTCGCTCATTGACTTAACTGACCCGCTACACTAACATGGACTTTCATTAATGAGGTAAAAACCCTCCGCTTCCACAAACAACGCATGCCCACGGTAAAAACAGCTCACGCAACCCTTCACGCCACAGTTCCCTCATATGTATTATTTTTAAAACACACACACATAATAATATGTGAAGCCTTTGACCTCGACCACAACAGTAATACCATTCGGCCACTAGATGGCAGTCAAGTTCTGGTCTCACTCACACACACACACACACACACACACACACACACACACACACACACACACACACACACACACACACACAAACACACAGAGTAGTTGCAGGCATGCCAGAGTGGGGAGTGAACGTGATGAAAGACCACAGCAGAAAGCAGACAAGCAGACTCAGCCACAGAGCACGTAGTGCTGAGGGCGAGAGACAAACAGTCCACGGCTCTGCTCTCACACAGTATCACTACACACACACCGCGACGTAAAAGTTCACAGCCACAGACGCTGACATGCATACAGCTGTAAAAGCAGAGGGTTAGATATATCTATATATATATATATATATTTCTCCTCCACTGCAGGACAGGTTCTGTTGGCGCAGATGTGCTCCTCTCATTCAGCGTTACCAGCAAAGCCGGGCTGTGAAATGAAATGAACAACCATACTGTAGTCCATATTAGTATCGGAGCCGCAGGCGATGTGGGGGGCTGTTGTGTGTTGATGAAGAGAGACAGGCGAGCTGAAAGAAGCAGAACTCCATTAGATTTAGCCTGGAGGGTCAAGAAGTCACGGCGCCTGGACTCAGCATGTCGAGCCGCATGGAACTTTATTTTTTTTTTTTCATTTTACATAAAGTGGAGAGTGGCAGCAAGATTGGAGGGTCAAGTCGCTCATGGGCTTGAAACATGAAGTCAACTGGTGCAGCTTGATAACAATATTTAGTTGAATTTCAGTTGCTTTATATCAAATGTGATTCTTCAGATCACTGGGGAAGGCACACGCACACTCATGATTTATATAGAGCGCGTGTTCTTATACAAACTCACAGTGAGACAGATTGGGGCATGTTTTTTATGCTTGCATGCAGATTATGGGTATGATTCACTAAGACCACGCCTCATTTGAATCAGAAGGTGTCTTTAAAGTGGTACGGGGTTTGCTCAACAGCAGATCGACGCGTCTTGCGTCACTACTCAGCCACATGTTGAGGTTTCCCATCTGCAAGTTTCTTTGTGGGTTTGTGCCAATTTGTATAATTGGCATGGTACAACGCCAAACAAAGACCGCAGCATATCGCTCCGATCTTCATCTACTCTGCTATAAATCTTAACAATCGTCCTCCCCCTCCCCCTCGTTTCTCTTTGTCTCACGCCACCTTGCTGCTTCAATCACAGGTTTGGGAGCGCGCCGTTCGGTCCGGAGCAGCCAAAATCCGGGGAGAGAGCCGATGATTGCCTGTGATTACAGTCTGACCATCTCCTCTGGGCTCATCTGGCCGGGCCTGGCTGAGGTAACGCTATGTGCTCGAGTCATTAACTGGAGAGAGCCGGAGCGAGAAAAAGCTCGCCGGGGAAGCGCTGACACGTTTCCTTCACCTTGACATTGCCTGGAGGTTGCACCATTCATTTGGTAGTAAAGTACAGCTCTGGGAGGCGGGAGTCGTGTGGATGAAGGGTTTCTGATACATAAAAGGTCTCCCTGTGTGAGAAAGTCTTATTCCCCAAGCTCTTGCTGTTCAATGATCTTTGAACTGGCGGAATGTGTGTCCGTGAAATGTGCGTTATAGTGTGTGACAGAAACGGCGACAAAGACTGAGGAAAATCCCCCCGCCCCGGGGAAAATCTGCAGTTTGCAATCACGAGCCATAAACATCAAGTTCAAACGGAAGAACCGTGGACTCATATGCTTGTCAATTTGTGTGAATGACCATGTTTAGATTGCATTACGATCCAGTCCGGACATTGACAGGAGACACACACACACACAGGCCAGAGGCCGACTGTCATCGTCGTGGTGATCAAGTCATCGCAGACCTGGTCCCACCGCGTCCAGCAGCACGTCTGTCAGCTGATCACAGCAACGAGCACATCAAAGACTCAAATCAAAGTAGTATCGCTCATCAAATGTCTCTTTCAGTTGAAACCTCAGCATCACATCTCAACTCAGCCCCTCTTCTGAAGTAAAACACATTTTCCAGTGTCTACATCCCAGTAAACACAGGAGAGGTGATTCAGTACATCTGTCATTTACAAGTCCGACGAATGTTTTCACTCTGTCATTCAAAACACAGAGGAGCAATCGACAGGCGCCTGTGGCTCCGGTGTCTGCCGGCTTGATTCAGTGGCGGTCTCGGAGGTGCCTGGGATCCTCCCATCCCCTTCCTCCTCCGGCCCTGACGCACGCTTCACCTTGGCTCTCCGGGGACTGGAACCCAGCCAGCCGTGTGTAATTAAAAGCACATAAAGACAGATCAAGCCCTCCGCCGCTCCTCCGCTCAGGACTGCCTTGAGGCTGAATCAACTGCATGTCAAGCTCCGTCAAGCTCCAGCGAACTCATTTATTAAAATGTTCAATACCTTCATCCTTGATTTGGACGAGAAAGCTGAATATTTTACACAGGATTCACCAAACAAAAGGACTTATTTTAGAGACACAAAATGCAAAACACCGACTTTAAAATCAGAACCTTTCACAGAAGAGTAATGTAAGATTGACAACATTGACTTCCCTGTCTGGGCAGAGAAGGCACCGAGCAGCAGATTCACAAGAAGTGTGGTCAGTAGTCTTTCAATCTCTCCTCTTTTTTCCCTCTTTAAACCTGTTTCAATTCCACACTTTTTCATCACGTTGAACAATTGCTGTATCGGGCACCAAATCCAACCTGTCAAGAATCACATCATTGCTCAATTTCTCAACTCGTCTCACTATTTCTTCACGCTTTCTCTAACAGTGAGTCAGACGATGAGCCAAAGTGTGAGGCTATGGTCCCTAAAATGTGCTCCAAGAATGTCTTTTTTTAAGAAAGTGTCATTAATCACATCTTAATTATCTCACTTGAAATTCTAACAATAAAATTAACATTAGTACAATTTATTATTCGCCTGCGTCGCCAACCAAAAAAAGAAATGTTCTCTTTCTTTGCAGCATTTTGATGAGTACAAGAGGCATCTTTCCAAATTTGGCAAAGATGGGACGCGTGCGTCCTGGCACACTGCACGGCTCCCTTCGCCAGTCAGTGAATCTGTTCTAATCTTCGCTCGCCTCTGTCTCAAATTAGTTATTCAGTTTCTCTTCCCGAGGAAAGGCGGAGGCATGCTGCTTAATCTGCTGAGGAGCATTCATATCAGACCAATGAAAAGCGGGTTCAAAAATTCAATTCTCACCTCCTCCGACTAGCTGCTTTCTTGTCACAAATCTGATTATATACACCCACGGTGAGAGAGGCGCGCGAGCGTCAAGGCGATCAACACGTCTCGGCGGCTGCTGGAGGAAATCGGGGAGAAAAAGCACAGGCCCAAACTTCTGGGGAGTGAATACAACTGTGAAGGAGGGAGAGAGGTAAAACGCAGTTCATCCTAAAGTGAGTGCTGACTTTGGGCTGTAAGTTTCTTCAACAATGTTGGCAGCATTATACATGAACCGGCTCTACCCTTAAGGCTTTTCCAGTGATGGGAGTTCAGAGAGGGGGAGAAGACGCAGCATATTAAATAACCAGAAGTAGACCACAATTAATGATGTGTTGTATATTTTGCAGACGCCGTGATTATGCATTGGCAGAGTCTTGCTTGTGGAAGGTATGGTGGTTTAAGCTGCAGTGGGACATGAAGACGATGGCCGCTGGGCTCCATTTTAGGATGAGTGACACTTTGTTTTCTGTCGATGGACTGTGACACAATTCATGGTTAAAACTACCAGGAAATAAATCCGGAGGGCTCTTGGAAAAATGATCTGTCACTTTCTTTGTACGGTTTGAGGTTGTGAGATAAATTACAGTTATAAATAAGGTATTTATATCATCTATATAAATCTTTCCCTTCTTATTAAGTAATTGAGTGGAAATAACCATTTTTTTTCTAAACAACTTTTTCTCAACGAGAGCCTGAGGGAGATAAATAAGATTTCACAAATAGCCGTTTGCCACAAGAGCTGCTAATGGTTTTTCATTTTTCAAAACTAAATCGAAAGTCTTCAGCCATCGGATATGCAATCAATGCATATTTATGAGTGTAATGCAATGGTCATTTAAAATAATCAATATTTACCACCTTACTGATGGCCAAGGATGCTTGTTTATAGCAGCTTAGGCATGCCCTTGAGGCTTTATTGGAAGATTTGTGTCCCCATACATCACCGGGTGTGCACATGTCTGTGTATATGCACACACACACACACACACACACACACACACACACACACACAGTCGGTGATGGGCCTGCCAGGTCAGGGACCCCATTACCGTGACAGGTTCCAATCTTGTTCAATTCTAGCAAGTGTGGGAGGAACTCAGGCAAATCCCGGTGCCAGGGGTTCCCTTCACAAAACAGTAGCCACGTTCAAGATTCACAGCTAAAAAAGAAACTTAAGGAGGTTTCTAAGAAAAACAATCGCCTGTTGCGTTTCGCCAACTTCACAGCCATCTCTCACTAGTTTCTTTTTTTTTTTTTAATAAGGTAGCAGAAGTTGGTGGTAATGCTGCATTGTAATGATCTAATTACATTCACCCTTTGCCAAGGAAAGCCTCAGATCTCTGGATTCAGCTCGCCCCTGAGTGAAATATGGACACCTTTCCTGAGCTTTCCTCCTTCCCCACTCTATCTCCGTTCCCCTTGGCTGCCTTTAATTACAGATAGAGGGATAATAGAACAGCGGAGGGGAGACCTGCCAGGAGAGGAGGGGGGGGGGGAGAGAGAAAAAGAGCGACCAGCGGCAGCCAGTACAGTGCTGGGATCAGGGAATCACCCTTCTCCCGACGAGCCAGCGTGGTATAATACGGCCGTGGACCCCCCGCTCTTACGTCAGACTGTTGTGGAAAGATGATGGATCGCCGCGTCTTTGCTCAAGATGGAGCGAGGCTGGAGGCCCACAAGCTGCGCGTGAAGCCTAAGCTGGCGATCGGTTACTGTCAGAGTGAACAATGGGGATCTGTCAGCAGTGAAACCCCGCTTGACATTATTCAAAGAGAATGAGACATAACAGGTGAGCGGCTGAAATAATTATTAGGCAGAGTGGCCCTCCCGTTCATTGTAATCCCTTGCATTATTTCCGTGTGGTCCTCTCTCTCTCTCTTGGTTTCTCAAGGTTAATTGATGAGGAATAATGGACGGTGAGGCTGGGGGTTTGCGGTGTTTGTTGGCAGGATGTTTCCCAACCAGCCCGCGAGCGACCCAGCGTCCCAGAAATTCCATTTAATAAAGATTAGCTCGCTTTCTTGCAGACCTCATTCTCCTTCTTAATTAAAAGATGAAGATAAAAAAATTGGTGGGCTCCAAGTATCAGAAAATATCCCGAGGACTTCTTACACAAAACACAGCTCAGCGCCCACATGAAAGGCGGGGAATAATGCATATTTAATGCCGATGGGAAATCGCTTAGATCAGTTCCTTTACGGAGGGCGCTGGGAAAACTGAAAATACTGTTACTATAACTCTCTGCTCCTTGGGCTGTGTGCAGCCGCGGTGTGCAGCCGGATATAAACCGTGTGTGCATATGCGAGTGTGGGTTTGCGTGTGTGTGTGTGTGTGTGTGTGTGTGGGGGGGGGGGGGGGGGGGGGCTTCGCTAAGCATGATTGCAGAGAGCAACACAGCAGGGAAACTCGTTTATAGCGACACACTTGTCAGACTATAGCCCCTCCTTCTTGTAATGGATATCTGCTGCGTTATCAAAGATTGAAAACCATGGAGTGATTTCTGAGACGCTGTATTGCCGTCTTTATTTTTGGCCATTACTGAAATATTACGCTAGCCAATTTCACTGCAATCATAAAACTGGAGGGCATATTCCAATTTCTTTTTTCTTTGTTGAACCTAAGGAGAATTTAAAATATTTATGCTCTGGAGTTCTACTTTATTCACTTCCTACTAATTAATTTGAAGTGCTGAATTTTGTAGTGCGTATGATTTACGGCCGTACAAAGACACACACCAGTGGATTTACATGGTCCATCAGCACTGTTGATCATATATGAGGAACATCATCAGTTTAATCTGCTCTATTTCAATTACATAACCACCTACACCTCTGTTTATCTATATTTGTCAAAGCTGCACCGAGCTGGAGCGTATTCTATATTATCAACTCACACTCACAGTCTATGGAAACCCCCCCCCCCCCCAGCTTTCACCCCAAATCGTACCCTGCATGTTGCATCACCATATCTGTGCAAAATAAATGGGAAATATTCCGGTTGCTAGATAACTGGCAAAGTTCCCCCAACTATCGAGGGATTCAACACAGACATCAATATTTCAGCACTGAACTGAGATCATTGCGCTTTTACAGAAATGTGGAGACAAGCACCGTCTCGTACTTTCTCCGCCGCCACATTCTCCGCTCGGAAAAACTCAATACAGGATGCACCGGCTGATGAGCGAGTCTCTGCACAGCCACGGCTGGCCATTTGTGCACCTTGAATTTATTATTGACCGGCCAAACTCTCCAGGGAGCCCCGACAAGAGAAATATTAGTATATTCCACTGAAAGAGAAGCAGAGAACTGCACGTTTTCCTTTTTCTCGCTTGATCTTTCCTGTCTACCTCACTTTTTTTATGCCACGTCTCTTTCTGCTCGGTCTCCTCATTTCTATTCTCCTCTCTCTCTCCGTCCCTTAATCCCACCCTCCCTCTGACACCTTACAGACAAGTTGCCATGGCAATCCTCGCCAACATATGAAGGCTCGGTATGTGAGTGAGTAAGACGAAAGGAGCTTAAATATATATATATATATATATATATATATATATATATATATATATATATATATATATATATATATATATATATACATATATACATATATATATATATATATATATACCAGGCGTCTTGGATTTCATTTCGCATCCAAGGCGATGAGCGGATGACGATGTTAGCGCACCGATTCTGCACCACTAACTCAAGACAGGCCCAACAGTCACATAATCTCATAAAACAAGCCATTGTGTGTCTACAAATGAAACTTTCAGTGTAAATACCAAAACACTGAGCTGTGAGACTTTAGAGGACGTCAGAAGCATCTATGTTAACTCAAGGCAACTCTGCAGCAGGAAATCCTCGTCAACGCTGAAAGGAAAGCGGAGCTCACAGCGCTAATCAAAGGCTAGCACTTGTATCCAGATAGTAGATTTAATGTAACACAGCAGGGGGGGGGGGGCGCACGGGAAGCAGATGGACGCCTCTATAGATATTCAAGGTCAGAGTGCAGCCGCGGCAGAGCTCCTCCAGCAGGTGGCTCTCCTCTCTCCTGGGGGAGGCTAGCTATAAAACACGGAAGAACATCTGGCGTTTCAGTGTGCGTGTGTGTGTGTGTGTGTGTGTGTGTGTGTGTGTGTGTGAGGAAATGACACAAAAGACACCGATACGCACAGCTGTATTTTCTGGATCAGATTTTCACTCTCCCCGTGCGACGGGCGCGCCCCATGCGGTCCCCCGAGAGGGCCGCCAACCTCATTTTAGATGCATTGCGTGTCGTGTAGGGAAAAGAAAAAAAAAATAAAGACAATGAAAGTCGGCAAACTGCTGCACAAACAGCCTGCCCCTCATTTGATTAAGACTGAGAAAACAAATAGAGTTCGCCGTTCGGTGGCGGCAGCCGCCGGTTTGTTGAACTTTACAGCAAATGCAAATCATCCGGGCTGGAGGACTCTCTGAGCTGCTCCCCAAAGCTGAAGGGCTTTTGGGAGGACTCCAAAAAGGGCAGATGTGCTGGGGGATTTTTTTTTTTCCTTTTTTTCTTCTTTTGTACAGAAATAGTACATGTATAGAAACATGAGATAATTGAAGAATAAAAATACATCTGAAAATCTCAGCTGCTTGCGTTCTATTTTCGTCAGTCTTTTGTTCAGAAGACATCGCCCTCAGTCTAAAGTCACACGCCAGACTCATCCATGTTTCTGATAGCCACTCCAGAATAGACATCAACCGGCTTCACATACGATGTATTTGCATTCACTGGAGGCGTGGAGGATTACATTGAGACCCAATTCCCTCCTCAAATCCCACCAACTCCATGTTAATTATTCAAAAATAGAAACTCATTAACACAGTAAATATTATGACCTCATTTTTCTTTATTGAGAATGGGATTTGGAATGATTCAAAATGCAATGCATGTGTACACATGTGTGCGCTTTCATTCATGCATGCGAAGCAGAAAAGATCGACACGTTTAAAGGGAAAACAATGGATTTAACTGAGCTACACGAAAAAAAACACCCTCAGTGCAGTTTAGCTGTAATGTACAGTTTCAGTAATCTCTTTAAGACACACAGGTCACTATATATATTCAGTTTAACCAAGTCCGGTAATGTTTCATTTCAGGAGAGCCAAATCAAAGTGTTTGTTCAGATGTGCGGTGTGTGGGTGGCGTGCACCGAAGACTGACAGATAAATACAATGTTTACATAGGCATGTCTGCAAGTGTTAACGGTGTGTGTGTGTGTGTGTGTGTGTGTGTGTGTGTGTGTGTGTGCATGCGCTGGCAGCTGTGTGTGCGTGTGAGAAAGCGTGTGAAAGCGTGTGGGCTTTTGTGTGTGCAGTTATGAGCGTGTAGGCAGTAATGAGAGGCTTTGTGGAGCCGGTTCCACTGCAGAGCCATGCTGGGGTACACCGTATTGATCTGCTCCACTGCTGGGAGGACTGCAGCTAGATAATGATGACTTTTTCTTCCCCCCCCCACCCCCACCCCGCCTTGCTCACAATGTCTCCATCTTACTATTTTGTCTGCCTGCAAGTTCATATCATATTTAAAAAAAAAAAGAACAATCTGAATCATATTTATTAACCAATACTGTCGAATCCTCTTATGCTTTAAATCTATCAATCACTGCAGCCATGGGAGAAGCCTGAATCATGCTTTAATAGACATTCAGAAATAGAGATTTTCATAAATGCTTGTTTCTTTCAAAAGGTGTCTCCGTGGACGGAGTATTTTCTTTGACCCCATTTCATTTTCATCCAGTGTCGCCTTGTGTTTTCTCCTCTTTCGGCAGCAGCAGGGCTGTTGCAGCCTGGACAGAGTGCTGATGCACAGCATCGCTTCTCAAAAGGCTCCAGTCTTCAAAGCACCAGACGGCTTTTATGTCGGCATCAGCCAGACAAGAGAAAGTCCTTTCAAAGTCCTATAAGCAGCCGGCAATCTCCAAAAAGAGCAATTCCACTGTTAACACTTCCTCTCAGACTGATTCATGAACAAGAAAGCATTTTGCAGGAAACGTGCCGCCGAGCCGCCGAACTCGGACGGCTCTTTGTGAAGAACAAAGAGAAAGATTAAGGCCGAAAGCAATTACAGGTCCAGTCGGGTGAAGGTAACGAATCAATTCATGGATTTATTGATCAAGCACCGATCGATAAACTGATTCAAACTTCAGCAATAGTGGAACCGGAGGTGCTTTAAGTCCAGGGACATGAAGCCCTCTGTAATCCCAGATAAAAGGTGCCTTTTATCTTGTCCCGCTCATTTGAAGCTGCGTTATTCAATCAGACGCAGCTCCGCGAGTAACACAGACATCAGCGCGACGAGGACCCGGCGCTGGTCATTTGTCATCCACATCTCGGGCCTGTTGACGACACGCTCAAACATCCTCTTCCCATTTCGCCACATCGCCGCCCCCGACCGCCGTTCTAATGCGCCCATCATGTCTGCTTCATGGTTGGCTGGAGACATCATTAATTGCCGGCCGCAAACGGCGATTGGGCGAATAACGCGAATAATTGTTCGCTGGTAGCCAATAATTGAGCGTTTCACACGTCCGTCAAGTGATCATGGAATGAGGAGGTTGTGTACGGTATAAAACAGGATTCTACAAATGTGAGTGCAGCAGGCCTGACTCACTAGCTTTGGACCTCAAAGTTCTTTGCACTCCACACGTGCACTCAGAAAGCAAAAGTCTTGAAACTGAAGTTGTCTTTTTATCTTTTAATAACAAAAATTAACATACAAAAAAGAAACTTGTCTCTAGACTTTTCTGAAGGCTAACTAAAAAATGCAGTGTAGGTCAAAAGACTGTGTTGCTCCAAGGTCCAGTGGCTTCTGCTGAAATCTTCACAGTACTTCAATAATCTCAATTTAACAGCCAATCAGAAAACAAGCACAATAAACGTAATTAGTCACTGGTCAAAATACTCTCTGTACTGCAACACAGAACTATATTAACATATCAAAAAATACATTAATCACTTCACAAAACTACAATAACTACAAATTATATTAAAGCAGAAAAATGGCTACAACATATCCCGGCCCCTAATTGAGTAGGCGATAGCATATCAATTACTAACTTACTTTAAATTGGAGCCATTCTCATCAAAACATTTCTACTTAACTTCTCAGTTTTAAACTAGGTCTCTCTTTTTCTTTACAGGAATTTACAGATAAGTTAACAGTCTCTTCAACAAACAGTTACTAGTCCAGGTCTCTTCTTCAGTCTTCATTCTTCTTCCAAAAGCAAACACAGCTTTGTTATGGGTCTATGAATAACGCTGGTCTTCGTCTGGACTTCAGCACTCCTGACAACTCCTTTTGAGTCTGGCATTACTTTGATGATCCTGCCCAACATCCAGTTGTTTCTTGGCAGGGATGAATCAGCGACGAGAACGACATCTCCAACCCTGAAACTTCTCTTCAGGCTGAGCCACTTTTGACGCCCTTGTAAGAGTGGTAGGTATTCTTGAGTCCACCTACGCCAGAACAAATCTGCCAGATATTGGATCTGTCGCCAGCGACGGCGGGCGTAGACATCATCTTTGACAAACACACCAGGTGGAATGCTGGTCTGTGCTTTCAATAAGAGCAGATGGTTTGGAGTTAGTGGCTCCAAGTCACTTGGGTGGTCTGTGTTTACAGTTAAGGGTCTTCCATTGATGATGCTCTCAACTTCACAAAGGAGAGTCTGAAGCCCTTCATCATCCAACTGCTGTTGTCTCAGAACGGAGTTCAGCACTTTTCTCACTGTGCGGATTTGACGTTCCCAAATGCCGCCGTGATGGGAAGCAGCTGGGGGGTTGAAAATCCACTGTACTCCCTTCCTCATCATTGCTTCATTAATGCGAGACTGGTCCATCTCTGCTAAAGCCTCTCGTAGCTCTCGTTCAGCGCCGACAAAGTTCGTGCCATTATCAGACCGCATGACTGACACTTGACCTCTTCTGGCTTGAAAACGCCGTATGGCATTAATACATGAATCTGTGTCAAGGGAATGGGCAACCTCGAGATGCACTGCTCTGGTGGTTAAACATGTAAAGAGCACTCCGTAGCGCTTGACCTTGACACGTCCCCGTCTGACCTCGAATGGGCCAAAATAATCCACACCCGTGTTGGTAAAGGGTGGTTTGTCGGGGAGCAGACGGTCTTCTGGCAAATCTGCCATTTTCTGTTCTCCTGCTTTTGCATGCAGTCGCCGGCAGCAGATGCAGTCTGAGATCACCTTTCTCACAGCCGCATTAGCACTTGGTATCCAATAGCGTTGTCGTAGTCTGGCTAAGACATGATTTCGGCCTCCGTGTCCGGTTTCTTGGTGAATGTGGTGGAGAATGAGGCGGGATATTCTGTGTTGTTTATGCAGAATAGCAGGATGCTTGGATTCTTCAGGCATAGCTGATTTGCTCAAACGTCCTCCAACTCTCAACACGCCATCATGCAAGTATGGATCTAGTTGGAAGGTTGAACTGTTTCTTTTCACTTGAGTTGAACCTTGCTTCAAAGTTTTAATCTCTTCAGCATAAGTCTGGCTCTGGCTGTATTTGATGAGCTCTGTCTCAGCTTTGGAAAGATCCTCACTTGTAAGATGTTTCCTTTCCAGGTTCCTCTTGCACATCACAATCTGCTGTTCAACCACAGAGCTGCGTTTTTCAGGATCCTTTTCAGTCTGCAGCACGAGCTGTTCAAACTCTTTCCTTTTGTCACTGAGGTGCTGCAGCATCTCCTTTAAGCGCAAGATCCAGGCAGTGGCTTTTTTAAGCTTGTGCCAGCTGGAGTAATACTCAACAAGCTGGTTCAATGGATCTGCAGACTTGTCTGGATTTGTGCACACCAAAGCAGCAGATGTCTTCACTTCAACATCATCTTCCATCAGGTAAGTACACCGTTCAGGTTGGTCTGGCCACTCATTTTCATTCAGCAGAAAACCAGGCCCTTGAAACCAGGTCTGGCTTTCCATAAAGCTGTCCATCTTCAAACCTCTTGAGGCCTGATCCGCTGGGTTTTGTGAGGTCTGAACATATTTCCACTGGGAAGGTGTTGTTGCCTCTCGAATGAAAGAAACTCGGTTTGCCACGAACGTTTTGAAGCGAAGGGCATCATTTTCGATGTACCTCAGTACGGTCGTGCTGTCCGTCCAAAAAATGGAATCCATCAGCGGAACTTCAAGTTCTTCTTTCAGCATCCGATCGATCTTGACAGCCACCATTGCTGCTGTCAACTCCATCCGGGGAATCGTGACCTGTTTGAGTGGAGCGACTCTGGCTTTTCCCATCAAGAAGGATACATGTTTCTCGCCCCGTTCGTTTGTCAACACGAGATACGACACGATGCCATATCCATCTTGGCTGGCGTCTGAGAAATGATGGATCTGAGCAGTCTTCAGGGGACCAAACATGGCTGGTTTCAAACATCTGCTGACTTTAAGCTCGGACAGCTTGTCAAGGTGCTTTAGCCACTGCAGCCATGCTTTGCGTGGTTTGTCTTGAATTTCTTCATCCCAGCTTCTTTTCTCTTTGCAGAGGTTTCTCAAGATGAGCTTAACAGGTAGGAGGAGTGGTGCGAGAAAGCCCATCGGGTCATATACTGAACTGACAACGGATAAGATTCCTCGTCTTGTGCAGGGCTTATCTGTCAGCTGTACCTTGAATTTGAACTCATCTGAACTCGTGCACCACTGCACACCAAGTGCCCGTTCTGCTGGAAGTTCATCATTCTCCAAGTCTAGATCCTTGACTTCAGTTGCTCGTTCTTGTTCAGGAATGGAACGTAGCAGAGCTCTACTGTTGCTGGTCCATTTGGTCAAGTGGAAACCACCTTCCGCACACAGCATCATCAGCTCTTTTGCAAGAGAAACAGCTTGGCTTTCTGTGGCAACTGACTTCAAACAATCGTCAACATAGAAATTTCTGAGAACTGTTTGTGTGGCCTCTGGAGTGGTCTTTGCTGCTGCATCTTCCGCTGTTCTTCTCAGTGCATATGAAGCGCAACTTGGGGATGATGTAGCGCCGAACAAGTGCACACACATTCTGTACTCAGTTGGTTCTGTGTTGAAATCACCTTCTGGCCACCACAGAAAGCGTAGCAGATCAGCATCTGTGTCCGGAACTCGCACCTGGTAGAACATGGATTCTATGTCGGCCATCATGGCAATGGGCTCCTGCCTGAATCTTAGCAATACTCCGATGAGGGTGTTAGTAAGGTCAGGCCCTTGCAGCAACTGGTCGTTCAGCGACACTCCTTGATAAGTTGCTGCACAGTCGAAGACAACTCGCAGTTTCAGCTTTTTAGGATGGTACACCCCATGGTGAGGGATGAACCACACTCGACCATCACAACGACCCAACTGCTTGTCTGGAACTCTTGCTGCGTATCCTTTTTCCAGTATGTTGCTCATAAATGCTTTGTACTCCTGATAGAAGTTTGCATTTTTACTAAACTTCCTCTTCAAGGAGTTCAGTCTTTGTTCAGCAATACCACGGTTGTGGGGCATCTTCACCTTGTCATCTTTTAAAGGAAGCTTGATGCAAAAGTGACCATCAATGAGCTGCGCTGATGTAGTCACAGTGTGCATGAACTGTTTGTCATGTTGAGAGTTTTCTGGCCGGTCATCACACCGTCTTTCCGGGAAATCTGCATTGTAATGTCTCATCAACATGTCTTCAATGTTCATCACAGAAATGCGGTTGACAAGGAAACTTTGATTTTCGCTCACATCAGTGTCTCTCACTCTGGTAATCGGACCATTGACAACCCAGCCGAGCGCTGTCTTCACAGCATATGGTCCGTCACTCTGGCTACTGATAATCTCCCATGGCTCCATTGCTTTGTACGCGTTGGCACCAATAAGAAGGCCAATGTCTGCTTCTAACTTTGGGAGACAAACGGGACTCAGGTAGGACCACTTCTCCAAATCTTTCTTCTGTGGAATGTTGGCTTTCTTTGCAGGTATGTCTGGTTGAGTGTACACGTTTGGCAAATGAATGTATTGTTGCTCTTCTAAGCCACACACCTCCAGATCTGTAAGTACACAGCTACTTACTTTCTGTTCTTGTGCCATGGTACGAAGAATGAACTCTGTTTTTCTGCCTCTGATGTTCAGCTTGTTTGCTAAATCTTCGGTGCAGAAAGTCGCAGTACTTCCTTGATCCAGGAATGCATAGGTCTTAACCGTCTTTGAGCTCTTCTTGTGTTTTATCATTACAGGCACAATGGGAAGTATGCATTCACTGTTCCCGGCCCCAGTGTGTTCACCTGTTTTACATCCTGCAGACACCAGAGCACTTGTGACTTCACCTGTGTCTTGAGCGCTTTCATCTGTACTGTGTTGTTCTGATGCAGCTTCTTCTTTCACTACATGCAAGATAGCTGGATGCTTGAGAGAACAGTCTGGGCATGAAGCTTTTTTCTTGCAATCTTTGGACAGGTGACCTGCTGTCAAGCACCCGAAACAGAGACCATTGCTTTTCAGAAACTGAATTCTTTCTTTCAAGGGCTTGTCTCTGATCTTGGTACATGCGCTCAGAGCATGATTCTTCTGGCAGTAAAGACAGGGGCTCTGGAAAACGCTTGCAGACTTAACTGTAATGGTTTTCTTTATGGACTGACCTTTACTGGCATCTTTCTCTGTTGAAACATTCACAGCAAAACTGCTCCTTTTAGGCTCCACTTTGACAGTACTGTTTTTCTTCTTCAAAACTTTAGGACCACCTGAAGTGGGATCCAGGATATCTCCAAACAGTGGATCATTTGCAACTCTTGCTTGGTGATAAATAAAGTCCACTAAGTCTGAAAATCTGGCTCTTTTTCTGGTTCTCTCCTGGATGTCAAAAGCATAACTTCTCCATCTTTCTTTCAGCTTGTAAGGGAGTTTGGATAGAATGCATTTCATGTTGGTCGGGTTGTTCATTTCGTCCATGTAGTCTACGTCGTTCACTGTGTTGCAACACCCAATCAGAAACAACGCAAAGGCATTCAGTCCCTTTCTGTCTTCAGATTTTATCTCAGGCCACTCCATTGCCTTCTTGATGTAAGCTGTAGCGATGGTCAGCTCGTCTCCATAGTGACGATCAAGCAATGCTCTTGCTTCTCTGTAAGCTCTGGATGGGCTCATGTGCTCACAGCTGCGAATGAGATCCAGCGGCTCTCCACTCGTGAACTGTTCGAGGTAATACAGTCGATCTTGATGGTTGTCAGTATTACTGTCAATGGCATGCTCGAAAGCTCTTATGAACGACCTGTATGTGAGTGGATCTCCTTTGAATATTGGTATGTCTCTGTGAGGCAGTTGAGACAAACTCTGTTGCTTGATGAGCATCTCAGTAACTTCATTTTGACGCTGTAGCACTCTACACAGACCATCAGGTGAAGAATCAGTGCGGTTGCGATGATCTGCACGTGGAGTACTGCTGGCAGCAGCATCAAGTCTTGCTGAAGATTTTCTCTTGACTGAAGCCTCAGTCTGAGCATGTGACTTTGGATTTTGAGAATGCGAAGACCTGCCAACTCTAGAGTGTGCATTATCATGTGCAGTGACAGCATTTCTTTGTCCACCAAATGAAGATTCTGCTTTGGGTTCTGGAAAGGTCTCAAGCAAGTCATCCAAAGTTTCATGTGCATCCTCATATTCTTCATACACCTTTAATTTGGCATTTGAAGCTGCAAGCTCTGTTTCCATTTCCAGCTGCTCTTTCTTTAGTTTCAAGCGTAGTTCCTCCTGTTCTATTTCTTGTTTCTTTTTCATTGCTGCAGCTCTTGCTAACAATGCTTCACGTTCTGCTTTAATTTTCAGCTTTGCAGAACTGGTGTTGGAAGAGCGACTTGAAACTGAACTGGCCTTAGATGCACTGTCACAATCTTGCACATCCTCTTCCTGAGGATCTTTAATGACATCTGCAATCCACACATTTATTTCTTGTAAGAATTGTTTGAATTCAGAATACCTGCCCTTAAAAGCTTCTTGATCTGCTTGCTTTTCATCTTCATGTAGCAACTCACACAGTTCTTCATTCAAACGCTCATACTCTTCTAAGCATCTCTCAAACACCAACAATGTTTCATCTTTGATTGAGTGAACGTTGTCTTCATCTTGTTTTAATTCCTCCAAGCCATTTCTCTGTTTAGTTAACTGCACCAGTTTTCCTTTTCTCTCTCCTTTAAGCCTCTTAACTTTCTCCTCTTTAGCCTTTTCTGTGGGCTTTGGCGCCCTCTTCTGGTCAACATGCGTAACTGCACCGCTGTCCGACATCTCTTTTTATTCATTAATCTCTACACATAAACCGTCATAATTCCTCGAATTATCCACAGCTTCTTACTCTTCTTAAGCATTCACAGGCACTCGTGAAAAGAGTTCCTAGATGTGTAGGATTTTTGAATCAAAACTTGACTTCTTTCAAGCAGTAGCATGCATTAGCATCGCGGCTAACGTTAGCATCGCGGGTACGTTAGCATAACCAAAAGCGGCTATCAAGAGCTATAAATGAATAGCAGAGCTCTTCTACGGACAATTTCCACTCCGCAGAGCAGTCACTGTTACTCACGGCACCAGGGTCTTCCTTTTGAGAACACTTATCTCCATCAAACTTCAGCCAGGCTTGCTCTCCTTGCAGCTAGCTTGTCCACAATCTGAATAGTAGCTCCGAGTTGGCTTGTTAACTCCATGGAAACATCCGTGCAGTCCCCACGAGTCTTTCTGCAGGTCTTTCTTTGATGAATTGGAGGAAAAATCCACTTATCTGCACAGTTCTTCTCCAATGAGCAGTCTTTTGACTAAGATGTGAGTGCAGCAGGCCTGACTCACTAGCTTTGGACCTCAAAGTTCTTTGCACTCCACACGTGCACTCAGAAAGCAAAAGTCTTGAAACTGAAGTTGTCTTTTTATCTTTTAATAACAAAAATTAACATACAAAAAAGAAACTTGTCTCTAGACTTTTCTGAAGGCTAACTAAAAAATGCAGTGTAGGTCAAAAGACTGTGTTGCTCCAAGGTCCAGTGGCTTCTGCTGAAATCTTCACAGTACTTCAATAATCTCAATTTAACAGCCAATCAGAAAACAAGCACAATAAACGTAATTAGTCACTGGTCAAAATACTCTCTGTACTGCAACACAGAACTATATTAACATATCAAAAAATACATTAATCACTTCACAAAACTACAATAACTACAAATTATATTAAAGCAGAAAAATGGCTACAACAACAAATGAGTGGTGAAGATCTTCATATATTTAAATAGCAAGAAAGAGAATATAAGCGAAAGTCAACAAAGGGAATAGAAAAAAAGCATGGTGATTAATAACTGAAGAGAAGTCAAGAGGAACCCCATAAACCCGCTCCTTCCATCCAGAAATAACATCTCTTCCCTTCATTTCATCCCTCATCGCGTGGTCCGCAGTTAAATATCACCGGCGCAATTAAAAACGCCGGCCGCGGTCGCCGAGGCTCGGCTCGCTATGTTAGCCTTAACTATGCGGCGATGTGAAAACTCGGTAAAGAGAAACTCCTCTTTCCAAAAACGGCCTCCGTCCAAACTGTAAAACCGGTGTGAATGATGATGACGGATCCAGATGTGCAGCAGTAAAAGCAGCACACATGATCTCTTCGGCCCAAAACACTAAACCATACCTCCATGTGTTGTCCATGCTGACAAATGCAATGATCACATAAAAGAAAAATGATATTTTACTTGTGTAATGTGAAGTGGTTCAGCCCGATTTTGAGTATAGTTTGAATATTTTCAGTTTTCTCTTTGTTTTTGAGATACACTAAAGTAGTGCAAAAGAATGCAGTTCTTAGGAAACTGAAGAGCTGCTTACTTCTTCTTCTGGGTGTGGAGTCAACGCAACAACACACACACACACAGTTTTAAGGTCATCAATCAATCTCAAACATGTTTTTGGACTGCAGGAGGAAACCAGAGTAATCTTCGAAAACCTATGCTTAGCTTAAAATATATGGGCACAGAAAAAGACATTTTTGTGTCGTGTACCTCAAAGCGAAGCCAAATCTCCTGTATTTCACCCATCAATTAGATGAGTAAAGAGTTTGTGGTCGCCAAGAATGAGTCCGAGCAGTTACAGCCCGCTGTTCGCCGATTCTGCTGACTTCTGGCAATCCTCCCGTTCAGTGTATTTCCACAAATGTTCATCAGTCGATTTAAGCACAGCTCACAAACTCTACCGGTTCTGATGTTATACAGTGTTCGGTAAAGCTAAAAAAAAAAAAGAAAAGAAAAAACCTGAGCCAGTTTACCCAGGGCCATTCTTCTCATTACCATCCTCACAATTAAAAGCCTATTCTGTGACTTAACCATGCAGGGAGTAAAGTATCTGAGAGCACTTGGGCATAAAATGGCAAATTAAAGTGAACATTCATATGCTAATATATAAATAATCTACCTGAACTTGTGTGCATTGGAATGAGCGCCAGGCATCCTACAGGCATGTTTAAGCAACGCGTGTCCAAGTGTGTGTGCGTGTGTGTCTGTGTGTGTGTGCTGGTATGTCCTTGAGGAGTGGAGCGGCAGCGTTATTACAGGAAGTAATCTCATGAGAAAATGGAATATTCATGAGCACCGCGTTGCCCTTAAAACAAAGCTCAACGCTTCTCTAAAACTCTCAAACGGCCATCCATGTGAATCCAGGAGTGGATTGGCCTTTCATAAAAGAATCATTCCATGTGCATAAACATTAGGCTCGACATGAACGTCAGTTCTATTTTAAAATCAGACGAAGCATTAGAAAAAGGAGATGCATCTTAGATTGAAGAGATCCAAAAATACGAAAGCTGAATAACTCTCTCAATGTGTGTAAATAAAATAATAAAGCTGAAATTGGCCCAGAGATTGTTTCAACTAAAAAAAACAAAAAAAAACAAACAAACAAAAAAAACAATCTAAAGCTGTTATTCTCAGCGAGAACAGGAAGCAGATATATTTACTTATTTGTTTTTACGCCCCAAGAGTTTCAGCTTTGTAGCTTCATGAAGAAGAGCAGGAAAAAAGAAAAACGGCAATTCAACCAAGATGAATGGTATATTCTCAAGACGATCCAAAACTTCTCTCCTCGCAGTCTTCCATTCTCTCTCTCTCTCACCCCCTCCCTCATACACAAACACAAAACCAAAGGACCTCTGCAATTACCCCTGAAATAACCTCCTTGATTGATATCTCAATTACGCGCCGCCATTCTTGTGCGTTATCTTGTCTGGCGCACGCTCCTCCTGTCCCCGTTTTCAGCCGCTCCGTGGATGCTCGGAGGAAGAATGGGGTGACCTTGTTGTTTTTCGTCTTCACTCGGAGCGTCGCTCCATGCGCCTTTGTCTGCCCAATTATGCATCCGCCGTGTTTCCTTGGATTCATCTGTGTGAATGTGTGCAGTACTGGGAAGAATTTAGCTTCATGATTCAGTGAAAGTCAGCAGAAACATCCTCGTCTTTGTCCCAGTGCAGACCAAAGTGAGACGGAATCGGGTTCAGTGAATCAGGTTAGTCGCACCGTGGCGGAATCGGCAGACAAGGACGGGATCAGTCGACGTGTACGGCGATAAAGGAAGACTGTGATGCCCGCGTCTGTACGAGAGCGACAAAAAGCCTCGGAAAGGAATAATCAGCAAGATTTGGGGGAATTATTCTTACCTGAATGGAGAGAAGAGGAGAAGCCATTCCAGTCATGATCCACAGAGAAATGCATGAAAAAGAGAGAAGAAAAAAACAAAACAAACATTGTTTTAGCTCTAAAACCCCAAATCGCTGTCAGCAGACGACCATATCATTAAGACAATTAGGCAATCGTTACTAAAGCATTAACAATTAACGCTGTGTTTTGAATTAGTTATGGTGTTGGGCGCGAAGCATAAGCAGGTAATGATGCTTGGGACTCCTAATTGATTTAAGTTAACTGCAGCAATTACTCTGGAGTCAGGTGTGTCAATAGTCCAAACCAACAGCAGGGGTTCAGCAGCAGTTCACCGCGTGACGCAACTTATTACTGCACCCATCTGGTTCCAGGCCCAGTCTGAGGTCTGGGACAGCTGACAAGCAAAATATACCCTACATCTTATAAATGGTTGGAACGGGATTCGGACGAAGTGTGGAAGGAGGCGAGACGCAGCGCTAGCCAGTATCAAACATCTAATGAGGTATCGCTGTTTTTAGCTTTACAGACATACCGATGCCACCTAATCCCCTCAGACAGCCAAATGACACGCTGCAAACGGCCGCGATCCCTCCGCCAGAGTGAGCGAAAACACACCAGATTCTCATGCGCTCCGCAACGATAAATCGCCCGAGGGGCTTCCTCAGTTACAGCTAACAATTTCATGCTGTCAGTGTGGCTGGGCTTACATTCAAGGAAAACCTTTCATTTAATTGCTATGTTGTTTATTTTTTTTTTGTTAAATGCCACTCTTCAGAGGAGCTGTCCTCAGCAAGACTGATCACCAGGAGAAATACGACCGTCTGTTTGCCGTAACGCACGACTTATTGCTCTGAAATGTTCCCTGTAGTCGTCCGGCTGGAAGTCCGAGCTGGAGTTTTCAAATTATCTTTACAACAGAAACAATTCCTCACAATAATCTGAACCCATTGCTTCTTCTGTCTGGAGAATGCTTAACATTAAAAACAAACAAATGAACAAAAAATTCCTAATGTTTGATGCTGATTTGACCTTATTGGAGCCAGTTTCTGAGAAATACAGCACTTGGTTTTACACTGCTGGTGATGAAAGTAATAAGCTGAGCTAGATATTGATTGCAGACACTCTGTACGGTCACTGTGTTACCAGATTCATCAGTTGATGTAATCAGCCAGCCCAGTTCAAGAAACAGCTTTCCAAACGCACTTTTGAGACCCTCACGTAGATCTAACTCTGATTTAGACTTTCAAGCCTTTTGCAAAAGGAATATGAGAACAGCTTTTGCCTTTTAATGTTGATCTTAAGGTGAAAGCACTATAAAATATACAATCAATTGAAATACAGTCATCAGTAGCAGAAGACACTTCTGTGCACAAAATCCAAATATACAGTGACAGACTGAACCTTTCCAGTAGGTTGGTTAATCGTCCAAGTTGCATTTCAGGGATGACAACAGTGCATCTCTAATGAAATAACTGCTCAGTCACGAAAGATCTGCTGTGTGTTTCTGCTCACAGGAAAAGAAAAGAAAACAAACACGTCGTTGCTCTTATTCTGTCACCCTACTTACACTCGCATAAATTTGTGACAGCGCCGGAGCCGAAGAGGCCCGCACTGGCCGACAATAAATTCTGCACCATTAACATAAAGATCAAGTCACGGGGGTCAACTGTTCTCCGCCAGGACTCTCAAACCTGTCAGATCGCGGCCGTGCCTCATCGCCGGGGCCCCTCCCCTCTTCAGAATCGGCGAGACACACTTAGACGTACACACACAGACGTGACAGTCCGTCATTATAATAATATTCCTATTTAAATGCATGGGCTGCTTTTTTGCTAAAGGCACTTGTGTGAAGAGGGGCTTCAGCGTGGACAGATGCACAGATAAAAAAAATTTTTTTTACACAGATTCCTGGTAGGTCACAGTGGAGGTGGTCGTGGCTTTTCAGAGGTAATCCAACGCATACTGAGTGCATGAACTCATTTCCTAAGTATAGTAACAGCTGCCTGACACACGATAAAAGCTTTTTTTTTCCCTTCTCTCTTCTTCACAGGCAGTTAAAGGTATTTAAATACATGGATACATGTGGACAGACAAGTGAAAAGTAAAAAAAATAAAATACTTCTTAATTATGAATAATTGGATTTAGTTCACATTTAGTCATTCGAGTGGTTTTCTGGCAACCAAATCGAAAGCGCCTGTTTCTGCAGGATTCCACAGCCTCTGGTGTCGTCCTCCTATTCACTTGGACAGCATATGTCAACAGAAAGCCAGAAGCTCAGGGGAGGGATAAAAACAGCTGAAATTCCCAAACACCGCGTGGCGGCTGCGCAGAGGGCAGAGGTCACCGACATCCATCAGCCGCAGTGTTTATCCACACAGTGTTCAAAATAATGGAGCCATAAACCAACCTATAAACTAATGTTTGTCCCTGCGACGGGAGAAATTGTTATTGGCGCGCTCAACAATGGCAGGTGCCCCTTTCTCTCCGGGGTTTCTGCTAAGTTTCGCTGTTTTCTCTCCACAGGACATCGGATTTCTGTCCTATTTTCTCTGACTGACGGGAAGCAGGAAGGTGAAGCATCGCCGAGGGTTAATTCAACAGGAAACTCAGTCACGCCCAACTGGCGTGTGACTGTTCAGTCACTGGATTATCATGTCAGTGACGGAGAAACCTAAAAGAAGCCTGACACAGTCACAGTTGTTTCTATTTGCCCAAATCTGCTAAAAAAAAAAAAAAAAAAAGACACAAATAACTTGCAAGCATTTGAGACAGAGGAGGCTTGAAGGGCTAAATTAAAACAAACATTCACGCTGTGAATCTGTATTTCTTCAGATTAATGCCAAAACAGGCCCTGCTGTCAAAATACGCCGGCGCGCTGCGGCGTGTGCCGCAGCGTGTCCGATTCCCTGACGGGGTGGAGCGCTCTGCCAGGAGGACGCCGCCGGGCATCTCTGACCTTTGCCCTCTCTGTATGACAGTCGACGGCGAAACATATGGCGGAGCCTGCAGAAGCAGTGTCCGCGAGAGGGCGGCGCCACGCGGCGTGCGACCATGGCCTTGTCCGAGGTCACGGCGGCGGCTGCTGGGCGGCACCTGCAGGTGGGGGGGGCGGGGGGCCGCAGCGGTCTGTATGTGCAGAGGGTGGAGGTAGACGGTCAGCGTGACCTTCACACCTCAACATCCCCGGAGAGGAGATCATCCTCGTGGGACGAATCCAGAAGAAAAACAAACAAACAAGAGTTCTTTTTTTTCCCTCATTTAAATTTGAGCTTGAAAACATTTACAAGAGGAAAGTTTTAGATAAAGCCAAGAAATTAGTGAAGGGATAATAAACTGCACTGAGCCTCTTTTTTTCCCCCTCATTTTATTAATGTGTGAAATTTCATCCTCAGTCAGCAAATGTGGTTCTTTATCCACACAAGGTGCCTGGAAAATTCAAAATTTGCACAGATTTTTGTTTCTTTTTTGTTCGCAACAAAACAAAAGAGGGAAACCGCCTGCGTGTGGTCGGCGTGTGCATGAGAAGAAAATAGTCGAGTGATTTGTTGGAAATTTAAAGTGTGCAGTTTAAGAGAAAACTGCCTTCAAGGAGGAACTGCACAGCAAGTTTTAAAACATTAAACGTGATCAGATAAAAGTGTAAAAGTGCAAGAGATAAGAGTTTGTTTGTTTTTTTTTCCTTAAAAGGATTTCGATCAGCTTTTATGAAGTAGTTTCGATTACTATACAGCGGAGAAAACATGCATTTCCCACAGTAGTAAAAACAGCTCAGCAGCAGTGGGGATATGCAGACCAAAGAGGAGTGTATTCCTTCAATCCCTTCGAGCAAATCACAACCTGGCTATCACATATATAACTTCTTTTTTCCTGCACCTTTGACTTTTACATGGCTTTTTTTTCTGCCGACTGACTTCAACAATTAACCTCAGAGTTCAAATAATCACCCGAGGCAAAGCCGAGCGGCCTCCTCGGCTGCACAGGATACGTGTGTGTATCTTCTTCTCCTGCTGTGTCAAAGCCATCAATCATCATGTCGCGCTGCCTCTGTACTGACAAGTGATGGATGTGTGGGGAACTTCACACCGGCGATGAAGCGAGCGTGTGAGCGCGGACTACGGTGAAGGTAAATCAAATAACAGTGTCTACTTGTTTGTATGCATACATGCATGTGTAAAGACAATGTTGTCTGGATGCTGGTTTATCCTATTATGGCCTTAACACTGTTTTTTTTTTTTTTTTTTTTTTTTTTTTTTGTCCTTCAAGGTCCTAGCTGTCTTCCAGCTCAGGTTTAAAAAGCTATCCGCGCAAAACAAACAATTACATTTATCCCAAGGTTACATCTCGGCTGCCAGAACAACTACAACGCACTTTCAAAGCACCATCTCTTTCTAAAAGACATGCAGAGCAGCCAGTAAGCTCTTATTGCTGCACCGCTTCTGCAAAAACAACAACACAAGCAGGCTCCCTCTCTCATCACCTCTTTGTTTCAATAGCAGTCACGGCATAATTTGTTGTTCTTTTTTTTTTTTTTTTTTTTTCCCAGCGATTCCCAGCATGGGGCCTTGTGATAAAGATGAGTGGTTGGAGAGGAGGTGGAGGAAAACAAGGCCCATCATGCTCAGCCGGTAACAATGACACATCAAAGACCAGGCGCCAGCTCAAAACTCGGTCGCTGCCAGACGGCGTCTGCACAGATCTGGAGCCAGGCGGCACTCGGGCAGCTGCGGAGCGTCTTACACGTGCAGGACGGCTCCTCCAACATGTATACACACATACACATATTTCAATGGCAGCATTCCCATTTGATAGCAGGATCAGCTGCTGTCAACACGTCGCAGCTCTGTAATATTTCACTTGATTAACGGTGGAAGCGTCGTAAAAACAGCGGCGGCGCGGTTCTCTATATGATTAAAAACGAAAAAGAAAGAAAAACTCACACATTCATAAAGGAGAATATAATAAAAACCTAAATAGAGTCTAAAGATACACCTAAAGTGTCAGAATGACAGCTCTGAGTGCATGCAGCCTTCCCCGACTCGTCGCCAGCTGGATTCGGTTAAAGTCATAAAGTTACCACTGTGATCGATGCTTGTTACCCCTCCAAGAACATTTCATCACACCACCCATCAAAAGCAGTGAATAATCACATGGGATCGCACCCTGAACATGTAGGTGATATTAGGAATATAAACTCTGGTTAAAGTTGCTGACACATTCATCAAGCTGTCTCGCAGAAAGCATGAAGTCAGCGGTCAGAGTCAGAGTTTTTATAAAGCACTTGCTGGAACAAGCTCGGAGGTTTGTCATTTATTCCGGGAGCCACAACCGCCTCCAGACCCTTTTCAGGACCACTTTACCGTCGATTGCTGATCGGCGGGCGCAGGAATGGCTAAATGAGGAGAGGGTTGTGGTCGCAAGAGTCAATGCAACTTTTCAAAAACCAAAATTCCTGTTGGCTTATTCTGCATTTTTTTGACAGACCCAAAGAAATATGGGTCTGGGACAAGAATGTGGAGGGCTGTATTTCAGTGGGTGGATTGGAACCGATTCCCCCCCGTTTGGCACCTTCTGGTTCAGCAGTGACGACTTTTCTTTACAGGAAAGAATATCTTCTATAGACAGAGGCAGAACACATCCTCAACCCTTCTTTCTGTAATAGATTTGGCAAACGTATTCATATCCGAACTTCTGGAAGATTCCTTTTTGGTTGCAGATCTGTGAAAACGTGGCTCCACATGATTTTGACCTCATCTACCTTCCTCCCTCAAACAGCTGTGAGCTTGACAACCTTGGACTCAGTTATCCAGCAGTAAACACAGACAGTGAGCTCACCTTCTATTTATAGATGCCGACAATAGAAACACCACTACGAGGCCGCGACATGTACGTGTGCATCAAAAAGAGACTGTGTGTGTGTATTTGCTGTAGCCTTCAAAAAAAAAAAAAAATCGGACTACAGATGAAGGCATACGTTAAACTGTATGTGCGGAGTTTCATGGATCAATACCTTCCTGTTCCATTAGGCGGGCAATTACAGGCAGATGTTTGACGGACGTGACGCTGCTAATGTTTGCGTGCAAACATAATCTATGCGACAAGTCAGTGGGCAGGTTAAAATGAACACTTTGCAAATGTACGCAGAGGAAAAAAATAAAGAAACAAATAAAGAATCGATATTTCGGAGCAGTTTGGACGGACTCGGCTGAGTAACCGCTTGGAGCATGATTAAATGGAATGAGCCTGCTCATACAAGTGATCAGAGCCGCTGCGGTTCGTGAGTCACCTTCACGCTGGAGGTCTACGTGCCTGTGTGTGCATGTGTTGGTTTAAAACAGAACGCCGCACCGAGACCGAGCGAAACGCTCCGAGACAAAGAGCTGTTTAATGTTGAGATCTGCACGAAATACAAAATCTTTATGATGCAGACCCCAAGACAATGTTGAAGAACATGCGAGACACAATATCTGCTTTTTGTTCCCCCCAGATCACAATGAGAATGTTTCTGACGCTCAACAACAGTGGAAAATTGGCCGTTCACTGCAGACTTCAGTGTTTGACAAATACACTTTATCGCCTTGTGGTCAGGAGAAGTTAGTGTCTTGCACGTGTGACACCTTTGACCTCTTGAACCCTGCAGGTGTCACTTTGTTCCCAGAACAATAGCTCAACAACACGTCACAATTCGAGCTGTTCACACGTTCCCGGGTTTTTAATATCATTAATAATCCCTTAACTGGGGGAGAATTGTACATTGTAAACAGAATTTACAGCTGCCGGACCCATTGTTAGGATCAAACGTAAACTCTGATGTCGCTGTAATGATTTTTCTGGGTGGCGCGATGACAACTTATCAAAACAATGTCGCGGGAAGAATAACCTGCAGCTCCTTTCTTGGTCAAAAAGCTGCTTCTGTTTACACTGCAGGCCTATTCAACTGATCTCAGTTCATCAGAAAACAGAAGTCCATCAGCCAAGCTGTCGATGGTGTGAACGTTGGAGCTGAGAGAAAAAAAGGCTGCATATAACAGTGTGAGAGTGTTATTTATGTGTTCTCTCTCTCTCTTTGTACAATCTACTTTCTGCTACATCAGCATTTGTTCCTACGAGCAGATTAGAATTTAAATAGAAATGATCAAAGTCGTGCAGCAGGCCGTTTCTGGCTGACCCACTTCAATGTCAAGTAGAGTACATCTCGTAAGATAGCGAAACTTAAAAAAAAGATTCATTCTCGCTGCGAAACTTTTGGCCGTATTTTCCCAACGTGGAGTCCCAAGCCGCGGAGCTCCTGATGAATATTTCATCGCCGTTCCTTTAGCCGAACATTTCCCTCGCAGTTCAAAGCTGTGATCTTTGGGGCAGACGCTGATGACTGAAAAGTTTCCCCGCGAAGAGGAAACACTGAGCGCTAAAGACACCAAAACATTGAACAAAGGGAATGTTTAATGATAAGGAATAAGAAATTACGGTCTTTAAAAATCTAAAATGCATTTTTTTTTTTTTTGCAGATATTACATTTTCCTGCCAATTCAATAACAATACTCTTATGTTCCGACCATATTTGTGGCAAAGCCTCAGATGTTTCCGCTCACATTAACCCGGATTCTCCAATCAAAACGCCATCCAAACAACATAATAACACGATAATTACCAAAGTCAGAACACGGCAATCATCAATGATTTGTGAGCAACAGTAGGACATGCAGCATCACATTCAATAAATAATTAATCCCTTCAAGGGCAACAATACTGCTGGGAGTAGAGCAGCATTTTTTTTTCCTTCCTCGGGTTCTTTGATCAAAATCTGGATGGAGACCAAGGAGGTGCATTCCAGAGACATTTTAAGGATTAATCATGAATTCTTTGCCGCATCTCCTCTTTCATTCCCAGGAGTGTCACTCATTAAAATGTTGCATGAGTTTTTCCACACCAAATTATTTTGGCTGTGCAGTAATTACGGCTGAGGCATAATAACTATAGAGACAGATTAGTTTATTACCGAGATGGCTCGAGAGTAAACGACGACGCCGCAGCTGCCCGGTTCTGGTTTCACACTGTGATTCTCAAAAAAAGCAGTTTAAGCACCGGTAGCATTGAAACGGTCCAACATGACTCCGGAAAGTGCAACTCAAAAGCAGGCAGCTGAAGTAAAACAGCAGTTGGAAGCACGCGAGTTGTGAAGCAAAACAAGAATTGGGACCAGATACAAGAGAAAGAAAGACCGAAAAAAAAAAAAAAAGGTCGTGAAGGGAGGGGCAGGATAGATGTCGGTTTTTCCATCAGAGGGTTCCTCTCTGTGAGCCGCAGGGGGGCTTCCAGCGGACGAACACCTGAACTGGGAGCCCTGCAAAGCCCACCGCGCTGCACGTCCTGACAGCGCTCCGCCGTCCACAGCTGGCCAGAGGGAGGTAATGGAAGGCAGTGGATGATGGCTCTCTGAGGAGGCCCCCTCTTTACTTGAGAGACAATTAAGAGGGAGAGCAGGGGAGGGGGGATTCATGATCTGCGCTTTCTTTGCTCAGAGCTTCACAGGGAGTTGCTGCACTTAAAGGCCTGATTCAATCCAGGGAGTTTGTGGATATTTGCCGACAGTATGAGAGACGCGCTAGCAGAGAGATGTTAATACAGAGAACAGCTGAGGAACAACACCGAACAGCAATCAGACAAACAATCTCCACAGCATCCAGAGAGAGCACAGAAGAGCGGCTTCAGCCAGTTCTGCTTACATTTATGATACGTAACTCATGATACAAAGCTCCGGCGCAGCGAGCCTGGTACAGGTGGCCGTCTGTCATAAAGCTCTCCAGGTGACGGGACCATCTGCTGCTCCCGCCCGGAGTCTTCCTCATATATTTATAGAAGTTAATTTTATTCCTTACTTAGCTTTTTCTCTCTCGGCTGATCCACATCGTTCTCCTCACATGGCACTGTCCCGATATCTAAAGTCACAACACGCGCGGTTTCCTTTGTTTCTTTTGGATTTACTGTACGTGGTTTTAAAGTCACAAACAAAGCAACAACCACTCTACACTGTTCACTCGAGCATCCTCCCCCCCACGAGTCTCCATCCCGCCCCCTGGGGCCGCCGGCTGCACTGCCCAGCAGCAGGAAACATGACAGTGACAGAGAAAGTAAAAAATAAAAAGCATTAGGAAAGAAAAAAAAAAAAACTATTTCACAATGCTCTCTCACTTCTCCCTGAAGCCATCTGGGCTGAAATCTCTGCTCCTGTAACAACGTGGCAGTCGGTTAAGTAGTGACATCCAGGGACGAGGTTGGCCGGGGTGAGGTGACCCCTCAGTAAGACGACTCAAATGTTGGTAAAGTCTCACAGATTCACGCCATCATAACGGCTTCGAAATTATTGTTTAACACAGTTCAAATGAAGCAATGACTTTTCACCGAAACAAAACAATTAATGGCAATAACCAAAAACTCATGAATATTAAGCAGGTTGAAAAAACATGGAGCCTCTGAACGCCACGGATGACTGCTAAACTCATTAAAATCATAATGCACGCTTTGATACTCTCAAGGGGCTTACAGTACAATGGTAAGAAATTAAATCAGCATCTGAAGCATGAATGAGTTCTGCTTGAGTGTATTTCTGTGGCCTCCCAAATTTAAACGGAAGATTGATTATGATTTTTAGTTCAAGAATTTCAAAGAAAGTGCGGCTATAAGCTTCACAACATCAAATTCAATAAAACAAAAATTGAAACGTTCCCTTCACATAAAGCTACGCTCTCGGCAAAAAGACTTCTCTCTCTCCTGCTGCGCTTCTTTCAGAATTCATTATCCACTAGAACAATGCAGCTGGAAGCGGACGGAGCGGGAAGAGCAAGAGAAAGAAGAGCGTGATCTTTAAACAGACAGGCCACACAACTCTGAGATCTGCAAGGCAGATTTTGCCCCAGTTGTCTTTACTGGTGAGGGCGAGGAGGGGGGAGGGGGTGGGGGGGTCGGGGGTCGGCCGGTGTTGGGTGGCGACACCGGCGCCCCGGCTTCGCGGGCCTCCGCCGCTCGGCACACAGACGCTGTGTCATGCAGAGCGGCGGTAATTGGCGCTCTGGGAAGCCATGTGAGGGCAATCAAAGGAGACGATGGAGCGCATGTTGGTGTGCCGCTGCGTACATGCATCCATGTGGAGACACACACACACACACACACACGGTAAACTCAGAGGGAATGTGTCAACTGCCAAAAATTTTATTCAAACTAGACTTTAGATTGAAAAATCAGTTTCTTACATAAATTTCACACTGGCATTCATGTCAGGATGAAAAATTCACTTTAAAGTTGCAACACTACTTTAGTGGCTGTTAGTCTGTTCGCTGCTGGTAAATAGGATGGAATAATTGCAGCTTCAGAGTTGTTTAAAGAGGCTTTTAAATTGATCGCGATTTTGCTGACAGCAAACACATTAATAGAATATAAAATACCGCAGTTTACATTAAATCTCGCATCTCTTGGGAGCAATCAGCTTCCCCATTAGACTATTGAGATGTCAAATCAAAAGCATTTATCGTCCCTCTTTCATCTGGCTGGTACCGCGCAGCACAGACGACAAAACCCCGCATCCCCAACCCACAAATTAACTCTCACTCGCAATTACAGCCAAGGAAATATGAGCAATTGTCATTGCACATATGAAACCTTACATTGATTTCTAGGATAACTCTATATTTTCTGTTAACACCACAACAATCAATTGTGGGCGTCTTCTCGCGGCGAGTGTTAATTGCGCCGAGGGGTGAAAATTACCAGATGTGTGAACACGGGGCTCACGCCGGAGAGCTACAGTGTGACTTATTGACCAGTTCATCCATTTCCAAGTGCTGCCATTTCAGATTTCGGTGTAATTACAGCCTCGCCGGGCAATCTGCGCCATCGACCGCCTCCTTCAAACAAACAGCTCCCTCCAGGCCGGGTTTGCTGGTGCTGGCTGCCGCAAGCGGAACGGCAAGGCCGTGAAACCGGCTCGGTCTGTGAAAGGTGGGAGACAAAGACGCCTGTATTCGCACAAACAAACAAAGTGAAAGAAGGTGTGTGCGTCCGCTCTGCAGTATATACATTCTAGGAGGCAGATATCTCTCACTGCCACTATAGAATACGCAAATGTTTGATTTGAGCGCATGTTGGCTATAAAAAGACAGTACTGCTGATTATTTGCATTCATATTAAAGGAATTAACAGTCTGACTTCAAATCAATCTTAATAATTTAGTCTTTAAATGCACTCTGAGTGATATTAGGGGTAGAAGTGAAACGTTCACCCAGCGAATGATAACTTGAGGGCTTATTCTTCTCTCAAAAAAGGTGTTTTTCCTCTACCTTTGGCATACCGAGTTCAGAGATCCATATCCACACAAAAATACTCCCTGGCTCTCCTCTTCTGCACCGCTTCTCCCTTCCTTGGAGGAAATGAGCGTCTTACCTTGGCAGAGCGAGGCTGACGGGGCAGAGCACCCAGCGATCCTAATGAGCTGAGCTCAGGGCTGTTTTGGCTGCGCTCTCCGTCGGCGCGCACGGCGGGAGAGAACACGGAGATGCGCTCCGAACGTTTGATACAGTCACGACACTCGGCATACAGCATATGGCTCCAGATCGCAGCAGAACAGAGAGATGTTATTCAAATATCTCACAGGCGCCGGTCACGCTGTTTAAATATTCGATTCGGGATGTACACCGGTTTTATCACTGCCTTGTCATAATGTTATAAAACTTTGTGTGGATTTTCAGCGCAACATTTACGACTCCTGTTTATTCAGCGCTGACTTGGCGTTATGGTTCTCATGATATTGACTTCAATAAAATGCTGGAAGAGCAGCAGACTGGCAGAGATCCAGGAGACTATCTGAAACAGGCAGCCATTCCAAAAATATCTTGTTAAACCAGCCTATAATATGAGTAGCGTTACAGAATATATTTAATAAAGAATTTCAACATAACCTTGTTTGTGCTTTACCACTTTTTGGCCGAAACAGAAGACGAATCAAAGACATAATTGAACGGGGATATAAAAAATCCAACTGTGTCCCCTCCTTCATGTCCTATTGTGGTAAAATAAATGGATTTGACAAGACTTCCAAAGCCTTTTATTGTGCTCACCAGCGGTAATGCCCACATTATTGGAAGCTGTGATAACTGCCTCTGTCAGCACAATGTGGCGAGAGGAGGAGTGAGCTTCTCCACGAGCTGAAGAGAAAAATGTCTTGTAACACAACTGCTGAAGGTTAATGTTTTATAAAGGGGAGGGGGGATTAAAAAAAAAAAGAAACTTGGTCTGATTTGTTGCGTTTCTCCAAGACCGACGATTGCTATCTGTATTCTGAGCTGGAAAACTTGGATTTCCACACCTCGAGTAAATTGATTCTCTCTTCTGCTACAGATGCTTACGAGAGAGACGGCGAACTCCTGAAGGGAACCACATAATGGTACGGTAGCCTGTTCGTCGCAGAGATGCCAATGTCTGTCTGGACCACTGCGGTAACGTCACTGGTGAAGCCTTCCTGACACGACTGCGCGCACATCTGGGACTTCTTAACATTCAGGATATTAGGACTCGACTCATCTTAAATCCAAGTCTTTTCAATGATCATAACTTTAAAGTTCATCAGTGAGACTAGTTAATAGTTGTATTCTGTAAACATGATCGTGACATTAATCAGATATCGGAATTAAGGTACATGCACAATAAATCAAAATAAAATAAAAACTGGATTACAGAGTCAGTAAAATGTGCCACTGGCTCCTTACACATTCTGCAAACAGACATGCTGTTTTTATGACAGCCATTAACCAGACAAGGCAGCATGCGACAGCAGGGATCTGAGGGATGGAGATCTCTGACTGGGAGAGACATGACTTCAAAGCAGTCAGGATCAATGATGCCGTTTGCCTATTGATTCTCTCTGCCTCTCTTGAGAGAACGATCCATCAATAGGGCTCAGCTATGGGCTGGAGAGGGATTAGGCACTCAGCTTTAATCTAAGTCCCTTACTAAATTTGAGCTAAATCCCCTTTGTAATGAGATGTATAGCATTCATTTGGGTGTTAGAAGAAATTCCTGCGTAGTCCCCTTATGAACTGAACAATTGTTTACCCAAGGAGGAAAGAAAGGATTACTGTCGTCTGGTTCGTCAAACTACATCTGTGTGCTTAGGTAAGTGATCAAAACCGAGAATGAAATATTAAGTGTTCATCCTACAAGTACAGCCCAAACCTGGCAAGGACAACTTGGAAAATTATGAGAGGAATTCCAGAGGGAAAGAAAGCACAGCTACAAATGGCCTTATTTATCCACCCTTCAGGGTTCACTGCATGACAGCAGCTAAGCAAGGACCGAGGTGGCGACAGTGAAATTCAAGGCAGGATTTACAGCAGAGCAGGTAAACTCCACAGAATAAAAGTGAAGTGGGGGAAAAAAAAAAAAACCTTTGCTCACATCTAATGATAAAATCTTTCAATGTCTCTGAATTCCAGGCATGTTTAAGCAACAGAACCTTTGTATTGCTTTAATTCCATCTGCAGTACTGTACCTGGAGGCCATGGGTTTCCACAGCGAAGAAGGTCACTTGTGCACATTAAAGTTTGCCCTTACTAATATTTAACACTTTGCTTCAAGCGTAAAAACCCAGCTCCTGCGTCCCCTTGACTTCTCTTATAGTGAAAGGATAATAGCTAATTGCTTCTCTGTTTTTCGAGTGGACCTCTCCCTTCTGGCCGAGCCTTTACACGGACGATGCAACAGAGGGCGAAAGGTGGGTGAAAAAAGCTCTCAAATACAAGTTCCTGCGGTTAAATGTACAAAGACTTTGTGATATTGATTCGTTCTTTTTCTGTCCTCTGACAAGGAAACCACCTCCAGTTGGCGATCCATCTGTTTGCCGGTGGGATTCGGTAAACAACGCTTCCCCTGGAAATGAGTGAACTTATGCTGGCCTCTGCGACGGGGCATATGTGAAAGATTACAGTGGAAATGGCAGCTGCAGCTACACGGTGGGATGCAACAGCGGGCAACTTTGACTTCAACTCTTCTCTTCGAGATCTGGAGAATTCAAGTGTGTCTGCACAAAAAAAAAAAAAAAAGAACAGAACTGAATTGAAATTCATGGGAAAAACTTGAGTGAACCCTGGTGAGTGATTACAAACAACCGTATAAACCCTGAACCCCCTCTTGGGAAATAAACAAACTTCAATTTTAAGCTCATAATCACAGCTCTATTTGTCATCCATCAGCGGTGGATGGAGGGAAGAAGCCACAGGGAGACAGCATGCAGCTCTGGCGTTAGCGGTTAAGGCGACGCTTAATAGCAGCTATCAGGGCCGGACTGGATGGCGGCCTGCTGCCTCTGTCTCTCCTATTGATCAGACTTGGGATCTGTGATTGCCAGGAATAGCAGTTGATTCCAGAAGTTATTAGCAATGCCTGGCCACCCTCTGAATCAGGATAAAAACACACCCCCCTCATCGAGTGTGAGGGACAAAGGAGAAGGAAACACTGGGACAGACAGGATGATAACAATGAATAGGGGCGACTGTAATTGCAGTGCAAGTGAAACATGGATGTGTGGGTCTTCAGATTGCCAAATGTGGGGATAGAGGGGCTGCAGGATTGATTGAACACATTTTCACATCGCAGCCAGCTCTCAAAACAAAACACACACAAAAAAAAGGACATTTGCAATGACACAGTGCATACAATTAAGGGCACATTCTCTGAAGTCACAAGGGTAAAGAGTACAGCGAGCTCCAAAGGCTCTGAGTGCAGCAGCTGTGCGTAGGTGATAGCAAATTCATTTAGCTGACAGAGATGATTAACTAAATGCAAACAGCAGAGGAGAGACGCAGTATTTAACCATGTTTTGGCAAATAAACAAGGATAGATCGACCAAATCCCTACAGAGATAGGGACAACTAAATGTGGTAAAACAAGATTACTCTGACCGGCGTTTTAATATGAAACGTATTAAATGCACCATTAAAACGAAATATTCAAGATCAAGACAGAAATATTGTTCAAAAACTGATAATCTCGCTCTGAATGAAGTACGAATAGCGATTCGAATTCCTCCTCAGGAAATTTAGTGGTGCTCTTGAGGCAATTTTGCAGACAACCACATCTTTCTCCTCTTTCACTCCGACTGGCAAAATGAGCCCCACATAAAATCTGTTTCAGGGCCCAGTGCCTCTTGTAGGCTCCCATTTCTTTATGGGCTTTCCAGCTGCCAGCCACTGATAACAAAAGCCATTGGCTCCTGAAGAGCACTCTATACCAACACAGCCAATGGCTGTCATCCACCGCGTCATCTCATTACCATGACAAAGGATGTTTATCTGCAAGATTTTCATCACAGGACAAATACCTCTTTCTATGTCATCCTCCTCATCCCCGACTAAAGAAGGCCTCTCAGTCCGCCCTAATTTAATATTTACATTCCAACACCGGCGCGTCTCGTTTGATCTCGTCAGTTTTGTCAGTTTGGACAGGTGTGTGATATGCTAATGGTGACACGGCTCTTACGGTGGTTTCACTTAAGTCACATCAAATGTTCTTTAGATGTTCCTCAACTGCAGATGATCACGGTTTATTTTTAGCGCCGCATGACAAGACTCCATGCTTGGTTTTGTATCAAGCAGACAGAATCTATTCAATGAACGAAGAAATACCAACCAAGATGATAACGTTGTCTTGATGACTTTGCGTGTACATATACACACCTACACACACATGCTCTATGTTTAGACCTGGAGTGTATCATCTCTGCTACTGTGCTGTGACTTCAGTGCTGCGCAGCTCCCTGCCAAAGATACTGTCAACACAACGCAGTTTGCGGCGGAAGGTCGGCTTAAGAGGCTTAGCACACTGTCCTGTCAGCTCCGATCGCCACACACGCACCGACACACGCTCCTCACATGCAGCCAGGCCTCCGGATACTCACACTTTGTTGGCAAACACGCATGTTCTTTGTTGTGTGTTCTATGTATGCACAACAAAGTGATTCCACAGAGAGGGGAATATTATCCAATGGGGTTAAGACGAGCGCTGCAGAGGTTTAGAGGAGCATCTGATTCGCGGCATGCACGCAGTGACACGGCGCTTCAGTCTGATGTTCACCGCCTCTAATTGGGAACACGCAGCTTCTGTGTTGTGCTTCTGTTCGGCACGACCGGACAAACACCGTCTTACCCCACTCGCCATGTACATATCAGACGCCGGAGCCTGTACGCCGACGCCAAACAGGATAACTGGGAGGCGATACGTGACGAGAGCTGAAAATGTGAACTGGCTCGGAGCAGATGGGAGAAGAAACACTTTAAGTGTGTGTTTCTGGCTGAGGCTTTGGAGAAAACAGTCTCACACAGATCCGAGCTGAACGTTGAGTGATTGGTGAAACTTCTCTGCCATCATATGTCTTGTGGATTTTTATTGTTTAATTTGGAAAGGCAAAAACAATTAACTAAAATATTGAGATATGAGCTACATCAGAAATTAAAATTGAATTAGAGGGAAAAAAAAGGAGCATTTGCAGCTCATGATGAATGTGGTACTTTCTAATCAATAAACAAGATTAAAATATGCAAATCATTTTCCATGAAGGTTAATTGTTTCCATGAACATCTTGATATTTGTGGCACCTGTGCAGCCAGGAGAAGAAATCAATTAGAAAAGGTCAATCGCTAAAATGAAGAGATGCTCCCCTTGTGCTCAAAATGAAATCTTGATGTTGTGCTGCTAAATTAGCCGCTCGCAAAACCACACTGCATCCCTGTAGCCATTATCCTCCTGACCTTCACTCCAAAACACTGGATATGATGTCGACTTCTTGTTCATAACATCCCGGAGCTGATTACTTCAGTTTTTCTACAAATCATCAAAGCCTATTGCATCATTTGAACCAAAGCAGCAACTCCAGCCTCATTAAAAACCCCACGGACCTCCACCAAAGATATCTTATTAAATTCTTCACAAAGTCCTTAGAAATCATTGAACTCCCACAATCCTCGTCTTGAAAATCCCTTCATTGCATGCATGTGCAGACCAGACATCGCTGAACGCATGTGAAGTAACACTCCATAAAAACCGGCGTCGATGCACCAAAGACCGCAAGACTGGAGTCTAACAAGCTAAAATAAAGGGTCAAGTAATGTCCCACAAATCCCCCTCTCTGCAGCACGGAGCGCCACATAATCAATTCCACGGCAGTCTGGTCCCACGCCGTCTGTGATCAAATATGTATCGAAGCTTTAAAACATTTACGTCCAGAGTTTTGCTCTTGATGTGTTTGCTGTGGCGGGCGAGAGCTGCGAAGCGGCTGGCTGGGCTGAACAGATGCAGGACCACGCACACGCGGGGAAGTGTCTCCAGCCTGACCTTTTCAGACGTGCAGGACATGTGTGCTTTTCATTCCTCTCTTCTCTGGTGTGCCTCTACCTGCGGCGCGGGCCGCCTTTTGTCCACCGTGTGCTGTAAAGTCTCTGGAGGGCACCGCAGTGGATCTAAACCCAATAAACAGCGCGTTCCGGGTGATGTTGACTTTGCTTTTGGACTTTCGCTCAATCAGTGGGTGTTCAGCCAGAGGCTGGCGCCGCGATGACAGAAAAGCTGCTCGCGTTCGGCTCCAAGTCATGATCATGACACCTTTTATCAGGCTTTTATATGCGGCTGTAATCTTCTCATTGGCATGTAGTCCGGGAACCGCGCTAAAGCTGCACAGACACCCCGCAAGTTATCACCTGCTAAACTGTGCATGCAAATACGAGAGCGCACTTCGCCTGCGGCAAATCAAGCTTGTTTTTGTGATATAGTGTTTTAAGCAATGGGTAGCAAATGTTACACTAAAACACGTGGAAAACACACCGCTGGCTCTTCAAGCATGCAACAGTCCATCTGTCAGCTGCATAAAGTTCCTGCATTATGCAATACAGCAATATCCCAACAGCCGAAAATCCAAATCTAATCAGAACAAATCCCCATATCTCAGGCCACTTGCTGATTTTGACCTAATGACTACCCACAATGCACTCCGAGATGGTTACCAAGCTGGTTTGCATAACTAAAGGACAGAGGTCTTATTTTGGCCCACTTATGCTTTTGTCTCGCTTATCAGGCCGTCTGAGATCATGTTTTCACATTCACTTTGTCACGGGCTTTATCTCTGTGTCACTCACAGAACGAGCGGCATCGCTTATAAAATAATTGGCTTTGTGGTTTCTGGTTCAGAGCTTTCAGAGAGTTTATGTTTTTCTAAGAGTGGACAGAAGTTAATCCCCGGGGAGAAAGCGTTAGTGCACGAAAAAGTGTAATTGCTGTCTTGTAAGCAGTGCGAGGGCGAAAACTGTGGAAGTACAAGGGTCAACGTCTAATATATGGAAGTCATATTATAATCCTTTAAAGAGGCGGCTTTCTGAATGTTTCAAGGGGGGGATTTCAAAAGGATGCAAATGTTTTGTAACCGACAACAAATTTAGGAAGTATTGGCTCTTTCTTCAGGCAGAACAAGGTCCAACACAACACAGCACCTCTCCTGCTCCTTCGTAGGCAGTCAATCATCTGTGAATAAATAAGATGCAGGCATCGATAGGTAACCATTGGCAGGAAGCAAAATCCATTGCCTGCTTATATTTGATTAACCTCAGGTCGGTGAAGACCTCTAAATCAATTTGACAGTTTACCTTTTTATTGAAACACCAAAAAAGGTGCACGTCTGTTATGATTAAAACGGAGGGAGAAGCCACTCGGCGTCCAGTTCAAAGCAAAAAAAAATGGAGCTTTGAGGCGAGCGGTGGGTCATTCAGCGTGTCTGGACGTCAAGAGGAGTGGGAGCATGTCCTGTGCTGAGAAATGACTCAATGCTGAAAATGCTTCCACACTTACCACCCCGCAGCCCCTCGGACCCCCTCGCGGCAAAACACATCCACTTACCTGCAAGAGAGGAGAGACAAGAAAATCAATGACTGCACACTCAATTATATCACAAGTTACCAACCGAGAGCTCGCTATTGTTACCTCGGGGAGAGGCAGAACACGGCTTTATGTCTTCACATTGTTTGCAATAGCTTATTAAGATTTACACTTTAGGGCTTAATAAACTTCTTCATTACATAAATAAGACAAACTGAGGTGAAAACAGAAAACACTGAGGGGTGATCATCCCCCTCTTCCACTACGTCCATGTGCGTTTATCAAAATGTAATAATAAGACAGCTCTGCCTTTGTAGTGCTGTATAAATGACAGGGATCCTTTCAAATATGCCCACAACCTTGAGTGTGCCTCTTCAGTCAGGATTTCATACAACTAGATATCGCTTCCAATTCATCCAATATAGAGAGATAAAAAAAACCAATGTAAACACAAAAGACGAAAAGCAGGGAACAAAGCCGCAGTAATGCTGCGCGCGTTCATCATCTTCCATATCTTATCATGCTGCTCCTCTTTGAAGGGAGCGTTAATGGGCCAAAAGACCGTGACCCGGTCACACCGCTCACACCTACTGCATGTTCACACACCCACACACACACACAACATCACCTCCACCTCCACCACGTCTGACTCTGACAGACTGATTTTACCACAGCAGTGTGAGAAAACACACATCCAAAAAGAAAAAAAAGAAAAAAATCCATAGTTGGTGCCATTAGTCAGTCGGTGCCAGTCATAACATCTGACCTCATTCAGATATCTGGAGTGAGTGAAAAAGAATCACTAATCATGGAGTATAGATAAGGAAGGATGGGAGCAGAGGTGCTGCACATTTACTGCAGCAGTGACAGATACTTTATATTCATCTCATAATACCGAGATGGGGAAAGTGGGAGGCTATAAGAGCGTTAATAGCAGTGACAAATCAATGGAATCAGTCACAGAGTTGAAAACATGTCACAGACACAAAGGAGCAGCGACTGTTGTTTGCAGATAAATGGCTGATTGTCAACAATAGGGTCACCATTAAATAAAAATGTGTAAAACAATCAAAGAGTAGAGAAAAAAACCTCCTTCCGTGTTTTCACCATGTCACATTTTAGAAACAAAAGAGTCGATTTTCTCAGTAGAGCACTGTTCCTTTATTGCGTGTGTAACACCAGGTTTGATCTCCGCAGATGTTTTAAAGCACACGCTCTCCAGAGTTGAGCTTCCTGCTAAAGTAAAACACGGTGAGGGATGCTCACTGAGCATGTTAAAGATACATTACCACCGGGGAAAACACAGATCCGTGTGAGAGCAAACAACGATTAGCAGTTTTTAATCTCTCCCTCTGTGTCTGCGTGCGTGTGTGTGTGTGTGAGTGTGTGTGTCTGACAGAGAGAAGTGCTGCGACTCAAAGCCCAGCATGCGGCCTTTGGTGAGTGACTTCTCTCTGCATAGCTGATCAATAATTAACCATGGGACATGCTCTAATGAGATGATAATGCTCTGTTAGTAAGATAACACCTCAGTGTGAGGTAGTGGGCCACTTCTCTTCATTTAGAGCCACTCATCACACAATTAGTAATTGTCACTTGGCTGATTAACATATTTCAGCTCTCGGCCGTGTCCAGTTCACAACATCTATCCTTCCTCGTTCTGCGTCGCAGATTCTTTCTTTTTTTTTTTTTCTCAAGTGGACACGCCGCCAATCTCGTGCATACTTTGTCTTAACTCGCTTCTTGACGCAATCCACTGTAACACTTGTGTTGATGTGCTGAAGGGGGTGTCGCCGGGTCTCCAGATGCCGTACGACACATGCAGTGAGGACCATTTCTGAGACCATCCATCAGCGGGAGGGTGAGCTCCTACCCATCCCCGCCGCTCGTCTCCGCCGCCTCCTCCCACAAAGCACATTCAGCAGACAGGTTTTAATAGAGCCCATTAATCAGTAAGGTCGTGTAGAATTCATCGGGCAGTAATTCACCAGGGAAAGGCGTATCAGGACTTCTGCAGCTTCCCTGATGGGAAAGCGTTAGCATGCATCAAGACGTTTCGGCATGGTCATACCCGGACAGCTCCAGACATCCGAACACTGGAAACATTAAAGTTTCATTTAAAATTTGATGTCTTTTGTGTCTGCAAGGCTTGTCCGATTGTGGTTAGAGTGCCAGGTGACAAATGCCCGACTCTGTTGACAATAATGACGGCGAGGACTAATAACTGCAAGGACCAATCTGTCTTTGTCTTTCTGCAGCAGCTCTCTGAGGACCCATTAGATAAAGGTAGAGACAGTTCACTCCTTCAGTTGCTCCATTCATAAATACAGGGATGCTATGGGGTAAAGCTGATAGGAAAAATTGAAATGTAGTTGCATGTATTCTGACATAAAATATACAGACGCTTCGCGCAGAAACACAAGTCGAGCACACACCCGAGTTCATCCTGTCTGAAAACAATCTTTCTATGACTTGCAGCAAAGCCAGGACCTCTGCTTTCAGAAGATACCTCAGGCTTTTCCAGTGCCATCTGCTACACCAATACCTTCTCACAATGGAGCTGACTAAGGGCCAGTTGGCAAAGAATCTGAGTACAGCGAGACTCGAGAGATGACTGGCAAGAGAAAAACGCAGAAACCCAAGCCGGCCAAGTTTCAGCGAACATAAAATCTGTTCCCTTGAAAGATAAAGACTTTCTGTTTAGGGAGAATCTAACTTAGACATTCCTCCCTATCTGTGCAGGTGCAATAGTTCATTTTCCAAAGAGTTATCCCTCGAGACATTGTGCTATTTCCAGTATGTAACGTGTGTCATATTTTGCCTTAGATTACCTTACTGACTTTGACACAAGCCCGAGACACAAAACAGAGAAACTGCAATATGTGAACATGTTTATTTCATCTCGTGCCTCTATAAATTCTGTGTCACGAAAAAGGCACAGAGAAATAAAACAACGGCAATGCATCAGGAGGAAAGAAATTAATTTACGAACCATTACTTTCGATCAAATGTTATTAGCAGGGTGCCGTGGACCGGTCCACATGTGACTCCACGTCGAACATAAACAACAACAATGCAATACAGCTGTCAGGCACTTCAATTCCCAAAGGAGATGCTTATAAAGACAGACGGTTAAGCCATCAATAATTAAAACAGATGTAATTCCCATTAGCCATGGGAGTATACCCATAAATAGTTAATGTGTTCCTTGTGTCCCTTCCCCCGCTCCTCGCTTCTCCTCTTATTCCCTCTCTCCTCACGGCTTTGCTCCTCCTCTCATCTTTCATCTCCTCCTCCTGCTCCTCCAGTTCTCCTCTGCGAGCCGTCCCCACTTCAGAGGCAGCGCAGACCATACTATCGCACTCATTATAATGGTCCCAGTGGGGAGGTTGGATAGGATGAAGGAGGAGAGAGAGAGGCGAGTGAAGGGGGACCCGGAGGGAACCAAGGCCACAATTTACGACCGGGTGTCACGGGACTGGTTAGCTGAAGTGGAAAGCCCTTGTCTCTGCTTACACTTCATCTCGACGACAATGAATCCCAGACACCTTCTAGCTGACGACTTAATAGAAAAGCCCCAAACAAAGATGGCTTTGCATAAAAAGACAACCTGCATCTCTCCTTTCGCCAACTGGTGACTGTGGAAAAGTGGCAAGAGCAACTGAAAAGCATATTGAGAGCTTCAAATGGAGGAACGGAACAGTTCCTGTAGTTCCTCCTGATTAATAACATTGGCAGGATGTAGAGTAGGAGGCTGAAATTGAAACAGCCGTCTGGTGATGTCGCCCCATCAGTCACCAGACGCCCCTCATTAATCCGAACGCTCTCTTGAACATCCAACCTCTCCATCCATCCTCCACGCTGCTGGCATGTCTCCTTTGTTGAAAAAGCCGCCTGCGCAACTGGAGTGCTATCGGAGGGCCAGCTGAGCAGCCACTGTCCATCCATCTCCCTGATGACACAGGGCCTAATGTGCTGGTTCTACAGCAGCCAAAGACGGGCCTAAGGCATCGATGACTTAAGAGGAGGCCGACAAGGTTCACAGAGAACACAAAAAAACTCTTTTTCTCCCCAAAAAACGATTATTGCCACTGGCAAAATGCAATAATTGCTGTGACAGCTATTACAGACCTCATCAAAGGCACTTCATCTTCCAGCAAGATCAAAAGTGAAATAAAAAAGCCCGGATGAACGTATAATATTCAGCACTGGAATTCCTCACAGCAGTTCAGAACCGCCATATCCACACTGCGAAGTCATGTCAAGATTTCTTGACATGCACGTTGCTGCTGAAATGCGACCCGCTGTTAAAGCTGTGCACAGGCGCCTCCATGTATACGTGAAAATCTCTAGATTTAATTTCTCTGACCTACATATGCAACAGCAGGAGCACGCCAATCCCGGATGGTAATCAACCAAACATCGCAGGGTTCCGCGACATCTGTCTGAGACGACGTCTCTGTCCTCCAACCGCTTTTGTTCAATGTTCGCATGCTAAAGAGGATTCCTACAGGAAAAATAATATAAAGCACATGCAGGAAATCTTTACAGCATTTAAGAAAAGTTGTGTTTTACTCCGTTTACACTAATATGGAGTCAGAGCGTTTTCAAAGAAATCCACCTTGGGAACCATATTTAAAAATTTGCCTCTCAGTGGTTTCCAGGCACTGTTGTTGTCATATAAACAAACACCCAAAATATAACAAAAGTTTTTCCATTTTCACCTGAAAACATTGTGTGAACGGGGCTCTACAATCTAATACTAATAATGTCTCTGCCTGCAGAATTAGTCTTTATATAAAGTGCTTGAATTCAGTGACGTCTTTCAAATTTAAATGATCAGTTGACTTACAATTTATGGTTTTCCTGACTCCTTTTCTACGTCGCGTGCGGAATATCTTCACCAACACCAGACATTTGAATTGCATCTGAACAACACTTCGGCTGCCAGCTGCTGCAACAATCTGACGGTTTTGAACTCGACTGCTGAAGTTGTCAACTCCATTTTTCAGCAAAAAAGAAGAGCTCATTTTCCCTATTCCTCTCATTTCCTGAGATTGGCAAACACATCAACAATTTCCATGTTTTCCAGGACGCCAGGAAGCCCAGTGTGATTTGAAACATATGAGATTTAGCACACTCAATCCATGTGGGAATCTTGACACAGTGAACGCATGACACACAAAGCGAGGGAGGTTTCCATTTATAGCCCCAAGTTGTATGGGAGGATTTTCCAGACCGAATGTCAAGCTGAAGGTTTTAGAGCCTCATTGTACTGTAAATGCAACCCAAAACCATCTTGAAAGTCGGCGCGCTCGCTACCCCTGCTCTTCCGCTGTTGCTTCCAGAACGTGCACTCCGCTCCGCGGAGCCAAGATTTTCTCCCACTGTAGGGAAGCTGGCAACTCTAAACACCACAGAAAGTCATTCATCATCTCTCAGAGGAGCGAACACTACATCAATCTGTCTGTCAGCAGCCCTCCAGACCAATAGGCCTCTGCCTGCCTCTGTGCATTCCTCACCAGATCTCAGCACTCCACATATTTAACTCTCTTCAGATTTAACTCTCATTATGTGTCCCGCACTGCGCTCCGAAATACAAGCACGGCAATAACTTGCATTCCCTCGGTTCTTGTATGCAGTAAAAAAAAAAATGAGCACACGTCAATTACGCACACAGACACAAGTTTCCCTCCTGATAAATTTCTTGTATCCAACGTGGGAGTTTGTAATTATGCATTTGGAACACTGAATTTGCAAGTGTTGCTATTTTTCTATTAATTTGAAGCGTGATGATTTGATCTGGCTGATGTTGTGGCCAAAAAAGGAGAAATGTCACCGCACGTGTTCCCAGCACAAATGCACAGACTGAAAATAGTTCTTTTTGTGACTTTCAAGATAAAAGAGACACAGTTCAATGCACCGGTACAAGAGGGGTGAGGAGAAACTCTCCCAGGGGTGATGTCTCTGTGAGAGTAGCAGGATGTTTGGAGGGGAAGGAGCATCGACTGCACCTCTCCTCACAGCAGGGTTACAATCTGCAAACTCAGCATCGTCCTCCGATCGGGAGTCTAATGCGGCTTGAATCTCATCTCACACCAGCACATATGTCCATGCATGTACACTCTTCAACTCAGTGTGAAAGGGTATAAAAGGCATATCAGCAGAGGGAGGAATTCGACATACAATCCATTCACTGTCAGAAAAGCTCCGGAGCTTGACAGAGCTCTCATCTACGTGACAGACGCCGACAGTGAAAAGCAGCCATCCTGTCTGACTGGATGAATCTGCTTGGAGTCTGGAAGGTAAAGAAAACCTGCTTGTTCAACAAGCTGTCCTGTACTTAATAGTGACTGACTGCACCAAACTATAATTTTAAGGATTTTTAAGAACTTCTCGTCTCACAGAATATGTTTTCTGTCTGCTTTATTGATCTAAAGAGCACGATACTTTGTGCTAAGCTAAAAGTCAGTGTTACACTTCTTTTCTCAAGGCCTTTTCATCTCAAGCAGACGCACATTAAAGCTGAACTGCACCCTGGACAATGTCTGGATCACTGCAGCAACAGCACTTCAACTAAAAAGGAAAATAGGTTTCATAAGTGTGAAGTGGCCCTTTACAGTTCCAATAACATGAATGAAATTCCGCTGTTACTGCTTCCCTAAACGCCTTCATCGAGTTTCGGATACGTTTCACAGTTGCCAGTAACTCTGAGGTGTGACATGAGATCTTGCTCCAGGGCTGCCTCAGGAGACGATGCCGTAACGCAAAACACCGGTGAATGACAAAGTGTTTTTTTAATTTCCGATTCCCAAGGAGGATCCTGAATTGACCTAAACTGCCAATAGAATGAGGTGAAACCACATGGAAGTTAAAAAAAAAAAAAAAAAAAAGTGTGCTGAGTGGCACGTTGTCGTGCTCCATTTGCAAAACCCTGTCAAGCAGAGAAGCTGGTGAAGCTGCAGACTGGCAGATCAATGCCAGCTTTAAATTCAAACAGTGGAATTAATACACAGGCAGCAGCACACCTCCACATCTTTCACTTTCATTCCCTCCGTTCGAATGTGTGATGGAGCACGCCTGACAGCCGGGGCCCTCTAGCAACAGATGATTTGTGCAGCGACTTGATTCAGGCCTGTGCGCCCTTCTGCTTCCTTTTAAAAGCTCTTGACAGAGCGCGGAGAGCTTTATGTTTGAGGAGACGACAAGCCACGAGTTTAACACACCGGGGCGCTCGGAGCAGAAAGACGGCATGGATTACTTTTATTGGAAATGGCCATGACGACTCCCTCCCATATTACTCTGAATGACAAACAAATTGCAGCCGTTAAGACTAGGAGGGTGGCCGTACATACACGGCTTCACAGATATGTCCAACTCTGCTGTTCTTTACAGCTGAGGGCCAAACCCCTCATATCCTTTGTCGGCATCGGCATGCTACGACACATTCCTGTCAAAATTCCTTTATTTCACCATTATTAAGCAAGTTAATAGGCTGCTGAATGTTGCAGAGTAACGGCAAAGTTTTATTCCCCACTGAGTCTGACCTTTCATTCTGTAGGCAAAGAATGTAGCAGGAAGGACATAACAGGGAGCTAATCCAACGGGATACTCCCAACAATAAAAATACCTTGCTGGCGGTGCCTCGTGGAACGACCCATTTTAATTGTGCATGCACTAATCTATGCCACAGCGAAAAAGTGCTGCAGTTATATCCAGCGCTCTGTGTGGCTCAGTGGCACATTGTGTGGGTGTGTGAGGTCTGGAGGATCAGCAGTATTGTTTTTGTGGCTCTCACAAGGGCTTACAGAGATGTTTGCGCCCGGTGGGCTGCAATAAAAAATTAATTCTGTATCGGGAAGTGTGCAGCGTGTGATCATAAATGCATTTGATAATTTAACTGTATGATAATCAGGCTAGACTTGAAGAAAGGCGCACTGTGATTTATAACAGCAGCCTTGCAGAAGGATGAAAGAAGTTGAACCTGAAGCCAGAATCAGCTGCAGACTGAGAGGCGATGCTATTCTTGGTTGTATCTTTGAAGTTGGCCAGAAAAGTTCTGCTGAAACACTTCTTGCCTCATGGAGCCTTAATCTAAAGCTGGTGTGGGGAGTTAAAGGAGGATGACTACTAACTTATAGAGCTGAAATACAATACAAAGTCTTCACAGTATAAACATATTAAGGGGCTGATAACAGGCCTGAAACGCATTGTTCCTATGAATTGCAAAATTATTCAGCTTTTTCTTTCTATAATTGAATTTTCCTGGTCATTGACTTTACCTATAAAAATTCATACGTTCATTGAAGATGAAGAGAGCACTATTTTTTATGTTGGACTTCAGAGTAATAATGTTTGCACTCATGCAAAAAGCCGCTGTGTATCTCACTGCTCTGTAGCATCACTGTGGAAGACAGTCCCATTGCCCGGGGTCAGCCAGCTCTGTGACACGAAAATGACCTCTGAGTCACTGTTGCTATGCAAAACGCAGAGTTGCAGTGCATACTCCTGACCGTGTTATACAGCAGCGAATCAGTATTTGTCTTGTTAAATAGGGTAAATCAGACCTCTGCCCTTTCGTTCACTGAAATCCCGCAGCCTCGTACGCAACGCTGCCGCAGGTCGCAACTGACATTTGGCACCTCCCATTTATCTTGCAAAAGGTCATGAATTGTAGCAGGTTCTGTAATGAGTCATGTGCACGACGGATCAAAGTTCACACCAATACCAGAAAGGTCAACCGACAGGGTGCGCAGGCCCCGGGGCGCTCCCGTGCCACGCAGTCATCAATAAGTCCCAAGTTATTGAGGGACATCGGAGCGTACGCACATGGCGGCCGCTGAAAAGTATCGGACCGCCTGCCACCGTGGAGTGCATGTGTTCGCACCTTTCACCAAACCCATTTGAGAGAGATCAATCATCCCGATGCCATCAGTAGGGATAAAGTCACACAAACAGCCATATGGTATTAGGTTTTTCACGCTGAAGGCGACGAGAGGCAAGACGCTATTCAAACATGTAATCTAGTTCAGTGACACACGCGAAAGGGCTTTCTCCCTCCTCCCGGCATGCTGGCGTTGTTGCTGAATTAGTTCCAATCCCTGGCAGGGCCTTCGCACACGAGCACAAGTTAATCATCCTTGTCATAACAAACGCAGTGAGTGGTCAGCAGTCGCGGAGTGGATGTGGAGGGGATGACAAGGACACACGAAGAGCCCGACCCGAGTTAGAGAACTTCAGAAATGGAACTCGGAGCAGGTGATGATTCCCTCGCTAACTCGCTGCATTAACGCCTGAAGTGTGTTCGGAGTGGTGACACTATGATTCATGTGCCGTATATCCAGCTATAACAGACTGCTGTACCAACAGAAGCACCATTCATTTAAAAAAAAAAAAAAAACTGAGTAAGATGAATTACAACACTAATGGACTATCGCAATGTGGGTTTTTTAAATGTTTACATGAGTAATTTTTCCTTTAACCTCGTGGCTCTGTGGGTGAAACTCGGCACTGATTTTATCGGGGAATCAGCCTGACGTGAGCGCGCTTAGAGTGATTACCTGTTAGACACGCTCGCTGACCCCTTTCCGGATTTAACTGCCGGCGCCGTCACCAGCCAGTCGGGTGAGAGCAGCGCCGTGTGCCTCCTGGAGGAAGGCAAACTTAAACAGCGCTCCGCTCACAAATATGTCTCACACCTGTGTGATCCCAGCCAACTTCCCCTCAGCAAATACAGACATGCGAAAACCCACTTTAAAATGTTTTTTAATATAACAAGAAGGTTGTAGTTTTTAAAGGTGTGATTTGTGATGTTGGTGTGTTGACGGTTTTATTTTTATACTGTAAATGAACATAATACATTGTAGTTTAACACTGCTGATAACTTCACATATTGCCAATAAAGTCTAAACTGAAAGGGACTGTGATCATCTGACACACACACACAGAGATAAACACACCACCAAGCAGTGTGACACTGTTAATCTCTTTCATATCGTTTCCGCGTTAAGCTAGCTAGCAAGCGGCCAACCTGATATCCTGCTCAGCTGCTTTGGAGCCGGCGTCTGTGTCGCACTACATCCTGTTTCAGAGATAAGAGATAAAGCCGCAGACCGGGCCGGTGTCGCCGGCGCGCTCCGATAAGCGCTGCCACAGGCCTGTTGGTCTGCTGGCACATCGCTGTCCGCAGCCAGACTCGAATCACTGATAAAACTTCCCATCCTCACAAGACCTCTGTCTGAAACAGATGGGAGAGACGATAAGGAGAGAGAGAGCAGGACAAAGTTGAGGGAAAGGCAAAGCCATGAAGTCAACCTGACAAAGGACCAGAGGAGTCCTTGCTATTGTTCACGATGTCAGACAGTCTCCAAAAATATGTTTTTGGTATCAAATAACCTTTAAAAAACCTGCAGTTCTTGTTGAATGAGTATGGAAGAAGTGATCATTCTTCCCTTGATCTACCTAAGACATTTTTAGGGAGTAGATAAAAGGGTCTTTTCCCCTTTTTCCTTCCCGTAAAACGTCAATTGCCTGATCAAATATCCTGTAGATTATAGCCTTAACTAATTCTGGATCAAACTGAAATGCTTGATGAGGGAACTCTTCAAAATCCAACCACGGTGGGCTCCGGGCAGCGGGGGGCCTCGTCTGCACCACCAGTGGTCGTGACTTCAAACACTGACTCAAAGTGGCCGCCAACGCATGACTGACTAAATATCTCAGTCAAACCTGGAAAATCCTCCTCTTTCAGAGTTTTATTTTTTTAAACCAAAAGATCTAAACAAATGTCATTCTGATACTTGGTCATAAGGTAAAATTGAAAAGCCGATCATATGCAATAGAGCAGCAGGTGATGAAGGCATCATGGGTCAGTGTGTGCATAGCTGCTTGCTTAACGAGTGCAGCTCAAATACCTGCGCTACATCTATTTATACTGAACTCTTAAGGGAGCTGCTGCTTGAAACTTTCTGGAAGTCTCCTACGACAGGAAAACATCTGAGAAACCTTTGATAACAAAGCAAAGTTTTTTTCTGGTTTTGAACCTGAAAGCCCTCCTTCCGAGATCGAGCATGTCCCCAAACTACAGGAAAAGCGAGAGGAGAGAACTTATGCAGTGAAACGATGTATTACCACAGCTCACACGCTACAAACGCATCCCCATATGGTGCCGCATCTCTTCCTCTTCCTTTTCGTGTGCACAGGTACCTATATTGATTTGTTACCCAGCTTATTCATGCTTATTCAATCAAACTCACCTGATTAAAACGCATCTCCAAGGAACTACAGTCAATCTTATATCAAACAATCTATTTCCGAGCAGCAGCAGCTGTCCAGTGGTAAACCAATACGCAGAGCTATAATTGGGCGAATCTCATTGGAAGAAGAAAATTGGCTCATTGAGATTTAACAGCAGGCTATCAGTGGAGGTGTGCTACCGCATCGCAGATAGGCACTAGCCCGAGCCCTGAATGAACGAGCGTGCGTGCGGCTGTGTGTGTGTGTGTGTGTGTGTGTGTTGTACGTGCAAATTTCAGGACCGTAGGGTGCGAATGATGCTAGGCTACGCGGCAGATGGTGTGTGGAGCCATTCAGGAGCCAATCTGAGATAACATGGCATCAAATAATTGGAACTCTATTTAAATGTAGCATGTATAATGGCGGAGCCTCCTGGAGAATAACTATTCTCAGCCTGTTTGAGACAATTTATAGAATTCTGGTTGGCGATGCATGAAGGGGTGCCAAAGTGCACGGCCAATGTTCTCTCATTACGAGGTGTGATTTTCTGCATTCTTACTTTTGTTTTTTTCATGATGCCTTGATTATTAGGAAATGACCGACTGCATCAGAGCTAAATTTATATATCTGAAGGCGTGTGCTTTAATGAGAGTCAGTGTTTCAGCTCTTACTTCACTAACAATGGTTTTGTACTTGTCGCTTGGCTTCTTCGTCAACGGACCGAAGCCATGACTAAGAAAGAAAAGAGCGAACAAATATGTAAAAGCTGACTGGTGGTGGATCTCCCTGAAACAAGTTGGCAGGGTACATCCACTCCCACCATCTCCCTCCACGTTTCCTTCTGTGCCTCTGCATCTGTTGCAGTCTGAGAGGCAGATGTTCTTATGAAGAGAGGCAGCAGGCAGATAGACCCCCCCCCTTATACAATCCCCCTCTATCCAACTGAAACAATACCCCCCCTCCTCCTCCGCCAAGCCCGTCCAAGCACCAGCACCTCTCCCTGCAGCAGGCCTTTGTACCGGGGTTCACCGACCCTCATCCTGAGACAATTAGGATGGATAACGAGAGGTGTCGGGGCCCCACTGCTCACTGGCAGAATTCACTGGTAGCCAAGGACGGTGAAGGCCGCTTCACTGGCTAACAGAGGCGATATGCGCATACAAAAGCCGTGGACTGCGGGGTCAACTGTTCACATTTGAAAAAACAGCATTTTTTTGACCCCCTGGTAAATTTTCTTTGAATTGTAAAGCTGCACACATTTTTTTAACAAAGGTTCATCAAGCTCCACAGCGATGTGCAATTCTCGCCAGGTTGCAGCAAAGCAGCGAGGGTCACATATTTTACTTTTGTTGGGTTTCGGTGGCGGAGAGCTGGCCCAGGGCCATATCTGACTGCTGTTAGGGAGAATAATGATGAATATCGGAGGTGTCATTAATCTTGGTCAGGTATGTGTGAGGCAGGCTGTGTGTGTCCCGTGTCACATCCCACATTTCCCCCGGAGCCAGGTGGTGACTAGACAGCGCAAGGTCAGGAGAAAAGGTCAGAGAGCATCACGGGCCCCTCATCAGTGACAGAGTGACAGCGGGGAAGGGGGGTGGGAACACATGCATAAAATCACTTAGTGCTGCTTTAAACAGTATCGACATTATTTGTAGCGCTTTGGTCTGCAAATAGAACGGCCGAGCTTGAAGTCGCTGTGTTTGGAAGATTGCCATTTAACGCTCTTCATGCGAGGCGTTGCTGTGGACGGGCATTTATTTCATCAGTCGGACACTTTGAATGCTGTCACAGGGTTTCATCCAACATCTGCTGAAGGATTCAAAGCACCGACTGTAGTAGTGCGATGACAAATACAGCGTGAAGGGTGCCGAGAGGAGTGGACACAAAGGGAGAGACAGTTATACCTTTTACATGCTCACACTCAGCAAGTGACCATGGACAGCTTGAAGCAGCCTTGATCCAGCCAGGCTGAAGTGTCTGGTGCTGGAAAACAGAGAGACCGTGGCTACATTCACTGTGATGTCTGCCAGAATATCTGAGCGAGCTGGCTCAGGGTAATCCTGTAAGAACTCCAACAAAAATGAATTAGACCGAGTGTGTCATTTTGTAGTGATCACAGTAAGGGGACTGAGGTGAGAGAGAAACCCACGCACACTTAAAACCTCGTATGTCCCTGCGGTATTGATGCTAAATTCACAATCGGACATGTCACGTATTGGGTGTTATTGCTGAAAGGCTTTTCCGTCGTTGTGTATCTGGTGCGAACCTGCAGGCGCGCGGGAGAATGCGCACCCACACAGAAACTGATAAACACAAACACATTCATATGCATGGCTACACACGTGGCTCCCGCGCTTAAAATTCGACGTGCCATCAATGTCTGCCGCTTCGGCTTGCAGTGTTGATTTGCGGGGTAATTAGGTTACACGTCTTCTCACCAGCTCCCCTTCTCTGTGTGGATTTAAAAAGAGATTCATAATTCTCTTTGTTAACGCCCGAGCTTTAGCGCAGGCCCTGCAGCTAGGATGTAATCCCGAAATGAACTCCACATCACCTCCAACACAGCCAAAGGGAATCAAAAGAAGCGGGCGGGAAGGCGAGGAAAGTATGCCAACTGCCCACTCAGCCAATCCACGCGTGGGATGTCAGCGGAGAGGGGTGTCTTCAGGGATTGGAGGAAGAGCCCATGGGGGACTGATAACCCTGTTCAAGACATGCTATTGCTGCCAATATGCCAAGAATATAGTCGATGCCAGAGCACTGACAATGAATTCTTTAGAGGGAGTCTGCCGAAGCGAACTAAAATGGTCCTCAGTAAACACTTACTTTTCCCCCCACAAATCTACGTCCTTTAACAGAAAATGGGACCATTTCACAGGCTCTGATAAAAAAAGAAATTGAGATTTTATGATGGCATCAGTGCAATAAGCTGCACTGTATAATATTGTTATTAAACTCAACTCATATGAAGCAAACAGCCTTGTGGTAGTAAGCGCAGACATCTCAGCTTTCTTGTAAAGTCGTGAGTAACAGATGATTTATACGAATCCTGATGGAATTCAGGCCAGCCACAGCCCCAGTGAAGTACCGGAATAAAGAAAGGCACTGCACTTTTAAGGGCCACGCAGCTCGGTGATGAAAAGCAGCTTTGTGCTTAAGCTTGAAACCATCCTTTTCTCTTGAAGACACTTGCTCGTCATTGGCTTCCTCCTCAGGCTGACTCCCGGTGAGAGAAATTACAGCCCGGCGCCCCAGAACTACCTGGATCAATGCGCTCTGCATGTTAACTAACCTCACACACAACGAGAATACACAATCTATGCAAACGGCAGGGGGAGGGATGTTCGTCATTAATGCAAAGGACAGAGCGGCAGGAGGAGGAACGGGGACGAAGACCGAGCTGAGCCACAGCGCGATCGTTACTATTTGCCGCTAAACTGCAAGGTAGTCTCATCTTTTCTCCTCTCTCGTCCCCCCTCCGTCCATCTGGTGGCATAAAAACTGGCCACAGACCTTCCAGTGGAATTAGCCACAGTAACAAACAGCCACATTATCTTCACCACAGACCTTTGGCATCCAGCTTGATTGCAAACAAAGCTAAAGTAGTTTCGCCGTTGCTGCCAGCGCCACCATATGGAAGGCGGTTTAGTTTCGACAGCGAATTCCTACGATCATCTTTAAAACTCAAGCTCATGTCAATCTCAAGGCTTTTTTGGAGGATGAGGAAACAAAGACATATTATTAACCGCCCTGCCATTTGGATGCCTTCATCTTGAAAGAGGCTCAACCTATTTGGACCCCGCTTCCACCAGGCTGTTCCTGATCACACGCTGTCCACTCCAACACTCCCAAATAAACACAAATGCAGATACATTCAGACAAATCTATAGCCCTGTTATAGGAGTCATTTCACTCTTTGCCAAGTCTTTTTTGCATTCTGCTGATCATAATTTCACACACAAATCTTCTGTTCTTGGCCGATCTCATAAAGCCCAAATCGAGCCAGAACAAGGACAAAAAAAGAAAAGAAACTATCATAGTATAACAGCCTCATCCTGGCAATTTCTGTTTCAGCTCTTTGTCGTGAATAAATCTTTCCCTAAAATGTGTTTACAACACGATATCCTCTTTGTGGAAACTGACCTGAACACTTTGAGTGTCAAAAGTTTATTATTGCAAAACGGCAAGAAAGGATTTCATCTCTAAACACCTCCTGTGGTCATAAGATACGACAGGTTTAGAGGTGTTTTTAAGACCAGTTTGTCACCTTTGAGTAAGGGCCTCCGTGTTGTCACTTGTCAGCCCGCATCTGGAAGACGGGACTGTGCATGTGTGTGTGTGTCGGGGGTGTGCGAGTGTGCGGACGGAGGCTTTGGGTGCCAGGAGGGCAAGGTGGTACAGAGTCAGACTCAGCACAGAGATAATACAGTTTGTCAGGAGGTGTGAGGTTGAACTGATAGGTGTGAAGAGAAGTGTCTCATGTTTAAAAAAAAAAAAGGAGAAGCAAAGAGCAGCGGTGGAAAGCACAGGTACTGGAACATTTCGGGAGAAACTAATGACTGTGAGGAGTAGATGTTTGTCAATAAAATTAGACGACGGGACTAAAACTGAATCAGAAAAGGAATCGGAACATTCTTTCAGCAGGAGTCCGGCTGGCTGTGACGTTCTTGTCATGGGAAAAAAAGGAGAGGAAGAATAAAAAAAATGACTCATTGTCATCTGCAATTGACATATACAATTTCTTCTATCCATACACACAAGGTGTGTGCGTCCTTGTCTATGTTGAGTCTATGTTATAGCCAAGATGGCTGGAAAATCCATTTTCCAAAGTCGTTCCCAATGCATGTGGCGTGCAGACTTTACCTTCTTCCCGTGTTTATTAAAAGGCTGCTTGAATGTCAGATCTACTTAAAGTTTTGAAAGACTTCCATTACCGCGTCTCACCAGAGAACAATACAGTTAGTTAATCTGCGCGGCATTCCCGGGCAACTCCGAACAACAGAGGAAATTAAAAATGAAAACTCTCAGGCTGTAATCAGACACTCATCCTTGGAGGAGGAATTTGCTGAACAAGACAGAAATAAATGAGCGTAGCAGTCGTAGCAGGTTAATAACGCGCAGCCGGTGGAGGTTGACTCAAAGGCAGGAGTTTAATGACTTGTTAATGAATATCTATGGCCTCGTCGGTCAGCTCCTGTGGTGTTATACATGATGTATGTGTAAATATTTTTCAACCTTCCTTTACTAGTAAAGCCTCACATCGTTATTTCACTGAAATATTTCAGATAAACTAAATGCATTTTTAAAATCAAAAGCCGCAATATTAACTCAGGGACGAATCTATATGTGCATAAATTCTCTCCGCATATACACAGTGGAGGGTGTGATCGATTGAGATCAGCGCGTTAGCATTGCAGATGGCCATCATGTGAAAGGTATCATGTGAGAATCAATCACGGCAGCAGCATTTGAGCTTTGGAGATTCCGCGGGGATAAGTTCGCTCAAATCCGACGGGCTGGGATTTGGCACTCCAGAGCTTTTGCTTGTCACAATATTGATTTAGAAATAATTACCCAGACTGCTTAGTGATTCCCCGCGTGTTCGCCAGCATCCTGCCTCAGCCTCCCTTCCCGCACGCCGCCACTGCAGCAAAAAAAAAAAAAAAACCGGTCCGCGTTTCTCCTCTGATTAGATGTACCAAACATAATCTGCGAGAGAGCCGCCTGTTTTTGAAATACAGCTGGAGCAGCCGACTCCTCCTGCGGTGAAGGTTAACAGAGCTGCTCCTCAGTAATTACCATCAAAGCTCATAGGTTGGCGTACAAAGCATGACTGACAGTGATGGGCCCCGCAGCCGCTGATTGAATCACCAAAGACACAAATTATTGAAATACACCATCAAGTCGGCTGATAAGTAATCGCCTGTCATGTTTCCCCCTTCCAGCGTCGCCTGAATTAACTCCCACTAAAGGGCATTCATACTGCCTTCGAACCAGGACGCATTTTTATCAATCAAAAAAGAATAGACGGTTAGAATTTCTTTGAATGTCTGGTGACCTTAGGATTTTGAAAGCCATGTCGCAAAAAAAAAAAAAAAATAAATAAATAAATAATAAGCTTCACCGTGTTTTACACAGGAAGCGAGGCCGTAGGCAGTATTTATTGATACCCTGCAAAAGCTGATGAAAACTGCTCAGACTTCTATGTATTGAAGAAATGACGCATGAACAGGGAACTACATATGCATAATGTGACAGAAACATGGGATCAGTCTGCCCTGCTGGGGGAATCTGATAAATATCCGCGCTGGCCGCGCAGCAGAGCCGCTCTGCAGGGTTAAATGAGCGGGAGACGTGCCGATTTCAAGTGCTCTAAAAGCACTGGCTCGTACGACCCGGTGCTGCTGCTCAGCTGCAATGGACTAATTACGACTCTGTGCAACATGAAAGCCAGCAGTCATGCACATTTTCTCTGTTGTAGCCTCCCGATACATTTCTCTTGCTCTCCGCTGTGTTCGAGCCCAAATTAAAGATGGAACAGGATTTAACTCCCTTTAAACAGCTCTTTAAAAACTGGACGTGCGAACAAGCACGGATGATTTTCCGATGCACGTGAAGCAGCCAGGTGCATTTTTCACTATTTTCACGTTAAAAATACATCTGCTACACTTAACATAAAAGGATCTCTGTGTTCTTTTTGCTCCTGAATAAATCTGAACCATTAACTGAAAATCCCAAAACATTTCCCCTTAAATTCACAAGCAGTCTTCAATCAAACTATTACAAACAATGATTATATTAAGTAGTTGTATGAATGTGACTGAGAACAAAGATTTCTCTTATGCTGCAATAATAGGAAAAGCCTGAAGTCCAACACATCATCGAGACTCCGGGAAGCAGGATACACCGCAGGACGTAACACGCACAATTGGAAACTTTGACTTAAGGGCTTGTGGTTAATCAAACTGGCTTTTATTTTGAATGTTTTTCAAATTAGAGGGCCTTCCACCAGAAGCCCTGCATGTCCTCTTCACCATGTGTTTCTAATATTCGCTGTGAAAGAGCAAAGAGACGAATCCAGACTTTCAGAAATGCCTCAGCTCAGTGGGACTTTTCTTTTTTTTTCTAAGATATTAAAAAAAAAAAAAAAAAAAAAACAGCTCTAATATTCGAGTCTCTTTGAACTTAACACCGTGACCAAAGATTAAAAAGTATCTTACAGCTCAGAGAGGACGGGGAGGAGAAGACATATGCAAATTCTTTTGTGGTAGTTTAATGGTTCGATCACAAAAAATATTCCGCTACTTGAGATACGGATCCTTTTAAAGTAGCTGCACCACTATTGAGGAAGTTTGTTTAAAAACTTGTACAACATAAAAAGAATGAAACTCAGATTTTCTAATCTTGTAGACATCTCAACATGCACAATTACGTTTTATTTACCGTAAACATCCCGTTGAAACCGTTGCTGGACTGAGTCAGATTTGCTGAAACCTCTCAGTTGCTCTCTGCAGTCCGGTTCGACTGAATCATCAGGTTCTTTTCCAATCGGCCTCCCATCGCTCCTCATTCGCGCACCGTATTTACTGCATCCAACTAACAGGCTTCAAAATGGAACCGCGCCACCTCTGTTGCCCCGGCTACTCGTTCCTGTCAAGTTAATGACCACATCTGTGCAAACACGCGCTCGCTGAATGACCAACCTCAAGGAAGCTACGGGCTAATTTGCTTGACTGGGCGCATCTCAATTAAACTGAACTCTCCGTCCTCGGAGGTAATAAGACAGGGCACTGCTGCCAGATGGTTACTTAACCTATTATCATTCGGAATATGCGGGAAATCACAGCTTTTTTCCCCCAAAGTCACAGTGTTGATAACCTTTGCCTTCAAAGGCAAAGGTTTTATCGCCTTCAAAGCGAGGATAAAATTGGTTGAGTAAACTCAGATTTCTGCTAACCGTTTATTAGCGAGGCTCAGGATCCGTGCTGGTTTGAGTATCTCAGCCCAGCGTTGAGCCACGGTCCAACTGCTTATAGCCAGAGAATTATAATTTGACCTTGAGCCGACTAATCACAGTCAGTCCTCAATTAGTGGCTATAGAAAGCCATTTTACCGGGTCACGGCCTCTCTGTGACCCTCGGGGTAATACGTTAACCTTTTCTAGCCACAAGTTCAGTCCCTCCCGCAGGGTCGACCGACAGGATGCATCAAATAGATCAATGATGGCATTAACAACACAGTAAACATTCCATTGTTACTATATTTGTCCAAATATGAGCCTATTTCAATGAAAATATCTCATATTGAAGGCCTAATACTTGACTCCCGGCGGCACGCAGAGTTCCTCATAACGGCAGTGAATCAGAAACAACAGGAACACGCTGGATGCGATCCAGACACATCAGCGAGCCAGTCGAGTGTCAGGTGCACACACCGAGGGGCGACTTATAGGGGGGAGGAGGAGGCGGCTACAAGTGCAGCGCATTGTTATTAGCAAGCTGTTTAAAAGACGTTAGAGACGGCAGTGAGGAGGAAACACTGGAGCCGGAGATCCGTTTGAGGACACAAGAGACCAAAAAAGTCATAAATATTTGCATCGATATTTGAAGGCTATCATCTATTATCCATATTTAAAAACGTTACAGCAGATGTTTGATTCCATGTCCTATAAAAACAAGTTTGTTTTTTAATATAACATGAAATTTACTTGACTTCTCCCCACAACTTTCATTTGAACATTTCTTATAAAATGCTAAAAGCATCCAAGAGGAACAGATTTAAAGCCACAGATTATTTCAGCGGTCTCTTCTAATTGCAGTGCAGAATGGAAGAGCCCGAGTTGGGCTGTAAAACTCTGCTATTGGGTTAAAAACAGCAGTTGGAGTTTGGGGTCGATGCGCTCTCAGAGGCAGCATTAGCAGCCTTTCAGAGAGGACGCACCGCGTAATGAAGAGTTCCGCGCCCGGCTATTCATACAGGATAATGATAACGGCGTTTTAGCACTGTGGATATCATTAGCTCCAAATGGGCGCAGCATCAATGAGAAGGTCTTGTTCGAGAAAAAACAAACGGCTGTCCGTGACACATTTCAAGAGTAATCAAAATCTCATTTCAGCATTAGACTGATTACTGTGCGAAAACCATATTTATCCAAGACAGAGAAGAGTAACTATGCTTTGTGAGAAATAAAGAAGCTCATTATTCTTGCATGCAAATGAAATGATTCACCTCTACCTGAGGCAATGTACAGAATTTAAAAAAGGTTGGGATGCATTTATTACTTTACCAAATTGTGAAAGTTTTCAAATCTGCTGGGACCGTAGACTGATCTCTGCTGGAGCGGCTTTATCTGCATCGTGTCAGTCGGTGGTGACATAATTGCAGAGCTGCTGTCGTCTGAATTTAGCGTTATGAAAGACGAGTTTTTTTTGCAATCGGGAAGAGAAGCAAGGAGCCGGGTGGAGACAGACGAGCAGTGGGAGCACTACGGGCTATTTGCACTGCTCTGTTGTCACATCGCGACTCATTTACTCTCAGCAGGGTTTTCAATTATCAACGATTAAAACCCTTCGGCGTTCCTTTGTAGGACAAGCAGGAACTGCCTTAATAACAACCTGGAACTTCAGCAGATTAAAATGTGAAATGTCCAATAACAGTGTTCTTTGTAGAGTTGGGGAAAAAAATGTAATTAAAGAACGAAAATTGATGCACTCCGATAATACTTTCAGTAAAAATTGGAATCCGACCAATGTCCTCACATTACCTTCACAGCAGGACACCCAAATTCTTGCTAAAATCATTGAAGCAGATGTCATGACATCACGTTGTTGAAAATGAAAGAATTTCCAAAGAAAAACTTATTAAAAGGGGCATTCATGCAAAACAGGCGATCACAGATTAGAGGTGCTCAAACTTGCTGAATGGAAGCAGGCATACAGCGAAGGAGCTGCGACGATACAAAAGACTCAATAACATCCAGACACAGAACGGAAAAAAATCTATTTTATTGAACATATGAGAGACGCTGTGAGCTAGTCCGAATTTTAAAACTTATCTGATCACCAAGAAGAGATTTTTGACTGAAGGAGAGTGTGACGTGTTTGAGTTGTTTCTTTTTTTATGTGTGTGTTTTTACAGTCTTGGATATTTCTTTAAAGGCATCGTTGATGAAGTAAACGTTTTACCTTGAAAACCTCTGCGATCAGCCTACATGGTGCAACTCCCAAAGCTACATGCAAAACAACTACAAAGACACCCATTCATGTACAGATTTATTCACCTTGTTTCCCCGCCTCTATCTGCAGTAAGGTGACAGCCGCTGGAGCTTCTTGTGACTGACAATGAAAGACAGCGTGCACAACTTGGATTTACAGCCAAGCAGACAATCAGCTCTACACAGGTGATACAGATTCATCAAGTAACCAAACGTGCAAGTCTAAGATGCAATGTCCACATAGAGAAGCTCAGGTCTTGACCCAGACCACCTTTGCTTCGACATCCTTGAATAAATAAAAAAAGTCATTCACAGTGAGAAGCAATTTTCTTCTCTTTAAAATGTAAGACAGATGCATTAAATCACGCAATGCACAGGGTGGACTCTGGGTACAGGTGCTCCATGCATGCATTAGCATTAATGCATGTGATGCAATCCGCGGTAAGTGAGCGGTTGGACGTGAACCGAAAGAATAATAATAAATCAACACGCAAATGACGCATCCTGCTTTTTGGCACTAATACTTAATTAGATGGAAATAAGTCCAGACTGTCTAGGGAAAAAAAAATAAAGGTCTGCGACTGATAAGAAAGAGAGATAACATGTCAGACTGATAAGGTCGTAACGTGCAGCGCCGGCTTGTTTACAGTGACCTGCAGCCGTGAGGGAGAAATTCCCCCCTAAGTTAAATTGAATTTGTAATTATACTTCAGAAGATAGGAACAAGTCAGAGGAAGACGGTGTTGAATGATCAAAGCGAAGTTGCTGCTGGGAGTAAAGTCTGAAAAAAATCCAAAGATCTAAACCAATTATTGTAAACACAGTCTCAGCAAATGTAAGGTCCGGTAATTTTAGCATGGTCCAGCTTGATTTCTAAGAACTAGGCACACTGATGTTAAATTTAGAGAACACAAATAGAAAACATGTGGACTTGCTTTTTGCTTTCTTTCTTTCTGTCTCTCTCTCTCGGTTTTGTGGTTTCCCCGAACCATAAGAAATGTAGAGCATTATTTTTCCCTAAAAGTGCATACTGTGTGTTCTAGATAATCTACCGTGGTTCCACTCATCCAGCAAGAAAGAATCTTACTGCAGCGTATAATTAACAAGCAAACAGACACGAGTGCACAGAAGAGGCAAATGTTTTTGGGATTTTGATGAAACGAGTTGCAAAAAGCAAATATGCACATCGTAAATGACAAAATGCTGCCACGGAAAAGCAGAAGAGATTCATTGTTGTAGGTTTGAGGATCTCATCCGCTCTCTTTGCCCTGATGGCACACCGAAAACCTCGTGACGGCACTGCAGGTTTGCCAAGTCTGTAAGAAATAGCTGACTTCTATTCTGGGGTTTCTGAATTTTTCGCTACGACAGACCATTTCCAAAGTCTGCTTTCTGCGGCCTTTTTTAAAATGTCTGGTAACGATGCCGCGGAGTCCAGAGCATATAAACACAGCGTCTTTTGATCTGTAGTTCATCGTTTCGTCATGTTTGGCTCAGCTGAGGAGCTTAGTATTGCACTCATGCACAAAATTTAATCTGGTTATGGCTACACTATTACGTGCATGCAAATGCAAGCAGTCCTGGTTGACTGCATTGTTCCAAAAAAAAAAAAAAAATCTGATTCAGTTATAAGTACCTCTATTTACCGCCTTGCTGAAATTGGTAGTATTTTATTATCTATAGACCTCCTCCAAAGGTCACAACAGTGGCATCGGTCATTTTACACACTCTCATCGTGTGAAGAGAATAACATGTGACAAACGCATGCTGTCAGTCCCAGCCGTCTGAAGGACCTGACAAAACTCGGCATTCATGCTGAAAAATGTGCTGCTCCCAGCCAAAGCTCCTTAAAGCCAACTCTGCAGTCCACTCAAACTCATAGCTAGTCCGGGGCAGCTGGGAAAAAAAAGAGGGAAAAAAAAAAAAAAAAAAGTCCTTGGGAAGCAGATCAGCGGTGCCAGGCCCGTGTAAAAATGACAGACGAGAAGGATGCTCAACCTTTGTTTACAAAACAGTGTCAGACATAAGTGGAGGGTGTCAGGGTTATGAATGGGTTCACCAATGAGGTCACAAGTGGATTTAGGCAGCACTATGTAAATGACCCCTGCTATAGGATTTCAATGAGCACTAATCTGCCTGCATGACCTATTCTGGTCTCTCTTCCCCCCCCTCCCGTTAACAAAGAGCCTCTGTCAGCGAGTTTTCTTCTGCTGAGTAAAAGAGGGGAGGGAGATGGGACAGCGGCAGAGCAGACAAGCACACAATAGAGGATTCTGCTGCTGCTGCTGCTGCTGGGAAATGGAAATAAATACATGAACTTTGTACCTAGTTTGCCTGAATTCCTAATGAAGATGCAGCTCTTATAAAGTAAATAAACAGATAAGTTAAACACCAAAACAAACAAGGACTGGAGCCGAGTACTGTAATCTATGAAAATTAGGGAAATAATGATCCGATTGCAACATGTGAGAAAATCACAGAATTTTTCCAGTTTACAGCTAAATGTTTTGTTTTCACGTCCAGACGTGTCAATCAAAGTCACTGTTTGAGACTCAGCGGGCTCCGGAGTTTCTCTCAGCTTAACCTCCATTAAATCTGGCAGCTCAGGCCAAACTCATCATGTCTCCTGATGGCGTTATTTACAGTGAGGACACTGTCAGATCACACTTAAACCGAGTCCACACACACACACAATATTGATGCCATCTGATACACGGGTTTGGGAAACCAGCATCAAGCCAGAACAGGAATACAGTTCATGAAGAAACATGCAGATTTAAATACTCCGATTAGTTTTTATAGAAGACAAATGGAAAATAGTAAGTCATTTGCAAATGTCAAAAAAAGTACTTTGGAACCCTGAAATGCGTGAAAATTTTATAAGCTGGACTTAAAATAAAGCAAAATTCATGCATAACTTCTAAAAAATACAATTATAAGAGGAAAATTAAAGCCCAAAAATATAAATCTACGGTTTACATTGTATTTATTTCCAAAAAAACTGAGTCTTCAACTCTCAACAATTGTAGTAAAATTCCATTTGCTGTGAACCGAAGCAGCAGGGATAACATTCCAGCTTCGCCCGCACTCGTCCCTCCCCTCTCTCTGGAAAAGCAGAAAAATTAATAAGAACTTCCTGCACGTGTGGAAATATGGGGCTCTGCATGCTCCGGGCCCCGAGCGGCCCTCGTCACCAAAACGCGAGCCGCGCTTCCTGCCTCGCTGCTGCCTCTTTCCGCCTCTGTGGAGATCAGATGAATGATTCCACTCGACCTCTAACCTACAGTAGGGGGATCCGCGACACACGGTTAGGAGCACATTAACAGCTGAGGGCCGGCGGGCGTGTCGCGATCGGCTGAGTCAGGATATTCCGACAGGACGTGCCTGAGTCCAACCCAGCAGGATTGAATGACCGACTGGGTCTTCATCTCTGGCAACGCATTCCTCAAAGGACTTGGTATTTAGCAGAAAAGTGTTTAAGGGCAAGAGCTTATAGAACATTCTACCACTATGCCGCCACACACTCAATCTTTCAACACGGGCGGCTGACCTACTTCTCCAGCTTGCGCCCTTGAGGGTGAACATGAGGGGGAAAGAGAAAATGAAAAGCAAATGAAGCAGTTGAGGGAATTATGGCACTAGGACTGTGTCACCTGGTGGGCTGTGAATAAATGACACCCTGAGAGCCCTGACGGGGCTGCGGGGGCCCCGTCTCAGTCATTACGGTTACAGCAGCGACGCCCGTCACCGGGCTTATTGTCCGCAGGATCACAGGAGAACACGCCACCAAAAAACCCCTCAGCGGTGCTTCTGCATGTTGCCTTGGTAACCCATTACAGTTTAAAAAAGAAGAAGAAAAAAAAAAAAAGAAACACTTTCATGGCTTGCAAAAAGAGGAAGGATGGCAGACTTGACATCCCATAATGAGCTGGCTGTGAATGGAGTTCAGTGGGGGGGCTTTACTCGGGGCTGCGGGGACTGTCAACATAAATACCCAGACTTCATGCTCCCTTTCAGGGAGGGGAGAACACCCAATAGACGGGTTGTCACAGAGGACAGCCGGATACAAAAAGGCTCAACAGCAGCGAAATGTTGGGCTTGTTTACAGCGTGGGCAAAGCGAGGGAGCACTGCGGCGGTAATGATTTAGAAGAGGGCATTCAGCGTCCGATAGGAGCTGAAGGGGAGACGATTCGGAGGTGGGAGATATCAGAATGTGCCTGGCACACACACACAAAACACACTCACACACAGCTCAAGGAATCCATAAAAAGAAAAAAAAAAAAGAAAAAAAGCTTTGTCACATCTCTGCTCGTGTTTTACATCCCACGGCAGTTTCCATCTCAACTCCGTGGAGCCAGAGTGCTGACTCAGCTGGAAGTGTCCTTGGCTTTTACTCACTGGACCACAATGAGCAGAGAGAGGCTGAAAGGCTCAACGTCATCAGGAGTTTACTCTGAAGACTTAAAAAAAAAAAAAAATTGAGTGAATATGGCACAACTAATAAATGTACAGCATTTTGGTTTAGTAGGTTTAAAAAAAAACTTAATTAAAAAATAAAACCTGCCTGAGAGAAACAAACAGAGACAAGGTCACGTTCGTGTTTGTGTTCATATTCAAATGTACTCTCCACAGCAGCGACACCGTCCCAGAGAGAAAATCACCGTCGTGCTAAAACAGAATCTTCCCGACAGGATCTGAGCCACGCAGATATCGATCAGATTACATAAGATGATTTCAGGGACCCCCTGTGGACGAGTGGGATGTTATCTGGCGCTCAGCCGCGTGTCTGCTTTCTCAAGCGGCAGCAGGCACAATGAAGCACGAGGCGGCGATGAGACACCCGTTACAAAGCAGCGAGAACAAACGTCCCGCTTTCCTCCCTGAAAGAAAAAAAAAGTTGTTTGCTTTACAAAACTCAATTTGGAAATTCAATTATAATAAAACAAATCCTCAGGTGGGCTGGAATTACAGGGAAAAAAACTGTTTAAAACAGCGTTTCCTTCTCACAAACATGCATATGGTAGCATTGCATGTAATATTGAGGTTTGGATAATGAATTGCCAAACATGCTGGGGGTGGGGTGGGGGGGTGGGGGGGGTAACCACAGTCAGAGCCTTTACACTCAGGGTAATGGCGGTGGATACTGTGCGGTCATGGTGACTAATCATTTGTGCATGTTGTGCGATAGATTATGCAAAAAGCACTTGGAGCCACTTAAACCGTGGCGCTGGGATGCCATTTCCTCCCGTCTCTGGATCCACTTTCATAGCGTATAGCGAGGAGTGATTGTTCGGTTTCCTGTAATGTCGTTTAGATGAAAATAAAAATTGCTTCTTCATAGAGCCTAATGCATTATGTTGTGTTTGATAGCACTTTTTTTTTTTTTCATACTGTTACGGAGCTTCCCAATCCAGATATGAGGTATTTGTTGTATATAAGCTTATATGGCTCTACAGTCTGAAGTGGACCTGGATGTCATGTTGCTGTCTATATGGCCAGGGAGCTATTTATGGATACAGAGTTATTTGCGGCTTGTTAAAGCAACAGCATGCATGTAATTTCAGGTTAGAGCTCCTTCTGCGTGTTGGAATTACAGTTTCTATTATAGTATTGCTGCTATTTACCCAACATATTGTTCATTTATAACACTAAGAACAGTCAAGAGTGGCTAAACCTAAGCTGTCAGTGAGAAGTTTGTGTCTTTTTTTCATGTGCTCATAAGAAATTAGGTTTAGAAAGTCATCAATGTCAGGGCAGCTCATCTTAATGCAAATTTCAACACGCACAATGTACATATCACTAAATTATGATGCCATGCATTGTGCATTCATGCTCTGCAAATGAAAAATGACATTATTTCAAATGTCAACTACAAAACCCAAACTGGGTGCAGTTACAATTTGAGTGAATTGGTGGCAAAGTAAAAAAAAAAAAACATTTATATAGTTAAACTTTTGAATCTTAAGGGAACTACAATGTCAAAAACTACAAATTAGTTGACACCTCACAAGCTAATCGCCCAGTTCTCAAAGTAAGGCAACTTGGAAAACTCTCCAAACATTCTCCATGTTTAAAGAGGATTGCCTCTGTGACTGAAATAAACAATCAACGTCTGAGTCTCAGCCACTGAGGACATAATGCCATTTCATAACGAAAGCCCTCTCATGCTTTTTTTTCCTCACAAATGAAGAAGGTTGATCATCAATACCCTGATTAGGATTACAGGGGAAGCCTTATCCTAATCAACAGTAAGAATACTTGAGCCCGGTGCACTCTGCGGTGATTTTGCTGTTAACTGATCATCGAAGCAGTGAGCAAGATTATAGATAAACATATTTAAGACGTGAGATCAACATCTATTTTAAAGGAAAGTTTTTAAATTTTGTTTAATTTGGTTCGAGATGACATTACAAGTGAAGCTGATATTTTATGCACATCCGTAATGCAATCAAACCCTAAAAGAAAACACTGTAATGGCATATCATCAGACCCTGTTGCATCTCTCTGCATGTTTTCAATGTAAAAGCTCAAACTGGAAACTCGAGTCAAGCCGATTGTACAATATGAGTGACTGCTTTACATGACAATTGGTCTAAACTGCAGCCGTGGGATTCCTGCATCACAATGAGAACCGTCTTCACATGATCGTACAACATTCACTGCTCCGTTCGCTACATCCCAAACAAGCCTCAGCATGGCTCTGCTGAAGACCTTTTGTCATCTTAGAGGAAGTATTAACTACATAATCTAGTCTTTTGACCCAAATTCACTCGTTCCAGTCCAGGGATATAAAGACTGAAAGTAAGTAGATGGCAGTTCAGAGCACATACTGCAGTTCCAGGAATAATCTGGGTGAAGTGGGGTCACTGTTTGATTTGGGGGTGGGTGGGTTGCACTTAACGTTTTAGCTGTTCCATAAATGGAGCGGACAGGGATCAGAGCTGCAGGGGCTGCTGGGAGAAAAAAGCTCAGCCTTGCAGTCTATTGTTCTGGGCCGGCGGTGGATTCTCAGCAGCGGGGGAAGACGATTTCTTCACCGGGCTCCGGACGAGGCAAAGTGGCCAGAACAAAGGAACCGGTCACAATACCGTTAGAGGCAGAGCCAATCGATTGCAAGCGTTCCCCATGGTGCTGCCTCCTCCAAAGCACACATTTATTTCCTGGTCACCATTGCAAATAATCTTCAATCCATCCACCCCTTAATGTAATCACGTCTGATCTCAATCCACTTTTTAATCAGGTGATGCATCCTGAAGAAGAATCGCTGCAAGGCATTCAATTTCCACGCTACAGATCGCTCTCTCCATAGACAAGTACTTCACTCAGTCACTTTAAACTGGAACCCCAGCAATCACTCCTGCATGGTTTATGAACTGAATCATGATCTAATCATTTCTATATTAATTATTCAACTATTATATGCTTTGGAGCATACAAGATGAGGGTAATTGCCTCATGCTCAAAGCTGCAACCACATCCTTGTACATGCAAATGAAAACAGGTTGTTATAAATATATCATGATTGTGAAACTTGAAAGCTGTAGTATACACTGCAAGTGTCTCAAATTAGAGAATATTGATGACAGTGTTGCACACCGCATACTGACCAGCATTTCATTTGTAGGTTTTTCTTACTGAAAAGTATGTTTTTTTTCCTCCCTGTTGGACTTTATCGCTCCGCTTCTGTTGATTTGACAGGTGTGCCAGTCTGTCAATTTGTACTGCATCCTGTCTCCACCTGTAAGTGAGTGAGGATGAGGTGAACCTGTGAGAGGATGCTTGGTAGAGCAGAGAGAACCCGCGATGCATGGCCTCGCCGGTCGTCCTCCGACGGAGGGCTGTCAGCTGGGCTCATCCATCCTTGTGCGTGGCGTCGGCCATGGATTCGTACCGCAGAGGTGATTCACCAGATTAACGTCCAGCTGCAGCCGTCGCCACTGTCTGAATTACCAGTCTGCCTTGACTCTGCAGGGGTCAACGTCCTCAGAAACAGCAACAAATAATCAGACAAGCAAAGACTGAGCCGCAGTGCAGACTTTCCAGCTTAGCCGTTCCCCCATTAGTCCAGAATTTTCTGCGACAGACAGCATAAAAACTCCAAATATTAAAAATAAGCTACTGTAGTTGTAAGACCCTCAAAAGACCTTCATGTCGAAACAAATATGGACTTAGCCTAATCCTATTTAAACAAAGCTACGGATCAGAAATCTGTCACTTGACTGGTTACATAAACTCCTAGAAGTCACACGAGGCTGCAGCCCCACGCAGGAAGTTTTCCCACAAAGCTCATTTCACCAATGAGGCATAGTTAACGAACCCGGGCTTCCTACAACAGGTTCAACACGTCCGTTTGCTGATGTCCTGAGCTCTAAGACTAAATGAGTCTGAGGTGGGATGAAATCACTGGTTTGATGGCGCTGCGCCCTGAGGGCTGACCGCAGGATGACAAAAGCGCAATGGGCGTAAACACTCAGTATCCTGAGGTCTGTCTGAGTGCTCCTCCTTTAAAAAAAAAAAAGACTGTCAAAGGTCATCGGAGTAAACAGCGGTTGTTTTGGCGTAGCACTGTGTAAAAGATGGGCTGACATGAAAATTGTGGTTTTACGGTTGACCTACAATTTTCCCAAGGGTACAGAAGTCAGACATTAACAAAGGGTGACCTTAGACGGCCACATGAGCGCCCCGAAATACAACCGTGTCATCAGAGAGGTTTAGATACGTCCGGAGGGAGGCATACTGAAGGCTTTGTTCTCATGAAGAGCAAACTTGGCAGCGGGGTCGACACATTCGGCAACAACAGTTTTTGTTGGGTACGTGTCGGTTTGTGTGTATCCCATTCAGCTCTGCTTACAATGAAATGGATGCCCGTCTGAATAGAAATCCATTTCACTCGCATTCGCTTTCAGGCAGGATAAGTAAGTACCTCTGGACTCACTCTGTGTTTTTTTGGGGGGGAAGATTTGAGTGTCCGATTTGAACGATGCGTTGTTTGACTAAACCAAACAAAAACTTCACCGCAGTTCGATCTGCAGGAACCACAGACATGCAACTCCTGGTGAACCTTTAATGATGCCAGACAGTAGATTTAAAGCCTCCAGAGGGGGTTTCGGGACGGGCTTCACAGTTACAGTGCGAACTCTTCATCCCTGCATGAAGCAGAGTGGCAAGTGATTACCATTTAATGAATGGAACTATTAACCGTAACACGCACAGGGGTCAAAAAGCAGCAATTAGTGTGATGAACTCTCGCCTTCCATACTGAGCACGTCTGGATTGATCCACTAATGATGACTTTGACTGGCTGGCAGCATCCCAGCTGCACAGAGCTGCTAAAGCGAGCCTCTTTTAATGAAAAATAAAACAATGAAACACTTAAAGTATGTTTTTTTTTTCCACACTTCATCATGCCATTTGTCAGTACTGTGTGTCTTATGGTGAAAAGTATTGCTTTGCAAAATCTGCTGTCATAAACTTCCCGCTGTTACATTTAGCAGTAAGGAACAAGCTGAAAGAGCGCCCGCATACAGAAACAGAACACACACACACACACAGCTCAGATTAATTTGTTTAGGAAAGTACCAAAACCTGTAAATGCTTTCAATAATAAAAGATGACATACCACACAAGACAAATGTATACTTATGACATGACTTCTGTGCTTTTTAGAAAAGAATGTTTGCGATACAAGGTGAATGTGTTACAGTGGTTGTGTGGGTGTGTTTAAGGAATGTAGAAAACTAGCGGGTAATTAGGGTTCAGATTCAAGTATGCAGAGCCGCGGGGAACGCTGAGTCGAGCAGACAGACAGACACTCGCTCGGTTTTTTTGTATGGCTTAATCACCTGCCAGGCACAACCACTACAAAAGCACTCAGGTAGAAACATATCGACACTGGTGTGGTCTCCGTGATCAAAGCTTTCAGCGTCGCCCTGCCCCTCATGCTTTCGAAATGGACCAATTAGGAGTGAGGAGCGGTGGAGGAGTTTGAGGGTTGGTTGCATTGCGTTCCATGCGCCCAGCTGGCAGCAGCTTCAGACAAGGTAATTATACACACTCTCCTGTCTCTCTCTAACACTCATACCCTCGGTTATCATGCCTCGCTCATCTCTCTACACCCCTGCATTACATCCCTTAAACACAGGCCAGGATTATATGGGCTGACATGAGCCCAACTGTGGCTACATGCGGGACAATTAAGGTCTGTTGCAAAGCAGGTAGTGGAACATCGACCCTCCCAAAAGTGTTTGACGCCTGAATAAATCCTACTGTAACCATCATGAAGGCTGGAAAACCAGTATACATCTCCACCCCTCATCATTATGACTTACGGAGCCTGCATTTTGCAGAAATCACTGTCATTGGTCACTCAACGGCGTCTTTGCGGGAAAGAGGATTATTCCGTTCATTCGGGGACATCGCTCAAAAGCAAGGCTTAAAAAAATGAGTCATGTTTTTTTTTTTGAACAGCAGACATCTGCTCATGAAAAAAAAAACTTATAACTAGCTTTTTTTTTTTTTTTGAGGGATCACTATTTGGTGTAACTGCTGCCATTCTCCTCTCTCTGAGACGACCCCGGTTCAACCCTGGTCTTCCTGTGGCATGTTTACATGTTCGCACTGCGGCTTTCTCTACCAGTTCAAAGACATGCATGCTAATTCTATTTCTGTCTCTGGGATTCCTCTAGGTGCGTGCGAGTGTGGGGTATTTGTCTGTCTCCAGGCGTTAGCCCTGTGATGGACTGGCGACCTGTCCGGGAGGTGCCCTGCCCTTTACCCAGTGTCGGCTGGAATCGCCTTCAGCTCAGCCAAACGCAAGAACCGAAAGAAGAAAAATAAAAAAAACCTTCAGTGGACGAATCTACTTATTCCAGAAGTTGATGCGAAGACTCCCACCTGCAGTTTCGACAGCAGAAGAAGCCACAGGAACACTGACTCAGCCTTTTAAGAGATCATCTCAGCAGCATGATTTAAGCTGTGGATATTTCTTACATCAATATTTCAGAGACTTTAAGACTTGTCAAAAAACGAAAATGCTGGATAAATCATTGGCCGCTAAACTGAGTTGACCCTTTTGCTGCGATTATAATTTGCACTAATAACTGTGTATAAGAGAACTGCTTAGCCTAATGCGTAGACAACATTTAATTTTATGGAGCTGTGGTGCTGCTGTCAGAATTACAGCTCTATTTGATCATTTAAACCTCCATATCCGGTATTAAACTCTGCTCGACATTTCCAGGGTGAGATTAAAGAAGAAAAGAATGCGGCTTGAAGTTTAAATATCACACAGTTTGTCTTCATAACTTTAACAAAGCGGCTTTAGTGTGTGACCTTGTGGCTCGGGGTGCGCTTTCTAGGACTGCAGGTCACATGACCACCTAAGGCAAAAGCGATAATCCCAACCCCCCACATGAGTGATATCTTGATATGCCATCTATTCAGTGTCTGGGTGTTTACTGTTGAGTATTTCTAACCAAGATAGCTGCTTTAATGAGAAATAAGCTTTAATGATCCCCACTGTGAATGTATTAATCAGTGTGTGCGAGACAGAGACGTCAAGGCAGAGGAAACACGTGTGGATGTGTTGACTTGCGAGTGCGTTTGCAATCTGGATTGTGACACAGACAGATGCTCAGGCCTGCTCTCTTGTCATCTCTGGTGTCTCACCATTCTGCCGGGGCACTTGATCTCTTCATTATCAACAGCGGAGGGATCCTATCGAGTACAAGTACTGCAAAAATGGGAAAAATAAGCTGATGTTTATGCAGTTTGGAGTTGCCAGCACTCAGAGAAGTAGTGAAGAAATGTGTAAAAGACAAACATGTTTAGAGCAGGAACTGAATGTTTAGTTTCTCTGTTTGCTGTTGATGACAAGGAGTCTGAGTTCTGTGGACTGAACCATGAAAAGTACCGGCATGTTAAAACGATTTGACACAAAAGTACTAAAAATTATTTTTTTTTTTTTCCCCAAAATGTCAAACAACTTTTCATGGAAATAAAGCCTATTTCTGACATTGAGCTTATATAATCCACGCTGATGGGAGTTTGGTGAAGCCAACCAAAAATGCAGTTGAGGCAGTACCGCTCCACATCAGGCTTTCAGGTCTGATCCAAAAACCCAAATTAATAAGAACGAAACTGACAAAAAGACAGAATAAAGGAGTGGATAAAACAAAACAGAAGTGAGCAGAAGGAGGAAAAGGTGTTGGCACTGATGCTGCAGTCTTCACTGCTGCAGACTCTATATGTGTCATGCAGACAGGCTGTCTGGAAGCTGCTGAAACCTTGGACCAGAATAGCTCTGATAATGTATCTGTCACGAATGTGTGTCATCAGGACCAGTCCCCCCACAGTGTGGAAAATGAAATGATCGCCTGCTCTGCTTTATTTAAAGCAGTTACCATGACTGCACAGCTTTAGGTGATGCATACATACTGGAAGTCACGTGCTGGAATGATGTTTGCTTCTAGGACATTAGGACAATTATTCAGCTTGAACTGAGCATATAAATGTTAACACGATCTTCCCTGGCGACTGTGCAGAGAGAATATTCAGTGCCGTTTCGATACGTTGTAAATCTGAGCCGGTGAACAGGTTCGCACGGCTGGGAAAAGAAAAGAGCTTAGAGACTAAGTTGATGATGTGAGAAACAGCACAGTGGGAACAGGTCCTGCGAGCTTCTTCCTGCTCAAACGAGAAGACCAGTTGTATGTATAATATAAATGTTGCTTTCCTAAATTTGCACATGTTCCCAGGAGATGGGTGGTCCGGTCTTTCTGATGGAGGGACAGACGGTGAGCTCTCCGACTCGCTGTCCAAAAAGCAGAATGAAAACAGCGGAACGGATGTGTTTTTTTTTTTTTGCAATGATAAAGTTTAGCCAAATAATAGAAGAAAGTGCTTTTGCAGGTGTTATTTCTGGCCTCGTGTTATCAGCAATGAATTGCTGTATACAGCACTGTATGCAAATGGGAACGGTGGGAAATGTGTTACATCCAGAATATCCGGCACACGAGCAGCACAGAGCGGTGGTATCCATTACCTTGTCTGAGTCGAATCAGCAATTTAACTTTGTGTTCGAATCGGGTCAACCAGGGTAAAAGCCGTGGGGTCAAAGGGCGAGCGTGATAGCCATCAGTCCTTTTCAAACAGCTCTACTTGCAGTTTAGACTGTTCTAAGATGGCCCAAACCTTCCAAACTATGGGTTGTTTGTTGTTTTAAAAAAGAGGAACTGTTTGAGCAAAGATGTGACTTCTGTGTCTGCTGGGAACACGATCTGCCTCCCTTCCAGTTCTCCATATAACCCAGTTTTTTTCTACAATGTAAACACCCGCTCACTTTGCTAATTGACTTTCTCCGTCCTCTCAGGACAATAGCGCCGGTCCTTGACTTCTTTATGACTTCCCTTTTATGAGTCCTTGGGTTGATTATGCCTTTAAGGGGGCTTTAATAAAAACTAAGCAAACAGTGCTTTCAGCACTGCTCATGGAAAACTCCGGGGCTGTCGTGAAAGACTTCTTTTCTCTCTCTCTCTGTGTGGCCAAATGCCAGTAAACTCACAGCCACCACTGAGGATGAAGACATTTAAAAAAAAAAACAAAAAAAAAACAGGCTAAATGAAAAGCTCATGAGAATTCACTCCAAGGTTTTGTAAATCAAAGAAAGTATAAAAGTTTATTTGCAATAAACTGCCCATAATCACTTTAAATAATAACTTTCAGGGTATATCTGCATCTTCACATGCACATAAAGTATAGCTGCATACTTATGGGAAAAAAAATCAGTCACAGGACGTTAATCCAATTCAGTTTCTGCTCACCAGACCTGACAGCTGGACTATGGATGCATATGTTTAGGGAGTGCTGCAGAGGAAACGATCACTGATTAATTTAATTTGCAAGACTTATTTTTCTCACCAAGTCTTGGACTCAGTCCAGTGAAACCCGAGGGCCTTCAATAACCACAGCGGGCCAAAAGAAGGTCATCTTAAGCAAAACACTAATTTCCTGCTGGGCAAAGCTTGTTAGGATATTAATCAAGATAAGAGGAGTGAAACAGGAAGCGAGGTGAGCATTCAGCATGTAAGGTGATGAACTGATTTTTCTGCTGGAAGAAAAGAACAGTCAGTCAGAAGGTTTCTTTCTGCCGCTTCCCCGCGACCAGACACAACACAACACTTCTGGGAGGGGGTCCTCTGCATTTCTGACATTCTTCCAGCTAGTTAAGCCGCTGCCCTTTCACGACTGTCACTAGTAACATTTCATCAGCTGTTTTTTTTGTGGGGTCACGGAAAGGGCCTCGAAGACCAAAATTTTCCCTACAAATTGTCAGTCAGTCCAAACAACGAATCTTCTCCAGCCGCGGGGAAAACAATGTGCCCATCTATTTACGACCCGCTCTGCTCGATAATCAGGTTTTTAATCGCCCACCCATCAGCACAATGCTGGACACTTGCCTCCGCTGCCTCTTTCAATAGACGGAAATTGGGAACGCAAAACAGACGAGTAGTGAAAGGACATGTGGCTCCATAAGCTTCCATGCAAACAATGGAGAATCTCCCGCTGTTTAGCTTCCACTTCCTCCTGACACACAGCGCTAACAACCAGGCGCTATTATGACTGACCGTGTCTGTTTTCCAGCAGTCTGGATGAGGCTCGGAAGGCAGAACATCATCACATAAACTGAGGCAAAACAGATCTAATGATTTAAAATGAAGGGGACTTCTCTGAAAACAGGCAAATCATCAGAAAATGGCAACAAAAACTGACTTCAATAACTGGAGCAAAACTTACCATTATTTGTCAAACCCTTCGGTGTGAGCAATTAAAATGTGTCCCGAAGTCAGAGAGGATGGAACAAACAAGGACTTTAATGTAAAAATCATTCAACCTACACAAAATATATCACCTACGCAGAAAAGAGACAAGAACAGCCGATGGCGACAGCCTCAATTATCAAGAAGTTTTAGTGAAAGCAGTGAAAGGCACAACTTCATTCTTTAAAGATCCCCTCCAGGCGAGTGCAAAGATAAATTACAATGTTCTGAATTTGAGTGTGACATGGTTTTTCTTCTTTTTAAAAAAAAAAAAAAAAAAAAAAAGACAATTAATCGAGTTGCAATTTTTCAAAAAATAAACTGATGCTCCATTCTAAAGTGGAGAATTAAAACACCAACTTAATTTCTCACATTGCACCTGCATGAACTGGCTCTCAGACGTCACAAAACCAGCTCACAGGTGTGAGATTTACACCCAGATTTTATGAGAGCAACGAGAAACTTTCCCCTTTCAGCAGAGACATTCAAAGTCAGCCCTGCATTTAAAAGGCAGGAAAACGCAGCAGAGTGACACAGGCGGCCCGTGATATGGACCAAAAGCACATTTTTGAAAGCAGAGGCACTTTGAGGATCAACAAATTGCAAAAGTTTTGAAATGCCCCCATGTTGTCGGGGATCAGAGCGGAATGACAGGGAGTTTTAGGGATTACCAATGCGGCCTCACATGGAAGATACTGAACTAAACCATCTGTTCTATGATCTGCATTTATTGCATTTCATTCTGGAAATTCATCGCGCTGCTGAAGATAAAATGGAAATAAATAGAAATACTGTTATTTTAGCATCCTCACATAATAGCAATGAAGCCAGACTAAAAGTCAAATTAACTGTGTGATTGCAATGTATTTAAGAGGGAAGTTAGCAACAGGATCATTGTGCCTGATACTGGTCCCCAGTGAAGGATCCATAAATGTTCAACCCAGACAAGGGGTTTGTTTACATCACGAGAAACAATATTCACCTCAGACAAGGGGTCTCTGTGGCCTTGAAACAGTTTGAGTATTTATTACAACCTAGAGAGTCCTTCCAGTGAATTGTCTGATAATGGGCCGTCTCCGAAGACCTTCAGCACACACTGAAGAGGATTCTGTGAATACTAGAGCTCAGATTGTCGATGGTTTTTGCTTAACGACAAACAAAGAGGAGGCAACCGCAGAAAGAAAGGATGGGAAATGTAGCTCAAGCACATTCCTGTGTACCAAGAGCACAGCCAACAGCTGAAATGTGGAGGGATGTCTCAGTCGTGCAACACAATGACCGTCCCTCGAGGCTGACATTGTGTGTCCGATAATTGCCCCGGGTCTGTCTCTCCGGTACCAGCCTCCTCCGGGGATGACATCTTGTCTCAAGGGCAGGAAGAAGGTAGGTATCTCCAGACCAATCGCAGGCCGGCTCGTCAAACTCCATCAGCTGCTTACAGCTCCATCTCCCACACTCCTCTCACTCCTGGAGAGAGAAGCACCGAGCCGGTTCCAAACTGCAGGGCTGTGCCCACACAGAGACAGAAGCACCTTGACCTGCTCGGGCCTCTCAATACAACAAATACTGCCGCTTTGTTTATTGCTTTTGTTTCCTCCAAACGTATAACAGCCTTCAAAAGGAAAGGACAGCTCAACCCTCTGGAAACAGCACTGTTTCAGCGATGGCCTGACAGTTAATCCCCGCACAAATCCCAAATCTCTGTGGGATTCACAGTCAGCCAAAGTGGCAAAATTTACAGATAAAGAGCTTAGAAAACATGCAGATACTGCAGCCGTTTCCAAAATCAACAGCTAATTTGGACATAATCAAAACCTAAATATGATATATAACAAACAATCATAATATGGATGCATATGCAGCATCCCCTCCATATTCTATACACAATATATTCTATATCCAGGTATATCCCATTAGACAATGAAACAGTAACATCGATTTTGACAGCTCCATACATTTTCACAGTATAGGTGATTATTTAATACATTTATTCGAGTCATAATTACTCAGGCTCACTGTACCTCTAAAAATGACTTAATCAGCAGGTTCATAATGACTTCAATCAAAAGCTGAAGCTCTTCAGGGTAACAGAAACTTAGAAATCTGTGGAAGTCCGAGTAGTTTCTTCAATGTTTCGTCTTTTCTGCTGACACGCTGGGAAACCTTCTGTTACGACGAAGCGTTGCAATGAAAAGTTGTGCACACAGTGCCGCTTCAGATTATAGTTGTTGCAGCACAAAAGAACACGTTACAGCCCGGCATAAATTACAGCTGGGATGACTTTTACCTTCTCAGTGGCCAGCAGACGCTCCCACGAAAAGCCTCCCTTGCATGTAAACAGCAGTAATTGCACGGAGCCCTCTCAGCTGGTGAGGCATATGATTCAAACACTTCTGAGGAAAGGTCACCGCCAGCCCCGTGCAAACAGCGCTTCAGTCCCTGGCTCCTTCCAGGACTGATGCTGTCTGTCCAGCTGGACACGCTTCATTTACCGCTCCTGCAATCAACACCCCCACGCCCATCCGTCAGAGGCCTGGGGTTTACAGGCCCGGCTCATCCGCCCAAAGTGAAGACTGAAATCAGTGGACAGGTGAGGTCAGAGTAGATTAATAATCAGAGAGTAAATCTTTTGCTCCCACAGGGAATCACAGAGTGAAAGCTTCTCAGAGCTCCTCCTTTCTCTTATTGATCCGCAGTAACTTCACCCCAATCATTCACCTTGACAGCAACCACTCACACCTCTGCAAAGTGCAGCGGTCCTGAAAATACATGGACTCGCACTGGCATTTATCTGTGCCTCGGCTGCTGCGTTGATGTCAAACCCACCACTGATATATGCCTTTTACACAAAATGTGGCCTGACTGAAAGCCGGCCTTCATCCAGATGATAAACACTGCAAAAGCAGGTGACAGCCTCTTCTGTGCCAACATGCAAAAACAACCACCAGAGCAAATCAGTCTGTTTAGACTTTCCCCACAGTGGAGGAGTGTTTTCTGAAACTATGATGTGCAGATGTGGCACAGTGACAATCAGTTCGTGTGTATTCTGTGCTTCCTTCGCTGTGATCAGGGTTACCTTATTAGAGTAGGGCGGCCTGGCCAGGTTGATGCCATCTCTGATGAGCTTATCCCTGATCATGATCTTCAGCTTCAGCTTGGGGTAAACCAGCAGCTCCCTCCTGTTGCCCAGAGTCAGGTTCCTCTGCGCGCCCATGTACCCGCCGTTGCGCCCGACGCGGTCACTGTTGGGCTCCGTCCAGGACTTGGATCCCCGCAGTTTGGACTCATACTCCAACATGTGGCCGGTGTAGATCTCGGCCGCCGGCGACATGGGCTCGAGGGTGAAGTACAGCCCGCTGGCCGTCTCCTTGGCTTCCTCCTTCAGCCTGCGCACCGCGTCGTGGATCCTCTGCCGGTGGTGAGGGACGTAGACGCCGATGGCATCGAGGTCGGGGTCTCCGATCTGTTTGCAAACCTCCAGATCGTCGTATCCGTTATCCACGAAAGATTCGACATACTGGGAGAGCTGGAGGGTCTTCAGCCACTCGTAGACGATGACAGGTCCGTTGGTTGTCATTTTTTTTGGCTCTTGGCAAATCGAGAATTATTTTTAAAAAAAAGACGCCAAAGTAAATGTTACTCCCCCGTCCTGCGTTTCAAACGCATTATAAGGTCTGTCAGATGTGCGTGGGCTCCACAAATATGTGTTGCGCAAAAACAACCTTATAAAAGAATGTGTGGATAATCCATGGCGAAGGTTTGGTTCTCATACCCAGCAGGGTTTGGATGAAATACTGTAACACCTGTCAATACCGAGAAATCATAAAGACTCCTCGAGTTTCACGTGACGCGCTATCGGAGCATCGATCTCTTGTGCCACGCTGGTGCACCATGTGCGGCCAGTCCGGATAATTAGGCGTCCTTAAAAAAAACAAAAAACAAATAGGATGTGTCAAAGTGAGAGCTGCCTGGTTAGATTCCCCGCGTTACGCACGGCAGCCTCTGTCGGTTTCTGCTCCTTCTCTCTGGTACTCCGCACCACACGGAGGACATAAATCCAAAAAAATAAAAAATAAAGCCAAACCGGCTTGAAAATGACCAAAAGTCTGCAGCCGAGACTTGACGGTGCCCGGTGTCTGCGCTCCGTCTACGCGCCGTGGAGTCCTCGCAGCCACCGGCACATCACCACAGCGGAGGCGCTGCCAGAAGCCAACATGCTCGCTGCTGCTGCTGCTGCTGCTGCTCCTTCACCGTCCACGCCCCCCCAAATCTGGCACTGTCCATTTAAAAATAGTGATACGAGTCCTTTCTCTCCTCCTCTCCCAACTTGTGTCGGGCTCAGAGCTCGCGGCGCCTCACCAGGTTGCCACCGACTCGCGCGAAGTTGGTCCGGAGCGAGAAGCCGTGCGTAAAAGCCCGTCGCTCAGTCCACACGGATAATCTTGTTGCTGGATTGTGTGACATCGTTACTCCCCTACGATGTGATTTTGTCCTCCCCACCTCTCTCGCTCTCTCTCTCTCTCTCTCTCTCTCTCTCTCACACACACACTCTCTCACTAACTCATTCAGCATTTCCATGGTTTGGCTTCTCAGCACGCAGAGCGCCCTCTATGTGGAGACTGAGGAACTGAAGACTTCAGAAGCTCTGGGTCTGATGTAACTTGGGGGGGGGGGGAAAGCTAATATTTCTTATCTATCTTTACAAGTATTGACATGAACTGACATCTTGTGTGTATGTGTGTGTTCTGAATGCCAGAATCCAGCACTATTGGATGTCACCATTAGAAAGAAACAAGAAGTTAAACTCTGTGTAAAAATCTGTGACTAAGGAGGAAGAGATGCTAAGGAGGAATCACGCTGCTTGAAAAAGACCTGTCTGCTCTGTCCAAATGTGTGCCGGGCTCACCAGTGCTGATGCATGCTTTATCAAATGTGAGCTGACAGCTTGTTAGGGGTCAGTTTGATACAATCACTATCTCAGCGCTAAGCTGGAAGTGATTTGCCGTGGCCCATTATTACATGCGGCAGGTCTGGAGAACAAACACACCAGTCAGCGAGGAGTGAGAATGCATATCAAATAGCTCACTTTTGGAAATGTAATCTCAGATATATGCCAAAAAAAAAAAAAAAAAGCATGTCAGAGTGTCAGTGTAATATGTCTGCCAGTTTAACTCATTCATATCGGTCCAACCAGATTTAAGCGAGTTGATATTTCCAGTGATTTGCCGGCCGTCTGCTGTCACAGTGATTACACCGACATTTGTACATCTTGTGTCTACTTCTGTAGAGCATTTACCGATTGCAGCCAAACATGTAGAAGGTAATTTTTAATACTGGACAACAACACACACACAGTTCGGACTTCATAAAAGACAAAGAAAGTGACATTACCACAGTAAGAACAGACAAGTGTTCAACATGTGATGTCTCAGATCACTGGGACTGAAGACTGACTGCTGATTTAAAACTTTGGTGATTAACAGAAGCTAAATAAATACTCATATTACCCTTTACGATTCCCCGTAAACACAGGCCTATCCAGGCTTTTTCCAACCCTCCCCACTGTTTTGGGCAGAGACATGTCGTTAGATTGGTTACAGGAGCAGGGGATTATGGGACTACAGTGACAGATGGAACAGGGAGACTGGTGTGCTCGACGGTGGACGCACTGAGAGCGCACCCTGGCAGTGCCAAGATTGCTGTGTTTCCACTCTGCTGCCCCGGGACACCGTGAGCAACCAGAGTGCAAGTCCAAGAAAGGCAGGGGTGGCAACCCTCGCACAAGTCCAGTGAACTGTCAGTAAAGCCAGGCCATTATATTACTCAGTGGCTTTCATTCAGGAGAAGTACATCGACTTTATGACTGCTTTGCACAGACAGTGACAAATTTACATGAACGAAATGGTCAGAATGAATATCTGCAGAGAATTCATTCATTTCCAAAATCAAGTATTGTAATTTTTGTTTAACCAATCACAGAGAATCACTTTCCAATTCACTTCTGACTCTTTAAAGACAGCTATAAAACTTTTTTCCCTTGATTATACAGATCTAACAGGTTTCTGAAGATGTGAAGGGATGCTTATATTCACTGAATGAATCAGCCTCACAGTGTAAAGAAAAATATTTGCCCTTTTCATTCCTGTTCCTCATCACGTAACCCTTTTCTTTAGTCTCTAAACACCTAGCTGATTTATCTACCGATTGTTGAGCACATTTACCACATTAAGGCACTGCCATATAGTCTGCGGTAATGGTTTTTAGTATTGCGGAGTTACTACTGTACTTTACGACACCGTGGCGGTGTAATAGAAACGGTAGTCTATGTTCTGTTCAGGAAATAAAACCATTGTTCACCCGACTGAGTGCAGCGGTATCACCCTGGAGCCAGAGAGCTGCTGCCACATCAATAACACCTCAATAACCATCGCTTAATAAAAAAAAAAAAGGGGGGGAGAAAAAAAATCTGAAATAGGTAGCAGTATGAGCGCGTGAGCAAGAGAGCGCGTCGACATCGGTGCTGCTACAGGCAGGCTGTGAGAGCGACTGGAGACGGTTTAGAGAACAAAAGCTCCAGCAGGTTGGTAGATGGACAATAGTGGCTTTTTCTATGCTAATAGTTGGCACCGGGGGCTTCTGTTTCTCCCTGACAAGGAAGACCTGGGTATATTGGAAAGTGGGGAGGATATCTGCTGGGTGAAATTTTCGGGTGCCTTTGGCTTCAGACGTCTAGGTTGCACTTTTAGAGACCTCAATTTTAAAATCCTTTGAAGCAGAGAATGGCTTCTGTCCACCTAAACGCTGAAGCACCACGAAGGTCACGGATGTTGGTTTCTAGGTCAAGGCTTTCAGGGGTGGCTATCAGTCAGCCCCTGATAGATATGTAGACTCTTCTGCTGGCAACACAGCCACGGAGGAACAAGAGAAAGTGCAAGTGCATGCTTCAAATTGAATGTCAGTTATTTGCTATAAGACATTTCTGTTTTCACTGCTTAAAACCCAAGTTTTTTGGTTTTTGTGAAGCATAAGAATATACAGTGACTTGTCCTAAATGTAAATATAAGTGTATTTCATAAGGGATCTGTGGCTGTGTCAGAATCATTACAGCTGTGTTTCTTTTCAATTGTTATTTTCTTTTCAGAAGTTGATTGGAATTGTCAGATTAATCCAAAATCGTATTTGCTTTCATCAAGAACAGCAAGCAGTTTAGTAGAGACTGAAAATATGTTTTGGCATGATAGAAAACCAAACTCTCAGGATTGGAGATAAAAACACAAACCGATTTATGATTAAGATAAAAAAAAATCTTCAGGAGAATTATGATGATTAGTAGTTTTGTGGTGAACCGGAATAAAACCAGCAGTAAATCTGCGTTGTTTACTGTCTTGGGATGCAATTAAGGGCTAAAACTGAACTACTTTTTGCAGACCTAAAAATGAGGGATCGTCCCCTGGAGGACGGAGGGCTCGGGCATCGGCTGGATTCTTTTCCAGCCTGCTGGAATTCAAAACGGAGGGAGAAGGAAATAGCTTGATCTGTCTTTATGCCCTTTTAATTACAAGCGGCTGGCTGGGCCGGCGTCTCCGGAGAGCAGAGGTGAAGGAAGCGCGTCGGGGACCAGCTGCCACCCTGGCCGGCGGCTCACCGTCAACCTAAACATCTGCAGGTGCTGGGAGGGGGAGGAAGAGGGGAGCCGCCGCTCAGGCTTAATGTGAGGACTGCATATCTAAACACATCGGCGACAGACACCTGCCAGTCACCACGGCCGAGGGAAGCGGTCGGTCGGCCATGTTCCCGTTGGAGAAATAAACCTGATCTCGTCAATCAGACCCGCTGGCTTGAGTTGCAGCGGGAGACAGCATCTTAACTTCTCCTGCGGCCCGGTTCAATAAGAGCTGCAGGCGGTGACGGATTGATCTCCGATCAGACACTGGTGATTACCCTGAGTGGAACACAGCCTGAAAGCAAGCCGTCTTCTTTTCAGCGCTACCTGGAACTCTGCATTTCAGCTCGATTTTAAGACGAAACGAAGGGCTGCAGCATTGAATGTGGAGGGGGTAGGAGACAGTGCTACAGATTTTTGTTCTTATTGACTCTGAATGGAACAGAAAGTCTTTGGCATCCTGTTTAATTCCCTCACAACCTGGTTTTACACCCACAATATACGTTAATAGCCGAAAGCCTATCCCGGGGAACAAAACAGAAAAAGCACATAAAAGAGATGAAGTTTGTGCAGTACAAGTGCAGAGAACCGCGATAATAAAATGTGCTGCTAATTAAAATCGCTGGTGTTACAAACCACCACTTAAAATTAATTGTATTATGGGAGCCAAGAATTAAAAAGTCACATGGCAGGCTAATGAGCTGAACACATTTGGGCATACACAAAAAGAAAGCCCTTTTCATAACAGGTAATACATTCATTTTCTGTAAATGGGTCAGACTGTCTTCAAACACTGTGCTTACACAAAGCTTCTTTGAGTTTAACTGTGTTCAAAATAGAAGGCCCGGCAAAACGAGGAAAAAAGCAAAACATTCCTCCAAACAGAAACTCAGGGGAATGCGGCCGTGGTTTTGGAGTCTTAAGCTGTTATCATAGAGACCCAGGCTCTACCAAAGAGAGTATTATCAGGCAATATGACTCCCGTTATTGCCTTTGGCAATACTTTAATAAGACCCAGAAGACCTGTGACCCGAGCTGCAGCAGCAGAGGTAGCTGAAGAAAAGATCTGGTGACTCAAAGGGCATCGACTTGCCCATGGGAGCCTCCACTTAATCCCCTGTGAACTGCCCCGATATGCCATCACAGTTAACTAGAGTCCATACAATTAGCATGCAAGGCCATGCAGTGGGCCAAGCACAGCGGCACAAGAGGAATATATATACATATGCACATTTCTGACACATGGCTTGCAACAATTTGAAATGTGCAACGCAATGATGCATATATCGAATTTTTATTTCTGCATATTATACTGTTGATTTCAAGCTGTAGATTCTGAGTTGCACATTATCTTCGACCACACCGACCAAACTCCTGCTTTGCTCTCCTCTGCTGACTTTAATTACACTGAGGTATAATCTGAAAGGGTTACAGTCTGGCCCGAGACGTACTTGAGGATCTGTGACAGCAGGTATTGACTGGGAGCCCTTCCAGCAAAGCCACATCACCTTGTGATCTATAGCTAACCTCCGAGCGCAACGACACCCAGAGGTATAAGGTTCAACTGCCAAAGCAGGCAGCCGAATGAGAGACGACCGCCGCCCCGAACGTTCAGGAGAGATTGCTTCATTGCGAGGGACGGGTGAATTGTGCCAGACTTGTAATCGAATTCAAAGAGACAATGAAAAACAAGCAGACAGAGGTGGAAAAGTGTACCTGGCCCCAGACCAGGACTTGAGAGATGCCTTGAGTGTGACAGCCTGGAGGTGGATGAGTGTGGGTGTGTGCCCCGGGCTCCGTCTAACACAGGAAAGGTTTCCAGCCGATGATAAATGAAGCGTCACGTGACTTCAGAGAAGGTTTTAACAATTCCCTCAGCAAGGCAACAGTGCAGAAAGCCCAATTAATAAAGATTAGCTCTGTCTTTCACAGACCTCATTTTCCTTCTTAATTAAAACTGGGTGATTGAAATAGAAATGAACTAATATGCATACGTCTGAACAGGTGCCTGTTGAAAAATTTCCCTAACCCCCCCCCCCCCAAAAAAAAAACGATTGATCATGGCAGAAATATTCATATGAGTGTGTGACTTCTTTTTTTGTCATTTAGATTAAAATCCCTTCAGAGACATGAAATTATGATCTTCCTGCCAAGATAAAAACCTGAAAAATGCTAAATAAAACCAGAATAGCGTCAGCATGGCGTTTCCATTCAGAGCTTTGTTACACGGAGTGAAATATCTCCTCCTGAGCCATGGATCCGCCCTTTTCCAGCATCTGCACCTCAAGAGATCCGAGGACAAAAGAGCAATTAGACGAGGCGACCGCGGAGTCTCACTACAATAAATCTGGTCTCAATGGATTGCGAGACGATGGCCACGGGTCTGGATGTGTTAACATGTCATATTAATGAAAAGGTCTCCGAGCGTCTGACCTATCCTCCAGGCCAACAGAGATCGCTCATAACGGACGATGATATATATTTAGATGCAAGGCGCACTGGCCATGGGTTTTAAATGCAGTTGATGGAAACTGTTGTCACGAATGGGTTGTGGGTCTTTCCTCCTTGCTTCACATACAGGTAGGTCAGTGACATATGAACAGCAAAGTGAAAAATGAAAGAAAGTAAATAGGTTATTGAGCACGAGGCCCAGTCGCTGTATTAATTCCTGCGGCGTGACAAAGAAGATGGATGGAAAGAGAAAAAGATCCAGGGGTTATTGTAAGTGACAATGATGGCCGTGGCGAAGGATTCCATCATCGGCCAAATGATTTCCCCAACAAGGAAATGACAAATCAATAAGATGCAATGTCTCACTATGAGCCTGGCGTCCGGAAGATCAGGTCATCCGTTCTGTTCATGTTTTTACGTCAATCTCAAAGAAAACAAAGAAGAGTCTTTTTAAGAATACTTAAATATGTTTCAAAAGTGTCACCATAAACAACTTTCTGGTGGCTGACTTCACTCTGATTGTTGTGACACTGCTGTAGACACATTCAATTAACATTTTTTGTGACATTTGAAATGAAAATGAAAGATGGTCTTTGTGAAGACAAATAAACGACAAATTTCCTAGAGATAAGACTATAATACAACTGCAGTGGCTTGTTTTGCTGTTTGTTTTGGCCTTGGACGTGTTGTTGAACGACTTACAATACTAACCCACGTCTGTGTAGGCTGAGCCTGCAACCTCTGACTGCTGAAGCTCCGGCAGAAAAGAGGATTGGGGGGATTATTACAGCCGTGATCGAGGATGAAACAGAAATGCATGAAGAACGATGCCCCCTGCCAGGCAGGTACCTCAGGCAGATGACGACGGAGGAGGAGGAGGAGGAGGAGGAAGAGGAAAACCAAGAAAGAACAAACCCCTCAATGCTGCTCTGACAGAAACTGGTTGGCATCATGAAGTCACGGTGGGAAAGATTGACGGACAGAACAGTGAGTAGCAAAAACACGTACAGGGTCAAGAATTAGTTTTATAAAGGCATAAATCTGTCACAGAAAAGATCCAAAGGACAAACTGTAATAAGATGCCCCTGAAGCACTACCAAAAGGTCTCCGGGTGCTTCAGCGATATGTTTAGCAACACTGTCCCACTAACATCAGCAGTAAAACTACCCAAACATGCTGGTGTACCCATTCCACTTGGCAGGCATGAGTGCCTGAGCCCTAACAAAACCGCTTGTTTGACAGATGTTGTGGCTTTTCTTTGGGCTGCGAGCCACGCTTTTTAACCACACACTTTTTTTTTTTCTCTCTCTCTCCACTGTTTTGGTTTATTTTAGTTTTATCGGTTGAGTGAATATTGCTCGAAGAACTGTGCTGATTTTTATGAACCGCAAACTGTCCTGATGTTGAGAGTGTTTGCATTTTGTGGTGAATTTGAGAGGTCATGGGTCGTTAACCCTTCGCTTGATTCTAGATGAAGAGGAGTGACAATTCAGAGGTGCAGGACTCAACATCCTGGAGATAACTAAGTGTTCTTATCAAGTTTTTTTTTTTTAATTAGACAATCTGATCACATGGTACCATATGCACCATATGGTAGTTTTTTTGTGCGCTCATTCTTTGAAAATAAACACAAATAGTAATTTTGGCAGTTCAGCAGCTTTAAAATGTCTTTCTCTGGGTGGCCACATTAATTACACTTCATAAATGATGGAGAACTCCACCTCATCCTCTGAAACAACCCAGAGCCACGCAAGTACTTTATTTATTATGAGCTGTCATTGAGCAACACACAACAGCCTGGGAATTACCCAGAAGTTTCCATTTAACACAAACCTCTGCAAATTTGGCGCCCATCGTGTGATAAATTAACTAGTTCTGATGAATTACTGAACAATTCCTGAAGCCAAGGGGAAAAACATACTTCAGTATTTCATCTAAAGTAAACAAATAGTTAAATATTGATAATTCTGGTGGGCGTGCATGCTGCTGCAGAAGGAACATGGGAGGAGTGCTGAACATTTTTTTTTCCAGAAGTATTTACAACAAGCGAGCATAACAAGGCTTTTGTTGCAGATAACACTCTTCAAAGAGCCTCTGTTGCAATCTCACTTATCTGCACAGAAAACAACCCCTCTCTGCTCTCAACCGATGCAACAGACTGATGACTTAAGTGTTTTATATTCAATTTTCTGCTCAAGTAAGCTCCTTCTAACATGCTTTACAATTAAGGACAGAGACGGCTTCACTGCACTACTCCGTCCCCGGGGGCCTGAAAGTCTCACCTGCAAGGGAAAAATGGCACATGCATACACACACACACACCATCAAATTCAAACCGCACATTTGGAGTACAGTCTGACGGATGCCGTTTGATCTCAGCAAGACATGGTCTTCTGTTAAGATGGAGAGCTGTTTGGACAGATCAAAAGCTGCAACTGAGGCGTCTTATTTCAAATAACACACTTTAGACCTACTGGGAAAAGAGTGCGGAGTTCACTTACCTGTCAGATGAGGAGAAAATTATGATTGCAGTTTTCACACTTGAACTTGTGTCTGCAATTCAAGGCTCATGGAATACATATAGACGTTTGTGGTCTCTGTTGGTAAATAAATCTAGCATCAGCTCGGTTAATGTAAAATAAGCGAAAAGTTGGGTAACATTTCATGATTTGGTTAGATGAAATATGCTGTGAAAAGCTCAATAAGTCACATTTTCCAACAGAAAGCCCAACCTTTTCTTTAGTTCATGAAAGGTTTTATTCTTCCACCTTGACGAACGGCACACAGGCTTCCCCAGGCGTCTGTTCTTCTGCTCCGAGGCATCAAATTTAAAGGTTTGCTTTAGTGCTGACACTTCGCCACATACCTTAATGTGATATTTCCACATCTTGACAGCGGTAGTGGTCAAAGTGCCAGAGCGAGTGACTGACTGATAGTGGAATCATTAAGAACTGCAACACACTGAACAACATGGGGTCAAATGTGGCAACCGTTTTTGTTTTGTTTTTTTTCTCCAAAGCCCAAACCAATTACGGCGTAATGGTCAATGGCATGTGGAAGAGTTAACAGACTGGCAAGACCAGCAGAATACGAAAGGAGGATGCATCCATCATTATAATAATATTCCTATTTAAATGCATGAACAAATGCTGTGCTACAGGGGATGTCACATGCATTTATTTAAGGGTCTTGAAGCTGTGTTGTGATTGCTGAGCAGATATTATTTGTGGTTATCAAGGTAGACTGTGTGCATCTTTTTATGGGGTGGTAAGATTCAGAGCAGCTCAAGGGATCTTCAAGTTCGAAATGTCTCCAAGGAGAAGCACAACTCCTCCTCTTGAGAGAGGACACCAAGTCGAAAAGCCTCAAATTAATTTTCTTTGAATCTATGTAGTACGCCGAACATCTTAAGTACAAACAAGGTCACTTGCTGAGGGCAACACACTCCACGTGTCAGATAAGAAAACTCATTTTCTTGTCAGGGGTATTTGGGAATGTTTTCACACAAACAATTTCATACTGCTTTGCCTCGCTGCGTTGTTGCGTTGAAAACTCCTGGTTCCCATTCAGGGTTCTGAAACACTGCCTCAAGCGCCGAACATCCCAAAGTTCATTTCTATTCTGAGCCGTCTACCTGGTGGAAGTGCTTCCATTGCCCCTGCAGCTGTGTTTGTGCCAATCGTCTGTGGAGTGCAACTACCAGAGGCTACCAGAGGCTTGTTCAACCAACTGTGTGTGTGTGTGTGTGTGTGTGTGTGTGTGTGTGTGTGTGTGCACGCAGTATTTTAATGATCAGTTCTGTGGAACTCTGAAAAGAGCAGAATAAAATAGGCGTCATTAAAAGTTGGCTCTTTTCAAACAACTTTCAAAAGCAAAACAGGTGAGTCATTTACCGCCTCGGGATGCAGGTTACATATTACCTCTGCTTCCCTTTCTGGTAATGACTCCGACTCTCACACACAGATCAAAGCTTTGTTTCGCTGATTTACAGGCCTTATTGTAGCATAACTTCAGGGATAATTACAGCATTTGTGATAAATTCAGACACATCAATACCACAAAGGGAAAATTTGAAACACTGTTCATACATTTCATAAGTAATACTTTAATATGTTAGTTATCAATTTTACTGAGTAAATAAAGGATATAACTGTTCTAGTTTGATAACTACTGCTAAAAAAATGTGTCTGTTTAGATTATATCACACCAATTTCAGCAGGCACTAAATGCTGCATTGCATTAACTGGCTGGTTGTATAACGGGTCGTCTCAACGGCTTTTCAAGAACATTGTCTGATGCTTTGAAAAGCAAAAGAAGAGCACTGAAATTTTTGCATGAACGCAGGCAGATTAGAGAGCAGAGCGGCGGTGGACTGCAAAGAGCAGCAGTCATCCCGGCTGTCACAGGCCATAAAGCATTCCCCCGAGAGGACCAGCTATTTACAGCAAATAACTGGCTTTATGTGGAGGTGGCTGAGATATGCAGAGACACACAGGAGCAAATCCGCCTCTCTCGAGGGCAGATTAAAGAAAGAATTGGTTGTATTTTACAGATTTAGAGGAATGTGCTTAATGCCAAGTACAAACACATGAATTGGTATTCTAGAAACAGAAAAAAACTCTGAGGCAACAAATAAAGAGAATATTAGATCAACTTAGTTTTTGACATTGGGCTCTTATACATATTTTTAAAAGAAAGAAAGAAAAACACTTCATTATTGAACAGTACTTGGATTATCAGATCAACAAACAAAGCAATTGGAGACATGATTAAAAAGTAACAAACCAAGCATAAGTTTCAGACTTGTTTCACTGGAGTTATGTTCTAAACTGACCTTGGATGAATAAGACTCGATTTACATGCAAATGACACTGCTTATATTCCACACAACTGTCACAATGAAACAACTACAGTAGCAGCAAGAAAAGATGGTGTCAGATCCTGAGCATTTAGTGCATTGCCTTGTCAAATCTTAGAAAGGCTAATAGTGAAGAAATTTCTAATAATTACCACATTTGGATTGTTTATCTTTATTGGCTCAGATTCAAGCAATTGAAGTTGCAGCTAAATTAAAAAAAAATCATTGTATTCTCGTGGCGGATCCAAAAACACACACGCAAATCGTGGTACTCGATGGATGCATTGTAATTTTAGTAGAATGAAAGCTTTGATGGGTGTTTCGGGAAGCAGTGAAAACTGTTTTCTTTCATCTTGGAGATTTAAAATCAGAGGTAAAATAAACAGTCAAAATAAACATCAAGATGCAGAAATAAACAGATCATGAACTGAATAGTTTTAGAGTAAAATGAGACAATGGTCGCTGAAGTACAGGGATGGTAAAGAAGTAGGCCAAGGATTTCAGTGTCTCGGTAACTTCCTGGCTGATTTTAGCGATTTCCTCGGACGACAAGAAGTCCCAGTTTCAGCTTCATAAGCTGTCTCATTTTAACATGTCGTAGTTATTTACTTAGTGAGACAGCCCCAGGTTTGAGTCTGGCCAGGGTCAGGGCGCCTCTCTGCGTGAAGTTTGCATGTTCTCCCTGTGGTTGCGTGGATTTTCTCCAAGTTCTCTGCTTTCATGAAAGCAAGAGTGTGTGTTTACCAAACACACACATACACAGGAGTAATTCAGTTAATAACTCAGTTTTTTTTTGTGATAAGTAATAACAATTTTTTTTTAAAAAATGTGCCCAACACTGGTCTTTGCCCAGAGTCCTCGGTCCTGTGTTAGTTAAAGCAAGAGAGAACATGTGCCGAGTGGTATCCAGGTGTTTCTGTGGATTTACTAAATCATGCTTTGGAAATGTGGAAAACATCATTAGAGTACATCTGAACAAACATCTGAGTACATGCCTGCTATACAATACCTTTTGAAGATATGTAACGTGTGCACCATACATACCTGCTTTCACAGGTCGATAAAGGGGAGGACTCAAAAGGCCAGAGACCAGCGCTGACGAGACTGGAGACTCAATTATTCAAAGCACAGAGGAAAGGGAAGGTGAAGCAAATCCAAATACAGAGAAAACCCGGTGCACAAAGAGTGCAGAGATCATGTGGAAACCACAGAAACACAGACAGAGACACAGAACTGAAGACGAATCACAATCACACACTCAGGCACAGCTGACACACATCAGGTCAGGGAGAAGCAGGAGAGGCCGAGGAGCCTGAAACCAGAGACGGCACGAGAAGTTTAAAATAACACAGGAAGCAGAAGATGTGCACCGTGACACATGCATAACATCCATCTCTGCATGTATACATGAGCAGCTATCATATCTGAACATGTGGCGTTCCAGATGTTACTGAGCTCCGCTGTGTGATCCTGACTCCTCAGCTGATTTTCGGCGAGACGCTGTTGAACTTCTTCATCATCTGCTGTGCCTTCTGCTTTCGGTGTGACTGCTAAGGTAAGACTGGCCCTGCCACTCCCAGCTCCTGGTCCCCGGTGGGACGGCTGGCCGCTACGAGCAGCTCTTGGAGTAACGTGGCAGCTGAGGGTTCGTGTGCAAGATCATCAAGAGGTAAAGGCCGTCTCTTTTAATGAGCAGCTCTGGGATTTTCTTCTAGTCACGACAAGTTCCCCATGAGAAGAAAAATGCCAGGACTGACCAAAACGGGTCAGATCACAGGAAATGGTCACATTATTATTCCCAGCTTTTCTCATTTCACTCATACAAACCAGAAGAAGTCATCTGCTTTGAAACATGTTCACTCACAATATATTCCTCTCTGACCGTAACAATTCCTGACTCCAAGTGCATAGCTGAGTAACTGACACCTTGAAGGAGCTGCTCCATGTTTCTCTCATGTCTTTCGATTTCCACTCGTGCCCCACAGCAGCTTCTTTAGGAGAGAAGGAACTGAGCAGAGGAAGAATGCGTTATGAGCTTCTATGAATAATGCATCTGTTTAGACAGCTCGCTCGCCGGCTTTGACGTTTCTTCGCTGTGAGGACTTGTCAGTAACTAAGACGGCTTTTAATTCAAACTGTGTCAGAGGCAGGAGACAAAGACGAGCCGCCGAACGGTCAATCTGGCGAACGTCATCTTCTCTCAGGAGAATATTTCTTCTTTTTTGGGAAATCCAAGGATTCTGACTGCTTCAGTTTAAACGCCATGGACTCAAAATCCAACAAATGATGTTGTGAGGGGTGGAAGAGAAAACGCAGAGCACAAAGGAGCACTCAGTAAAAACCTTGGAATATGACATAACCTGGATTGAGTTATGGATATGGGACAAGAAAGGGGAGAAGACAAGAGCGGCCTAAAGGGAAGAACAACATTCTGTGGGAAATACAGTAAATCACAGTTATGGTGGAAGAGACGGTTTCCTTTCAGACACAGCCACAGTACACACCCGTTTGCGTAAGCTCTTCAAAACATGATCGCCAGCAGACCTCTATTTGTCACTAATAGATTTTGACAGCCAGAGACAATCGTTTTATCTCATTATTTGCAGCTGAGAAAACCAAAATTCACAGTGTTTCTGAATGACAGATGATTGAGGACGACTTGTTCAGGATTATGATGAAAAAAAAAAAAACAGACACCTTGTTGGAACTACTTGTCAATGTAAGTCCAGGTTTATAGTATGAAATACACACAATGTACATTTCCACTAATATGTTTCCATAGATGTTGAGGATCTATCTTCAATACACACGCTTGAGGGAACATGTAAAAAGAATCACAAAAAGATTAGTGGAATACAGTAACCAAGAGACAAAAAAACCTCAGCTACAAAAAAAAAAAAAAAAAGATACATTTTGAAATTAAGGATACTACTACAAAGAGTTTTACTTGTACGGTCTCCAATTTCCAGGAAGGTAAAAGCACAGAGGCGTCATCTCACTGAAGGAGCATTACGTTTATTATCACAGCACGCTTTACAGTTAATCATTGATTAACTTTGCAGACGTCAGTCAGGCGGGTGTGAAGATTGGCTTCATGCTGGGCTGAGTGGCTCTGTGCCTTTTCAGTCTGCATCTCCTGGACGAACTCGGACCACTGCAGTAAAACCAACAATGTCTCACATCTAAAAAATAAAAAAAAAAACTTGATCTAAATGCAATCCGTTAAACGGCTCTATTGAAAATTGTTCCTATTTGCGAGATGATAGTTATCTGGGCTAAAATACTGTATATCTGACAATGGTGCCAGGCTCATCAGTTATAGTTTAAAAAAAAAAAAGAAAAGTGTATTACCCTTACAGGCAGCAATATGCAAAGAACAGAGTCCTTTTTGCAGCCAAAAACAGGATATTAGTCACTGGCTTATGACTGGATGAGGTGATGCAACAGCACAGAGCAGAGCTACAAGACTGTTAGGACCATGTTTGAGCGTTGCCATTTCTTCACTCAACTGCTTTGACGATAAGCTGCTGTGATGTGTGCGATCTGCGCTGTCAAAACAAGGATATTCTGACTGAATTCAAAGCAGCCGCGCCAAGCACTCCAGGAAACAGACCTGTCTCTGCAACTGGGATAACCTGCGGTTACAGTCGCTCCGCAAACGAGCCTGTGAACACCAGAAACATGCAGTTATACGTCTGCAATTTGCAAGGAGAGGCAAAGACTTCAGGTAAGAAAGAATCCAAGTCAAGAAAAAAAAATAAATGAGGGCTAATCTACATGCAGTGTAGTGCCTGTGTTCAGCACAATTCTGCAAACCACTGAAGCACAAAGCGCTTTCACTCAATAGACCTCCCATTGGGCAGGATCCTGTGCAGTACACGGTTGTATCAGCTGTTAACCTCCTCCTCCCTCCTCCTCCTCCTCCTCCTCCTCCTCCTCCTCCTCCTCCCTCGCTCTCCTCCTCTCCCCTGCTGCATTGTGTCTGGTTGACTGCTGCCGAGACAGGCCTCTGGGTGGGCAGTTCAACAGTCAAGTATCTGAGCGCACATCCTGTGACACCCAAGTCAAATGCCTTGTGTTTTGAATCTGCTGTCGGGTCTCCGGAGAGTCTGCCTGCCTTTCCCCACATCCTTCACCGTGGATTCCAGACAGACACAGACACAGTGAATAAGTGGAACGGATGACACAGGGGAAGAAGAGGAGGACAGATCCTTCAGCAGAGATAAGGAAAGGAATGAAAGCGCAGAGCAGGGACAGGACCAAGCTTGGACAGTATGAGGTAAATATTTGGAGGAGCGAACCTTCATATGCTGCAGGATATCCATCTGCTTCTTGCGGACCTCACACTGATTGATATGATCCATAAATACCAAAAAACAACTGAAACATCACACTGTGACCGCCCAGACAGTTGAACGACCATGAAAGACTGTCTACAAGATGTTCGAGATGAACTGTCTAACCGTCTGTGAGATGAAATCACAAGTGTCAAACAAATGTCAAAGTCTTGACTGTTCGAGCTCAGAATAGATTCAGTCTCTGAAGCCCTTCGAATTTCCGGATTACCCTAATTTAGCAGCAGCCGCAAGCAGGGAGCAGTCTAATTTTGTAATATGCTGAAATTAATGAGAAGATGATTTGTTACAATCGGAAAAAAAAACGCACAAGTTCTGCAGCGTGTAAGATGTACACACATACAGAAAGCCTGTATCCTTTCAGTGAACTCAAAAAAGATGCAGAAAGTGAACCATAGTTTTTGCAACAAAATCTTTAACTTGTAATTTATTTTCAAACACTTTTCTACAGGAGGTCTAGAGACTCACATCAGAGGCTTTCAGGCGATCGACTGATGAGACTTTGAGCAACCTAGAACTTCAGCTTGAAACCCAATATTCTCTGTATTTCTGTCAATTTTCCCTTCAACTTGTTCTGAAGTATGAAGAACACACAGTTGGTAAGTGTTAATATTTCATCAGTCTACACTACAGCTATGCTGGGAAAAAAATAGGACCAAGATAGTCCTACTTGCAGCATGAGGTATCTTTTAAAGAAATATCTGTCACTTCAATTAAAAGTTAAAAGGAAACAAATTAATCTGCTCAACATGGGAGTGAGATGATGGAAGATATCTTTTGGTTTCACCGCTGAATGATGTCTGATCCACCAGAATAATGTGGAACATAAACAAAAACTATTACGGTAACTGAGCCTATCTCTTCGAAAGGACTGAATTGAAATGTTCATCAGAGGTTGTTCCACTTTGGAGGGAGATGAGTTGAGTCATGGTGGACTGTAGACAACATTGTTCACTGAAGTGTGACAGACAGAAGGGAAATTAAAGTGGCGTGTACTGCATATCGCTTTCATGATTGAATGAAAAGTGGTGTGAAGAAATGTGTCCATGTTGTAACCTCAAGGCAATTACAGCTAAGAGACCGAGATAGATACTTCATTTGACAAGTAAACAGGAGTGAAGAAAAGACCAAATGAGTCGTCGGACCATTTCTGCCCCCCCCCCCCTGTGAATCTACATCTGTTACAGTCTGAGAGACAGCTGTTCCTATGGGGAGAGCCAGCAGGCAGACAGAACCCCTCCATGTCTGTCTACACCCTTCATCCATCCATCAACCATCACGCTCTTACAAATCCTGCCTTTAACTTGGCTTTATTCCTCGGTGCACCCTTGACACACACTCCAGCCGTCTGCAGCCATTGTTTCTGATGCCATTTGTTCCCTTCAAGGACATGAAAGGTGTCTGAAAAATGTGTTTTATCTTTGAAGCTGTTCAGAAAATGTCCACGAGCAGAAAGCTTTCACATAAAAAGATGAAACACACGCAAGAGAGTCCGAAAAAATTTAAAAAAGGCCATCTAACCTCCCTGTTATCTCTCTGTCGCTGTTCAAAGGGGAAGGGAAAAATGACCTAGATGTCACTTATGCTTCAAGATTGAGCAGCAGCAAGTGAGTAGTCTGTAAAACTGGGTAGTAGTTGAGTATGTTCTGGACAGTTAGAAATATTTTTCAGTAATGACAGCCTGCTGAGTATCCGTAACTGAAAATCAATGGGGAGCCACACATTGGAACTGCTGTCAGTCTTGAGTAGGGCCACAGACTGGCCAGTGAGACGCGAGGTCAGCTGACCTCACTGGTGGTCAATGTGGCTCGCATGCATCATCGAGCAAAGCCAGGTCAAACCGTTCGGCGTCCGGCCATCTGGAGACGCCCGCTCTGCGTCTGTTTAGAATGACACCATGAAAAATTGAATTCTGTCTTGTTGGAAAGCATGCACACTGTTTATGTCGATAAACCAGAGGCACCAACAAGCAAACACGCTCTCACCTCCGCCGTCCCCATCCTGCTAGATAGCGACATGAAAAAGGATCCCCCACAGCCCTCGGCTGATTGCGAGGTTAAACTGGTCAGGGTGATGCTCAACTTTATCCTGCGCCAGGAAATCCTGTTCATAACTCTTCTCTGTTAACAACCCAGGTCTGCCTCCAGCTCAGAGCCATAATCCTTGACGGCACTCCTCCTGCTTCCTCCAGGCAGCGGTGGTGACATAAAGTTCACTTTAAGTACACTGACTATGTGATGCACACACACCGTTTAAACACTTTGATGGTGAAAGAGTGTAGCTAAACCCTTATAGACAGTCCTGAGGAGTCCAGGATGCAGTTAACTATGAGAATCAGAATGTGAGAGAGACGTTGTACAAACACCAGGAACTTAAAAGGCAGAGAGGAACAACAGCAACAAGAGAGGCGCTTTATCAGCCGCGGATGGAGCACGCCGCTCGTGTTTGTTTTAGCGGCGGCTGCAAGAATAAAGCGGAGCTGAAAGCAGCGCGGTGGAAAAGAAGAAGCTGTTCGGTACAGTCGTCTGCCAAAGACAAACAGAGGAGCGAAGATGACATCCAGCGCAGGTGAACTGAAGATGTGAGCTGCATATATTTGCTGTGGTGTTACGATGAATAGCATATACGCGGCGTACATTCCATCCCAGACAAAAGAGACAGCTAGTTAGGCAGGAGGAGCGCCGAGTGCGCTGCAGAGACACAGGCAGGTAATAAGTTGTGTATTTATGAGGTGGGGTAGTGTCACTGACATCTGCATAACCTATTCATGAAAACCATGATGGAATCTTAGTTATCCTCCACTCCAATCTCATAGGTGAAGAAAAACGCCGAGGAAAGAGCGAGGAGAATGTTAATGAGGACGAAAATTGAGAAAAGAAAAAGGGGGAAAAAGGTAAGAGATAAATTGGATAAAGAAAGATGAGGAAATGGAGGGAGGAATAAGGGAGCCACTAAATAGTGTCGGGCAGAAAAAAAAAGGACAAGGAACAAGCAATAAGATGAATGCAATTGCGAGACAGTGTAGGGTGACTGAGCGAAGGAAGGAAGCAGAAGAGTGGAAGCAAGACCGAGAGCAATTACCGGGAGAACGAGGAGAGTATTTCAATAAACCTGTACATGTCGATTCTGCCCAGCACATCCGCCACTTGTGCCCCGCACTCTGAATACCAATGATTCAGACGCGCCATAACTGGAATTCACAATCCATACGGACAGCAAGGGCAGCCACATTAGATATTCCCGCAGAGCTTGGGAGAGGGTGGAGGTGAAGGAGGGGAAATGGAGCTGGCCTTGCTTAGAAATGAAGGACAGAGGCCAGAGAGAGTGTTTCCCACCTAACAAGCTCTTCTTCTGTCTGTGGTTTCTGTTTCGTTCACTGCCAGATAGTGTGACAGAGGAAACTGAAGACAAAAGATTACAGAAAATAACACTGTTAATGTCTGACATGCATTTTACCTATGAAACCTGAAAAGATGAGGAAAGGGACATACTCTGGACAAAAGGGGGATTTATCTCTCCTAAACACGGGCAGATGGTTTTCCACTTGGCTTGAGCACGATGTCAGGAAGACACAAGGAAAGCCACAAAACAGTCAAGAGCCCAGGGCTGCACCAGTCAAGGTTTAGCGGCCAAAGGCAGCGAGCATCTTGTGCTTTATGCCCCCACCATGACTTTCAGGGTCACTGATAGACTCGTCACGTTGTTCCGCCTGTCCTTGTTTTTCAGACAGAGTCTGGCAAACACCCAAAAACACACACACAAAAAAAGTCTGTTTTCAGTATCTCAGAGGACGTGAGGTCAAAGACTTCAAAACAAAAGTTCAAAAGCAGTAATAGGAATGGCTTTAAACATGAAACAAGCAGTATAAAACAAGATTAATCCTAATACCTGTATGAAAAGTTCCCACTCCCCTGTGATCCTATCAGATAATACCACGCTAATAGTTTCAATTAAAACACAATCTAACCTTCCAAGACTGAAATTCTCCAATACACAGCGTTGCATAAATCACATTTAGCAATGTGTGAAGGCTCCAGGCACGAAAATGTCAGCACCAATCTCAACAAACCCGATGTCTCAGCTATTACAAGTTCTATATTTAGCAATAATCTGAAACAACAGTATGAGGCATAAACCAAACTACACAATGCCCCCCAGAGTCAGTCCCAGTAAAGCCACCCTCTGGCTGAATATGTTGAGTTTAGTTTTCAGTTGCAAGTATTTAGCTTACTGGAATGCTCGCTTGAAAAAAGGAGAGATTTTTTCTTCCAACCGACATCTCAATGAAAGAAAGCAAATTGATTCCAAATATAACATTATCGCGGCATAAAATGTGTTTAGAGTCGTATCAAAATCTCTGTAAGAATGTGACTAATTTTCTGCCTTCACCATGTTCAACCTCAACTCATCCTTGAGTTTAGAAGTCATCCCAAACTTGTCAACCGTCTTAAATATTCTGCACTCGACAGTGAAACTGTGATCTTATCCTGAGGTAAAGACTTTCATTTCAGCTGTGCTGTCATTAGTCGACTGTATCGGGAGACATTACTTCCCAGCCTCACTGTGCACCCCTGCTCTTCTGTGACCAGCTCTCACCCCGAGGCCTATAATAAGTACATTAAAGCTAATAATGGATTATTGATCATAATGAATCCGCCAGTTTTAAGCCAACGCCAGCAACTGTTATGCTGAGCAAGAGGCTTGGATGGAAAAAAAAAGAAAGCAGAATTCCTGAGTGAAGCAGACAAAGAAAGAGCCCAGAGCATTAGCTTGTGTCTGAATGATGAATGGCTGCTGAGAGGAAGGAGTGGAGACCTCTGTGGTTGGTGTGAGAGCAATGATGGTGGGCAAAGGCCTCGGTGTTACGTACTGTCATGACAGCAGGCTGCATGGAGCAAAGGAGAGCGGGTCGCCCTGTTGGAGAAGCTGTGCTCGTGGAAAATAAGCTAAAACCTGCTCTGATAACAGCGCAGTGGTACATAGCAGTAACCGTGTGAACGAGAAACACAACAGAATAGAAAACTTTCCCAGTTTAAGAGGTTGCATCTTGAGACCATTTGGTGAAAATAAAAAAATAAAAAGTAAAAAAAGCCGAGGCGGTTTCAGTGGAGAGGTAGTGGTCTCTCTTCTCTCGACAACTCTCGTCAAGACAAACATATAATGGCTTTCTATGCTCCGTCCAAACTGTTTTTTTTTCTTTTACACAAGGCGGCTCAAAGGTGTTGATGTGTGCAGCAGAGCGCGGCCAGGAGAAAGGATGTGTGCTGAAAACATGGGATAGAAACAACGCCGAAGCTGCCTGCGCTGTGACGAGGAATACACCAGACAGAATTAAAGTGTCCCGGCCCATTGTCACGTCGGCTCCAAAAAGCACAACTGGACAGGAAATTGACAATGTAATAGCATATTTTGGGCAATTTGTCATCTTGCGACAGCACACTGTGTCCCTGTGAATCACGCTCGCTCTCAATACAAAAAGCATCAGTCTGAAATGACAAGAATGAATTTTGTTTGACCAAGCCAGACAATGAAAGACAAGACTCGTTTTCAGTCGGGAACTATTACAAGTATTTTCCCATTTGATTCAAGAGGAAAGGAAAAAAGAAAAATAGAACAATTATAGAAACCTGTACTTTTTTCACAAGATGCATTTCCCTTCATTCTGCGCAATATTAGAAAGTGTGTCAGAGTTAACAATTGTGTTGTGTCTACAGGGTGGGTGAAAAGATTACCTTGGAGCAAAGCCACATCCGAAACTCTGAATAGAAAAGCAGAGTTGATTTTGGCTCAAATACTTCCAATTGTTAACCTGAATTTATTCTTAGCATTTAGCTCAACCCAACCAGCTAACAGCTCTCCGCCGTCTGCAACATCATGAAATATGAGGAACTGGTGGTGATATTACAGCAAAATGGAAAGCAGTTGTTCTTTTCTCTGCTACTTTTGACTCTTATTAGAAAAGGACTCATTTTATACAGTGGTTTGGCCGCGGACAATGCTGGCTGCAGCCGAAGCCCGAACGCCACGTCTGCCTTCGTCAGCAGCGCCTCCTGAGCGCTTCTCACAGTCACGCACCAACGAAACCTGACTGGTGAATAAATAAGCCGGACCAGTTGTCTTGTCCGCTGCTATACATGGAAATACACAGAGCCGTGATTGTACAAGAGGGAGAAAATAGTAGAAGGGCAAATTAAAAGACTTGGCAGTCAGTTTCTGCCAAACCAGCTCCAGAATGTTTTTGCTTGCCTGGACACATTCCCCGGGAGTCCCACCCTATTATTATTAGACGCATGTTTGTGTGTGTGTGTGTGTGTGTGTGTGTGTGTGTGTGTGTGTGTGTGTGTGTGTGAGTGAGACGGTGAGAAACTATGCAAACTTCTGTTGAGAAACAGTGTCTCTGTGCCGTCTTGTTCCTCTGTTTAACTTGTGTCATTCGGATGACAAGCTTGACTTGTTGGATTAGAAAATGCTTCGTCAGTGACTAGGTTCACATGCAGTCAGTAACCCTTTCATAGCCGTGATATTAGCAATATTCCGGTTACATGTAAATACCGCCAAAACCCGAATGTGCTCATATACCAGTTTTTAAAAGCCCGAATCAGACCCCTGGGTTACTCCTTTTCTAACCCAAATATTTGGTCATATAAAGACGAATCGGAATATCCCCACTGAAAGGAACATTCATTTGTGTTCTGTGCATGTTCTATGCAGCATCTGATGCAATTAACATTAGAAACTCTGTCTGATCGCACATATAAATGGGTTTTTCCAAATGATTTAGAAACTGGAATTTGGACCTTAACCTGACTGCATATAAATGTAGCCTGTGACGCACTGATAGTTTCAAGAACTGCAATATACCCAGAAAATATGAGAATTTGAGAAACTAGCTGTCCATACTGATTCCTTTCCTGAGTATTCTGTATAGACAGAAATATACAAAGTTTACAGATAATACACATATTAGCACAGTGCTGCAATTTTACCGGTTGTCTCCAAAGCAAAAAAAACATATGTTTGCCTTAAATAATAACAGAAAGTACAAAGTGGAGACAGGATTAGCCTCCATGCACAGCGGCCATCGTTGCCCGAAGAAAATATGAGGAAGCAAAATCGGAAGAATGGCCATCTGGTACAATGATTTACGAAAGGAGGCAATATTTAACCGAATCATTAAGATTTAACTGGAGATATAAACCAACCAAGTAATTCTGCTTTCCGGCTGCCTCAGACCTTGGAATTTCATAATTAGAGCCATGTCATTTCCTTGGAAAAACTTTGTTGATGCTTTCCACAACATGTCAAGTGAAGGTGGGTACGTACTCTGCAGTAACAGAGACACTGGTTCATTTTCTCAAAATGACAAGAAAAGAGTCGACTCTAACCAGGACGTTTCTGACTTCATGAGAGAATCAAAAGCAGAGCCTCTAGGAGAACATGAGAAAGGGAAAAGAATGACTGTAGGCTGGTATGTTTGCTTTTCCACACTGATCATGACAACCTTCCAATTGTTAACCAATCACGAGTGTGCAGACCTTCAGAAAGCAGTAAAAACGCTTCCACGAAAGCCGTTTTCTTTTTCACTGACTCTGAATAAAAACTTTTAGGTAACGCTTCCTTTTACAGTACGGTAATTACCATGTATTAACATGGTAATTGCAAGGTAAGTACCATGTAATAAGGAGAAGTTACTGTAAAATTACCATGTAATTACAGGGTAACTATGTTGCTAATTACCTAGTACTTTTAGAGTAATTACCAAGCAAATTCCAGGCAAATACCAAGTAACTACCTGGTAGTAAGTATTAATTACTGGGTAATTATAATGTATATAGCAACTATGTCGGTAATTGCCAAGTACTTACTAAGTAATTGCTAAGTAATTACCATGTAATCAGTGGGAAATGTAGACTTTTTACTAGGTATTACTAGGTACTGCTCGGTGTGTACACTATGTATTTCCCTATTAGTCAAGTGTTTTTTACTACTTACCTGGTAACTTTTTAGTATTTCCCAGTAACTACAACATTTACCTGGTAATTACGGTTGATCTGTAGACTACTGCAAAAGGAAATGAGGCCTGTTTCCACACTATTACCTGGTAACTACTTATTCGTTACCCAGGAACTGCAAAACTACCTACCTCGAAATTACATAGTTATTAAAGTGGATTTGTACTGTAAAAGGAAGTGAGGTCTGTTTCCATGTTATTACATGGTAATTACTCATTTACTACCCAGTAAATAGAAAAATATCTACCTGGAAATTACATAGTTATTAAAGTGGATTTGTACTGTAAAATGAAGTGAGGTCTGTTTCCATGTTATTACATGGTAATTACTCATTTACTACCCAGGAAATAGAAAAATATCTACCTGGAAATTACATAGTTATTAAAGTGGATTTGTACTGTAAAAGGAAGTGAGGTCCGTTTCCATGTTATTACCTGGTAATTACTCATTTATTACCCAGTAAATAGAAAAATATCTACCTGGAAATTACATAGTTGTTGAAGTGGATTTGTACTGTAAAAGGAAGTGAGGTCTGTTTCCATGTTATTACCTGGTAATTACTCAGTATTTAGCCTGTTACTCAGAAACTTTCACATTACCCCACACACTTGCACCAAAAATGCAGCAAACCCCATCAGTGTCTGTGATACTGTGTCTGAACAGCACACTGTATCTGTCAGGAGATCAGAGTTTCCATCAAAAACCACCACCACCAGCCATCACATTACATTAAGATGAACGCATTATTATTACACTTCCTCACTCCGAACACCTCACTGTGACAGACATGCAAAAACAAGAGAGCTGCCAAAGATAAACATTTTAATCAAATGGAGTTCAACTTCTTATAAAACAATTTACAAAACTGCACATTTTTAGCAGTCAGGCACCTTTTTTTTTTTTAAGAAACAGAACAGATTTCTTTTGCACAAAACAAAATACAAATAACAGTGATAAACAATCACTATAAATCAACATTAATAAGTACACTGCTCCAGTCTTGTGAATTCACATCATGTGTTTTCTGCAGAACAGTCTACAGGAACCCTTGATCTCCATCATCCCGAATACCCAGGACCGCCATCGCCAGGTGTTGTCACGTCGTCCACGTCCAGACTTGTACCTCCTTCAGCGTGATGAAAACGAGGACAGCACAACTGTTCCTTCTTAATGCTCAGGGTTTATTCACTTTAACACCCAAACCCCAAACGTGAGAACTGAAAACATACAAATATGCATATTAATAAACAGAAACTTACACAATAAACAAATATACACATTGCACAAAACACAAATATCTTTAAACCTTCAAACATACACATGAAACCGACATATAATGACGCTATACGCTATAATGATCAATAAAACACCAAGAAAAACGTGAATATACACACCTCACTGACTGCATCACACTGTAAGCCGTTTGTTTTTGCTCTTTTTACATACTTTTTGGAGCGTTTTTTCTCTCTCCACGTTTATGTGTGCACCACTTAATGTGGTCCTACCCGGAACGTCTGCAGACGGTTAGTTCCGCCACTCGATGATATTTATATTTAATTAAATTTCGGTTCTGTCTCGACTGAGAGAAAGCTTATTTATGGCAGAACGTCTGCAGACACTTGGTGATATGGTGATATTTATATTTAATTAAATTTTGGTCTCTACTCTAATGAGAGAAAGTGTGTTTACGGCGGAACGTTCCGGGTAGGACCACATTAAGTGGTGCACACAGAAACGTGGAGAGAGAAAAAACGCTCCAAAAAGTATGTAAAAAGTGCAAAAACAAACGGCTTACCTCCTTTACAATGTGATGCAGTCAGTGAGGTGTGTATATTCACGTTTTTCTTGGTGTTTTATTGATCATTATAGCGTATAGCGTCATTAAATGTCGGTTTCATGTGTATGTTTGAAGGTTTAAAGATATTTGTGTTTTGTGCAATGTGTATATTTGTTTATTGTGTAAGTTTCTGTTTATTAATATGTATATTTGTATGTTTTCAGTTCTCACGTTTGGGGTTTGGGTGTTAAAGTGAATAAACCCTGAGCATTAAGAAGGAACAGTTGTGCTGTCCTCGTTTTCATCACGCTGAAGGAGGTACAAGTCTGGACGTGGACGACGTGACAACACCTGGCGATGGCGGTCCTGGGTATTCGGGATGATGGAGATCAAGGGTTCCTGTAGACTGTTCTGCAGAAAACACATGATGTGAATTCACAAGACTGGAGCAGTGTACTTATTAATGTTGATTTATAGTGATTGTTTATCACTGTTATTTGTATTTTGTTTTGTGCAAAAGAAATCTGTTCTGTTTCTTAAAAAAAAAAAAAAGGTGCCTGACTGCTAAAAATGTGCAGTTTTGTAAATTGTTTTATAAGAAGTTGAACTCCATTTGATTAAAATGTTTATCTTTGGCAGCTCTCTTGTTTTTGCATGTCTGTCACAGTGAGGTGTTCGGAGTGAGGAAGTGTAATAATAATGCGTTCATCTTAATGTAATGTAATGGCTGGTGGTGGTGGTTTTTGATGGAAACTCTGATCTCCTGACAGATACAGTGTGCTGTTCAGACACTGTATCACAGACACTGATGGGGTTTGCTGCATTTTTGGTGCAAGTGTGTGGGGTAATGTGAAAGTTTCTGAGTAACAGGCTAAATACTGAGTAATTACCAGGTAATAACATGGAAACAGACCTCACTTCCTTTTACAGTACAAATCCACTTCAACAACTATGTAATTTCCAGGTAGATATTTTTCTATTTACTGGGTAAGAAATGAGTAATTACCAGGTAATAACATGGAAACGGACCTCACTTCCTTTTACAGTACAAATCCACTTTAATAACTATGTAATTTCCAGGTAGATATTTTTCTATTTCCTGGGTAGTAAATGAGTAATTACCGTGTAATAACATGGAAACAGACCTCACTTCCTTTTACAGTACAAATCCACTTTAATAACTATGTAATTTCAAGGTAGGTAGTTTTGCAGTTCCTGGGTAACGAATAAGTAGTTACCAGGTAATAGTGTGGAAACAGGCCTCATTTCCTTTTGCAGTAGTCTACAGATCAACCGTAATTACCAGGTAAATGTTGTAGTTACTGGGAAATACAAAAAAGTTACCAGGTAAGTAGTAAAAAACACTTGACTAATAGGGAAATACATAGTGTACACACCGAGCAGTACCTAGTAATACCTAGTAAAAAGTCTACATTTCCCACTGATTACATGGTAATTACTTAGCAATTACTTAGTAAGTACTTGGCAATTACCGACATAGTTGCTATATACATTATAATTACCCAGTAATTAATACTTACTACCAGGTAGTTACTTGGTATTTGCCTGGAATTTGCTTGGTAATTACTCTAAAAGTACTAGGTAATTAGCAACATAGTTACCCTGTAATTACATGGTAATTTTACAGTAACTTCTCCTTATTACATGGTACTTACCTTGCAATTACCATGTTAATACATGGTAATTACCGTACTGTAAAAGGAAGCGTTACCAACTTTTAGCTTACAAGAGAAGCACAACTTCACACAAGCAGAAAGGACACCAAGAAGAAATCAGTAACATTAAAAAGGCCACAAAACACTGAGGTATGAGGAAAACAAGTAAGTCAGTAAGGCCACTGAAAGGCAACATGGCCATGAACACAGCAACAGGTTACTTGAAGTACTGCATGTAACATATCACCACTTCTACAGTAAGCGTGTTAAAATGACATCCCAGAGTTTCTGCATGTCAAATCAAGTTTGTAAAGTAATTGTTACAAATGTGATGTCTTCTTGCGATCTTTGAATTATAAAGTAAATGTTCAATTCAACTTACAATGAGGGCGCAGCAAGAAATGTTGAAATGTTCATTGAGGTATTTATAGAATAAAGAAAGGAAAACAATGATTTGCCTGAAATGTTAAAAGGTCCCACATTATACACTTTTTTTAAAATAATTTCACATCAGTGTTACAGGTCCAACAACATGTTATTCAAAGTGTATCACCCCAAATCCAACCTTGGTTCTGAATTTCAGCTAAAAGTCCCTCTGAGCTCCTCGGAGAACAGGCTGGTTCTGTTTCAGAGTCTGTGTCTCAATCAGTGTTGCCAGATTTGGTGGGTTTCCACACAATTGGGCTTGTTGGGGAGACTGTTATGTTAACTTTTTTCTTTATTTAGTGCAGTTCTGTGTTTATGATGTGTTCTTTTTTCTGAGTTTAATAGTTTTATGGATTTAACATGAATTTATACAGAGGTGGAGATTTGGGCTGATTTTCGATGTGTTTGGGCTGCAATCAGTGAATCAGATGTGACAGCCCTCGGGAAGGCTTTCTGGTACCACGCACTATTGTGTACAGCTATTTTATTGCTATGGCTACCGTTTAAAATTAAATTTGGCGTAATATAAAACCTTGAAGGTATTCATCCAAAAATGTATTTCTGTTATTATTACTATTATTAATAAGAATCTAAAATCCAAGCTTTAGTAAAAGAAGTCCAGCACTCAAAAGTAAGTTGAGGTTCTCAACAGAAGAGGAAAATCAAATATTTTCTCTGAGAGACAGTACGGCAGAGCTTGTGCTCAGCTGTGGCAAGACACATGTTTACCGCATTAAAGCATGTCCGTGCAGAATAAGCTTCACTCAGGAATCAATCCCCCCCCCCCCCCCCCCCCCCCCCCGCCCCCCCGCCCCCCGGAATCTGCATTCCTCTAATTCTGCCTAATATTGACGAGGCTCCAGGTATTTGAATCCATTCTAATAGAAGCGGTGTGACCTTGGATTCAAATGAAGCATATTAATTCAGCGGGGAAAATTCGAGCGGGAGCGTGCAGACGTGTGAATACAGAAGACCACACAAACTCACACACGCCGTGTATTAAAAAAAAAAAAAACACCTCCCACCTCGTGCACAGCCTCGCCGTAAGAGACAGGGACCACACAGCTTGCTGTGCCATCACTCCTCTGCCTCTGCTGTGTATTTACCACTCAGAGACAAATGCTCTCTTGGTACTGTAGCGCTTTAATGAGCCTTGGGGGGGGGAGGGGGGGTGGGGGGTCTTGCAGGAAGCACATTTATCAGCACAGTTTTATTTCAATTGAGGACCGACTCCCGGCGTACGCGCACGGTCGCAAAACACAACAGAGGCGCATAAAACAGAGGCTTCCCCGTGAAATATTCCATTATTAGGCAGAGCAAATTGCCCAGCTTTGGAGCTCCGTGCCTAAAAGACTCACGGGGGGCTAAAACCATCACAGCTTGGTACGAGTGAATGTAAATTGAGAATGACAGCAAGGGTGTTGTGGCCATGTGGAGAAAGGGCTAAAAACTAATATTTGAATGCTTATGAAAAGGGCAGAGAGAGAAAAAAAAAAAGGACAAATAAAACTGAGGCAGACAAATTGCTGGCAGCAAGCAAACCAGGCAAAGAAAGGACAATTTCTTCTTCATCAATACTCACAGAGCAAGCTGTTGAAAGACAAATTCTGCTGAAGGCATGTTTTTCAGCTGTTGGAGGAAACCAAACCGACCAAAAAACACAACGTGTTCACTCGAAAAACATGCTTTTTTCTTTTAAACAGAGTGCTCACATTACACCACCACTGACCAGGTTACAGATAGAGCGGTGGAGAATCATTAAACCTTATTTAGCACGACAGTAAGTCCAGTTGAACATGCTGTTTTTAACAGGCAAGCTGCAAAGGGCAATTTAGCATCTTTAATGAAATCCTTAACTGATCGGAAAGCTGCTGAATGCTACAAATACAAATAAATCACCCAACAGCTTATTTGCATTTGTTTGACCTCTTTTTGAATGACAACAGCACAACATTTTTCTTGGTTCTGGACAATTATTTCTATCCAACCTATATTTCAATGCTTTTTCAGAGCATCCGTAAAATAAATCTCTTTTTTTGCACTATATGAGCACAACTGGAGGAAAAAAAAAATAGTAAATGCATGCACTGAGGAAGCTTTGCGTTTGTGCCCAATAAATTAGACCCAATCAATTATCAGAATGCATGGTAATTGACTAATCAAGTGATTGAGTGTGTCAGCTCTTTCCCCCTCCAGACAACGTGCACAGGGCGCAGGAGAAGCCGTGCGCGCTCGCTCCTGGTTAAAGGTTCCCTCCCGAGTTGACAGATGAGGCCACAGCTGCCCATTAAGGAATCACTTACTGTAACTTCCTCTCTGACAAATCCATCCCATCAACCACCGTTCCTACATTTAGCCCAGAGACCTGCTGCCGTATGTGTATGCAAACACACACGCACACACACACACACACACACAAAACTCATCAGATCAATTAATTAGTCATTGACCACTCATTTATCCCCTCATATCATTTCCTCTCTTGTAGTATAAGCACATCAGTAATTCCTCTCGTGTGTGTGTGCATGTGTGTGTGTGTGTGTGTGACCTCAGTCTCGGGCACAGCCATTTCATTAGCTGGATCAATTAGCTCCAACATTTGTTCCAGTTTGCCACTGGGGAGGAAATACCTGACACAAATGGAGAGAAAGGAGGACTGTGTGCAGCTGAAATCTCTACAATCTGAACTGACAGCTCCAACAAGAGCATATGGCATCGTGTTCCCTCCGAGCATAATGCTGTTAGTATAAACTGAAAGACTGGCTCACAGTGCAAAGCAAAACAATGAGATTACACCTGAAGTGATTAAAATCCATGTCTTCCTGTGGGGGTTTGGTTCAAAGATGGCCGCTGCTTCACGTCTATTATCTGATCAATTTGGCCTTATTCCTCATTTATACGACAAAGTTTCAAGTGATAATGCATCATTTTTGCTTTTTTGTTCGTCAAAGTTTGAATATAAATATAGTTCCTCTCAACTACAAAACTGCCAAATCCCCGGAGAACATGGACTGGGAGTCATGACGCTCCGGACGCCGCCATTGTTGTTATTGTCCATCAACTCGCACGTGTGCAGGAGAACTGTTTATTGACGTTTTCCTTAGAGTGTTTTGAAAAAGTTGCACCTTGTCAGCTGTCTTCAGTGAGTCTGAGCATCCAGACAGACATCCAAAACTCACAAGTGTAAACAGGGCTTTGGGGATGTGTGTGTGTTGTGAACAAATCCTCAATTCCATTTCAAAAGTAGCCATGCAAGAAGTAGTGGCATTTTCTTTTAAAATGCTTTTTTATGGCTTATCTTCACGAAAAAATGTTTTCACACTTCTATAGGAACGTCAATTTTTTCAGTATCTCTTATTTTATTCCTTTTTTCAATCTAAATATATTCTCTATAACATGTGTTTCATCTATCTTTTTTGCATGAAAGAGTGCATAAAATTCAATCCCATTTCCCAAACACACAATATTATATACAAATGCAACAAGCAATCGTCAACAGTGTCATTGCGTTGTGTGTTGCCATCTCTTTCAGCAGCGCTGCATCGCAGTGAATGAAGGGGTGGGACAAAGAGAAGGTTCTGAAGTAGCACACCTTATAATAAACTTGTTTCTAAAAGTTCCATATTGGTTATCAAGTTATGACTGTACTCTACAAATTCAATAATAAATCCCTCAATACCTTCTTTACCTTTATCAAACTAAAAGTCTCCACTCTGGAACACAATCCCAACAGACTACGGGCAAAATCAGGCTTGGTTACATCCTGTACAGACCACAAGTTCATCATAGAAAGACAGTCAGACATCACACACAGTTTCAGTTAAACCTATGGCAAATTTATAGTAGCTAATTAGCTTCGTGTGTGACGGGAGTCTTTCGTCCAACCCGGATTCAAACGAGGGACATTCTCACCTTGCGACCCACTACACCTCTCTGTGGAATGGCACACGTATAGTTTTCCTGATGCAGCAGTTTTCTCCTTCTGCAGTGAACGAGGCTGAGATGAGGTTTGAGTTTGTTGGATAATTACTTCCCACCTTCATGCCTATTTTTTTTTTGTGTAAATGGCATCAGTGAGATTATGCTTGCAAACTGCTTGCAGAGCGGGATGAGTGAAACAACAGTCACTAATCGGATGATGAATTTGTGAAGAGTCAACACGCGGCATTTGTGTGACAGGAGACAGATTGGATGGCTGATCCACGGAAAGTTGTTTGACTGCAAAAGATCATCACAACAAGCTCTGCAGTTCCATACAACACTCCAATGTGATGTGAGTCCCAGTACAAGTTTATTGTTTACAACAGCTCTCCCACACAAATGTGTCAACCGAGGATCTGTGTCGTCTCACTTGTTAATGAACTGACAGCGAGTCTGGCGGCAGTTTCCTGGCGCAGCAGGCCGGGCTTTAGCCAAACAGCCAAGCCGCCTTTGGAGAGTGTTTTTGCTGACCGCCAGCTGGATTAGAAGGTTAACCAATTAGCTGTAAGAGGATGGGTCAGGGTACTGAGTCAGTCCCAATCTGTAGCTGTGCAGGATGAGACGCCACTAATCCGCCAACAGGTCAAAACCTTTACGGCTCCAAGAGCCACAGGGGTCACTGAGGGGAAAACAAAGGCCAAGAGGTGAATCAAATGCTTTGTTTTGGCAAACTGACTCATAAAGTAATGCTGCGAGGGTTTGCAAGGCAATTCTGCTGGAATATAGAAAAGCAAAACATGAAAATGATGAGAAAAGGAGAAATAATCAAACACTGAAGAACAATGGAATCTTCTAAAGCAGCTTTGTTTCTTCTTCACTCTCATCTAGTCGAGACTCCCACACACAAACACCATGTGGCTGCTGTTAATCAAAAGAGTGCAAACATGTACCAGCCGCAGTAGATCTTCTGTCTGTCTACCTGATAAAGAGTTGTAACAGCATAATGCACAGTAATTTGCAGTGCACTATAATTCATTATGCTTTACTGCTTCCACCACAATCTGTCTTTGACGAGCAAACACAGTACAGTTCGTCTTTGCATTAGCACAACAACCTGTTCATATCTTACCATTTCCTCAGCAATATGCACATGTAATGTGATGGTTTTTTTGAACTCATTTCATCGACAACGGAGCAGCTTCCTTTGCTTCAGACTGATTTGACAATAGATCATTTTGCTATTTATTCACTGCCTTTTCTACGATTGAAGGCTGAATCTACAGATACTGTGACAATGCCGCCTCCAGGAAATCAACAGTTATCTGATCGATATGCAATCAGATTCTCCCTTACTGGACACACGGAACATCCGAACTTTGCTACCTTAAAAACAGCCGTATTTGTACAGTACTGATGTGCCAGCTGAATACAATAGAAGAAATGAGAATCTGTCTCCTGCAATTTTATCTTTATTTAAGCCAAAGCTTCATAAACATTTCAGTTTCAGGTACTTTTCCCTCTCTGACTGCATCTCTATAATGATGCAGCTTCCAGTTTTCACCTCCGCTCCCGTTCAGCTCATGCTGCTGCCAGAGTCTGTTTTTAGCTTTTCAATGGGAAGTTATTAGAAAACTGTGAAGATGGCCATTTTTGGCTATAAGGCTCTTCAGCCCAGAGCGGTTAGTCAAGCAGAAGGAACAGAAACACTCAAACACTTCCTTCAACTGGAGGACACACACACACACTCCCACATGCACACACACACATACAGTTCTCACACTTATTCTCACTTAAGGCTGTCAGGAAAAACCATTTTAAGGGTCCAGTGTGCCGACATGAATTAATGATGATGTGTGAATATTGAATATTGACTTGTTGCTATCACAGGATGCATATTGGGCAGAGCTGTCAGTGTTTTTATCGTTCAGCCCTTCCTGACCGTTTGCTTGAAGGGCACTTCGAACGTGCCGTATTTCCACACATGGCAGATTTATCCTTATTATGACCTTTTCGAAAAGTAATAAAAACTTTGTCCTATCTTTTAATTCGTACTCCATCTTTAGGTTTGTCTTTGCCTAGTTCCTTCACCAGCTCACTGAGGTACAGAAAAAATATAAATGTGGAGCTTATCAGTCAAATGGGATGTAAGTCAGAGGGGTTTCACCTCAGATGGATGGAAAGAAGACTGATAAGGCACAAACTGAATTGGAAATATGAGTGAAATATTTTTTTTTACTGAGACCAAATTGTGAAGCAAGCAGGGAATACAAATTATGACATGAGGATAAGGATTAAACTGCCATGCCCTGAGACTGGAGAAAAATGTCTTGACTGGTGAATTCAGTCCTGTATTTTTAGTACAAAATGGATTTACAACAAATGTGATGCATTTACATGAAGGGTTTTCAGAATATTTTTCCACATAAGCCAAAAAATTTCGGAGTAGTTGTACATAACTGAAGAAATGGGCTGACCCTCTGACTCGACTGCTGCTTCCACAAATCCTGCTTCTATCTGCCCGGCCTCCAATGTGCCACCTAAATGCCTAAGCCCCTGGTGCTAATGGTATGCACTCAGCTGTCAGATTAAGGCTCATTTACTCCCAGCAGGGTCTTCAATTACCAATGATTAAAGCCCCCTTTGGTGTTGTGTTTTAAGGGAAACAGGATCAGCCTGAGTTGAGAAATACGGAGCAGTACAGTGACGATACAGCTGGCCAGTCCACTAATTTTCATCACAGTAGCACAAAAAAATGTTTCCAGTTCACTGCTTCTACTCTGTGTGTTTCTACAGGGACTCCCATAAAGTGTGAATAGAACGATTCACATGCATGACAACAAAATACATCAGGGGACTTTGTTGGTTGGCGCTTTCTTAACTAAAATGTCACATAAGCTACACGACTCCAGTAGTGGTCGCAACATGACGCTCAGGCCTGTTGGTGTAGCGTTTGATCTATAGAGAAATGTTGGCGTGAACGAGTCCTGAAAAAGATCTGAGCACAGTAGCTGGGTGGAGTTTGCATGTTCTCATTGTGTGTGCGTGGGTTTTCTCTTGATACTGACATTTTCTTCCACAGTGCAAATATATGCATGTGAGGGTAATCGGTACATTATTATATTACAAGATAGCTTTTGGGCATCACTGCGCTTTCAACAAGAAGCTTATTGGAAAAGAAAACAACGTATTGAAGTGGACTTTATAACCTTTTAAAAAATGCAATAACAAAACAAATCTGAACCAGTTTCTGTCAGATTATGGCAATTAGATATTTCTCCCAAATCTTTTGGCCTCAGGGAAATTAAAGTATCTGTCTACCCTTTCTTTGTATTATTGCAGAACTCCATTGTAAAAGATCATGTAAACATTTGAGCAGAAACAATCCTTCCATTCAGTTCGGTTTATCTCACTGCATCAGTGACAAGAGTCACAGTGATGTGTTATTTTTCATTTTAACTTTTTTTTTTGTACCATTTTAGCAACACAGACAAAAAGATGACATATTCAACCTTTTAATGACACTTTCAGTATCAACTCATCTAAACCTGCTGAGGCCAGCACCAGCTACGTACTGTAATCTCCGCCGGCAGTAAAACAAAGGCAGATAGGATCAGAAATAGATAAAACAGGACGCAGTTACTCCATTAGAGCAGAGGACACTGCCATGATTTAATTTGTCATCCAGAGAAAACACAGAGCCACCCATCATCTGTGACACACAAGGGGGCCTTAATTTTACTGTACGTATGAACAGGAGAGCACACAAATCTACTGAACTCTAAAACGGCAATGTTGTGAGAATTTTCTCATCTATTTGTTCAGTAAGAATAAAATGTGAAAATGCATTCAGTTTCGGTTTTTGTCATGCGATCCAAAACATATCTGGCTCTCGCTGCAGATGGAAAGTAGGTCAGGGTTTGTTGCACACCTTCTACTCCTACTCACCTAAACAACAGTGTTACAGGAGGTCTCCGGAATGGTACGTCCGCCTGCATGACTCAAGGCAAAAGAGGAGCGTCACTCCAGAAACCTGGGAAAGAACCAAAACACCCCCCCCCCCACCCACCCCCACAGAAAACAGTGTGAGTTGTATGAACTTAACCAACAGAGACCTTGCATGTGTGTATTCATTTGCCTGTCTGTACATAATCTTATTGTACCTTTATGAAAGTCAGCCATGTTCAAAATGTATGCAATTGCTTTGCTCCACCTTCGTGAAAACATGCATACGACCTGCGTGCTCACCGCCGCATCCAAGACGATTGTCACGTCGCATTTTCCTCCGCGGCGTCCCTCAGTCAAGCTCCGTGGTTTGCGGAGGCGACAGGTAGCCACGTGCCACATATGGCCCCGTCTCATATATTATCCATACTCGCACACAGACAGACGCCGGAATACAAACACAGGCATGCAGCACCAGCTTGCTGTTTATCTGTGCATGACTCTGTTGGGGGAGAATTTAAGTGGGCACGAATGATTGTGTTCACGGGGGCACTGGAGAGAAAAATGGAGTGTACGTGCCCCACACACACATCCTGCCGAACTCTCCCCCATCCCCATTTTCTCTGAAATAGCTCCCACCAAGCTTGGCTGCTTGAGTTAAGCTCCTTTTCGCACCTCCGACAAACCTGCAGCTACCCCAGTTGCCCCAGAGCACCCCCTACTGGTGGGATATGAAAGTTCGAGGTGCGTAATCTCGCCAGGTAAATCATCCGCGATTTGACTTGTAAATAAGATGTCTATCCTCGAGAAATGAAGATAAATGATGCGAGGCATTAAGGCAAAATCTGCCCCATAAATCAACATTAAATGGGGTCTGCTGTTAATCGTCCGTCTTGGTGTTTGTGTGTCTGTGAGTAATTTTGCCGCGGTATCACGGCGTGCCAGGGGTTACACGCTCAGCCCAAACCCGCCTCTCGTGGCATGTGATGCTTTTCTAATTAGTCTGAAAAATGATGGAGCGCGCCTCCGTTCGGGCGTGTCGCCGACTGTGGCACCACCGGCTGCCGAGATATGCATCACTCTAATTGGTTCAAATGGCTCTAATGTATGCCGCCATGTTGCCTTCATGGATCAGCAGCGTCGCCTTTTGAAAATCAATACAGTACCAGCAGCCTCGGACAGGAGAGTGTTGCGTTCAATAAGCAGCCCGACGACTTTGGTATTTCACAGTAATCTTTCTGCTCCACGCCAGTGGTGCGAGCGGTAATTGGCACTAATTGGAGGGACATTAAGGCCTGAGATAGAGACAAGAAGAGCGGAAATGTGTGTGTCTGGCTGCATGGTGTTTTCTGAGCGTCGATGTGTGTGTGTGAGAGTCAGAGGCCGGGTTGCAAGTATGTGTCCAGTGAAATATTTTTCTAATTATAGAATCTTGACATATACCAGGGACCTGGAAGTCTGAACGAGGAAGGGGTGAGATGCTGCCGCAGGCGATAAAAGCTTTTATAATCACATGACTTTCCCAATGAGCGGGTAGCAGGGTGACATCTCTAATCTTGGAATCAGGGAATTTCATTAAGCAAAAAATGGTATTTTTGGCAATCGCTGAGCATCGGCCATACACAAGGTGACTGATCTAATACTGCGAGTAAATGAACTTCCGAATCAGGACGCCACTTCAGAGATGTGCCCAAAGCCATACTGTGTGATTAAGGTCAAGCAAGACAAGTATAAAACAGAGGTTGTAGTTAAAATGGGATTTTCATGTAATTTATCTGCACGGCGAAGTGTTAGGAAGATATAAATAGCCAGCTCAAGTTTGCAGGCTGTCATCAGTTGTTGTGACAAAGTGCAGCAAACAGCAGGCTGAGCATAATCCACCTCATGTTCATGTTTTATTTTTTTTTTTAAATAATAGAGGAAAAAAAAAATCTGACACTTTTGATCATCCCACAAAACCTGCAGGTCTTTTATCTGCATTCGAATGAGCTTCAAAGAGACATCAAAGTCTTAATTATAATAATAGATAGAAACTGTTCTAAAAGGCTGAAGAAATACATGTAAAATCCCAGCGGTCCTGCTGATTCAGTGTAGTTCGTGTTCAGTTTGTTTTCCTGTGCTGCTCAGTAAAGACAGATAAAAATCTACTGCTTTTTGAAAAACCTCCTCGTTTACACTAATTAAGACTGCGGATTCAATTCTTCTTTGTAGGAATTTTTTTTTTTTTTTAATACATATATTTTCAGCACACCTATTTTGGATATCAAAGTCTGCTCTTTTTTTTCATGAGACTGTGTCTAAGGCACCGTTTCAAGTTTGAAATTAAGAGGTGTGAAAAGTCTTGGAGCTTAATGCTGCATAAAATTAGAACGGTTCAATAATATCTTTGTCATATTAACTGCAAGCTATTTAAAAAAAAAAAAAAAATCTTCTAGTTTACAGTTCTCCCGTTTGGATCCGGTATAGCAGACTAACACGGTGAAAGATGACACTGAATTCCCAGCAGGCCGTCCTTGATAAAGCGCCGCTGGGGGGGTCTCCTCATCATTCCTTGAACTGAGGCTTTCACTATCTGTATAGTCAATCTCAGATTAAAAGGACAGGGGGAGAAAAACAAGCTCTTTTTCCCCACCCAGGAGACATAGATCACTGTCACCACGGTGGAAATGGAAAGTGGCCTCGCAGTGAGGACGTTTTGTCAGAAAAACAGCCCCCCTCCCTCGGTTTTTTTGCTCCATTTCTTTCATTTTTGTTCCATCTTTCTCACTCATCCAGATGTTCTCTGACAGAACAGCTGTGGAGAAGATTTCAGCTCATGTCGCCAGGTCTTCATTTAAGGCCATAACATGGTTGAAGGAATGATAAATAGGGGCTCGGCGCAGATGCAGCGGTGTTCCACTGTAGTGTGAAAACCTCTGCGGAACCGGGATCCCGACCATGCTGGGAAAATAAAGCCCACCCTTGGGTTTCTGCTACCTTATCATAGCAATACAGCTGTTGGTGCTCAAAGAGGCTCAGCTGCCTCATCTCTCTCTGCGAGATAGAGAGAGCGAGCGAGAGAGAGAAGATAGAGAATATATGGGAAGAGGTGGAAAGTTTGATGAGAAAACAGCAGAACTGTCTGCTACTCTTTGCTTATCAATATTTTATTAATTTCAACAATTTTTTTGTCATGATGTTAAAACCCTAACAAGTGGTTTTGTGGGCACTTGTCATCTGATTGATGTTGTTACACCAACCTAATGCTTCTATTTTGTTTGTACTCTTGAAACTGTTGTCAGGATGGTTATCACTGGCAAAATGAAAACAGTAACTACAGCATGATATATACAACTTCAACAATTGTGATAAAATTGTCTTGTTGAATTTGAATCAAACTCGTCTTTTACATTCTTCTTTGTGTTTCTGGGACATTTCAGACATTGCCAGTTGATATAAAATTGGATGTACACAAAAACCTCTGGACAAAAAAACACCACAGTAAATCTACAGTGTTTTATGTTCCTAAACTATATCTATATCCGGTACTTCTTTACTAAATTAGTATCTAAATATATCTCCTCTAACAGGGGCCATGTGTAAAATCCTGCATTTGACATGAGAATGAATACTTCCCGGCTATTTCCAATGAAACCGATTTAATGGTGTAAGTGAGAAGCAGGGCAGAGCCGCTCGGCGGTGTGCAGGAAACCCGCCGAGACACATTTAATAGAATGCCTGTTGTGGTAGCCATGTTACATTTGGGCCTTGGAGTAAATAAACCCGGACTCCGGGGAATACAAACGCCTGCAGACACACACAAAGGCTGCGAGAGATCCGGATTTGCTTTGGGACAACACATGCACGCAAACACGAACATGGTGAATGCATTATTTATTTGTCCGTCCATGCGTGTGGAGATATTATGTAATTGCTGCTGTTGAGTGGACAGCTTCTCTTCCCGTTGCTCCTCCTGCAGTCTAGTCATTCACAGGCATTCTAAGTCTGTGGGAAACATCTTTAGAATGGCATTCTCCATACCAATAGGAAAGGTAAATCGGTCCTGACAGCAGCTGTCATCTCCCACAGAGGCAGTCTGAACACTTATCCGCCTGACTGTGTGTTTATCCTCAGTCCTTGTGGTGCGTTTAGTGTTCCGGTAGCCGACAATAACGGTTCACATACTTTGTGTTGGTGAACATTAAGATGAAGACCATTGTGGCATTTACTGTCGGTATGACATTGGTGTGCTCTCCCATGCAGTTGGGGTTAATTGATAATTCTAAATATTCCTAAAGTTTGTGCCATTGCCCATGTCTGTGATGGACTATGTGTTCCAGGGTGTGTCCTGTTTTAACCTCTCCAGCACCATGTTTGGATAAAACTGTCCAGAAGTTAAATGAATTGATGGTTGGGTGCAGGATCCACATTCACAGTGCTGTAAAGAATACAGAAATATTTGAGGAAACTTACATAAATTTACATTAGTAACCCAATTACGCCGACGCACGACTTCCTGAGACTCATCAGTCCTACAGCGGCTCTTGTTCACATTAACTGAGAAAATTACCTGGAACACGCTCCTTCCTGTTCTCCTAATATTCTTGCGGCTAATTTCCTAAAGGATGTAATTCAGCTTGTCTGTCCAGTTCATTATCCATAACTAACTGTTCTCTCTTGACTGGCTGCACTGCTCAGCCTCCTCAAAAGAACCTTTGGAGTAGTTCACCTGTCCCAAACTGAACTCTATTAGTTTAGATTAAAAAAAAAGTCAGTCATCTGCAACATCTTAATGCATTGAGCGTTTTATCAGAATTGCTGTTTGCCCCTGTGTCGTCCTGCGCATCTTCAGTGTAGAACCAGGGGAACTTATATTCGTAGGACAAATAGTCAAAATAAGTTCATTGGTGATGATAAACGTGACAGTGAAACAAGAACTGGAGATCCGTGCGAACGCCTGGGAATGTCCCGGCGAGCAAACAAGTGAACAAACAAAAAAAAAAAACCACAATAACAAGCTCAAAAGGGCGAAAAGACGGGACAAGCCCTTCAGGGAGCGCTGTACTCTGCATAATGAGTTGGCAAGCAATGTCAAGGCTTCTGCTTAGGGCCGCCAGAATTAATATACCAAACACCGCGAAACGGTGTCCTGAAATTCACTTCCTGAACTGCAGCCAATGAAAACAAGGTCAATTTCTCCCTTCAAAGTCCATCCACTCGCAAGAACTTTTAAAACTGCTCTTGTTGTGTTTACTTAGCTGCCAGGTAAGAATGAAGAGAGTCATTTTACAGTGGCGACATCTTGTTTCAATTCCACGTGGAAAACCAAAGCCTTTCATGGCTCGAAAGAACTGCAATATGAAGCATAAACCACAAAAAGAGTTAAGAGGAGGCAAGACGCTCAGTCCCTACTCACATCTTTTTTTCCCCTCACATTTTAATCCTCACAAACACATGAGAACATTTGCCGGGTGAGGTTTTATTCTCATTAACTAAACAGACAACTGAAAGGTATATAAAAGGAAGCCTAAAGAATTCTTCAGTCACCGAATAAGAAACAGCAGATTAAACAAACATTACATTGGAAGGTCCCAGGAGAGCAGAGAGAGTAGACCTGACCTGAACTGCTTTTATTGTCCACAGTGAATCAAGCTGAAATGTAAATCAGCTGTCTGGCTCCCCTCTGAACAGTCAACAAACACAGGTCCCACAATAAAATCCTGTCCTGCTTGCAGTGAGGTTTTTTTTTTTGTTGCTCTGAAAATAATCTCACATCTTAGCTGTTTCATCGGCCTATCTTTGGAGATGGTCTGTGTCAGTCTGGAGGTGCTGCCATCATCGTTTGGTTACGCTCTGCCGTAGATCCAGTAAATAATAACAGTGTGAGAGACAGCTGGGCGTTTAGATTTACAGCAGCTGAACTTTTCAACTTCAACATCTGTCTCAAGCAGAAACGAGCCTCTGATCCTGGTAGTTCGTGCACACCAGTAATCTTTAACAGATACTTTGTTTTCAAGAAAGCAGCACTAAAAGCTTTGGACAAGAAGGGGTCAGGAGCTGGGGTTATCTGAGTAATGTTTTTAGGATGTGAGTGGAGGATCTGGTCCACAGCCGTGACCCCAAACAACTGCACGCCTGTCAAAACAAGCAAACAACGTGTAGCGCTGAGTCTCCGCAGGGCTGCTGGGAGTTCAAAGTTCTGCACGGACTTTCAGGATGCAGGATGTGACAGTAATGCATCGGAGTAGATTATCAGATCAAAACAAAAAAACATGTGTATTAGTGTCAGAAAACCTCACGGTTGCTCCTGAAAAAGTAAAGCGTAAGTCACAGTGTGTGTGTGGTCTTTATTGTACTGCTTTATTTACAACCCTCAGCTGAGCCGGAGAGTTTCATGACATTTAAGGCCCATGAGGCCCATTCTGAACACATGTTAAAACTGAAAAACAATCCACGGTAATAAAGGTTTCAGCCCTCCGAAAGGCTACAAATGATCTTGAAATGCTTACATCCTTAATAAATTCAATAATAAATGTAATTTCTTTGCTTTACTGTTTCTTGAGTAAGCAGGATTGAGTCCAGAGTCACATCTGAGATGACAGTTGACTCTGAACACAAAAACACCAAAGGGAGGTCACAGAGTGCAACACCGAAAATACTAATTCACAGGCCTGTGCCACTTCAGCCAGAACATCCGAGAAAATGACTGCATGGCATTTCGTGCCTACACAAACATCCATGTTTTAAAAAAACATGAGTGTTTGGGAAAAGAAAATCCTTTGGTGGCAATATAATTCCCCTCTATTTCCACTTTTCTCCCCTCCTGCACATCCCACAGGAATCCTTTCATCACAAGTAAAACACACAAAGACTGGGATTGAAGATACTTACAGTAATATATGTGTGATTCTTGTAGATCTCCTCCTTCAAGTTCCAAGCTTGACAGATCCAGAAAAATAGGTTTAAGGGATTTCTTTTCCCGTCTTACAGGCCCTCCGAGGACTAATACAACACAAATTAAAGTTATTAGGGCATTATGTTGATGCAATACAGTGAAGAGACTTCTGTGTCTGCTATTTATTCACAATCTCCTAAAAATTGCTCAAAATAATAACTGTTGAGCTCATCGACAGCATCAAAACTTTGCTGCTTGACTCTCCTGGTTGATTGGTTCAGTGAAGACAGAGGAAGATGCCAAGAATCAGTTAACAATGGTCCTAATCATCCATAACCCTGCACAAATCACTGCAAGCTAAATTTGTCCGACAAAAACAGACCAACAATGAAGTGACTGAACGAGTCATTCATGCGGAAAAAGAAAAAAAAAAATGTTGGGCACATCATTGTTTATTGCTATTTACAGCAGCAATAAAGCCTGAAACAGAAAGGAAGAGACTGATGGTGACCTAATCCAAGGCCTTTTCTGTTCTAATTAAAACCTGCAATCCATTCATTTGCTCCTGTGAAGACTCCACAAAGAGCAGCAGACGGCGGCCTGATTCAAATGAATAAAAGAATTATAAAGAAAACAAAGGCCACAGCCGTAGATAATTGTAGAGGAAGAGACAGCTCAATTCAAAGAGACATCAGCAACATAAACAGCGTCTTCAGATGACGGCACATCCTGAATCGGACTTCTCGTATTCAGAGCGAGGAAACAAAGCCCGTCGATGCATTACAGCGTAGAACATCAACACAGTACAAGCCTGGCTGGTTAGTATTTGCTGTAGTGACGAGGCATGGCGGGGGTAATTGTTGTTTTTTTACTCTTCCCACCAAACGAGAGTAGTTGTAGCAGCTGCAGTGTCTGCAGGCTATAATAACTGCAGCTCTGTGTGTGTGGCTGATATGATTATGGGTGAATATCTGAGCCATGTGTGGGAAATTATAAATTCACTGGATGAACTGATGGTTAAATAAGGACAAATTAATGAACAGAAACTCAAACTGAATCACGGCAACTGATATTCATGAGGTTTCATCATGTTTGTTGAATCTCCTGCCACTTGAAGGCGATGTGTGCAGAGCCCTTCTGTTCCACCGTCTCCTTCCTACAGCACACCTGCCCCTCACCTTTCCACGTTTGCTCCCAAACACACACACACAGCAAGTGTGTGAACACGACGGCAATAACAGACACCGGTATATAGCTGTCAGGCGGCATCTCAGCGCCGTTCACCGGTGACCAACACTGACAATGAGACGGCGTAACCCTGAAAGAGAGAACTCATCTGAGACGTTCAGTGAAACACACCAGTCAATGCAAATGGAACCATTTAAGCAAGATTAATAACATGCTGTGGAGATAGTTTATTGTATATTTTCATTTTAAAGATGATTGCACAAACAAAAGTACAATACAAATTTATTTTCCAACAATTGGTGCAAGAACTGCGAGAAACATCACACTCCATTTCAGTCAATAAATCCTCTATGCTGACTTTTTATTTTCAACCAAATTGTCTTTCAGAGGGAGTCCACAGTGCGGAAGGTGAGTCAGAACTCTTTCATAATCAGAGTTCAGCTTTCTCTTAAAATAGGGACTGGTGGGGGGAGCGGGATGCGATTCAGCCTTGTGGATTTTGAAACTGAAATCCATGAGATGCACACATGTGGATTTACCGTAATTGTTTCAGGACATTTGACACCACACATACATCTTTAAATATACAGATTAACAGTGCGGTTGAGTGTCACGCATGTACATGCACAGTGGGAATATATTAATGTGGTAGCTGTCGGGGAACATGTGTTCTTTGCGCCATGTGATGCAGCTGAGGAATGGCTATGTAACAGAAGAAGAGACGGACAATGGAGCTGCATCTGTGAGACATCCGACGCCGGGGTTTATCATCCAGCATCGCTTCAATCTTCACAGGTCTGTGCTTAATTATTGTTAGGTATAATTCAGAATGCTAATCAAAGGGCACAGACTATGAACTGTCCTACATTTCGATGGAGAACAAGCTCGAAGTGCAGCGTCGGCTGGCTGTCAGTGTTTTGTTTTGTTGAGGCATGTGGGTGTCTGGATCTGAACACTGTGCTTTCTGCACCTCGCTGGCATGAATGACTCAGTCTCACTGTCTTCCACTGGAAAGCTCGACACTCACTCTCCATCTAACACCCACATTCTTATCAGTTCCATCAAAACAGCTCTGGTTCGCCAACTCCAAACTCTGTTGTCCTCCGTCTGTCCCGAAGAGGTTTAGCTTGAAGTTGGGATTAGTGCAGTGCTTTCACAGGAACAGGGTGGTCTTTCTGGGCCATTTCACAGCAACATCAGCAAGGTATCACTTTTTTTTTTTTTCTCCCTCCCTAAAACCATCTGTCCTCTGAAGGTGACACGTGACAGCTGTCATATCACAGCTCGTCTTGTCACCTCGTTCCCCCGACAGCTTTCTGGAGCTCCTTTCCCCGGACGCCAAACATGAGAAAATGCTTTCAAACGGCGTCGAATGCCCTTTGAGTCACACCCACACTGTCTGCCCAACAGCTCGACCGGCAAAATGCCCTTTCTCTGCTGAAAGAGAGAGATAACAAAGGATAAACAATGTGTCCTGTTTGAGTTTAATGCTTCTGCAGGGACTCTTTTTTTTTTTTGTCTGTCTAAAATCTCCAAATCAGCGATAAGTCCATATTGAAACAAACAAAGTGCCAACAAGGTGAGCTGTAAATGGTAATTTTATTAAGATCTAGTTGTGAATTCTAACAAACTTTATGTATATCTAATAATGTCTTAGACAATTAGAACTGCTTGACTCTTGCACTTTGAAACAACTAGATTTCTCACAAAAAAAGAAATTAAACTAGAGTTGTCTAGATATTTTTAGACTTGAATATAGAAAAATTAACCACTGAAGATAAAATTACGGAGTTCTGCGAAAAGGAGAAAAAAAAAAAGGCATTAGCACCTGTTATGTAACGTGACGGTACAGTTTTATTATAGCATCAGATGTGCAAATTCTCACACATTAGAAGGCACTCCTCTTCACACACCTGCTGCTCCGAGTGTGCGCCTCGGCATGCTGATGTGACTACATCTGTTCCGTAAATGTCACCGTCCATCACACTGATGTCATGTCAAAACATTATCCTGCACTTCCTCATAAAAACACTTCAAACAATGAAATATTTGTAATAATGAGACAAGATCTAAGACTGAATTGCTCGATGGCTTTATCCATTTGATTGAAACGTCATAAAACACTTGTATGGGTAGGATATGAGCTGCCACATTATTATTTCTTAATGAGCACTTGCCAAGCATTGTAAATGGAATTTGGCAAATGCATCACTTCTCACTCCCAATATTTATGCTCACATAAATTTGCATCTAAATATTTTCCAGTTTTGATTCAAGCTCGGCAACAGAAAGTATCCTAACAGTATTTCCATCTAACCGCATCCAGTTTTAGATTTATGCACCATAACAGCATGTATAGAACTTCCTTAATGCGATGCATAATTCTCCACTTGAAAAACTTTGACCAGCCATCTGGAAAGCCCGATGTTACATTGTGTTGAGTCTTAAGTCAGACAAAAGCTAAAAGAAACATGGTAAATAGGGAGAGAACCAAATTGGAAGGATTAAACTGTGAGCATATCTTGCAGGGATCTTTTTTCCCTTTTATCCCTGGTGTGGAGGTGGGATTATCACAATGTTGCACTACTTACTGTGTGGAAAGACAAAAACAGAGCAACAGCACAACATAATTGAGGATAGATGTGCAAGTTTGCGATATGCTTAACGACTGGACTGAGAATTGTTTTGGGAGTGTGCTTCTGTTTACCATCCTGCAAAGCTCCATGCCGAGGTATCAGATCGTAAATTGCCTTCAAGCTGTTAGTCCAATTCAAACAAGGCATCTGAGATTCAGGGTATCACTGCTGTGTGTGTGTTTTATTTTAATACATGTGTGGTTTCAAACATAAACACTGCTAAAATTAACATGTCTGCAGCTATGCGTGTCGCCTTAAAGTTAAAGTGTATTGTTCAAATTACAAACATGCTGACAATCTTTCCTTGCATACACAATTCAAACAAATCAAAATACTATTATTAAGTTTGAACAACATCTCCCAGTCGTGGCTTCATTTCAGGAGCGATCAGTATAAAGTATCACGTTCTCCAGACCTTCCGTTCAACTCCTTTCCATTCAGTCCTTGTAAAAGTTAAAGCTCAGCATCTTGCAGATGGGATTATTGCAAAACAAACTGCAGAATTTGGCAAAGTGGCAACAACAGTATCTGGTGACAGGCAAAAAAAAAAAAAAAAGCACAATTTTGTGGTTACAGCCTTTTAAATAATATTGGACTGCTCAATTCTGAATGCTGAAATAGCCTGAGGATGAGCGACAATAGCTGAGCGCTGGCCCACTTTAACTATTAATGGAGCTGAATACAGCCACAAAGAAGGAGAGAGGACAAATCATAGTACGAGATCTACAGAGGAGGGAGAGAGACAAGGGATTTAAAAGACTAAATAACATCAGAGGGTTTTTTTTTTGGGGGGGGGGGGTGGGGGGTGGATCAGCATGGAGAGGCACATCAGCTTGTTGACAGATAAAACGAGTTTCCTCATTCATGGTGACCTTTGGATGACCTGACAGTGTCTTATGGGATCTGTTTTCAATCTTTAGAACACGCACTTCTGAAAGTGCCCTACTTGCAGCTCAGACTTAAGCAACTCCTAATTAGCAAGAAGAAGAAGGAAAAAAAAAAGGCTACTAGACAAACTAATTACAACTTCTAATTAAGCGCTACGCTCAGCTCTACCTCTGTACAACACTTGCAAAACCCCACAGAAGCAGTTAAGAAACAGCGTGATTTAAATTTCATTTTCTCTTATTTTTTTCATTATTTAAATCCTCGCAGGTTCACATCGAGAATCCATTTGCACAAATTAAAAGCAGATATAAACAAGCTACAAGGAGGAAGGGGAAAAAAAAAAAATTAAAAATCCACCTCCATCTATCCTACTCGTTTCCTCGTCAGTGACAACAGCCATTTTCCATTCTCATAAACGCTTCCTAAATGGATCATGCAAATCAGGCTATGAATTAGCAGGAGGGATCATAATAATGAGTTATCCATCTGTGGCATTGCGTGATCCCTGATACCGCGTCTGTAATTGACGATCACTGTCATTGTACCGCGTTTCAGAATGAGGTTCGGCGTTGCGTTGGCCCCGGCCGCATAAATTAAGACACGTGCTGTTACCTAATTGCTCTGATTAGCATGAGCTCTGTGGCGGAGCTGCAGGTCTGTCCTGCCTGGAAACAGCAAGCAAAGGGTCAGTTATATGTTTGATTGTTTGTACGAAAACACGAATAATGCAGTTAAAGATCTCAATATAGATCAACGGTCACATCAAGTTTAAACTAACCCACCACATGCGTGTTTTTCAGGGTGTTATTCGCTGGGAGGGATAGGCTCATCCTCTGGTCGCCACATGCCCCCTTCTGCTGAGTGTCTTTACAGCAGAGGGGGATGAAATTAATCTCCCCTCATGGTGACTGAAGCTACTTCCCCAGCAGACCAGAACAAAAGCCATCAAACAGGCTGTCTGGTTTCAAATAGAGGATGTAAACAAAAACAGGTCTGCTCCATTATTACTTCATCATGGATCTGTCGTGCTCAAATAGCTGATCAATTATTATGAATCGGTTTTGATTAAAATTAGCGATCGCTATGGCAACAGTGACGATAAGCTGGAAAAATGTGATCAACAATCAAATTACTGTGAAGAAAAACATCAACTCCAGGCCATGACTACTATGCACTTTTAATTTTACTAACTTTAATTTCACCGTTTCCTGAGGACGCTGGTTTGACTTGATGGCCGTCAGCAGAAATTATTTTTCATCAAGCTGGTATAAAGTGATAATATGAACTTCTTTTTACATAGCAGTATATTCTATAAAGAGACAACATGAGGCCAGAGCGGGGAGCGGTGAATAATTTGTCATGGGAAAAGCAGGCGCAGTAATAACACGAGTGTCCTCTGTCTGGTTCTCCGTCTCATCTACGGTTTAATACATGACCGTTATGGATGGCGTGGATTCATGCATAGCCTCGGTAATTGATTCAGTGGATGTCCTTTGGTGCAGAATATAGACATCGGGAAGTGCTGATATAACACTAAAGCGGGCAGCCATGTGAATCTCGGTAAAGGAGCATGCAAAGCACGTGAATGAATGGGCTCCACTCGTAGCTAAAAGCTCAGATTGATGTATTACAAGTCTCGCCGGTGGATATAACTGCGATAAAGATAACACGGCACAGGGAAGATATCAGCAGGTGAGGAAATGTCCACATTCTGTTAACATGACAAAAAGTAAATTTTAATAAATTGATGCAGCGATACAAAATTAAAATGGAAACATCTGCATGATGAATATGATCACTGGTTATGATCTTTTTGTGCAGATGTGCCGAAACCAAAGCAACTCTCCAATGCATGACATTTTACAGAAGATTAATTTAAAAACTAAACCTTATTTCAAACAAACCCTTACTCAAACTCTAACTGCAGTGCATCAATATTATGAGCAGAGCTAAACAAGGCTTTTGCCCCCGTGCGCCGGGTAACAGCAAACATATGTCAGTGACAATGCTGCAGATTTGGAATCCAGTTTGATCTGATTTGCTCATAAATGGATCGTTACGATGCATCGCAATGTGACAATGGCAGCAGCTGGTGAAACATTTCCCCGTCCCATCCACCGTGAATGATTCAATTACACCACACAGTGTTATCAACGAGGAAACATGCTCCGGCTGCCTCTATCGCAGCGAGACACAAAACCGGCTTTTGTGCTGAGCTGGAGACAGGCGGCGATCAACCACCGTAACCCATTGTGGGGAGCCAGACCAGAGACGGGCGTGCTGCTGGTATCCCTGTGTTTGTGTGTGTCGTTCAGTCTCGATTACATTCGGAACAGGCGGCATCCAGCGGCTGCACACATCAGCACATTCTGCAGCGTCGACAAAGGGCCGCCGCGCCGTTTTGCCGTGCAGGACGCACACCGAGATGCAGCCGTGACACATGAGATAAAAGCGGATGTATCCAACGGTTGTGCATCATTTTATTTGTTACAGACTCATACCAACAATCTAAGCTCTAGAACGCACAAATTATCATGATGAAGACAAATCCTTTTCACTTATATTACAGAAACTAGAATAGTTGAGATATTGCAGTTGGGGAAAAAAAAAAATCACAGAGCTGCTAATCTTTTTGTGCACTAAAATATCCCAAAAAAAAGTCTTCAGATATGACATGTGTCACAGAGCTCGTTTCAGACAAACTGAATATTTTTCCATGTGAGAGCGATTGTGTTTTCTTTTTTTTATAAAAAAGGACTTTGCCTGATCCGCCGCTGCTCTTTTCCCCAGAGAAGCAATCTGACATGCAGGCTGTCAAACCTTCAATACAAAACTGACAACCCACACTGTACCTTAGAACTGGTGCCGTGGTTCTTTTCTTTGGCAGAGATTTTCACCAGAGATTTAGGCCTTTTTCTTTGTTGCTGGTCTTGTTGCCAGAAAATGCAGGCGCCAACAAAGAACAACACGGTGATTTGACTGTTTTTCCTCTTGAAAAGGTGTTTTGCATGGCAATTTTTATCTTCGAGGTTGAAGAAACAAAAAACGCTGCTATGAAAGGTGCCTTTCTATTTAATTCATGCAAAGATTGGTGGTCTGTCACAGACAGAAAATCATAGATTCAGTCATAGATTCATAGAAACGGTCATTAACTGACCTCAAATGTATGTTTGTGAACTACGAGAAGACGAGGGCGTCCACAGGGTACGCCGCACTGACTGTAAGTGTGCCGTGTTTTACGCGTCAGTCAGGGCCTGATGAAGACTGAAGGCTGAAGATAAGAGACTGCAGAACATGTGCTCGACTAAACTGCTCAACAGAGTCGACTGCCACTCATTGAAACACACACACACACACACTCCACTTAGCACCATTTCTGCCATCATCGTGATTAAAGACGTCCTCTCACTAACTGACTGACAGATGTCAAGTTAAACAGTTTTGGGGTTTTTTTACGTCCTTTATGACCTAAAGACCTGTTTCTCCCACTTTCTAGTCAATAAAAAACTGAAAAAAAAATTGAGAGGCAGATTGTATTTCACCTTTAAAAATGACAATTACACCACTTAAAAACATAGTTGCATAGTTTTGCTATATGGACAAAAAATGTCAGGTTGCATTTGATGAAGTTCATTCAAGTTTCATGTCCTTTTATATAATAGCTCATGCTATTCTCCTTAGAATATTCATAGGAATGTTATTCACATTGGCTTTGTGTTACCGTTGTTCTTAGTCTGTTTCACATTATTTATTGTGGTCTGTATGTTTTTACCATTGTCGGATGAATCAATTCTATGCTACCTTATCAGATTCAGATTCAGATTCAGAAAACTTTATTGATCCCATAGGGCAATTCGTTTGCAGCACATCTCGAGTCGTTTCACACGTAAATACATGAGACAGTCCAGTTTAACCACAAGTGACATATTATTGACATAATATGGTCATTTTGTTGTCATTTAAACAATTTAGCCGTTTCATTTCGAACCATTTCTAATAGTTGGAGTCATTTTGGTAGCTTTTAATGAATTCAATAGAATAAAGTAATGAAAAATGGGATGACAGAGCGGCAGGTTGCCAACTTAGAGTTGGAAAAGAAGTTGAACCACAGCAGTTTGAATGCTGACAGTGACAGACATGTTTAGTCATGAGGCTCTACTGCAGATAAAATTGTGTTTGACTTCATTATGGGGCCGTTCCCTGAGGCTGAGGGATAACATTAAGGTATTGGCGTGATCAATTTCTGTCAGCTTGAATTTGTGCGACCATTTGTCTCAGTTAAGAACTTTTTAACAAATAATTGTCGCCACACTGAGCGGCCCTCTGGATTTCATACATTCAACAGTGCTTCTGCGTTAAAACAGTTTAATAGGGTCTGAATTGTTGTGAAATCATGGGCCAGTTTTAAATCAAACACAATTTTTCGCATTACCATCGCGAAAAAGAATATTGCAAAAGAAATCCAAGTCTGCTCTGGGATCTATTCCGTCATTCGGAATAAAAAAAACACTATTTTCCTGAGATGAGAAAGAGTGAAGGAGACAATATCTCATTTCAAGCCCAAATTGAACATGGCTGCAGACACAAAGCGAGTGTCGCTCTTCCATGTCCAAGTCTTCCTCCCAGCAGAGACGGAGCTACTTCAGCATGTGTGGAACAAGGATCTGATGATCCTGCTCATCTGCACCGAATTCACACACCCATACATCTATACATGCCGATAGTGTCGGCAAACACACTGATCTGCAGTGGTTTGTATGAGAAACAAACCACAGAGTGAGTGAGACATTCTGTCTGAATGAGTTTACTTCACGCTGTTTGTTACTCACACACACAGTTGTTTCCATCGTGCTAATTATCTGTAATCAACAATATTTGACCACATGGCTGCATCTATAATTAAATGGCAACAGGCAGAGGAAATATCACCGTTACTGTGCTCATTGGAATTGCATTTTCTGCACTTTCATAAAGGTGACCGAGGTTTCGACTAATCAAGTTCTAAAGCTCATATGCAGACAGACAATACTCTTATGCTTTCTTATCTTAAAATCTTTCCTTTTAAGAAAGACAGCCATTCTTCTATCAAAACAGTTGTATTTAAGTGTTTTCATTAATTCAACTCAAATTCCTAGCTAAAGAGCTCCTTATTCTGCAAACAAAAACATTTTCTTGATGTGAATAAGCTAAGGAGATTTAAAAGATTATTTATCATTGCCAACACACACTTGAATGTGGCATTTGATCCACGCTGGCAATTTGATTCAAATCTTTGTCTGACATTTTAATTGCTTTCATTTTATCAAAAGGTTCTGCGATTGGAAATCTCTGTCTAGTATCATCTGTTGATGATTTCCCCCAAAACTTTCACTGAATGCAAGAGAACACAAATAAAATCCTTGATGGTGACTTTCCCTTGACTTAATTACTTCCTGTTCCGCATCCGCATCCTCATTCAAATAGTTGAATAGGGTTTTTGTTAAATGGCGCCGCACTCGGCTGTGAATCGCGGGCCGTCTGAGAAATGTGCTGCAAGGTCACATCTCACAAACCCGCGCCTGGGGAAAGTGTTCAGGTAGGCAGCCCGGTGCTACATTTGCATGATTTAATTAGACGCGTACATGAGTGTGAGGACACCACACCGAATTATCTCCTTGTAAATCACAACATTCCCCTTTGTACTAATGCTATATGACATTTGCAACAGACCAGAGCTGTTTTACACAGAACGAGACAAAAAGAAAACAGATGGAAAATATTTACAACTGGATTTCAGCTCCATGTTGAGTTCATGACAAACAAATGTTCTGAGTGTTGCGGAGCATGAAAAGCCACACTGTGGTGTAATTGTTAGTCCTCAAGCCTGTGTGGAGTTTGCATGTTCTCCCTGTTCATGCGTGTTCAGTCCCAAGGTGTGTGTCTGTGTGTGTGAGCACGTGTCTCGCTGTGTGTTTAGACTGGTGACCTGCTCATGGTACTGCATGTTCTGCCTTCACCCACAGACAGCTGGGATCGGCTCCAAAGTGGGAAGAAGAGTCACAGAAGATGGATTCAAGTATGAACGCAGTGTTCCTTTTTATTTTTTTTTCCAAACCACCGAGACATAGTTGATCCAGAAGCAAATGTCCTAAACCTTGGGTAGAGGAAAATTAAACCGAGCAGCATTAATAGAAGGCAGAGCGCTGGATCAACAGCTAATCAAATCAGAAAATAGAAAGCGTTTTGTGTTTCGCGGACATTTTAGGCTCATGCACAGACTTTGAGCGACGGTGATGATTTTGCGTGTTTACACTTGAGCTTCGGCCTTTCTTCTTCTGCTTCACTTAGGACTACACTCGAGTGAATATCGGTTTGCCTGGGGTGAAAGATGTGTGCGCAATGTTTAAAAATCTGCGGCAGCAATTTAGCGGTGAGACGGGGATTTAGCAAACACGTGAAAGGGATTCTTTGTTCGCTACAAGGCTGCAAGCTGGAGTCTCGGCATCTTTTCAGACAATTTGCCTGTTGAATGAACCTTGAAAAACACCTTTGTGGGATTTCACCTGCGTCTTCTGGTTGAACAAGCGCCACTACAGTCTCCACATATTGTCAGCATCCCACTTCAAAGCTCCTGAGCAGCTCAGGCATCGAAACCTCTCCTATTTATCTCAGTGTTAAAAGTCAAACTTCGACAAGCAAATCTGGAATTTGCTTTTCTGGCCGACTTCACAGCGACCTGGAAAGGTGAGTAACGGACTCACTGGTGGGGCAGAATCCCCGAGAGGCGCTTCGGAGCTGGAAATGTGAGCCTGGCGTTTTTGTGAATAGCGGCAGAGGATCTGTCGCTCGGACCTCGCTCTCTTCCTGGATCAGTGCTGAGGTGAGCAGACGGGCTCTTTGCTCACTGGGGAGGAGGTTTCAGTCTGTGAAAGCTTTAACAGTGCCAGCTCACACACGTATGCGCACAAACTCATTCATAACCAGTTTCTACAGGCGCTGTTTAGACTAACAGTCATTAACAAAAGTGCTAATGCTTTTGGGAATTGAGTGTTTTTGCATGCAGGCGGGTGAGAAGATGAAGAGTCTGCAGGAAAAGCAGACTGACATGAAAAAAAAAAATCAATCAGGTCACTGCCAGCTTTGACCTAATTGAGAAAAAAGACTAAATTGGTTACTTTAGTGTATTCAGCAGTCAGATATCTTCTGATTAAAAGATGTTTTTATATTCTGAAGTTATACGAAACATATTTTAAAATTTATTGTCAAGTCCTCTGAATTTTTGTGCCGTTCCGGACTTGAACGGAACGCTTTCTTCGTGGGATGCTCAACAAGATTTCACTCAAAGAACCAAAGTTTCTCCTTCATGGTTTAACATGCCGGTTATTGCAGATTTCTTGAGCCCTCTTAAGTTTCTTTAGAATTCTATAATATTCTTTAGCTTCTAGTTCTTGAGGTTTCTTTCGTTCTGACATTTGTTTTGATTCTTTAGAACCTTAGGTCTCTTTAGGTTCCTTTAGTTTTCTTTTAGGTTTCTTTAGGTTCCTTAGATTGCAGCAGGTTTCTTTAGGAGAACAACCTTTATGAAAACACAAAATAAAACCAAATTACTCCTACAAATAGTAATTTTATAGTCTTTTGTAAAGGTTGTGTTCAAAATAGTATGAGAACTAAATACGATTTGGCAATAAAGAACCAAGTAATCTTAGTAATCAGGGGTAATCTTAATCGTTTAACTTATTTAACACAGTTTAAACAGAAGTGGCAAACAAATGCACACTAAATCAGATGCTTTTCACACAGCACATGCTCTAAATGTCTATTGTGTAAATTAGCTCTTCTTGTGAGGGAGTTTGACAATGGTAATACTCCTGCCATTGGAAAGCCACTTTATCCTCCTTTAAAGACGTATCAGCTATTTAACTACTTGATCATCCAACGTGCACTTCAGTAGTGTGTGGGAGAGTCACACACAGCTTCCACGAATTATCTTCATAAACCAGCACATACGATGAAGCTGATCCCACAAGTGTTCAATGAGGTTGAAGTCAGGACTGCTGTCACGTTATTCCATCATCTCCAGCCTAAAATTCTGGTAGCAGTGTTGATGAACTCCACTCTGTGGGGGCAAACATGGTCATTTTAGAGGCTGGACTTTCATCTCGTGCTGTGGAGACATGGGATTGCCACTGGCTGCAGGGTTTCATTTTAATATCATTGACTTCCAGCAGTTCAGAATAAGAGTCATTACCAGCAGCAAAGAGAGAGTTTGGGACCGACCGAGACGATTTGGCAAACCTTTCATGGGCGCAATCTACATCGCCAGCTGGGTTGCTCATCCAGCAAATGCATGCCCCTTACAAACATGGATCATTTGAAACGTACATGAGAAAGCAGACGGCCTAAATGCATGGAGATTAATGTATCTGCCTTGGTTGTTATCTACCAAGTCTCCTTACCTTTGGTCCATCGTTTAGTTTAAAAATAGCTTTTTGAAGAGTAATGTGTCTGCCATGACACATTACCACTTCCCTTGTGTGGCTTCCACATCTAACATACTTGAAGCAACCTCATAATGGTAATGGAACAGCTATGAAACATCTGTAATTATATGATGTATAACCTTATGCCCAGATGTTCCTCCTTGGTAATTATCCATTAGCAGCGGTTTGATACATACCATTAGAAATGACATAAAATATTCATATAACCGGAGGCAGACACTGCACGATGCGACCAAAGTGGCGATTTTAACAGAACTGTGTTCAATTTTTACCCCAGCATTTAAGAAGTAAAGTGTTTGAATGAGTAGATTGTTCGTAAATTAAGAAATAAGCATAATTCTTCAAACCTCTTGCTAAGGAGGCATCACCTACTGTTCAAGAACAGATAAATTTAGTCGAGTACAATAAATGAAAAATAGAACAGAGGTCTTTAAGATTATAAATGCATAAGAAAAGACAATGCAATAGTTTTTACTGTTGAATTTTGGAATTGGTGTTGTAACTTTAACCGCAGATTGTAATTGGACAGCCAGGACACGGCAATGCTCTGAAAAGGTAGCAGTCAACCTGAGCACTATAGTCCAGTCATATGTCGACATATCCAGTAATGCAAGCTTTACTGCAGCTTACAGCTGATTGCTACTCAAATTCTTCATACATCCCATCAGGTTGTTCATTGGTCTATCAAAATATTCTTATTTTCAAAGCTGCGATCAAAAGGCAAAGTGCAGGATGACATCTGCCTCCATTAGCCCGCACGCACAGCAAGGAATATTTCATTTTCTCTCCAGCCTAACAAAGGCACACATTCATCATACATTAAACTGTGGCTCAAGAAAACCAGCAAGCAGCATACTGCTCTTAATGAAACGCAGACAAGGCAAGCAACATGCAAATTATTACGCCTCGCCAGGGTGAAGGCTTAATAGGAGCTCATGATTGACCCACATTTAACATAAACTCTCACAGGGTAAAATGTATCCCTGTGGCAGCACTCAATTTTCCTCGCTGACAGCGACCATTCAAATCCCCTTTCCCAATCACAGCGTTGCCTTGGAAACGCCGGCGGCTGCCAAGCAGTCATTTAAAAATTCCTAAATGAAGCGCTGGGATCTGCGAAAATGCCGGCAGTGGGAATATCCTCTGCCAGAGACACATGGGTCCTAAGTAAGAGGATAACACACATCGCCACGTACTGTTCATTTGCTTTTCCATAGCACCTTGTTTTGTGAAACGGCGCATTAAATGATTATCTTGTGTAATCTGCAATGACACTAAGGAAAACTGAACGGGACGTAACAGTAAAGCTGTGTACTTAGCGGTTCGTGTTTTATGGCGTGCTTTCATACTTCAGACCATCTCCCCAGTTTGAATGGACAATATGCTCCCCATCCCAGTTTGTTTACTCCGTTGTTTTTTTTCTTCTTTTTTAATCAGAGCTGTTGTGGGAGAACAGGGCAATTTACTGGCCAGACATGTTAATTAGATGCTGTGTGCTTTTCAAGCAGATAGGAGACATAAAGACTGAGTGTGTACAAACGCATAAGATTTCATATTAGGAAACAGACGCTCTCTAGAGGGCCCATTCAGCAGCTGTGCTGCAGCTTTCAAAGACATCGCTTCTACTTTAAAACACATTAAAGTATATTGTTGACTTAATTATTCCTATAATTGCTAATTTTATGGTTAAAATCCTAATTCAGTTCAACAGAATAAGTGAATGAGAAGAAAGTCAGCAGTGTGACAGCAGAAAGTAGAACTAATGCTGATCTGGTGAAGGAAGCACAAGTCAAATCACATCAGAACGCCAGTCTTTGGAAACTGTTTTCAAACATCAACACCACCCCCCCCCCCCAAAATCATTCAGTGGTGCTGCATTGTGTCAAGAGGCAGACAGGACAACAAAAACAACAGAAGAGCTGCATTTCAGGGAAGTTTTACGTTCACACACGACAGCGCCATAACACTATAAATATTAATGATGAAAAGAGGTTTGGGCGGACAGATGAAGTTGAACAGACCAAAATGCACATGTGCAGTAGCAGCGCTAATGCCACTGACATGGAGTCTGGATGTTTTCAAAAAGTTGCATTTTCCTCCATTCACATGAAGAAAGGGAAATTCAAAAAGTTCCTCACTGGGAGCCTTTTTCAAAAGGCTGCAGGTGCAGTGGCTCCACTGAGTGTGGTTACATGGGTGTTTTTAATTCGGAATTGGTTTATTCCAAACTAAGAAATTCAGAATTTATGACATTTTAGGACAGGATTTAAACTTGATTCCGAAAATTTTTTTCAGGCGTTGCCATGGTCATTTTGGAGCGGAATTAGGCTTTATTTTGATTTAAACAGGAATAAAAAGTCCCACGTAAATGTATTCATTGTCATGTAAACTGACACCCAAAGCGTGATAGAGGTTTTTTGCATTTCCAATTGAAAATGTTGTGTAAATGGGGCCTGATATGTAAAAAGAACATGAACTTGCCAACAGAGCAGTATCCATTGACAACAATTCAAAACTGTGGAAGATATAACTGATCAACATGGATTCCCAATAAGGGCGAAGCATTCAACCTCCCTGCAGTGGGCCTCTGCCGAGTTTCAGCAAATGGACAACATCGTGTGAATAAATGGAAATGGGTCTGTTTTAGGACTTGATTATCATTAATAGTGCATGTTGAGGCAAGGTGAATGGGCTTAAATTCTCTACTGTTCCCTGTTGGGGAATTATGCGCATTTCCATTTGGAGCAGATGAGTGGTGTGTTTAAATCAGAGAAATGATAACCCTTCTACTCCTCAGAGGAGTCCGGGGGGCTGTGTGGTCCAGACAACGATCATGGATATTTATTACTTTCACAAGAGCCCTTGGTCTACACCTTTGGATTATGGGTCTCGGAGGAATACTGAGCAAATATTTGAAAACTGTCTTGGGTACTGGATGCTCTAAGCACTGCAGTAGATAAGACGCGTAATTATAGTCATCCTTTACACAAAACGCTGCACAATACAAATTGAGCTGCTGTGCAACAACAATGAATGTCCTTCCACATGTTCACCTCGGTAATACAGACAGTCTCTTGTTGCAGTTCGGGACACATACACCTTGCTGAGGCAGTTAATTATTGATGAGGCGCCGCCACTGGATTAGATTTCCTGGTATGATCAAATATACATTATGGCACACCGAGTACATCCTTAATGAATTTGTTATGGTAGCCGGGACACATGAAAGTGGCTGCCAGATGGTCCGGCGGTGGAGAGCGGCTCACCTGTGCGCCCGTCAGCTCATGACGGAAAAGAGAGAGTGAAGCATATAAGCTTTTCTCTGCGTGTGTTCTTACATCCAATTCTCATCGCATTAAAGCAATAATTAAAAGGACGCAGTTAAAATTAAGTATGTACTTAATTAAGAGGAAACTTCACGGGCCCTCCTGAATGCAGTTATGAGCTAACGGCTGCTTTATCGGCGAAACTGTGTCACGGAGGCAAATTATCCGACGCTACAGCCGCTGAAGCCAGTCTGTGGCTTGCAAACCGACGATTAAAGTTTTATTCCTTTTGTGTTAAAACACAGCATGCCTTGCATATTTAAACGGTCCCCTTGGCAGAAGAAGCAAGGCCTTGTTTTCCTGTGCAAGAATAAAACCGTTTGACAAGTAAAATATTCAACAATTTCACACCAAAAAAAAAAAAAAAAAAAAGTGCCTGCACAGAGGACTCCAAATGCTGACTCGTCTTTTTCAGAACTAAGAAGTCCTTCTGCTCAGTAAGACAAACATACCAGATGTGCTCACAACAGAAAAGTAGATTCCACTGAGTATATTGTGATTTTGAGGGAATACATGTTCAAGACAACAAAAATTCCTTGTCTAGAAGAACAACACCACATCCAGTTAGTAAAGGAACACCTGCATATTACACAGCATCAAAATAAATAGGCTGTAACAATGGGGAATTATTCAAACATAAAATATGACCACCACTGCAACTTCTCGTCCATCCGGCAGGCGGGACTCACAGGAGCAGGCTGATTAAACTCCACTCCAGTGCCTGTTGTAATTATACACAAACAAGACCTCAATTTGTGTTTATTAGTGCCGTGGTATTTCAAAACCACTTTTTGCATCAAACTGAAATTGGATGTGCAGACTGAGGTTTTGGATGGCAGCCATTTTGGGGGGTGGAAGCTTTCTTTGAGTGTGTGCACACTGCTCTGTAGACAGATGTACAAAAGGTCACATGGAATTTTATCTCAGTCTCTTTTAGGGATTGTTCCCATCCATGGACAAACAGATGCAGGAAGGCGACCATTGATGGCGGGATGTTTCAGTGCTGAGCAGTAAGTGTGGGCCAGCCGATTGCTGTTTGCGTCTTCCTGATTGTCGTATTATTATTTTTTTTTTGCATGTTTGTCACACCTAAACACTCCGATGGCCCTGGGGCCTTACCTATCAAGCTCGCTGTGCACAAAACGAACCCCAAACTTTGCGCAGCGGCTCCTCTGTGTCAGAGCTGGTACTTATAAAAATCTACCGCACGTGTCTAAAAACACGTACAATGTGTTTGTCTCTGCACTTACAAATACTGTCACTTGCAATGACATAATTCTTCTCATGATACACACTTCAAATTATTCTCAATTAAATGGCAAATTGATACAAAAAATGTTTGCTATTTTGCCATGGCCACATCTGACGTCCAAACCCTGAATCATCTCGGGTTCACAGAGTCCAAGCTGTTTGAAATGACTAATTGGCGTGCCACCCCATATATACCATTTTCGGGATGTTGCGCGCGTCATTACGCACAATGGCATGGTTGGCACTAGTGTAAGAGTATGCCAATGGTGGCTTCAGGAGAGAGAGAATCTTGAGTTTGGGAGGACCTATTGGGCCATGATGATGAGTGGCTTCTCAGCTGCTGTCGGCTCCCTAGAGCCATTGTGGTTGAGCTCTGTGAAGATTTGGCCCCAGCTCTCCAGCAGCCAACGCGCTGTAACTGCGCCATCCCCGTGCCAACGCAGGTACTCACAACGCTCGGTTTCCTGGCTACTGGCACATTCCAGAGGGAAATGGCAGACAGGTGAGGATTCTACATATGTCGTCGCACAAGACCTCCAAATATTTATGACTTTTTGTATCTGTAGGTCTGGAATATCCCACCGATCCCTCTCTGCCATGTCTGCTGTGCTTGATGGCATTATTAGGATGAGTAGGAGATATATAAGATTCCCCTATACTGTGAAGGAGCAGGACAATATTAAAAGGCAATTTGCAGCGTTGTCCGGTTTTCCCAATGTATTCGGCGCAGTAGGCTGCACTCATATTGCAATACGGGCTCCTACTGTAAATGAATTTGCATTTGCGAACAGAAAGAATGTGCACACAACAAACGCGCAAATAATTAGGTGATGCACACATGCACTTCACAAATGTAGCACATTGGCCTGGCTCTACCCACGACTCATTCACGCTGTCACACAGCGGTGTGGGGAACAGGCTGCAGGCAGGTGCAGGCCGCGATGGATGGCTGTTGGGGAAGTCCAATCAATAGTCCCACAATATTGTGCTTATTTTTTAAGTCCTAATATTTGTTCTACTGTATGTTTAGGAGACAGTGGGTATCCTCTCAGGGAATGGCTCCCAACTCCCTAATAATTGGCGCTTCTGAATTGATAGAATTGTATGCTGTGACTATGACACATCTGAGTTATGAGCCAATGTGCTCCAGCGCTTTAAAATCATGTTGACTCAAGAGGCAAAACAATTTTGATAATGCACGGACGCACAATCATATTGTGCAACCTATTTCCACTACATTTTTATGTTGTTATTTTTTTAAGGTGTTTCTGCAATGTTGAGACACTATGAATTATGACAACTCACCTTCAAGTCGGACCACTTTATTCACTTCAGCAGTAGTGCGCCCGATGGCACTGACCACGTTCACGTTTGTAGTCACCTGCTCCCACTCAACGTTTTTCCCGTTTGTCATTCCACTGCTGTGTCCTCCAAAAAGGACAGAAGACCGACTCTCCACCTCACCAATAAGGGTTTGGATTTCTGTCTCGCTGAAGGGTCGCTTCTTCTTAGGTTGTTTACGGTCCACTGTGCATGTAACAGTGCTATGCGCCACACACTCTAATATACCCAAATTTCATTCATGAGTTTATTTGCATACCCATATATGGTGCCAAGGGGTAGAGTTGGGGATTTGAGGATAGAATTGTGGGTGGGATCGACCACCGTCATGTTCTCACGCAGGATTGGGATCCATTACTTGGAAATTGTGTACAGCTGTGCTGCAGACAGTTTTTTAGCTCCCAATTATTATATTTTTTATTTTTTGTGGACAGAAGTTTGCGTTGCGTTCCCACACACGATTATTGTCAGATTTTCCTGTAGAGTTTTATAGGTAAGGCCCCTGGTCAGCTTCTTTCATTTAGCCTGCAAATGGTCAAACATCCTCTGGAGTTCCTCCATTATTGAGTTGTCTCTCATGTTTTGACACTTCTTTCTTTTCTTTCTTTTCCAGTTGGAAAATTTTATCTTCATTTTCTTTTTCACTTGAAGAAACTCCTCACATTTTCCCGTTTTCTGCCTCAGATCCATTTTCAGCTTCACAAACTCCACTCCTCGGTAACGGTCTCAAGGAGTTCACTGACATGAGAGCGCGTCTCATGAAGCTTTGAAATTTTGGGCCGTTTTCCAAACGTGTTTCTTAAAAAATGCCAACATGGCAGCCGCTGTGTCTGAGTTGAGCAGAGACACTTGAAGCTGGAGAAACTAAGCCACGCCCACTGGCACTACATTCAACTTCATATTTCTAATTTCTATTCCTAATTCAAAGTCCTACACACATAAAACCTCCAGAGCAATTATTTAAAAAAAAAAGAAAAGAAAGAAAAACAAAATACAGGTTGAAGTTTGTGATACTTTTAACACAAATCTCCTTGCATGTTATCAAGACTTACTGAAATTAACTAGTTACTTTGTGAACAATATCAGCAGTGACTGAACCCCCGGATGGAGTTGGACTGCAGAGAAATGCGCAGCACATTTTTCCTGATTTACTTGGAACTCAACCACCCATCTGGCCTCAGTCTATAGATGCATACAGCAGGTCAAGATGGTCATTATGCTTCTAAACTTGACCCTTCCAACATTAAATTACTGTATCTCTGAGCTATTACGGAGCCTTGAACCACAACTGTAGCATGGCATGTCTCACAATTTCCAACTGCAGAATATATGAATGCTCCTCAAGTATGTAGAGGAAGTGGCATTGATCAAAATCACTTTCATTAAAATGATTAAAAACCAAAAGGATATAATTTTCTTAAAATAAAGAAAAGTGAATTTTACATGATAGTACCATATGATCATGTTCTCAGTAGCTATGTGAATAAGTATCCTTGTTTATGCATTTACAGCCTTATTTTGAGTGAAGGTTCAAAGTGAGGTTATCTTACTGATATTTGAAGCATCCCAGTATTTCAGTCAAATGATGTTCAGCGCATCAACTAAATTACCAGCTCGGTCATGACATAAACTAAAATAAGTGTAATTTTACCTTAAAAGTTGCTGTCCAGGTACACTTATTCACAAACACACACACAAAAAAAAAAAAAAAAAAAAAAAAGAAAAAAAGAATTGCCCAAAGCCAGTAGCTCTTGCACTGTTGTGTCGACCATTATTTGCCACGCGGGGTGTTTCAGTTTCAGACCACAACAAATTATCTAGTGAGCACCGACTGTGCAGGCGTTCACTAATCTCTATAAACAGGACAGCTGCCGATGAGTACAGAAACATTACTAAATTGTCTAGGTTCAAAGACCGGTCACTTACCAAAAAAAAAGAACATTCCAAACAATACAGAGTGTATTATCATTTGATCCGTCTTTTCAAATACCAGAAATGCGAATATTAATAACGCTTTAACCCACGTCCGCCTCTCTTCTGTTAAACTGACTGTTCAGCCTGAAATACTAACAGAATGAGTTAATTCTTACCTCCATTCTGTAACTTTTAAAGCTGAAACGGAGATGAGGAGAGCAGACCCGCTCCCTGACATTGTGCTAACAGCAGACAATATCAGTTAATTGTCGCAGCAGGGACACTCACACCTGAAAGTGATTTCCTTAATGATGGCTTTGCTCCGACAGGAGTCTGGGAGAATCACCAAACACCTCATAGGCATCAAAACCTCAATCAGCTGCCGACATAATCACTGTTATTAATTACACCTCTGCGGCGACTGCTGCATCATCTCAAAAGCTGAGAAGTCAAATACTATTTTTACATAATTAAGGCCCCCTTTAAAGACCGAGACTCACAGAACTTTGTACATGCCTAAAGGAGGAGTTGCGAAGGAATGCTTAGTGTTGCAGTTGTACAAAACAGAGGAAACAGGTCAACCACTGAGTAAAAGTGAACTCAAAGCATGAAGAGTGAATCTTTTTATCTCTGTCTTTCTCCTTTTTTGTTGCTGTGGCATTTTCCTGACAGTAGGTGGAGCTGTCTCACTAATGGGTGGACCAAAGTGCTTGAAAAAGAGGAAGTGCTGTAGGATGCTGCCTTGGCTCTTATCTGAACACCTGATGACTGATCACACACGTTTTCACACCAGAAGAAAATAACATTTCACAAGAGAATGATCCTCCTACCAGTCGGATCTCAGCACTGAAAACGAGAGGATGGATCCCAAATAACAAAGACAAAGAAGAAATGCCACCGAAGTTAACAGAAGAGACTTTGCATAACTAAGGTCCCCCTATTCTTAGTTTTTACCTCCACCTTAATGTATCGTCCCAGCTGACCATTTCTCCCGTTTTCGCCCAACGACATCCCACCAGGAAGAAGTCAGAACAAACCGTAACACAGAAAATATTCCTGGGTTTCATCTCAGGGTTTGGTCTCCTGAAAAACTGCTCCCTGATCAGTGCTGTGGAGTTGAGAATCTGGCATTTCTTACTTGTGGAACACCCTCTACAGCCCACATGGGAATCCTGTTGAGAGACTGAACAGAACACTGCTCCAAACGCTCCGAACACTGCAGGGAGAGAAGAAGTCTGACTATAAAGATGTTCTACCTCTTATTGTTCATGCATGCTCCTGCAAAGGGACACCTCACTATTCTGGAAAAGCTCCACGCATACTCTTCAATGGTACAATGCGATTTGAAAAGACGTTAAATGAGGTGTTGTGCAGTGGTCAGGGCTCCTGCGTCACAGCATGAAAATCCTTGGTTTGGGTCCAGCTGGGGGCTCTTCTGTGTGGAAGGAGCTGCCTCAGTTTCCTCTCACAGACTCTGGAGTTTCCTCCTGCGCTCTACTGTCTCCGGGTTTATGTGTGTGTGTGTGTGTGGATGCCTGTCACTTTGTAATACACTGCTGATCTGTTCAGGATGTTCCCTGCTTTCACACACAGCTGGAGAAACCCTGAATCAGATAAGCTGTTGTTGAAAATGGACGTCAGAATGATTTTCAGTGATACACTATGGTGGAAATAAATGTTTTCAAACATGCAGTTTCATTATTCTCATCTGAATTTCTTTTAACATGTAAAACTCTGTGAAAAATGTCTCACATTTTTCTATTTTCTTAGTTTGTGGGGATTTTTAATTGGTGCCTAACTCTGATTCAAAGGATTTGTTCAGAAATGTGATCAGTATTCTGTCATTGTCGCTGAGCAGACTGCATTCTGTGTACTAAGTACAAGCCCAGATAAACTTCCTTTCTTTCCCTTATCTCCTAGTTTGGGCCAATTTAGAGACCGAACAAAATGAAATAGCATTCAGTGCTGAAAAATTCAATATTCACTCTTGAAATGGGATATTTTTTGCGTTCTGAAATAAGATCATTTTTAGTCCCAGAAGAAAATGACTGCTGTCAGTGGATCATGTTAGAGATTTGGAGGAGTTATTTCTTTATTTTCCCCAAAGAAACAGATCAGACGGCATATTTTGATGTGCTTTTATGGTCCTAATAAACATCAGACAGCTGTCTTGATCTCATAAAATGAATACACACGGAAAAAAATCTGTCTTAGTGCAAGATTCATCATGTGCAACGCTGCACCGAGAGATTAAAATGAAATCCTTCCTACATTACATTTTTAATTGAGGGATGCATTAAATCAGCCTTAAGCAGACACGGCCGGCTTGGCCTCGTCTCCTCCGGGTGTCACGGCGGATTCCTGCCGCGCAGGCATGGCCGGGGTCATTCCTGTTTCTAGTCGCCACGGCAACAGTCACACTCGGCGTGTCATTTGTGGAGCAGGCGACTCAGCGCCGGGCTGCCTCCACCTATATCAGCCGGTCAGTAGTTCAAACAGTATGCATCAATAAACATTTCTCTCTGGTGACCTTCTCTTCATGGTTCCAGCCAAATTGAACAAATCAACATGTTTTTTTTTTCCTCTTCCCTCCTCACATATACTCTTTGCTTTCTTTTGTCTCTATTGCTTCACTGCCCTGGATTTTTCTTTCAACCTCTCGCCGCCGCAGAGGCTTTTCTTTAAAGAAAAGCAACATGCACTGTGCATGATAATACTGTGAATGTAAAGAGTGGAAAATGACTCACTGCTGCATGGTCCAAACGAATATTTTCTGTATGCTACTTATTTGGATGTATTTCCTCCACTCATAATTCAAATTTAAATTTATATTCCAGGAAGCTGCAGCTCTCCTGTACCCATTATTGAAATTGTTGCATGTATATCTGCTTTTACGTAGATTGGTCGTTCATCAGCTGGAGTACAGGCAGCATTCGGTCACAATCTGCTGCATCCTTCTAACCAGAAATCAATACCTGTAAGTTTTATGTTTTGGATGAAGAGATTTGTTGTTTATTTATCCAATAATAAAGGAATCTTGTAATCACAGAAAAGACTATATTGTTAATTTCTTGATGATATTGCATTATCTGGCTTTATATCTCTTTGAGCTTTATGTCACCCAGTGTTGTCTCACACGTTGTCAGGAAGGACCGAGTCAATAAAGCCACCCCCCCCTTGTTCTGGAAATCATTGTCTGTCCAAGAATGAATGATTAAACTGAGACGTCTCCTCACAAAGCCCCCTGAAAGCAAATCTCCCTGCTCTCCACAGCAGCTGATCCACATGAAGTGACTGTGGATGGTTTGATCCCGCTGGGCTCAGACGATGAGTCAGGAGCTCTGCTCCCACCAGTGGAGGTTAAACTTAAACTTTAACACATGTGGGGTTTCAAATAGCACACAAACCAATTTAAAGTGAGATGTAAGTAAGAAAACTTTTAATAAAGGAAGAACAATAACCCCTTTCATCCCTTGTGTCACGATTTTAATGAATCCAATGCTATTGCTTGGACCGACCTTGACCTCTACTCAGCAGGGATAGGTCAGAGAACTGATTGATCATGACCAATAGGCTCATAATTTGACTTTTTCTGTTCTACAAGCACGTGTATTTGCTGCCATCTAGTGCTGAACAGTGAAGCTGGCAGTCCTGTAAAGCCATGTGCTGCTCCATCAACTCTACATATTCATTCAATACACCTTACCTGTATTGCTCTCCTGCAAATCTTTCTCTGCGATCCATCTAAAAAAAAAAAGAACACTGCATACAAATTTAAAAACAGAGCACAAAAATACATTTTCCACTTTTATTTTCCATTGCACAGTAATCTCTATCTACAGAATTTCTAAAGTTTTTGTGGCAGCAGATAAAGTCAAACATCCATGTGAAAGTTGCATAAAACTGTACAAGAAAAATTGGCTACAATGAGAAAAATACTGCAACCCACTGATAACGGTTGAATCCAGGACAGAAGATGGCGTATGGCAAATAGACAGGACTCCCTCTGGCTGTTTAACTCGTGTGGACTGTGTCAGGTAAGAATACTGCATACTGTAGTGTATGGACAGAAAACGAATCACTCAGAGATGAAGAAAGAAAAACAACTAGAGCATTAAAAAAACACACACACATACATACATACATACACACACACACACACACACACATACATACACAAACAGTTGGAGGGAAAAGACACCGGACACGTTTTGTGGTTTGCCTGGAAGCTAAAACAAACTATGTTTCCTGAAGTTATTTTTCCGTTCCCTCCCCTGACGGCGAAGACCGACAAGTGAAGGACGACGGCACGCCATATTTAAATGAGACCAAATATCAGAGGTTATTGTGCGACGCCGTTTTGTGTTTTTTTGTAGCTTTTGGGGAGCTTCAGGCGGTCAGACAGACACTCTACGGGACACAAACTGCCGACTGGCGAGACGAGGACATCAACAGCAACAAATAAACACAAACGTAATGAAATAAATGATAACTTAAATGGATACGTCCTCACACACACACACACACACACACACACACACACACACACACACACACACACGGATACTGTAGGTCTTCTATGGGGTGTAGCGGATATGTTTTTGTTTTGATGAAACAGCCATAACAGCTAAGTCACTTTAACAGTTAACACCAATCAAAATGTTAGATTATATCCAGAAAGGCTGCGTTCCACTGCGATTTTTCCTTCATCTTTAAAACCTGATGGCGAGAATATTTGTGGATGGATCCGATCCCGGCTCGACACTGCCTGGACGAAGCTTCATGCTGTATGACTGTCTCACTCATGGCCCGACGGCGAACGCAATGGAAAAAGCTAAAGCAACTCTTTGGCGTCAGAAAAAATATGGCCTGTCTCCTCTGTTGCTGCTCGCGCAACCTTGACGTTTACTTTTCAGTTGGTCTTAGATTGTCAAACTATTTACTTATATACAAATAAAGGTTAAAAGCCCGACAGACAGAGAAACACCACATCTGAGCTTCACTGCAAACAAAGTGACGGTAATGCCATACAATGACACAGTGCCATACACACAGTTGTAAAGGAAAAAAAAAAAAAAACTCAGATGTATCCCTTTATAACCTATAGTTTTACTGTCCTGCATCATTAATAGTTGGATTTCGGTATTCTGAATGTCGGCTGAACGAGAAATAACGCGTCGTGTGTTAAGAATCGAGAGGTCTGATGACGGTGTGTCCTAAATGATAAATGCCTTTTATATTCTTGCCCTCCGTGTAGATTCCAGCCCTTTTCAAAAGGATAAATTAATCTGAGTTGTTAGACAAAAAGTCACAAATGTATTTTTTTTTTTTTTCTCCAGCAAATAAAAGATCATCCACTTCCACAACAATAGAAAAATAAGAGATTTTCCATTAATACAGACGGAGCAAAAAACCCAACAGAGAACAAAGACAGGAATGGCAAGAAAATCGAAGGTGCACACACACGCACGCACACACACACACACACGCACGCGCACGCACGCACTCGGTCGGTAACAATATGAAAGTCTGTCAGATACAGAGGAGAGTCTAGAGATTGAGCAAGATGACGAGATATCCAGTGTACATCAGAATGAGTTGCTTTTATCCTCGTGACTCTCTGCATAGAGGAGGCATCGCTTTCCCAGCATTCCCCATGGCTCTCCATCGCCGCCTCCCTCGGCCTGCTTCCATCCCCGCGATCAGTTATCCTTCTTCCCTTTGTACTCGTCACTCGGAAGTGGATACAGCATTGCACATTTATTAGATCTATGTATATATAACGATGTATTTAGATTCTTTTTCTCTCTTTTTACATTTGAATAATCTTTTGTAGTGTTTCTTCGTTTGATATTAAGTCTTTTTCCAGCTGTGTCCGTCGCTTTGAATACTGGCCACAAGGGTACGGAGCGGAGACAACAATAACGAGAACATTTTTGGCAAATGAGAATGAGGGATCTCCAGGCTGCAAGGGCCGATCTGCACCCGTGGAGGAGAGGCTGAACAGAGATAAAGAGACAAGAACATTTAAAAAAAAAAGCAAGAAAAAAAATAGACGCCAGATATCTATTCCCTTTGAGGATGTCCTTCTCCCCTGTTGACCCCTCAGTTCCACCCAAAGACTGAGGTAAGAACAGTATTCAACATTGTGCTAGGGAAAAAAAATCCCAAGTGTCTCAGTGAAGAAGGCTTGGAGGGACGGATGAGTGGACGGACGGACTGACGGATGGGTGGGGGTGGGGGTGGGGGTGGGGTGGGGGGGGTGTCACGCTGTGTCCAGATGTCGATCAGACAGTCGTGTCCACAGAGCTCCTCTCCTCTCCTCCAGAGCTCGCCCATCAGAACTGGTACCATTTTTTATCTTTGCACTTCAACATCATCTGGAAAAAAAACAAAAATAAACAGAGAACTCTGCAGTCAGTTTGCATGTTTCACAATCTAAATGTACCTGAAATCAAGATATGGCCTTCCTATGTCAAATGAGAAAACATTTAATCTAAGATAACTTCCAGATTTTCTTTATATTTTTGCAAAAGATAATCGTGTTGATAATTGATCTCGTTGAGTTTCTGTGAAGTTGAGGTTTTATTTAAAGGAGGGATTGGTTACCAAATGATCAAGTTCCATCTTCTGAAGTATTCACTCCTCGGACCTGAACGTCTCAGTTTCAGAGTATTTAGTCTATGGGTAGGGCGTCTGTATCTTTGAAACGTTGTTTTACTGAATATTTACCATGCAAGGAGTATTTTTCTTGTAAAACCACCATAGTCCAAATTTTTAATAATGAATTGGTAAAAGAAAAGCGAGACATATTAAAAAACAAGGACAAAACAGGCTGGAGACCATTGATCTCAATGTTTAAAGAATTCAGATTATGCTTCTCATTAATGATTATGTATCATGAAAACAAATTAATTGACTTGCAGTTCCCAAAATACGTGAACTCTCTGGGTAAAGAATTCGAACCATTTTTGTAAACTGTGGAACAGCTTTAACAACCTGTGCAGGAGATTTACTGGTGTACTAAATGAGTCGTTTGGTTTTGCAAAAGAAGCACACTGTTGGAAGAAGTGCCTCCCTCTGATTGGCCCTCATCAGGGCATCTCATGGTAAAATACTGCCCTCCAGTGGCTGAAAGTGAGTATGACTTCCATCATAATTTGAAGAAGATGATCACATTTTACTTCACCATATAATCCAAGATATTTCATAGGGAGATAATCACATCAAGATAGTTTAGCATTCATTTTTAGGATATAATCCAGACCTGAAATAACCTTAATATCCTTTGGTGGGATTATCACTCCTAAACAGTCACATTTCTCCTCTGAGTTTAACCTTTTTGACCTTTTCACTGACCTCATGGGCGTGTTTGGAAAAGGAATCTGCACTGGCCATCATGGCAGCCGTCCTCTCCTCCAGCTCGCCCAGCTTCTGGCCTCTTTCATCCAGCGCTATCCGGGCGCGTGCCAAGTCCCCGACCACCCCGGAGGCCGCGCCCTTCATGCCCTCGATGCCGCCCGGACCCGGGATGTGCTGGGCCAGACTGCGCGACGCCTTTCCAGCTGCTACCTCGCCGACTGAGTGACGGGGCGAGAAAGAGGGAGTGAGAGGCCGAGCCGAGCGGCACGGGAAAAACGTTTTGAAAGAGTTCAGCGTACATAGCTCCTCTCTGTCCAGCGACTGCGCCCCTCCGCCGAACAGGCCTTTGAAGAACCCTCTGTTCGGCGCCTCGGGGGTTTCCACCGGAGTAAAGAGTTCCCCCAGCATCTCCTGAAATATCAAAAACTACACTTAAAAACAACAAACTGTTGTAGGCAAGGCAGAAACATTAACGTGGAGCAACTGAATTTACAGCTGCCTCCTTTAATGAATCATTTTATACTCGGTGAGCTGTACTGTAAACACCTGTAGGTTTTCACAGGTGTCCTGACTGTAGGTGATCCGCTGGATCTCAGTCGGGGAGCAGAGGTACATGGCCTGACCGAGGTTGGTGAAGCAGAACGTCCGGGCTATCCGCATGTCTGTCAAAGGTAGGTAGTTTACATCCATGAGCGGTCTCAGTCCTGGCACGCTGGACAGGAGGCACAGAGATGACATGCACCGTTTTACATTGATGGATTACAATAAAAGAAACAGTATTTGTAGATTTACTCACAACTAGTGACTTTTTAAACAATATTTTCCATTTTCTTTTGCTTATGAAATACCAAAGATAACAGAAAGGCAAATCAACACAGACAGGGAGACAGAAGGACATTTTCGCCTTGTCAGGCGTCCATATGGACGGCTGCTCTGTCTCTGTCTCGACTCAGAGAGTGAAGATTAATGAGGATCAGTGACACTAATACACCACAACATGAGAACCTGCCCAGTGGTACTAGCTCTGTCACAAGCTGAGTTAAAGGTAAAGAGTTAAAGAATGACAAACATGTTGTGTCTGTGAGGGTTTCTTATGAGCACGAAGACAGATTTTGCCAGACGTTGAAGGGTTAAAGTCATGGAAAGTGCATAACCACTTTTCATAACATGTTGGGACAGATGAATTGAAAAAAGGATTTATGAGACGTGCAAATAATTCCCTCCTGTGTTTACAAATCGGCCCGCTGTTCCCTTTGTTATTGAGGCTGCAGTGTGGAAAATATGAACCTGTCAGCTTTAATGATGAGCTTATTAATTTCTGCCGCTGCAATTATCAGACAGTCTGTTGCACCACAATAATTATTATAAAATAATAATTCACTCTCTGAACGATTATCGGGAATCTCACCGAATGAAGCCACGTTACTCTCTGCTTGAGACAAAAAGACACACTGTTGGGATATTTTTTTATTGGTTCGGCTCTGAATAATCTGCTGTCCTATCGTCCATGGTAAGGCAGGAGTGTGTAGTTGTCTGTCTGTGTGTGTGTGTGTGTTACAAGACAGCAGCAGGGAGAACAAGTACATTTTAAGTAAAGCCAGTCACCCCTGAATTATAATACTCGTCATTTGAAAAACCTCTCAAACTCCAAACTTTTCCTGCCTCCTAATCCTCGTCTCCGCAGTCCGGTCGCAAGCCAGCACTCCAGTAATCCTCGTTCTCACGTTTTTGCCAAATGCACAACCACCATACGAGCCACAGAGAAGCCTGATGAGCTTATGCTCAGACACCTGCACCCAAACACTCCGTCCTTCAAAAGGCTGCATTGATCTTATTGACATAATTACTGATTTTTTAAATGCAAAATGGATTTACACGATCAAACTACTGACACCTAACCTTCATTTTTTGGTTCTTAAATTCTCAAAGACAAATAAAGCACATCAAAGCAACATCAGATATAAACAACACATGCATGATTTACTTAAACAAACATAGTTAATATGTTTTATTACTAACAGGCTGTAGAGCCAGGCTGACATGTTTCTCACCTGAGGGTCATGATGTGGCCGTTGGCACAGAAACAAGCCACACACACGCCTTGGCTCATCTGGACCACATCTGCCCGTAAGATGAAGGAGGTCTCCGTGATGCTGTGTTTGTAGATGCAGGTCTGGGATGGGAGGGACATGACTTTGGCCTGTTTCTCCGAGCAGACCACGGCGTACTGGCTCTCGCTGAGGTCCTGGGAGGTGGAGGGCGACACGGAGACGGGGCGGCGCTTCCGGGCCTTCTCCTTCTCCTCGCCGTCCGCCGTGACGTTGGGCTCGTACCAGGGCTCGTAGGCAGGCGGCAGCAGGGACCCGCCCGAGTCCAGGAAGGCCATTCGCAGGATGTTTCCCTTTAGCCGCACCAGCATACCTGGTGTGTGTGTGGAGCATAGAAAATAGCCTGTTAAAAGTTCACACACAGCAGCTTTACGTCGCTCACCATGACATGATACAACCACAGCATCAGGGGTGTTAATAAACGTAGTGCCGAGCGAGCTCATCTTCAAAAAACTGCAATGACTCGACAGCTCGGCTCCCTCGACGCTCACCTGTGGGTGAGATGATGACCGGCTGCAGTTGCCGCTGCTCCCCTGCGGGCGGCAGCGTGAGGGCCAGGGCCAGCACGGTGCCCAGGGAGGTGCCCACGTAGAGGCAGGGGGTCAGGGCGCCGTCGCCCTTCCGGGCGAAGGTCTCGCTGAAGTGGAAGGAGCTGATGGCCTCCCGGGCCTCCTTGTCGATGCTGGTGACGCTGGAGGAGCGCGAGCGGCTGAAGGAGTTGTCCCGGTGGTCTAATGGGTTGGCACCCCGCGGCGGGCATACAGACAGGAGGACAGTGAGGAGAACACACAGAGAGGTAAAGCACCCGCAAGGCAGCAGCGGCACAACACACACACACACACGTGGACGGTGTGCTCTTCTAAAATCAGGCTGACAAGTTCGGATTTTCTTCAGCTAAAGCAAATTATAAAGGTAAATAGAGTTGGGTTTATATTCTAAGGTACAAGAAACACGAGACTGATTTAAATTCTCAGTAAAGACAGAATAATTCATGGATGGTGTTCATTCTCTAGCACAGACAAGGCCTAAAAGTAAGTTTTATTACAATAAAGTCAGCCTGTTTGGTCAAATATAATGCATGCATATATTCTGCATTTCAGTCCCTCACAACAAAGTTTTATCAAGCAGAAAACCGGCCTTCTGTGGCTGAATAGAGCACTTTTTGACATTTCAAAATCAGACATGGCTACCGACAAATTTTGTGACATTTGAGGGGGGGGGGGGGATAAAATGTATACCATTCCAACGAAGACAATGTCTTTTGACGTTTACATTTTAGAGAATCATTCGGACAGAGAGAAGGAAGACATGAGGAACACAGAAGAGAAAAAAGGAAGCTGCAGAAGTTACGAAAAGCCTTCGAGTGAGATGCGGTGAGCAAGTATTAGCTGAGCACCACTGACCTCCAGTACGACCCCCGCCCCGCCGCCGGACGGCGGAGGAGGGGGCACCGGTTCAATTGCATCAATTTGAGGCAGCTCAATGGTCCAATTTCAGATCAGTGCTACTTTGGACGCATGCAAACTTAAGAAAAAAAATCTGCGCAGCTTGCCAATTTTGAGACTAATAACCAGATAATGCTAGACTAAAAAAAGGAAGGTGGCGGAGTCCAGTTGGAGCGAGAAGAACTAGGACTGCATTTTATACAGATTGTTTGGAGACACGAAGTCAAGGCTTACCCAAGTCTGGCTTTAGCTCAGTAGGCAAGCTTAATTTCCGTGACATCTTTGCTGGAAAAAAGAGAACATCCCTCTTTACAAACACACGTCTAAGCTAGGACACGATGCCATGCAAAGCTAAAAGTGACGAGCATTGGAATCAGGACTGTGCACAAAGCTGGAAAGACACCAAAATGACAAAAGGCTGCAGGACAAAGTGCCAGGGGATTTTTTTTTATTGACAAGAGGAGGCAAAATGCTTCACACAGGAGAGGAAGACACTGCAGATAGACGCGGCAACAACCCTGTGGATCACAGAGGCATGCTGTGGCAAACAAAACAGAGTCCTGGAGTTTTGCAAAATGCCACGAGAGAGAAAGAGAGAGCAGCGGTGAGACACGTCGAGACTGCACGGCCATTCAGGACCTTCATGCCGAAGGAGCATGCACCAAGAACAAGGAGGAAACGGGGGAAAGAAATCGATGGAGGAGGACATGGAAGAAGATAGTGAAAAAGGTGGTCCAGAATTACTGAGGAATTTCTTCCTTCTTCTTTTTTTTTTAATTCTAAAGAAATGAGGATTTCCACTATCGATTCCCCTGTATGCCGGAGCGTAAAGTAATAAAAGATGATATAAGGGGATGTTCATCATGCAGGCACTTTAAAATTACATTCACTAGTATTTCATTAAGTAGTGAAGTCATGTTCTGGATATTTAACTTCAAGATCTCTGTGAAATTGTTTGTTTTTTTTGCAATTAAATGACAAAAGTTTCATTTAAAAACATTGTAAGAAAATGTGTGTATTTCTGTGGACAAGTCTAAGGTGGCCCACCAGTTGGAAGACCTCCTCGCAGTTTTATTTATTCATACCGATTGGATTTCTGCTCGGGCTGAAGTTTGCTTAAGTTATGCTTCGTATAGCAGAAAACTCCATGAACCTTCAGCTGTGAAATGAAAGGTCCTTCGTGTTTGGTGTGATCTGAAGGTGAGATTATAGACTGCACCCAACAGAATACCCTTCCTGTGGACATGGAACACGCACACACGCACATCCTGTACACGCAGTTTCCCTTTACGGACAACACAGCGAGCTTGATGGAAACAACCTACAACGAACCAACAGCAGTTATCTAAAAACACCCGGAATGACAAAGTCAGTAACCCACTACTCTGGTGTCGGTATGATCAGATCTGGGTAAAAATGAAATATTCAAGACTCAGACTCTCCTCGTATTCTTTAATCTCCACAACCAACAAACACTGAAGATCCACGGGGACGTTTTGGACAGATGAGTTGCTTCCTGCACCGCGGACAGTCGTACCGGGACAGACGTCAAACGCAGGCACATTTACAGTCTGGACACTCGTGCTACACACATGTAGCATGCAAACATGAGAGGTGGACAGCTGCAGCCCCACCGTCCTTCCAGGTTAGCCTCTGCTCCAGCACCTTTCAGTCCTCTCAATGTCTTTTCACATAGAAATATATCTTGTTGCTTGCAATTTGAAAAAAAAACAAAAGGATTGCAATTTTTAGAAAAAAAAAAAAAAAAAAAAAGAATACCAAAAGATAATGGAGCAAAGGCTGATGTTAAAAGTAGAGTGGAACTTTGGCTCTCTCTGCTCTGGACTGTTTTTTTTTTTTGAGTATGGACACGAAGGACAGAGACAGGTTCTTCACGACAGAGAGGAAACAAACAGGGGCCACCGAGTCTGGACCGAGTGCGTCCTTCCTACTCAGCCTCTCAAGGACATTTCCAGCCAATCTTACCTCCTCTACCACCGCCATTGTAGAATTGCTGTAGGTTGCTGTTTGACGTCAACACTTTAGGAGGTATGGGGGTGGGGGGAGAGTAGAGTACAGTAAATGCGCAGTTAGAAACACCTTTTATCCATTCACAGCCTCGCCGAGCTTGTTAAAATGTATTTTCCTCTGACCTTTGCAGGAAAATAATGACTCACTAAGTCAGCTTGGGGGAGAAATATTAGTCCATTCGTACTTTCAATAAGATTTTGGATTAAAGGATTACAGAATCATGTGTTTTGAAGAATGTAACCTTTTGGCCAAGAAAATCAATATTCTGTATCAAAATTCAAAATCCTATCTCAACGTAATGTATCATACTTTGACATACATCAGTAAAAAGTTTCCTGTTTTCCCCACCAACAGACTGTCTTACTGAAAAAGAAAAAAAAAAATAAGATGCTGAGGCCTTGACTCGGGACTCGTTACAGCAGACAGTTTTCGCAGCGAAGCACCTTATCTCTCTCTCGGAGCCATGAATAATGCAGAGCAGACAGATGTATCAGACCACAGTCTGGTGGCACCAGACATGGGGGCTGGGACAGCCTTCAGACCTGGGAACAGCAGCGAGCAGACTTCGAGATTTGTTTCCTGTCTGACCTTTTTTTTTTTAAAAAGCTCCTCGTCTTCGTCGCACTGATGCCAAGTCAGCTCTAATGAGAGGAATCCGGGCCGCTCGCTCCTCAAGCACCTTCAGCTCAAAACACTAATGACTCAGATTAAAGAGTAATAGATGAACCAAAGAATGCACCGCTCCCCGTTCATCAGAAGGCTGCAGAAGAGCAGTCAGGAAGTGTCTGGAAGTTAAAGATGATTCCTCATGTTCACAGACAATAGTTATAAATCTACAGAACAAGTTAATTGTTAATAGTCAATTTATCTGGCTGGAGAATATTTGTCAAAATTATGCAAATATGATTATTATGCTATTTTCAAAAATGCAAAAATACCCCAAACCTTTTTATAAATAAATAGACTGATTCATGTAAATTGATGTGTTTTTCTACCAGACTGCAGAGTTTTCGCTCGATAATCCCAACAGTACACTTTAAATGAGCAACACAGACTGGATACATTCACAGCCTAAAAACCCAGTTCCCCAGGATATAAAGTGAGAGTGAAACAAATTTATTCCTGCCTGTTGAACTCTGCAAAGTGGTGAAAGAATGCATGCAACGATGGGAGGAAAAGAAAAAAAAAAAGAAGAAGAAAAAAGCAAAACTCAAAAACCCATAAACTTGAGGTATTAAAGTCAAACAGTGCATTTCTAAAGACTGGGGTAGAATGAAATTGACAGCAAGATAATTTTATGGTTCAACAAAAACCTTTTCCGTACAGTTCCAGTTTGATGAGCAACAGTTTCAATAAAACAGCGTTAAACGCCGCTGCTCTTTTGAAGCATTAATCTTCCTCTCTAACCGTTTGTCTTCTTGCATGCATAAACACTGGATCTCTGGTACAAATGCGACTGCTTTACTGTGATTGCGTTTTGTTGCCCTTTTCTCTAGACTCTTCTCTCCTCTGATCTGACACTGAAGGACAGGTTACCTGAAGTGGGCGACTTGCAGCGGTCCTCCGACGTGGCCGAGCCCTCGTTGATGTCGCACAGACCTGAGGCGTAAATCATCGCAATTCACAGTCAGATCCATAATCGAGCCACACTCAGCCACATTAGCCGAGACTGCGACATGTTTTTCATAGACTGAACTGGAACTTTTATACAAACGCATGATTTGCATGTTTATTCTTCTCTTCTCAGCCACACGGACCAATAGATGAGCCCGTCAGAAGCTCCTGCAACTCCAATGTGTCTTGTTTTTTTTTGCTGCTAAGCCAATTTCCGTATTTACTACGTATGTGTGTGTGTGTGTGTGTGTGTGTGTGTGTGTGTGTGTGTGTGTGTGTGTGTGTGTAGGAGTCTCAGTGTAAGTATGTGACATTGTCCTGTGAGGCAGAAAGCCAAGCAGACAGCAGTCCCTGTTGGCAGAGAAACACAGCTGGACGCCTGATTACTGCTCACGCTGGCCAAGCTGTGACAGGTGCCAGCCAGTCGCTGACACCAGCTGCTCCGTGTGTGTACTCACACCCGCATCTTCCCGTGCATCCGAGAGCGTCTGGATGTGTGTGTGTGTGTGTGTGTGTGTGTGTGCATAGACACATTTTCCAAGGTCTGCAGAATCATTTCCCGAGCATAACTGTGCATAAACTACCAAAAAAAGAAATCCTTGCACGTTTCATTACTGCACAGATCGATATCTCGCTGAAGCATCGGCAGTTCATCATCGTGTCACTGCGTCAGTGTTTTGTATCTGCACTGCTGGCGTCTGACACATGGTGGCAGTGTGTCCATGCTGAAGTAACACTGATTAGCTCTGAGGGAGTGAGGATTGTTTCAACAGTGCAGCTGTACAGCAGGAGAATAGACCGAGGCACACAAACAGAAAAGTCAATCAAAGCCATGAGAAAGAGTCATTTCTCCGTTGTTTGTTTCTCTTGAAAAGAAAAATCATGGTTCAAATCAGAAAGATGCCAACAGGCAGCAAAAACTATATCAAAGGGCCGATCTTTAGATAATCACTAATGCAAGCGGTATTCGATTGGCATAGAAAAAAAAGGAGCTGAATGATTAATTTTGCAGAGCATTAAGAATTTGGAAATGCGCAGGACGTTAGTGAGTTCCTAATTATCCTTGCAGCCATCTGGCTTTTAAGAACAAAACAACCTGGTTTTGTGGTCCTCGCCGTTTTATACAGTCAGGAAAGTTTGGAAATAGTTTCTCCGTCTGGCACCCCGCTCCGCCATCTTTCTTCATTACCTCCGGACGGCTGCCTCGTCTTTCTTGGCGACCGGGGCTGTCTCTGGTAGGGGTCATTGGAACCATAAAGCTCCACGGTTCCCAGGTTGAGCACGACCGTCTTCTGGACGTAGTCCACCACCGCCAGACCATTGCTGTTGCCAAACACCAGTCTGGGAACAGGTGACAATGTCAGACAGGAAGTGAGAGAGGAAGGGATAAAATGCTTCAAGGACAAGGACAAGAAGGCCGGTGAGAGTCTTCTCAACGATAGAAGACTGAAAACCGTAAAGCAGAATGTTGTTTAAGTAAACACAACAAAAATGAGAGAACCGTGTTGAGCGTGTGAGCAACTGAAAAGAAAAGTAAAGACTAAAGTTACAGTCATAGTTATGAGTAAGGCAAAGGAGCTCTCCGTGAAATAAATGTCAGTCAATGCAATCAAGCCATGAAAGGTGGGCGTGTGTGTGTGTGTGTGTGCGCGTGAGTGCGTGTAGTTGTGTACTTACAGGCCGTAGGAGGAATTGAGCGCCAGACTTGTGATCTGCTGAGGAGGCTCTCCGCTCACCCACACTAACTGGACCACCAGGTCTACCTGGTAACCTGGCGACTGCTTCAAGGGGGTGCTGCGAACTCTGGGGGAGGAGGAGGAGGAGGAGACGAGGCGGAATGAAGACCGGCAGTGACAGCGGAGGGAGAGAGAAAAAAAGGTTCCATGAAGGGAATGACAAGTGGCGCAGCTGCAGCTCTGAGGCAGCGGTGTGTTGAGGGTCTGGCGCGAGTGTCTGCGGGGGAATGGCGGCGAGGCTGCGGCTAAGAACGCTTCAGGCACCCGGCAAGTTTGTGCAAGTGTGCTTCAGGCGACAAGCAAGACTCTTGTGTGTATGAGTGAGTGTGCAAGTGGCCCTGCCGCCGATGAGAGTTCAGGGAAAAGTGTTTCCATGTCGCGGTGCGTATGTGTGTGTGTGTGTGTGTGTGTGTGTGTGTGTGTGTGTGTGTGTGTGTGTGTGTGTGTGTGTGTGTGTGTGTGTGTGTGTGTGTGTGTGTGTGTTTCGTACTTTAGGCAGGGTATGTTGCCTCCGTCCGAGTTGTTGCTGCTGGTGGAGGGGTGTGAAGGCGGGCCGCTCGTCTGAGGTGACGCGCCGGGGGTGGGGAGCGCTGACGTCTGCTCACCCCCGCCGTCCGGAGACTCCATGTCATTCAGCTCATACTGCATTCGCACCTCCAGTAACTGACAACACACACACACACACACACACACACACACGGAGTTGGACGTATAAACATACACTGATGTCATAAACAGCTGAAAGTTTAAGCAAAAGAGTTCCAAAATCCGAAACAAAATCCGCACGCATTCCGAGTGGCTCTGACGGCGGGGATGGTTTGACGGCTGTGTGGGCAGACTGAGAGTCACTGAGGTCCTCCAGCCCTCAAACATTCCTTCAAGTCCTCCCTCGAGCTCGCCGTTTGTAACCTCCGCCTTCACACATGCACGCGAACCTCCCAGACTCACATGCGCACGCACGCAGCGCACATGCGCCGCCTCAGTTTGCATTCTGTCAGTTTCACCGGCCCTGCTGACACGTGGGAGTGAAGAGCGAGCCGGGCCCTTCTTCACATTCTCGCTCGCTCCCGCCTTCATCCGCTCCCGCTTTCATTTCTGCAAGGTCACACAGAGGTGTTTGACCTTGTGCAAAGTGAAGCCGCTCTCCTAATTACAGTCTCCTGCCACCGCGTATCGAGCCCCGATCCACAATGCACCACTTGGAGTGGAGGAGTACAGCTCGAATCTTTTTCTCATGCAAGAGAAGAAGAGAGAGAAAAAAAAGACAGAAAGAAGCCTGTCTTCAATCCCCGTTTTTCAGCTTAAGCTCCTGCAGGTGTTAAATTAATAAATGAAATGTTGGGATGTTTAGGACAAACAGTGCTGAACATGAAAGGGCAGCAGCTCAATATCCGACGGCGTGCTGCCCACGGACCGTGATTGACAGGAGAGCTCTCTTAAGTCTGGTGCAACAACATCCCGGCACCGGCTGCTTTAGCCAGGAGAAACGTTGCCAGACTTAAAAAAAAAAAAAAAAAAAAAAAAAAAAAAAAATTCTGGAACATGCCGGGGAGCCCATTTATCACTCCACAGTACCACGCAGCACAAACCCAGCATACATGTCCGCACGCTAATGCCTGTGAAAGAGCGTACGTGCGGAGATTACGCCGCTTTTCTCTTGATTTCATTAAACGCCGACGAGCATCACACTCCCATTAGCGCTCGCGTCGCTATCAGGGCAGATTATGATGACAGTCGAGCTTTGCTTGTTCACCGCTCTGTCTGTTGGCATGGTAACCATACTGCCTTTGACTAGGCAGATCTTGGTGTGTGTGTGTGTGTGTGTTTCATATGCCTCAGCATCTCAAAGCTGCAGAAAGTGAGCAGTGAGGAGAATTCAGGCAAAACGTTTGGTGACGGAGAGACCCCGAGTTGCATCACGTCTTCCGTTTTTGTGTCGTGGACAAGAAAATGAAGGCTCCATATTTTATGTAAGGGACAAAGCTGAAGCAGTTACCCCACCTGCACCACCTCTGTGGTTACTTCCAGCTTGCTGAATCGGTAGATGATGACATTGGCTGACACGCCGGCCACGCACAGCATCCGGCTCTCGGGGCACCAGGCCATGATCTGAATGGCGAAGGGGTCTTCGTCTGACACTTCAGTGCTCCCCTTGTCCTCTTTAGACCGGTTCCTGTCAAATACCTTGGCTGTTTTGAGCTTATAGAGCACCTGGAGCATTACTGAGAGGAAAAAAAAAAGAAACAATACGGGAAGAAAGAGGTTCAATTTCAAACTCAAAACGATGCATGAAATGAAGGCAACGTGTCTCTGAAAGGAGCTAATGTAGAGTAAAAACATGCAAAATATGCATTCAGAAACTGACCCGACACAGCGATATCTCAACCTCACATCCCTCATTGTTTTGCACCAAGCTCTCCGAGATGAATTAAAATGAGCTGCGATAAGAACTTACTTGCAGAGGCATCCCAGAACTTCACAGTTCCATCAGCATGCCTGCAATTACAAGAGAGAGAGAAACAATATCACACTGCACTTATTATTTGACCCCGATCTTGCACAGCCTGCTCAGCAATTTGAAGACGCCACGATTTTATACGTTTTTATAAGTTAACCTAACAATATATTCGCCTTGTTGACAGCTCAGAGCGCGATAATGAACATCAGAAGGTAGCAGTGTAAACATGATTAGAATACAGAATGGCCTACAGTAACAAAAAAAAGAAAAAGAAATTAAAGACGAGCGTGTGACCTGACAGTGTAGGGGGGTGAAAGTAATGGCGGCGGGATAACAACGCTCATGCTAATGAAATCAGTATCGTCTTACCCGGTGATGATGATCTCTGGGTAGCTTTGCGTGCCTTGACCCCAGTTCCCACCACTAATAGGCCATTCCTGGACAGACGGAGCACACGGACTGCATTAGCGAAGGAGACAGTGCAGGAGCAGCTCCGTCAATAAACACAGTGTCAATAAACACATTGATTGCGGAAAGAGATGGCGATGATAAAACTGCACGCCGGCGAGCGTGTGCAGGGGAAACAGGAGTCCTTTGTATACATCTCTCAGCATGTCTTGCAATTATACATTATGCACCGCCATCTCTGAGCCTGAGTGTGTGTGTGTGTGTGTGTGTGTGTGTGGGGTTTGGCTTTGAACACGTCGACACATACAAAGGTCACCAGGATGACTCATGGTGATCTTTATGTGAGAATGCCCTCCTGCAGCTCACTCAGGCTTTTACTTAGCAAAAAAAAAAAAAGGAGCTGGAGAGAGAGAGGAGAAGAAAAAGGAAGACGCCAGGCTGCCAGTTTGGGTCAGTACATGCTGACATTTCCGACAGAAAGCTAGAACAAGGCGACAGGGAAAAGAGCATAAGCATACATAATGTCTAGGAGGGCAGGGGGTCTGTCTAAGAGGATACAAGGAGAGGAGACGAGAATGAGAAACGAGAGGAGGCGTGCAGCAGGAGAGGAGGAGCGTTAGGTAACTTTCTACTCCTAACCTTGCTGTTCTTGTTTGGCCTGATGGTGAAAGGCTGTCGTACTGGAGATATTCACACCTAATTTAAGCATTTTTGCTGTTTTTTTTTATGGCTTTGCAGCTGCAGGACAACATGAGGGAAAACTGCACCCTGAAGACAGCATTAAAGTGTACTTTACGAAAATGCAACGGTAGATTGATAATTCAGTGTGATTAAAGTACAGCTCACCTCGGCTGCGTTTAATGGTGGCGAAGAGCAGCTGACTTCTGCTCATAATAAGTTCACCTGTCAATTCAGAGTGCTTTCTGTTTTTTCCGGGAAGGTTTTTTTTTCTGGCGCGGTTCAATGTTAAAAACTATTTTGAAGCCACAGACTGCCATGCTGGTGGCTCCGTGACACCGTGCATTGGCACTGACGTGCTTTAGCAGCAGCCATGAAACAAGCTTACCACAATATGAGAGACAATTTGCTAAGCGGTGCTAAACATAAACAGGAAAGTGAGGCTCATATGGCAGAATGATGTTCCCTTTCAATAAATAACTGCAATTTCATATTAGCTGACACAATTCTCCAGCTATAAAGTCTAAATAAGTCCATCCAACCTCAATGTTATTTCAGGAAGTTTTTCGAATATATTTATAAGTAAGCAGGAATGTTACAGACTGAAAAAACGCATACGGATGTTTCCACCGACGTACCTTTTTGCTGTAGCCCTGTCGTTTCTGCCGCGAGCCGACAGAGTAAAGTGCAGGTATGAGGTCCACAGGGCAGTCAGCAAAGTACTCGCAGCAGGTCACAGGAGACTCGTGGATCGTCAGAGGATAGGGGTTCTCGAATATGGGGTAACTGTTCAAGAGAGCACAGACAAAGTCATTCGTAATTGAATTATTCTGTCTGCCGGTCCATTAGTCTCATGCAGGGCTGCATGCTTGCTTGAATTTAGCATTGCGAAGACGTATAAAAGATACGTGGAAGAAAGGCAACTGTAGTATTTCAACTCACAATAAATACCCAAAAGGAGACGCAATGAATAAATGTTATCTAATGAAGTCTTACCCATTTTGTGCAAGGTCGATCACCACTAAATCCTTTTCTAGAAGGACTACTACAGCGTAAGGTTCCTGAAAATCTGCAAAACGAAATGCAGGAGGTAAAAGTCACCACACCTCTCTTTTATCAGTCTTGTAATTCATTCAGAAAGAAGTTCACTCAAATCTGCAAAGCACTTGTAAATAATTTCCCACGATGGCTCTAAATCATATCTCTTGGCCCGGAGACGTGAGGCGGGCCACGAACGCCTCACACTCACGTTTTAATAATCTATGTGATGTATCACTGTGTGGGGGGATATTGCTCTGTCTCAATATTTGTATCAGATCTGAATTTCATTACCTGCCTTAAAATTAATGGCTCATGTTAGATTGAGAACTGCTTTAATGAAAGGGTGAATATATACAGTATATACGTATATAATGTATGACTAATATAAAGAGCCAGAGCAGACTTCACTCAGTTTTATTGCGAAGTTATGAGAAGATCATTGCTGCTGTGGATAAAAAGGTTTTTTTTTTTTTTTTTTTTTTGTCACTGCAGGTTCATTCAGATTATATCATTCATGATATTTTAACATCTATTTGTTAAAAGACTCAAATCACTGACTTGTTGCACTGAGATGTAATCTTGGGAAAATCTGATGAAAGATATAAGATCTATTTCTGAACAGACTCACAGGTCATTCAAATTCAAATTTCCTTACTCATCTATAAATGTTATTTGTCTGCAAACTGTTAAAAAGACTACGATCTAATATCCGTCTGCCTTGGCGACATCCCCTCGTCTGCAGTCACGCCATCCAGGATTATCAAGCACCTCCGAACACTAATGGCCCTTTAAGCATGTGCGAGCACATGCTACTACCCAGACCTGGATTGTGTAATCCGGACATCCAGAGATGTCCATTACCAGATGAGGTCAGTGGGCGCCGACATCGGGATGCCAGTGACATAATCCAGTCACTGTTCTTACGTAACTCACTAATCTATGCTGTATATGTGCCAATAACAGCAGCAGGGATTACATACATGCAGGATCAGCATGACTCACGCCTGACTCCGTTCCGTCTCCCAACGCAGAAAACTGAGTAGTAAATTAATTTGCATGAAGAGCTTGTGGATACAAAAGACTGAAGTATCAATATGACATTCTGTAAGTCAGATAATGAAACTGGATGGCCGGATCCATCCCCCTTGGGAAATTTCATATTTATTACAGAAATGCGCACGCATCAAGGCAAACACCTCGACATAATTAAAAAACAGATAGGCGTACGCTGACGTGTGTGTGTGAGACTGTTCTCATGCAAACATAATCCTCACACATCACCTGGTAAACACACATTATTGTTCACGATCTAATCACAGCGCGCACACACACACTCGTGCTCCTGTCTTTGTGAGGCCTTCTCGTTACTGGAATGTGTTGCTGTGTCGCCTGACTCTTGTCCGAACCGTCACAATCGCAACTTTTACCCGAAAGCCTTCTTCTTCTTCAAACTGAAACACACGGAATCAAGTCAACACACACTCACACACTCACCATTGGGATATGGTGTCTCACATAGTGTGAGGAAGTCTACTATTGGATAATCCATCTCCAGCACAGCAGTACTCTTTCCGTGCATTACCGTGAGACAAGGCCGCCGGCCCACCGTGTCGTAGGACAGACCACCGGACAGGATTATAAAGGGTTCGCTGAAACACACACACACAGACGCAACAAGACTGGGGATTAAAAATTACGCTCTTTTTCTGTACATGTCTTACCTTACATCACACATTTTGTGTTTCCTACACATATGGATTCACTGAGTGTTTGCAAACTCTCAAAGAAAGTGTTGAATTTTTTTTCCCGTCATCATGAAACCGAGCTGTAAAAGACTCTCCACTCAACACAAGTACGCGTTGCGACGGCGTTCATCAGCCGTAAATAATCTTTTTTCTCACAGCTGTGTGCAATTAAAGTGTTTGTTTCCAAGCGTGTGTGTGAGAGAAACGGAGAATCCTACCCATTTCTAGTCGTCTTGTACTCCACTTTAAGAATGGGTTTACAAGGCTCTGGCTTCTTCCCGTCCTTGGGCTGTTTTCCTAAAAAATACGACAAACAGAAGTTACTTCAGCCTGCCTTTTCATTTCCAGCCCTCCTTTGCCTCCGTGTTTCTGCTGTCAACCTATTTATTTATTTATTTTTTCCCCCTCCTCCAGAAACGGCACTTAAAATGCCACGCTGAACGGCAGCCAGACAATAACAGAAACCTATCCATCAGCCAGCAGAAAAACAAATACAGCGACGGGGACATGCAAAGTAGGTGTGAGGACGGCGGATGATTTCAATATTCAATCAATTCAGCCCTCGCGGGACATTAAAAAGAGTGAAGGAAATGTGCACATCCATCACATGCATTCCTACCTGTGCATATTTCAGTGTCACTGCGCTCACTGAGTGGCCCAATATACACTGAAAGGCTGACTGAGGAGCCGGAGAGAACAGTGACGCAGGTCTGCACGGTAAAGATCCGTTTTATAACCACTCTGAAATACCAGATATCTAAAAAGACAATTAAAAATCTGACTTATAAGCCTGACTTAAACCTGTCAGAGGAATTTACATAATTGTCTATTAAATACCAAACTAATTATGGATGCAGCAGTGGGAGAAACAACTAATTAAAAGGCCTATGTGGTGAAATTCCTTCTGTAAATCCCCTACACAGAAAAAAACAAAACAGCTTCAGAAAGCAGTTAGAAGTTGATGGGGTTTTTTTTTTCTTTTCTTTGATTCACTTCAATTTTCTTGTTGCTTTTTCTCACTCTCCTGCTCTCTCCGTCCAGTTGCCACTGTCACACACTCTGTGTGTTTCTTCCAGGTCCTTCATCTGGGTGAATTGTCAAAGTGCTCTGTGAGGCGAGTAGGCGTGTGTGTGTGTGTGTGTGTGTGTGTGTGTGTGTGTGTGTGTGTGTGTGTGTGTGTGTGTGTGTGTGTGTGTGTGTGTGTGTGTGTGCGGGGCGGGGGTACGGAGGAGGAGGAGGAGGAGGGGGGATTAAAATGCATCTTCAAAAGAGCAGGCCTGCTTTCTGCAGAAAATAAACAGAGCCCCGGCATTAAAGTATGCGCGCACAGACTCCAAGTAAAGCAAACAGAGGCGAGGACATAATTGAACTGACAATAATCCTCCTGCAGAAATGAGAAAACAACGAGAGAGCGGCATGTACAGGAGACTCTTGAGGGACGGCGGCAATCACAGCTGGTCTGAAAAGAGGCAGCAGGAGGCTTCAGTGGAAGGTTTTACGTTGTATAACAATATAGGACGGCGAATTCAACATACCATAAAGAATACGAAGAGCATCGACTCCTAAAGGTGGGTGTGTATCTCTTAATTATAAACTAGTGTCTAGATACATCAGGTTCATTCGTCTCAATGTCATGTTGTCAAGATTTCCAAAAATATTTTTGCAATAATGAAACAAAATCAGAGCAACTTTTAGGGCTACTTTTTTTTTCAGTGTTCAGCGTCTTGCACCAAGGACACTTCAGCACAGGGAATCGAGCCAACAACCTCCTAAATGAGAGACGACCACTCTTCCAACTGCCCCTTAAAAAACTAGAAAAAGTGAAACAGTGCTCAAGGCTAAGAGGACAGTAGTTGGGAAGGATGAATAAAAATAAACCACAAATTGAGTACTGGTTTTGTTTCCTTATTGTCCAGTAAAGATCTCATAACCCAAAGAATCTGGTCTGGATGGAAGATAACAGAAGCTCCATTCGACCTGGCAACCATGGAACTGTCTTTCTTTTGGAAGCTTTTTCCACTTCCTGACCCAGATAGATGATTGTAATATAGAGACAGTTATTCTAATCAGGTGAAAATATGTATCTACTGAAAGAATAAAAGCATAAGTTCAACAAGCTTGAGTGAACCAATAACTATTCACCCAATCAATTCCCATTCTTAGCTGTTACATTTGGTTTTGATCATTGCATCATATAAAATTTCATCTTGAAAAAACTAAAATTTGCTCTGTGTGTGTGTGTGGGTGTGTGTGGTGTGTGTGTGTGTGTCTTACCGTGTGGGGTGATTGTCTGTATGGGCTTGCCCTGGCCTCTCACGTTCCATATGGTCAGGGTTCCGTCTGAGTGACTGCAAATGAACTGCTTGCCCTCGTGATGCCAGGCAACTGAGTGGATAGCCTGAGAAATGACAGTCAGGGAGGCGGGGTGGGGGTGGGGGGGGGGGGGTTGGTGCAGACAGTGGTTGAGCAGGACGAAACATCGTGTGCCACAGTTCCCCTAATGCTCCAAGTTTGTTGCCCTGCCTTCACCATACGGTACATAACATCCATGTGGCTGAAGCGCCTGTGACCTTGAACTGTTGGCCAGATGGTGAAACTGAGATAAAAACAGTGCAGAAGCATAAATGCGTATATTAGAGGAGGCCTGCTGGTTGAATGTAGAGAACAAAGTACTCAGAAAAAGATTATTTAACATGCAAATGAAGCATTATGATGAAAAAGCCCGACTCCAACACTTTCTAGGACCTGGAGCAGACTTCGGAAACTGCCCGTTGCTTTTATTTGAAAATATCTGTGAGAGTGGATGAGTCCGGCAGCGTTTGAGCTCACTGTGATGTTTGGGCAAATTGGAGATGAGAGCGAGGGTCAGCAGCCCTCTTCAGAGGCAGGATGAGTCAGGAGACCAGGGGGGGAGAAAAGGTTGGGAACCACTGATCTGTAGTACTTACAGGTAAAATACAATTACGCTCCAAAAGGAAGAATTTGAAAGGTGGCGTCAATAAACAGATGACTTTGGAAAAAAAAACAAAAAAAACAGTGCCGACTCATCTCTCCCTTGTCTGAACAGTTCTGTTGAATTTTAGTTTAGTCTGTTGTTAACATCATTTTTTTTTTTGGTGTGTAAATTAAACTACTTTAAATTCTGCAGCGAGCCTGACCCTCGCACATTTTTTTTTTTCACAGCTCCCGAGAAGTTGCACCACATTTTTTTTTTTTTTGAAAATGGCTCCCAGTTGTTTCACATCACTCATCATGAAATGAGCATTTCCCTCACTGTCAATGCAGATGTGAACACACAGGCAGGTGAGGAGACGCTCAGCCACTTCCCGTGACAGCTAATTTAGGTGTATATCAATTTTCCCTTCAGTACGTCATTAATCATGGATGTTGCTCCGTGTCAGGCTCGCTGAATGTGCTGAGTTTTCAAGATAAAGCGACACGGGACAGGATATAGTGTCTTGTATTGTCACTTACGACAACAAAGCGAGTATTTTTCTTTATGAGAGTAAATTGTGTCATATTTAAAGCTTTATGCAGCATTCAAGTCATCTTATTGGTTTGCCGGTAAAGCAATTCATCCTTTGTGGAGTCTAAAGCCACAAAAAAAAAGAATGATCGACTCCGTCTCAACCGGACATGGTTTCCCACATGCAACTGTTACAGTGTAAATGACTCATCACCCAAGTTATCCAACCAATAATCATTCAATTAAACTTTTGGTTATGACATTTCCTGATTACCTGCTCATTAGCGCTGTTTGTGTGGAAATAATTAGGCAGGATGAGTAATGGCTGAGGCATGTTTTTGGACGACAGCCGCACGGAGGAAACGGCGGGGATGATGGGACGCAGCGGTCCAGAAGGGACGGAGAGTTTGTCGGTGGATTCCTGCCAGAAGTGAATCATCAGTGTGCAGCGGCAGGTGGCGTGGGTGTAGTGATCGCAGGTGTCCTGAATGCGGTGTGAACACATTTCCGATCCAGTAAAACCTTCAGGGGCGCTCTGGAAGTGAATTATTAAAGTCGTGCCAACGAGACGGGAGGCTGAGCTGGAGGTGGAGGAAACCAGGATATTTACATTTGGGAGAAGCGAGAATTAAAAAATGAACAGAGCAGAGACACAACCGAAGTTGAGGACTCTATATACGCCAAACAAACATTTTCTGCATGCTGACTACAGTCTAGAGAGAATACTGTATTCTGCAGATAACAGAAATACTGCATGATATATTCATTGCACTTTTATTCTGAAAGTCTCTCATTTTGAGGACAGACTTGGTGAAATCTATCAGCTCATTGTTGGCTGTGGCAGCTCCGATAGGAGACAATGTGCTGTGCTTAATTGGAAAATGAGCGGCGTAAATTGAGACACATGTTGCTCATCAGATCAAACAATAGCAATTAAAAGAGCTAATTTCATGATGTATTACATTAGGTCAGTTTACACACTCTGGTCTTTTGGGGGACTGGAGTCAACGCTTGTTACAGCCACGCACTCGCCCTTCACTGGTGAGAGAACACACACACTCACACACACACACACTCACACTGATATTCATAGCATAAGCTCAGCTCAGTCAAATTATATTTACCCCATAATGATCCTGAACTGAACTTACATCAAAGCTAATTGTGTCATTTTTTAATAGTGTTTTTGCTGTTTTATCATCTGAAAGGGAGAAATCCCCACAATGTGTGTGTGTGTGTGTGTGTGTGTGTGTGTGTGTGTGTGTGTGTGTGTGTTCACAGGCTTCTGTTTTCAAAACACAGCAGTGCCATTGTGAGTGGACTCGTAATACAATTACATGCTCACAAGGGCAGTCACACAAATTATGATTTGACTCAAGCTGGAAAAAAAAGAAAAACATTGGGGTTAAAAGGCTTTATTTAAAAAAAAAAAAAAGGAAGCATATAGGACCAAAATGTCAGCAGAGATTCCCATTGAACAGTCCATTTGTTAAATATTCATTTGGTTTCTTTTATATTGCATTTATTATGTAAGCCAAGAATAAAACATGGATCAGTGATCATCTTTTTACCCATTTGGATATATATTTTTTTTTTTTTGCATTAACAAAATGATTTGGCATTATTGTTTATGATGGAGAGCCAGAAGAAAAATGTGCCGATATTCATCTCACAGCATAAATTTGGCCTTTGGTTTCAGGCACACAATGAAATTATTGTCAGACAGCCAGACTGGAAATGATTAGAATATATGTCTGCACCTTTACTGGCATTAGAATAAGGTGCAAATACTTTTTCATCCCATTCCCAGTAATCATTGTGGGGTTCATGGATGAACAGTAGGGATCATAGGTTCTCTGGATGAAAATGAAAAACTATTTTAACCCCAAAATATGCAGATATTGTGTTGGCGTTGGCCAGGCAGTACACTCCATGTATTGCTGTTGTATAATTAATGTATAAATGTGAAAGTTTATTTCAACCTATGGTTGTTTTCCTAGCTCCAAATCAAAGAATGCGCAGAAAGAATCGAGGCATTTCTTTCTACCAGACGCTGCGATCCCACCTGGTCTGAGAGGATCGTTGTGTTTTTCCTTTCGACAATTAGTCGAATCGTCTTGATTAAATTTCTGGTTTCATCAACAGAGAAATTAGTCACCAGGATGCAAAGCACCACTGCGGGAGACGCAGCCACAGACACCGCCGAAGCCAAATCTGGCCAAATGAGCGCATGCACGTTGCCTAGTAACCTCAAACGTTCACGTTGAGCAGTTTGAATACCAGAGACGCAAACAGAAAAGATCATGGCAAAACAAAAAGCCTCTGGCTGTATGCAGCTGTATCATTCATGTTAATTTCTTTGTTTTAAAGTAGAAAAAGATGCCACTTAAATTTGAGGGAATCTGAAGATTCTTCCAGTCACTTCATTAAGTCATCTCTCAAAAACTCATTCCAACTCATCCTAAGAGAAAACATGACAGCAGTAAGTAGCTTTGGTTGCGCACAGACACTGACCGTCAGAGAACGGATGATGCTCCGCGCTAATGGATTTAGTTCCACACTTGCCAAATGAGCCATTAGCTATGAATATAGTTAAGTTAACGGTTTGAATTTTCAACAGGTCTTTGGGGGGGGGGAAGAAACACTTCCCCGTGAAACGAAGCTCGCGTCAGATTGAGTTTGCAAATACTTTGTAGCATTTGTTTTTAATCTTCTCAGACAAACAGATGGAGGAGATTTACCGCAAGAGGACACATGAAATGGAAACAGCAGAGCATCCGGGCAGACAGAACAAGCGCAGAAAATCTGTGCTAGGTTCCTCTTTTTAGTAATAAGTGCATTGTCTGTTGTAGAAAATCACCCATCTGGAGGAAGATTTGGAAAAAAAAAATCTTACAGACTTTAGAGTCTGATAATAATTCTGTGAAAAACAAAACAAAAAAAAAAGTAAAAATCTGCTCCAGCACAAATAGCTAATATTTATATTTCTCGGAAATGATGTAAACCATTGCTCATAGGCGACGAGAAAGTTTTGTTTTCCGTCTCAGCGATTTCTTTGAGTTGTGCTTTGGTATATGTACAATAACTTTGTCACAGTTGCACAGCAGCTAACCAACAATCTCTTCTGTTCATCATGATTTGAGGCGGAAAAACAGAAAAGGAAGAGTCAGGACAATGAGGCAACATACAAGAGAACTGATGATGAAGCATTAAGAGGAATAGCAAGAAGCTTTGCATCGGTATGAAGTGAAAGAGGGTATTAGAAAGGCAAATGGAAAACAAGGGAAGGCAGTTTGTGTAAGCAGACTGCGGTTCTATTAAAGACATGACAAATCCCTACAAAAAATAAGAATGTAATCCAGGAATTTAGTAGGAAAAGAGACAGACTTTGAGAGATTGCAGACAGCGAGGCTCAAATATGGATGCAGAATGTAACAATGCATCAGACGTGGAGTCAGGCGGGAGTGGATTGAAGCAGGGTCAAAGTGACGTGCGCTCTCACACATGCACTCACAAACCCACAACTCGCTGAAAGACAAAGGAAATGCACTCAGCTCTTTGAGAGCTTGTAAAAACAAATGTTTCATTGCCTTGTTTATCTGAACTCCGCTGGATATCCAGGAGCCAGGTTGAGTTCCCTCACATATACTGACAGTCGTGTCATTTTGTTGCTCTCGAGCAAAAATTCCAGACAGTTTCATTATTTTCCTTTAGTCACGATGTTGTATAAGAAACAGGGTCCTTTATGGCTAAAAGAAGTGTTTTGCTCGTTTCACACAGACACAATTTTTAAACTTTTATGTAAATTTTTTCTTTATTTCCCAAGCTGTAAATTATGACGCATTTATTAAATTGAATTGGGATTTGTCTCCATTTATTAGCTTTTGTTTATCCATCCATCCATTTTCAACCGCTTATCTAAGGCTATGTCGCAGCGGGAGCAGTCTAAGCAGAGATGCCCAGACTTCTCTGTCCCCAGACTCTTCCTCCAGCTCTTCCGGGAGGATCCCGAGGCGTTCCCAGGCCAGCCGAGAGACATAGTCTCTCCAGCGTGTCCTGGGTCTTCCCCGCGGTCTCCTCCTGGTGGGACATGTCCGGAACACCTCCCCAGGGAGAGATGCCCGGATGTTCAAGCCACCTCAGCTGGCTCCTCGTGATGTGGAGGAGTAGCGGCTCTACTCCGAGCTCCTCCCTGGTGACTGAGCTCCTCACCCTATCTCTAAGGGAGCTTGTATCCGGGATCTTGTCCTTTCGGTCATGACCCACAGCTCAGGACCATAGATGAGGGTGGGAGCGAAGGTTGACCGGTAAATAGAGTTTTTTGACTTTCGGCTCAGCTCCCTCTTCACCACAACGGACCGATACAACCACCGCATTGCTGCAGACGCTGCACCGATCCACCTGTCAGTCTCACGCTCCATCCGTCCCCCACTCGAGAACAAAACCCCAAGATACTTGAACTCCTCCACTTGAGCCAGAGTCTCTCTCTCGGCCTGGAGAGGGCAGGCCACATTCCTCTGGTCGAGGGCCATGGCCTCAGATTTGGAGGTGCTAATCCTCATCCCTGTCACTTCACACTCGGCTGCAAACCGCCTCAGTGCAAGCTGTAGGTCTGGATTCAATGACGCCAACAGGACAACATTATCTTCAAAAATCAGAAATGAAATCCACCATTCCCTATGAACAGAAGCAAAAGGCAACAACAACAAAGAACAGCCCTGCCGGAGTCCAACATGCACCGGGAGCAGGTCCGACTTACTGCCGGCAATACGGCCCAGACTTCTGCTTCAGTCAGACAGAGACCGGACGGCCCTTAACAAGGGGCCCCGGACTCCGTACTCCTGAAGCACACCCACAAGACACCACGAGGGACACGGTTAAACGCCTTCTCCAAATCCACAAAACACATGTGAACTGGTCGGGCGAACTCCCACGAGCCCTCGAGCACCCTATGGAGGTGTAGAGCTGGTCCACTGTTCCACGACCAGGACGAAAACCACATTGTTCTTCTTGGATACGAGGTTGAACCCTTCTCTCCAGTACCCTGGAATAGACTTTCCCAGGGAGGCCGAGGACTGTGATCCCCCTATAGTTGGAGCACACCGTCCGGCCCCCCTTTTTAAGAAATGGAACCACCATTCAAGAGGCACTGTCCCCGATCACCATGCGATGTTGCAGAGACGTGTCAACCAAGACAGTCCCTGCACATCCAGAGACTTAAGGCACTCGGGGCGAATCTCATCCACCCCCGGTGCCTTCCAACCAAGCTCCTCGGCGACTTCAGCTTGGGTGATGGACGAGTCTACCTCCAAGACCTCAGACCTCAGTCCACCTCTGAGACCTCAGCCTCTGCTTCCTCAGGATTGAAGAGGTCCTCGAAGTATTCCTTCCACCGTCCTATAATATCCTCAGTGAAGGTCAGCAGCTCCTCTCCTCCACTGTAAACGGCGTTTGTGGAGATCGCTTTTTTGTGTTGTTGTTCAAGGTATTTCAGCTGTGCAAATGTTGTCAGTGCTTTCATCAGAACCGTGTTATTCCTTCCCACGTGTGAAACATACAAATAAATCCAAAGAGCAGCATCATTGGCAGTAAAAGTAAATAATCACATCTGCACTGAAGGAAACTTCATTTCTGTAGTGAAAGTCAGCGGACAGGCGATGCCTATGTTATTTAAAGAACTGTAATATTCATTCACATTTTTTTCTGTGAGCTCTGAGACGACACTTCATTGTGCAAAAAAATAAAGAAAAACGTGTTTACATAGAATTTTACTTTATTGGACAAGTGACCATATTTGACGACTTTGACGTTACTTCCTGTTTCCAGAGTTAAAAGCAATGAGATGTTACATGAACACTGCAGCTTTCCTCCAATTTCCAGAATATTCAAGATAATATGTCATATTTAAATTTTCTTTTCTATTTTGAAATATCAGAATATATTGTTGGATAGTAGTGTGCAATAGCGTAAGCAGTAAAAAGGTTTTTGAATATCTTACAAGAATCCAGAGATAATCTTTTCTGAATAAAGTTTCTAGTTATTGTGCTCCTGCACAGACGTCGGTCTAAATCCATCTTCATGGAGCTCAGGGCTCCAGGATCATGAGGGAACGGCTGCTGGAGACTGGAGTACCTCAAATACAGTATCCTTCCCTTTTCTCCAGACCTGAATCCCTTAGAAAAGCTCTGGGATCAGCTGAGTCACTGCAGAGGCTCGTAACTCTGTCCCCTTGAACCCGAATGACCCGAGAGCCGCCTTCGCATTAAAACTCCCGGCAGAAATAAACGCTAAAATAGCTTCACTTACAGAGCACATTTCCTCTGCTTCAGGAGTCTCAAAGCACGTTATGCTGTTAGTTATACTGTTAGTCACATACATGGCTGCCGTGTAAGCTGCTCGACCTCCACGGTGAGCAACCTCAATGTCTTGCTCAGCTGCACTTCCAGACAAAGCGAGGCGGGGCGTTGGACCACAAACCTTTGGATTGGGCACCACCCGATCTGCACACTGAGCCACAATCACCTCAGACTGTGAAATATGCAGATGTGAAATATGCTCGAAGAGACACTTATCCCGGAACGCGAAGGCATCGGTTCACGGTCTGCTGGCTTACCCAGCTGCTAAAGAGGCGGCGAGGAAAAGCTCCCTTGTTCATTTCAGTCGACAACTTTGATACTTGGCAGCAGGCTTCCAGGCAAAAAGTGTTTTCAATGAAAATCTGAAAAAGAGCGCACAGCAGGAAGACTCCAACTGGCAAAGGATTTGATAGCTGTAGAAAAAAAAAAAAAACGTTATTGCTCCCTACAGTATTGTTTGGAGATGCAACACAAAGTTGTTTTCCAAGCGCTCGTGATGTCAGGGAAAGACAAACAAGAACAACGCTGCCGACTGAGCCATCAACGGCTTCTAAATGATGTATAGTCAATGGTGGATATTTGGTAAAATCTACATCCTCACTGCAAACTGTGACGGAGGTTTTTCTGTTTCAGACCAGGGCGCCACATATGAGAGAAAAATAAATTGAAGCAACTGTTTTCTTCTTAGTACTACGTGAAAAAAACTCAAAATCAATTAGGTGTTGATCCATGTTTCTATCATCAACACTTTAATCACTCCAGTAATTTTCACTCTACTAATAATCAGTTTCAGAATAATAGCTGCAACATTGCTCTCTGGTTGAAACAATAACTGTATCTCTCACTTCCTTTGTGGTTACTTCAGATGGTGTTATTCATATTCCTCTTCACAACATTAATTCCGGGAAAGTCAGAGAGCAATTATAAAATGAAGAACAGCAGAGCCCTTGAGAGGTGGTCTGCGGCCAAATTAAACTTCAAAAATATCCGAGTCTGGTAATCACATGAGTTTGTTATACAGCGGGGTGACCTTGCAACCCTAAAAAACAAAGAGAGAAAACTGTAGTTTTATGCCGCTACACCTTTCTTTAAGTCCTTCAGAGCAAGCAGAAAGAAGTAGCACTGTTCCCCTCCTCCCCCCCGCTGTACTCCCAGCCCGTCACGTCTCCGGAGAGGTGTATCTGCGAGGGTTTGGAGACGAGAGATGAGCTCCCTTGAGAGATTCACTACTTGAGACTGTAATACCCAGGAGCAGTGGGAGGATATTAGCTTATCTGCGGGGGGAAGACTGAGCGGCGGCGAGGGACGGAAAGAGTGAGAGGGAGTGAGGGACACGGGAAGAGTGAGCTCCCAACAAAGTGGACGCGCGAAGTCCTCGATCTGTTTCCTGACTCTTGTTATCTCGAGAGTGCTTACAACATTACAACGCTGCCAACAAGTTGAGCACCGGCCTGAGTGTTCCCATAATCTCATTATCTTAAACAGGCGGTTTAGCAGACATTGCTGCGCGTGTGTGTGTGTGTGTGTGTGTGTGTGTGTGTGTGTGTGTGTGTTTGTGTCCGTGGCCATTCAGTAGGCTTAAGCCTCCATGACAAGTTTATGAATGGGAAGTCCAATTCACAGAAGTGTTTAATTCCCACTTGGACACAAAATCATCAACACTGGGAAAAGAGGCCGTAATCACATTGAGCAGAAACAAGTACACTTGTTGAAAATTTGAATATCCAACTATCAAACATTGAAAACAGCTATAAAACGACCTCCACATAAAAAAAGAAACAAGAGCACAAACAAGAAAGCAGTGAAAGTGAAATAAAGTGCGTGTTGTTTTGACCGAGTGTTTCTAGATGAGACAGCGCCGTTTGACACATGCCCGGTCCAGAGAGGATCTGAGCAGCTTTGACACTGCGTCTGTATTTTATTGTTGTGTCTTCAGTTATTTATAGACACACGCAGCACTGCCTCGAGGGAAGCCAATAAAGTCACATGACCCGAACCTTAAAAAAGACCCTTTACAAGCTGAAAAACATACAAGCGACGACGCAAACTCACTCTGGAGACATGATCACATGGCACTCTGCTACATTAATAATGGCATCGTTAAAAGATGCATTTGACAAAGTGTTCTTCTGTCAGTGGCATGATGGGAAAACATCTATTCTTTAGATAGAGAGATGATGCTGTAAACTCATTTCTAAAAGGTCATTCAATAACAAAACTGTGCAGAAGACTTCAGCGTCTTAATCGTTCTGATTTCCACACATCCTCGGGCGCTTTCAGGGACGTCCCGAAACGAATTCTGCAGCCCCGTCACAGATTTCGACTGCGTTATCACTGAGGAACTGCATGGGCAGGTTTTCCACAGATCAAGTGTTAATTCACCGTTGGCTACAAAATAAACTTTGTCTTTGTCTCCATCAAAACGCAAATCACAGCTGCTGCTTCCAGTGACGGCACGATGCTCGCCCGGCCTCACCGAGGCGAGGCAGGAGGGGAAGGAGTGTGCGTCCTCCCCTGTCAGCGCTCTTTTTCTGCCATCATCAGGTTTAAAACACAGACAAGAAAAGAGAATCACCTTCAAAAAGGTGTGTGTATGGACGCTATACGTGTGTGTGCGTATGTGCATAATCCTCATCTATATGCTGAGACCACATGTTTCTCCATCTATAGTATATATAAAAAAAAAAGTTAAAGTTTGACACACACATCCACACCTGTATACCGTTCCCTTCATGAATATGTGATTTAATTCCCACTCTCCGCATTAGAAGACGGTCCGCAGATCAGAAGTCGGACTGAAACCTGCTGGAGAAGAAAAGAAATCATGCGGATTTGCCTACCTCATCATAAGTGTAGCGATAGTCTGCCTTCTTTGATTTCAGATCCCACAGGACCACGATCCCAGACTCAAATCCAATTATGAGCTGGAGAGGAAGAGCGACAGGCGAGTCCGTGAGATAGGTAGGCGAGATGACAGACAGGGGATAGAATAGACCCCATGATGGGCAGAGAAAGAAGTAATACAGTTGACATTCACCCACAGCATGAAAAGAAGTCAGGTGTAAGCAGACTAGAGAGGGATCAGGGAGAAAGCTGCCCACCCTGGTTCACACCAGAGGATAACAGAAAATCAAACCGCGGCGGCTTTCATTCCTAGAAAATAATTATAGAAATATCACCTCCAACTTGCAGCTTAAACACTTTCAAATTTGCACATTCATGGAATGGAAATGAAAAATAACAGTAAAGATATGCTGGAATTACAAATCTACGTATCTACTTATTTCAGGAAGTTGATGAACGAGGCTTGCATTAACGCCGAGTCATTATGTGACTAAAACATTTTCAGACTGATGCTTTTTCTGTTTTAACAAAACTCCTCTTCTTATTCTGTTGCAGAGTTCCTCCTGCCACCAGCTATGCATATACACATGCATACTTTTCTTTTTTTTTTGTGAAATTAGCTTACTTTGGCATCAGTGTGTATCTTTCTGAAAGAAAATTTAAAAAAAAAAACTGGTGATCTTTACCTTTCCCTCATCCATAGGATTATCACTTATGTGGACAACCGGTCCAGGGTGAGCCTTAGAGGACCTAATGAAAGAGAAACAGACAGAGACAAACAAGGAGTGGGTTTTTTTTTCCTCTTTAAGCCGTCAACACACAAGTCGAACACCCCATAAGATCATGGTGTGATTTTCAGAGCGATGTACACAGTGAGGAGATTTGAGAAGTGCTTGAACCCGCAGAAAGAGTTCTGCGGGGAGGACGGAGCTGCCAATCACGCCGAGGCTCTAAAAGGCTGCTCAAAGATTTAAGCCCCGCTGAAGGTAGTGATGGATGGCTCCGCGAGGACAGCCGGCCCCCAGTGGCAATGTGTGCCGGGGTGTGTTGGTGTGTGTGTGTCCATTTGCATGTCAGAGGAGAAGACAGCACAAAATGCTTGACTGCCCCCCCGCCCCCCTCCTCCTCCCCCTCCTGTCTGCGATTTACCCTCCAGACAGCCTTATGTCAAACCTCCTCCTCTGTGAGCCACGTGGCTGCAGAATTTACCTAACCTGCCATGCCTTAAAGAGATGATGTGGGCTGAGCAATGCCAGGGAAGGTCACAGTGGGCGAAAAAAAAAAAAAAAAGAGAGAGTGACTGTTAAGAGCCTGAAACATAACCCGGGTGCCGTGGAGCAAGGTCAGGGATGCCTGGCAAGGAGAAGGAGGGAAACGAGCAACCAAATGTAAGTAATGCAGAAACGAGGCGAGGCAAAGTCCTTGCTTTAACACGGACTAGATTTTTATTCATCCTTTAATCTGGCAGCAAAGGGCAGGGCACGCCGCCGCTAACACGAACCCATGGAAAGAGCCGCACACCTCAATGAGAACATGTTTGGGAAAGAAAATCAATTAGCATCGGATGACTGTTGTTCATTTCAGCTCTGCATATATCTGTGATTATGTAGAATGAGGGACGGATACACAATCGTGTGTGTGTGTGTGTGTTAGACGGTAGCAGTTAGTGGGCAGGCAGTCAGTCAGTCAGTCGTCTCTATATTTAGCCTGTTAGTGCCGGAGCCTTATTACCTAAGCTGTGCTGCAGCCGGAGCTGTTGATTTATCTAATCCCCCCCATTTCACTGTCTGGCTCTCCGCTCACAGCCGACCACACCGGGCCCACACAGACGCACATTTCCATGTCAGCACAATTAAGACGCATCTCAACATTTCAACAAGGCCGTAACAAACAATTACTTCCATCTTGTGTTACAAACAGCGGCTCCTTCGTTGGACCCTCCTTTTCCCCCCGCGAGGCTCGTTTGAGCTGCCTTCCTGAGCCGAACGCGCACCGCTCTCTGCATCACCCTGAGGGACTCGCTAAGCATTTGATTCATTGAAACCTCTCGCTGTAAAATAAACATGTCAGGCATAAACATATTTACAGAGCCCACAAATGCACACTCAGGTTCGGCGATAAAGGAATCGCCATGGCAACAGAGGCAGGATGGCCGGAGGAGCACAGACAGGCGCCCAAAAAACCGTCCATAGTGGCAACGGTCACCGGCGAGTGACTGTGAACATGCACGCGCACGGAGGACGTGCACGACTGAGCACTGTTGCACGCGGTTGTTGTTTAGCTGCGCTTGTGCGATCACAGTGCGATTTTGATTAGCAACGATAAACAACGCTATCTATCGTTTATTTCTTCATCGCAATGGCAAGAGGTGACAGCGACTGCTTCAATCGTGTCAGAAGCCACTGCGTACAAGCAAAAATCTGCCACTGTGTGTCATTTAATGAGGTAACACCTCATTAAATGCAAAAAAAAAAAAATAAAGCCTCGGTGCAGAAGTGCTGGCACGCCTCCCTCTCCTCTCTCATGCAGACACAACATCATGATATGAACTGAAATCTGGATGTAAAAATAAAATCAGCGATGTTTATTCAGCTTCCTCTTCACCTGTTCGAGGGGTTTGACTGTGTACATAATAGATACGCGCACATCTGCGGAGCGGAGTCCTGAACATCTGGCGTCATCCTGGCTGACAGTCTCCGAGGAGGCAGAGGTGCAGCCGGCATGACGGGGCGTCCGCTGGAAACGTGGCTCCGGCAGCCCGTCTGCAGCCCACCCGTACCGTACGCGGCCTCACGTCACCTCAGACTGTGCGTACGGGAGTGTTTGGGATCATCTTGAGCATGTGTGACTCTCCGTGCCATCATAAAGACTGCTATGTTTGACATTTACAGCAGAACATCCTGATTTACATGGTCGTCCTGACCTGAGAACATGGAGAGAGTGTATATGGGGGTGTTTATTGCATCAATAAATGAAGCATTTACAGCAAATCCTTAACAGCAGTGTTTCTTTTTTTTTTTTTTTTTTTAATTTACAGCTGAATAAAAGCTCCTGTGTCAACTTATATCTTTATAAGTTTTTATATAAATAAAAACTGTACTTGAATGACAACAAATCAGCACTAGGAACAACACTACCGAGCCAAAATATCCCACTGACAGGCAAGAACACTGAACATCTCTTCATCACAGAGCAGGTGAGAGTTGCTGTCTCTGCATGGTAGCTTGCCAGAACCTGTGATGGACGCAGAGGAGCCTGAAAAGCAGGAATAAAAAGAAGAGAGGAGGCTGTACCTGTCTTCTTTGTGTCTGTCAAATGAACCCGTCACTGCGAAGGTTAATAGTTTGAGATTTTTTGAAAAATACAGCAAAAAGCTCTGTATTTTAATTTTTTTTTTTTTTTTTTTTGCCTTAATGACTGCTCCGCATTGCTCTATGGCACTGCTCTTGCAAGTTTAGTTTAACATTAGCAATTACTCTGCCATAGCTATACTATAATCCCAGAATGAAATGACAAAGTACTTGACAATCTTCTTCTTCAACAACTTTCCAACAGGATTAATGAAACAGTTGTCAACTTTAGTACCAAATTTAGGAAGAAAAAAAAGTTGTTTTTCTTTCACACAAACTGAAAATGTGACATAAAGGTGGGTTTATGATGCCATGTCATCCGCCTAAGGCTGCACGCACCCGTTCAACGCTAAAGGTGAAATCTCCAATGAAAGCGTGGCTGCGGTTCGAGAAGAAAATGTCGATGCACTGCTGCCGTCAGCACAATTCAGAAGCCTTTTTCACACAACATTTTGGAGCACGCGAGGCAATCGGCGTGCGCCGTCCTGCCGCTGCTTTCACATTACGCTCGTACTGCACCGCAGTGCGACAGCAGCCTCGTGGAGACCACCTCTTCAGGCTGGTCTGTGTCGGCGTGATCACACCTCCCCAAAAGCCAGTCCCAGAACTCCACTGGGTCCACATTAATAAAAAAAAAAAAAAACAGCTGCTGCAAAAGCACATCAAATGTTGCTGGCAAGTGTCCATATAGTTGAAAGTTTATTGGTTATTTTTCTGTTATCAGACACGTCGAACGCTCTTTGGTGATTTGGCAGCGTGCTTACAGTCGGTAGATGTCGTAGAAACTAAACGTAAGGGCAGCAGCACTTGGTCTTTGCAGAAGTGCTCCATTCACAGCACTCTGCAGTGCTCTGCCAGCACTTTTCAGGAAAAAAAAAAAAAAAAAAAAAAAAAAAGGTGAACAAGACTCTTTTGTTAGTGACATTTAGAACTGACTTTTAAGGGTAGTTCACCTCCTGACCTTCATGTTTTGCGAAAGTGTGCTGAACTGTGTCACCGGTTCATATAGGCAGTGGAGAAGTTGCGAAGGCAAACACAGACGGACTTCGGTATTTTCAAATAATCATTGTTGACATATTTTTCCAGTCCGAATGAGCAAGAAGCCAGAAATGTATGCGGTGGTTCGAGCTGCAGACCACACATGCAAGGAACAGGAATATTGAAATTCAAGCAAGTATTTGCAATGGCTTTAGGGTCCAGGATGGAGGGAGCAGCAGAAAATAAATGTGGACAGAACAAGAGACGCCTCGGGTCGACGTGTCCACGTGAACTATGTGTCATCGTAAGCTGTTAACATTTGCCCCTCCTGTCTCACTTCTGATTGCCTCTCCTCCGCCATGTGACCGTGCAGTGGAATCAAATTAACCACACACACACACACACACACACACACACACACACACACACAGACGCACACAAAACTCTCCCAAATACATACATATATCTGCATCCTTGTTTATAGCGCAGAGTGCATACATGCAGAAACATTGTGCATCATGTCAACAAACAGACTCGCATGTGGCCCGGGTGCACTGGCCCTCGTGCCCGTAGCGCCGACTGAACTATGGCGCCGTGCAGTTGGTATAAGATATGTGTTTATCTAATAGGCCAGTACAGTTTTCCAGTACAGTCGCCTGGGAACAGAGGTGTGTGAGTCAGAGGAACACATGGAGCACTGGGCCACAGCGAGCCCGAGGCCACTGGCACGGCAACGGCAGCCTGTTTCCAAATAGCAGGGCCCGGGGGATCGTGACCCCGCCATGATCCCAGCCTCATGACTCGGGCTGCGACAGGTCAGAGGTGGTTTGAAACCAATAAAAATCTAATGATGAGAATTAATCAAAACAAATTTTGGATAAATATCTTTACTTAAACAGCTGCAGCTTTAAGTTCAGTCCCAACAGAAGCTTTTTTATGTGGCCAGAAACCCTGCGGACATCACAGCTGGCGCCAAGCGGATCGCCTCTCTGATCTGCATCAAAGGAAACCCACAGACACGTTCACACACTCCAATAGACATGCAGACCAATTGTATCAGCAACAAAATGTGAGAAGTGACTCCTGGTGCTACATCTTCTAAAGCATAATGTCTCTCAGAATGGCTGAGTGGGTCATTGAGCCCTGAATCAGAAAAAGAAGAAGAAACACAATGTACTCCAACTAAATGTGGAGAGCCACAGTCTGGACAGCACTGCCGACATGTTAAAGAGAGTTTTATGGCCCAATAAAAGCTATAGACAAAGCAGATTTCATTTTTCGGGGAAGTGACGATACAGACAGTTCAGTACTCGGTCACTTTATGTTTGACAGTAATAACCACTGAACTCTGATCATTTCAATAAAAGAAAACTTTAAAAAAAAGTTTGGAATAAACCTGTGGAGTGCCTGATTTCAAGAAATGCAGTTACAGTAACAGAGTTATTTATTCGTGCTCTCCAGAGGCTGTCGGCTCAGGTTCATCTTAAATCCTCACAATTAAAATACGTTTTTGGTCACATACATATTATTTTTGGCTACTCTCCAAAATCAATGAAAAATTAAAGTAAGCATGTTTAAGCTTTTAACCAGCCTAAAGAAAATATAACCTTTGAGTGGCACTCTATGGAAATGATTATGAAAAACCGAGAATGAAATTAGAAGTCGAGTGTGGAAAACCAAATTAGCAAACGGGAAGTGTTCTTCATTCAAAAGATCCCACACTGATGTTCTTATCTAATTGATATCTTATCATTATGACTCTCTTTTGCCCTTTTGCCTTTAATTGGAAACCTTTCCCCGTCTCCCTCTCAGTTCTGATTCATCTGCATGACTCCGGTCTTCTGCTCTCCCCTCTGTTACCGGCACTCATCCCTCCATCGCCACGCCGTTCCTCCCCTCCCTCGCTCTTCATCTCTGCGTGTCCTTTCCCCCCAGGCGAGGAGGCCGTCTCATCCATCCTGTTCCTCTCCCCTCTGTCACACACTCTCCCTCCTCCTCCTCCCCGTCTCTCTCCCACCACTCGCTCTCGCCTCTCCCTCCCTGCAGCCCTGTCGACGAGACGTCCGTGTGTACCATACACTGATCTCGGCAGACACCTGTTCCACCCTCTCCACCCCCCTCTTTCTCTCACACACACACACACACACACACACGAGGGGATGAGGTGGGGGGGAAAAGCGTGAAGCAAAATGCTCCAGTGAATAATTTAAGTCCGTACAGCAGGGAACCAAAATGGAGCCTGTCAAGCTGACAGATCCATTCAAACAGCAGAGAGACAGGTCGCTCACTACCTGGAATCTGATACTGCGCCTGGAACTGACTGACTGATGACTCTTCCTCGGCTCACACGCAAAGTACGACAACCTTCCAAGAAGTGATTCGCCGATCACGTGGGGCCGGTCCGAACCCCGACGGCGCAAAGAGCAGCGCTTCAGTATCCGGATACGACGGATGAGAAATCTCAGAATTTCTAGGGACAAAATGTTGGAGGGCAAGAAAGGGTCACTCACAGTTCAATGGCTTTGTTCCACATGATGACGTAGCCTGAGAGCATGAAGGACTCCACGTTGACGATGTGGATGTTCCCTCGTTCTGTGCCGATGTACAACCATTTACTCTGGAAGGGCAGGTGGCAGAAAGTTATTCTGTGGAGAGAGCGAGAGAGAAGGCGATTCAGAGAAGAAGGAGAAACGAGAGGCGGACGGACCGGGGAGGAAGAGAAGACATTCACATGACAGAACGCTCTTGAAAATTGCTCAATGTCTTATGCAAAACTTTGAGGGGATTATCTGCCACTCCACCAGGTCGGAGCGGTCAAGACGAGAGGGCCAAACCAAAAAAAAAAAGGTTCTTGAATCATTCAATCAGCCCCCTTTTTTCTCAACACCCACAGGATACACGAGGGCAAGGAGGCACCCATAATTCCTCCTGTTTTCATTATCACCGCCATCTCCTCCTTTCATCCATCTATCAGACTTAAGTTTAATGAGAGGTTATAAACCCCGCGCACCTCAACTGTGGCTATCCATTCATCTTCCCATCTCTTTTTCATCATTTTGTTCTTTCATCCATCCTCCAATTCAACCTCCAGCCCATCCGAGGAATAATAATAATGCGCCACCTTGCTAATCTGGCTTGCTAATAATTCAAGGTCGTCCGGCTCCTGCAGTGATGCGTTTGATGGCGCGCCGGGCGAGAGCCGATCTGCGGCTTCGCTCTGCGAGTCCAACCAAGACGCTTCATCAGCATTGCCCATTCAGTTAGAGGAAAGTCCGAATCTGTAGGTTTCTTATACTCCTTTATTTGTTATGAGAAGAAATTCTCTTCTACCACTCTGACAGATTAGCTTTTTGTTTGAAAATCTGCTGCCATAGACAGATTACAGTAAGTAGGAACAGCATGTCCATCAAGTATTACACTGACATAAAGCATGTTTTTCCACAGTGACAAAGACAAATCGTGACGCTGGCACTTGAACCTAAACCCTTCCAGTGTTCAGAAATACGTGAATGAACTCATGTCCAGTTTGTTGTAGGGCCGGAAGCAATGTGATCTGCGCCACAACGAAGAGCTAACTGGGTATAATGGTGAAGCACACAGACACAAACCTTTAAGCCACTGATTAGCATTAAACATTGTCATGATTAATTGAAAATTCACAGTCAAAACAACAATTTATAGTTCAGGGCAACCTATGAATACATTGAGCTGTTATCTGAACTCGGCTGGCCGGTACGAATGAGGATCTTCATGTTTTGTGTTCCAGTATAATCCAACAATGATGAAGTCTTGCTTTACATATGGGAAAAATGTATGAATTAAAGCCCTTTTACCATTTACAATCCAATGCCCAGGAGTTTAGAATAGTCACCAGGTCACATAAACTCATCATGTTTTATATTACATGGAGAATCTCTTCCAGTGAATGACTGTCGGAAGTCTCTGACCCATAAATACCACCAGATGCTTCATATCTTCCCTGGCGATATCTCCTCGGCCTGGTCTGTAGGTTACATTTACATAGAGCAGGGGTATGGCTCGGCTTAATCAGAAATCAAGCTGCACAGGCGGATTTGGCTTTGTCTTTCCATGAAGGTCAACATGACTTTTAATGCAATCATTTGTATATAAACCGTTACGAGCTCGACATTTGTTCTGCCATATGCATCCGGTAATTATATTCTAAATTAAATAGAAACCAAGACTTCCGCGACTTAAAGACGGACGAGAATCCGAATGAAAACACAGACACGCGTGGCGGTAACACCAGATTTACATGATATTCAGAAACCAATTTGCTGAAATGTGGACAGCCAGTCACTGAAACGCTCATGTTTGCACAAACTCTCTTAACCAGACATAACATAACACAACACCACTTTTCACGTCAGCTTGTGGTATTCTTTACATCCGGCACGCAGATGGCCTTCCTCAATTTAATGGCGCTTTCCATCTGCACAAACAGATGTGCTCCGTCGTTGCATGTGAGGGCATGTTTTTGTTTTTGTGTACATGCATCTTAGTAGCTGAAAAAGAAATGATCCAACTACGTGCGTGACAGTATGTTGTACTTGAAACAAATTAGCGCCTGTGTCGGCGTCCAGTCCGCCCCGTGCACGTGCTTGTGTGCAAATATGCGCCCGATTGTTTGTGCGAGCGCATTTCTCGTGGCGCGTCGCACTGGCTCGCACTTGTCGCTGCACGCACACGTCTCCTGGTGAAGTCTCCAGCTTCGAGTGGTCACGACACGCAAAGGCGGCCGCCGCCAGCTCGCCGGCTCAGGGCCAAACACGCTGCCTCCAAAACGACAGACGCCTGCCACACAGCAGAACTCCGACACGAGCGGCACTGTGGGCTAGACGGATGAGCGCACGGTTCGCTGGCGAGGAATTGGGGGCTGGGGATTCATCACAAGACGATCGTTTCTAATGCAAAGTTTGACGTGACGCTCCCATCAAGCGCGATCAGCCCTACAAATTGAGTCATCTGCTCCTGCCCGTCATTAGAAAGCTCCAGCTTAAACACTTTGATCTGAACCGCTTTGATGTAACAATACCGTTTCCTGAACATCTTTTCATAATTTAGCCTTGAGCGCTGACCACTGAATGGCTGACTGGACAATAATGTGGTGTGAAACAGGCGGGATTTACTTCCTGCAATACCAGAGTGTCATTGCTTCAGTAAAAAAAAAAAAAAAAAAAAAAGAGGAAAGACACATAATTCAAGGGATTTTAAATGATGTGAAACTGCGATGTATGACAGTGTAATAATGAGAAAAATGACGCTGGTGTGCACAATAGTGGGAAAGGGAAAACGCTGACAGAAGGAATAATAGGACTGATCAAAATATTAAATATATACGAGAATAATCGCACACTGTGTGTTAATCCTCCCTCCATTAAATGCTTATCTGGCAAATATTCTCGTCTAAAACAATTTGGCCTTGCCTTTTAGAGTAATTGAGATTGCAGATATTCGTTCTGCCATTGTTTAGCATATTGTCTTGACAAAGACGATGTCGATAACTTGATAATTATTGAGCAGCAACAGGAGCAAAAAAAGGAAAAAAAGAAAGAGTTGATTAACTTCTGAATAGCCTTGAGACATGAACACATTTCTCATCACTAAGAAAGCATAAATCAACCAGAAGCCAATAACACGCGGTCTCTATCTGCACAAGCTCCAGATAGAGCGAGAGTCTGAACGGCCAGACCCCAATCTATTTTAGCACAGGGTCGTAATTAAGAAGAAACTAATCTACTACCAGACTGCAGACACACACACACACACACACACACACACAAACACACACACTTCCTCCTTTGCATCAATCGAAGGAAAGAAGTGCTAACGTGTGAAGATTTTATGTTAGAAACAGACAAACAAGAAAAAAAAATCATTTCTACAAACAAAACATGTTACTCAGCATAAAGAAACTCATCCATTCTTTACATGATATGACCTTTTATGTTGTTTAGAGCACAAAGCTCTTTCATTTCCATTTAATTTGGTCAAATATCCTCAATTTGCCCTGTTATTTTCAGTCTGAGGACGCCGATCGCACATGGATAATGTCAATTCAACTAAAATGTAGATTTTTGTTTTTGTCTAATAACCGATGCACAATTCTAAAGTCAATATTTCCTAACACCATTTAAGCACCTTTATGGGATTTTCCAGTGCATTTTCCTCAAAGAAAGTTAAACGGGAGAGAAAAGTCAATAACACTGCAGCCAACGGCATTAATCAGTCAAATGTCTCTGCTGAGCTGAACTAAATACCTTCATTTGAAAGTCTTTTAATTGATTGATAATTGATGTGAAAAACAATTAAAGGGACTTTTAAGGCTTTTTCAAAATGCTCTTAAGAAAGGCTGTGATTCCTGCTCAAACTGGAGATTGAAGCTATTTCAGCAGTTTAGGCCTGTAAGCATCCAGAAAATAAGGAACGATTGTTTCCCTCGACCAACTGATGGGCTTGCAAAAAGCGCAGAGCTTATTTATGCTGCGACTGCACTCCAGCTGCCATTATCTCCCATCATATCGCCCTGATTCGACGATAGCATCTGCATCCGCAGTGCATTCTTGCGAGGCCAGGAGGTGACGAGAGCATCCTACGCCAGAGTGACTCGGCAGGATTTCTCCTGCGCTCCCCTCCAGTCCCCACGCTCCTTCCCACAGACTGACTCACTGCTCTCTGGCTGAGGCCCAGTCTGTCTCAACTCCTCTCCTCCGGTCTTCTTCTCTCCTCTCTCCGGGCGCCCGCGATCTGATGTGAATGGACGCCGACACTGAGGGGCTTTCCGCAACGCTGCCTTCGCCCCATCGGCCCGTGTTGTGACCGGAGACGAGCGGGGAGGGAGGGACGGAGACAGGTGGACACGGAAAGTCTGTTTACAGCGCTGGAGATGATAATTGACAAGCGGCCCCGGATTAAAGGAGGTCAATGAAGGAAATGAATGTGGAGAAACGGAGGAACGTTTTTAAATTACATTTTTTAATCAGCAAGGATCCCAATGTGATCTTAGACTGCCCTGTCAGCGGCCCGTTATTTAGTTTCCAAAAATAACCTTGTAAAAAAAAAAATAATAAAAGTAGAGTTTTGATGGTGGCATTTACCAAGACAGCCACCGAGCACCAGCACGACAATGAACCTGGATTATTACATGACACACCTCAACGCTTTTATGCATAAAGAACTCTGTTTATATCACTAAATTTAGCAGACAGTAATTACCAAACTGGTTCCTTGCAAAGACGGTTCGTCTGGCCACCAGCGCCTCCACAGCTATTCAGCATTTTATATTCAGTTCCAGCATTTTAGTCAATGAGACTGTGATTTAAAAACAGTCATTTGTGGTCAGATGAAACAAACTCGAGTCAGAAGATTAAAAACTGACCACGAGATTTACAAACCATAGAAAACTACCAGCGTGTCTGAAATGATGAAGACTCAATGTTGATCATCTCTTCTTCGGTCCCGAATCGGCATTTTTTTAATGAATTTCACACAAGTCAGAGTCAGTCTGAATAAAAACAACAAGCAGACATACAGTCTGTGGTTACTAATAAGTCTCGATATATCTGAGGCTTCATTTGGCCTGGAAGAGTTTCCATCCATGAGGAGACTGATGTGGCACTTCTGGTTGATTGATTGTCCTTTTCGTGTTTATTTAGTTAATATCAAGTAAACTGAAAGAGACAATACAAAGGTAAACTACTATTATAGCGAAGCAGAGGGGGCTCAAAAAAAGGTTTCACGACTCTGATTCAAGAAAGTAACAAGTCCCTAAGACTGATGCTCAATGCTGTTTCTTGATTTTACTTAAAGGGGACATATTATGCTTTTGTCACTTTGTGAAGAGTTTCTTACAGCAGCATGTGTTGCCGTAGCCTCATGATGACGTTCAAATTTGAAAACTGTCTGTTTCCTCCCTGTCTTGTTGAAACGGTTGAGTTTGAGTTGGGTCCACTTATCCTGCAATAAGCAGATTTCACTCCTCCCCCTGCTGTGCCCCCACCATGTGTGTGTGTGTGTGAGAGTGGGCGTGGCCAGATACGTTCAAGTGCATACCGGAAAGCACTCTTAGAAACAGCCTGTTCTGAGGAGGGCTCCTCAGAGCGACTTTTTAGACCGCTGAAACTCCGAACAAAGGATGAATTTGGGGCAAACAAACTTAAATACTATGTTTTTGGGCTTCTGAGACCGATATGACGTGACTGAAAAATAGCATCATATGTCCCCTTTAAAGTGACACTTGGATCTGTGAACTATAAGAATTTTACTTCCAAGTTATTTTTGACCACTACATGCAAAAAGTGTGACCAATGCCACTGAGGGATACACACCTTTTACAGTGAAAAATGCCTTCCAGAAATTCAACTGTTCAGTGATCAATTAACCGTTATTTAACCTTCCATGTTTGTCAAATCCCTCCGTCTGCCACTGCACCTTACTTTGTGAAGACACGCAGTCATCAGGTGAGATATTTCACCACAACCAGCTCCTCTGCTCTCACAGTTCTCGCAGGAGAAGCCTTTTCACGGAAGCGTGGTTCAAGCTGCAATATTTACAAACGAGGGTTGAACGATGCTCACTTGCACTTCAGAATTTCTCTAAGTTGCTGAAAAGGAAGCTGTTTGGAGTGGGCTAGAAAGCACGCCGCCTCTGCAGCCCTCCTCCTACTCGAGCGGCTGCACTCCCACCCCTTTTTGTTCCTCTCAGTTCCGTTCGCCAGCCCTTCACAAATTCTCAAGCTACTTTTTTCCCTCTGAAGATTTCCCCTTCGCTCCGTTCTCCGCCGCCGCAGCTGAACTCCGTTCCTCCCCTTCCCGCTCCGAACGTGTCGAGTGACTCCGCCGTTTCTCCACATGTCTGCAGACGCCGTGGCCGCGCTCCTCCGCGACGCCATGTCCCCGGGTCATCGCGTCGGACAGCAATGCTAACTAAATGTCAGAGGCGGTCAAGCGCCTCCACAAGAACACAACCCGCCCTAAAAGTCGCTGCCGGCCACCTGTCCATCACGTCAGCGGCTTTTTCACTTTACCGGTTCTGACGTTTAACTCGTTCCACACTTTTAACGCTGGCAGATCACTGGCCAATGATATGATTAGCTCTGATGGGTAATCGCCGCCGCCGTGATTCTCAGAGGCAGAACTGACTGACTTCTTTGACGTGAAGTGATTCAGTGTTTAGAGAGCAGAACTTGTACAATAATTCTTGAAAACAAAAGGATTTTTCATATCAGTTGATATTCATATACATAACAATAAAAAGCAAATCAGTATTTTTGTGCAAAATGGCTGATGTGTTGGACTGCTCCTTTAATTTTCAACTAAGTCCAATGAGCAGAATATGTCCATCATATCATATCGTCTAAAAATAGGATCTCTGAACCACCATGTGCGGTGTGTGTTTGTTTATGTTCTGTTTTTCTGTGCGCGTGAGGCCGGATGCAGTAAACTTTCAGGTGTTTGTGTAGAATCACACCTGTGCTCCGGGGACGGGGAGGCAGCGCAAGTGACCCAAATAATGAGTGTTTAGTTAGAGACCAGCGCAGGCAGGGAAATAAAGAGAAGCAGAGAGCACGGGCCCGCGCGTCACCTCCTCTGCCCCGTGCACAGCTCTGCGGGCTTTCGCCAAACGAAAAGCCATCTGTTTGCATACAGTACGAGAGCAAAAAGCTCACAGCTGACACGGTGCAGCAAACTGTGAGGCTGGCCCTGCACAGGAAGTAGCAGTCCATATCCATGTTCATGAATGAAAGTCACAGTTGTGGTCACACCAGCCAGAGTGTGAGGGTCTAATGAAATGCCGTCGACCACTCGCCGAGAAAATAAAGAGAAGCAAACGGAACCGGAGGGGTGGAAAACACAGAGACGCGCCGGACGGCCTTCCCCGTCGTGCGAGCCGCTCACTCACCTCTCTCTGTTGAACTTGAGCGAGTGGAGGATGGCGGGTCTCTTCTGCCGCAGGTTCCACAAGTGGACGCTGTCGTCAGCCAACGCACTCACCAGCGCGCCCTGTCACGACAGAGGCAAGGACGTGGGTGACATGCTCAAAGGAAGGAAGGAAAAAAAACATTCAAACAAGAGACGGATGACGTCAGGGAATACACGTGCTTCCAGATCCAGACTCTTCTGCACATTCACCGTGAGAAGACGGCGACACGCGTTACTCGGAACGCGTTTCCCCTGGAAACTCGAGGCGACTTTAAATCAGGCAGCTTTCTCCCAGGTAACAAAGATGATTCACAAGATGTATATGAGTGTGCGTGTAGGAGGCACTAAAAATCATCTCCGTCGTCCCCCCGAGGGTTCGTTGGAGCTGCTGAGTCACATGCGTTGCAGATGCTAACACACACACACACTTCTCAGGGGTCAGATGTGTTTCTTTTTCCTTCTTTTCAAGAAAATCACAAATGGCTGTTAATATTTAATACATGTCAATCCACATGACTTATAATTCAATGCGTGGCATGTTATTATGAAGAATAACCTACTAAGTTGAGCCATTACTTCATAACGGTGTGATTGAAAGGATGCCTTCATGAACGCTGCTTTATGATGCATGACTGATATCATCCATCATTAAACCTAAAGTGGGCACTGTTCTTTCAAAAAAAAAAAAAAGAGGTTATTGTTGTCTTCCAATAAAATGTGCCGCACTCTTCACACATCACTAAGGTTAATGTTTGACCACGAGCAGCTATTACATATCGCCTGAAATGAGCTTTTTTTCACCCCCCCTCTTCTTCCAAGAGGTCAAGGCTGAAGGAAAATGCGGCTTGACGCTTGGTTCCGAACTCCCAGCGTTTTAAATCCACGGCGACAGGAGCACAGCGGTCGTCCTCAGCGGGGTCTGAGCTGACGCACCCCCTGCTGTCGGGGGGGTCGGATGGAAAATAGCACTAAGGGAGACGTAAGATTACTTTGGGTTAACGCTGACAAAAAGCCGATCTAACGTAACGGTGAGAAGGTGTGGAAATTAAGTTGAGTACACGTGCTGCGCAGCTCACGCAGGTCTCGTCGAAATAGCCGGACGGTGTCGGCACACGCGCAGTTTATTTGACCCGAGGACTCTTTTCAGACACTTCTGGTTCTGAACGTTAGAGAAAGACCTCGAGAGAATATGTCAGTTATTTACGGTAGTTTTTATACTTTCAGTATTTTTGAATATGGCGGTGAAGTGTTTCCCTTTTGGTTCAATGTCAGCTGATAAAGTGGAAACAGAAGATCGATTAATAAACGGATGAACGGAAAATGACAAAATGTTTCAAAGACTCACTTTTTACATTCTTAAGAGTCTTCATGCAGGGAAATTATCATTTAATTTAAGATGTACATTATGTTTTTTCCACTGAATGGGATATGGTATCTCTAAAAGAAGCGACTTTGATCACATCGAGGGCCAAAAGCTGACAAATTATTCTACCATGAATGAGATTTTGAGCTACAAATTGAATTTAAGTTGCTGCAAATTAACCATATCATGGCAAAATGCATATATTTGATCATTTACACCTTATACCTCAAAATTCTGCTAGTTGTAGTTCTACTATTCAATGAAATAAAAATTGACGTGCTAGGTTGACCTTCCTCACCTTTTCTTTTTTTTTAAAGGATCTCTTGAAAGAAAGCAGACATGCAGGTGCCACCAAAGAAATTTTAACCCCAAATATGGCCTACATAAACACAACTCAGACAAAGTTTCCATGAAATATATGCAAGATCTGGGATGCTATTTATTCGGTTATTGCATAACTAGTTAATTTGCTGGAGGTTGTATTGTTTTAAGGAAAGTAATAGATGTAAAAACAACGACACCCACAGCTGAGCAGCTGACTGCAGCTCGGCCCTGCAGGTCAGAGATCACAATACAATGCACTGCTAAACTGGCGGAAAGTTGAATTTTTACTTGTTTTTCTTAAGAATTTTTCATAACGTAGCCATAATAATTCACATTAAAACAATAAGACATTAGGTTTGAGTAATTTCAAGTTGTTATGCTATAATTTCACAGATCCGGCTCACTGAAAGTTTGTTTTTTTGGCCCCTGAACTGAAATGATTCGATGTAAGTCAGCACGATGCGAAGTAAACACTGAAGTCACTCGAGGATATGGAAATTTAAAAAGTAATTTTATCATACTGCTGTGCACATTTGTCTATCTGCTGCTGTTTAAGTTAAAAAACAAACGTGAAACCACACAGTAACTCAAATTAAAATCGATTGAAGCGGTGGGAGCGGCTCCTGAAGTAGAATCGGTGTTTGTACCAACAGGATGCGGCGGCTTTGAAGAACAGCTTGCAACAGCTTCAGCCGCTCATTAAAAAGCTGTCTCATGGCGGCGAAAATATTCTAAATATAGTCCACACCTAAATAGATATCGATTTTTTTTTTTGAATCCCACTAAAATGCATTTTACCACTGACCTTGTCCAGAGCAGTGAAAACAGGCAAAAACTCCTAAATATGTAGGTTTAATGAAGTGAGTTTATCACTGTCAGGACAGGACGGCGGATGGAAACGAGCTGAGAGACAGTGAGAGCGGCGTCTGGGCTTTTCGTGACTCACCTCATTGATGAGGAACTGGAGCTGGATGACGGCCGCGCCGCTCTCGTGCTGACAGTAACACTCCACGCCGGGACGCCCGAACCTGAGAGGTCATCAGTCAAGGAGCAGCGTTCGAGTTTCTGTATCCAAACAGTGCGTCATTATTTAAATATGGTGTCAGGAACCACGGGTCTGCATCTTTGGAGATTTCCACACTTGCTCTGGAAGTCATGAATTATGTTACCTCTCTGTTCATGTACGTTTCTTCCTTGAAAACACCGACTCACGCTATAAGGATGAGCTCCGACAGGGATGCGTTCTATTTTAAGACAATACGCTCTCAGACTCAATGCACTTCCACGTCAGGTACATGACAAAAAAAAGATACTTCAGGTGTTCGTAATGACACGGAAAACCCTGAAACGCGCAGGCAGCCGCAGTCAAACAGAAATAGTCATGTAGGAGAGAGAGAGAGAGAGAGAGAGGGCGGGTGGGGAGTAAATATAGAAGAGGAAAGTAACAGGAGTGAGGGGGAGATGATGGAGAGCGCGGCGCCGTATATTCAAATATATGGAAAATGAATCAGCAGAGCAGAGGTGGACATTATGTGAGCAGATGAGGGAATAATGGCGAGGAGGGGAAACGGAGAGAGAGAGGATACAGTTTACAGATTGACAACTGTGATAAAAAATACAAAAAAGGAGGAGAGAGAGAGAGAGAGAGAGAGGGAAGAAAAAAGAGGAGGAGAGGGACACAGAATAACGAGCTTCCCATCGTGGGGAGAGTGAATGGGTGAGCTCACTGATTATATCCATTCATTCTTCCCATGAGCATCAGGACCAAGGTGGGGGGGGGGGCGGCAATTTTTCACGTGGGGGTCAACACCCCGGGGACGACGCCATTGCTCATCGTTAACGTGCACCGGAGGAGGAGGGCTGGTGTGTTTGTGCACGGAGCTGGCCCACAGAGCCAGTTTGCTTCTTAACAGCCATTATGAGGGAATCTTTCCTGGATGCATATGCAAGGTTAGACTAAAGAAGAAAGACAAAAGAAAAGAAAAAAAAAAAAAACCCCTGACACCAGGAGCAGGTAGAGCTACGAGTCTAAAGCAAACACCGATAATCGAGTCCTCCTCTCCCGCAGTGCAAACTGTGCCTCCCGTCCCCAGACAGGCATCAGCATCGTTTATTAAGTCGTACTTCATGCAGTAGTTCCTGAAGTGAGTTCCGTCCACAATGAAGCCAGCTGTTCTCACACCACTCGTCATATGTACTATTTTTATTCTTCAGCCTGAATGCACAAGAAGGCGTTTAAAAATAAATGCACACACACACACATGGCTTCAGCTGTGGTCCTCACACTGTGCCAAAATGTCATCAATTCACCAAAGTTTACAGAAGAGTTTCAAACTGTGTGACGAAGGGGGTTAAACAAGTCCAGAAGCAGCCGTGACAGCACTGCAGTACACGAACAAGGCCATGGCCGGCTTTTCAAATGAGTAGCAGCAGAAGATAATCGTCACCATTTGTCAAAGCACCTACTGAGTAAATATAATCTACGATCAATAATTTGTATCAAGAATCACTCGGTGAGTAAATCACAATTGGCAGTGTTCACCGGTCAGAAAAAAAGAAAAATCACCAAAAAAGCTTATAAAAACTAAAGAATATGACAAGAGGCTCCATCAACTGGGAAATTACTGATACTTCTAAAAACACATCACATCCTGAATTTGGTCCATTTGGATGTCGGCTTTCATACATTAACCAGATGTTATTTGAACGTGTGTTTTAAAAGGATTTAGAGAGCTTGGATGGTGAGCATCAGATATTTCCATGAAGTCGATGAAGCCAGATTGATTTATGTTCATTCAGACGGCCACAAACATCTCCTCAATGCTGTTCTGGATGCTGGGTTTGTAAATATGCAAGTAAAGCCAATAAGCTGACCAAACCACACCTGACTCAAGGCTTTAGGTCGGAGAGGAAGGTCACAGCCGAGTACAAGCCGTCCCCTCCATCCCGTCCAGTCTGAGATCAAAGGTGCAGCGCTGCCTCAAACCTCGCCCTCCGCTCTTCAGGTGGATTAAACTCTGTCCTCCTCCACTCTCGGCAGGCAATTAATGGACTCTATCTCTGCACCCATGATGCCCCGACCGGGGAAAAAAAAAATCCACCGGCTGCATTGGATTCTCGCCAATAAGCTCCCAGGAGAATCAAATAGAGTTGAACCGTGAGACCGGGAGGGCGCCACCGAGTCAGTGATAAACATATCTTAGTCAGAAGCCACCATTATGTAGATAGATCCTCTTGGCCAGGAGCCATCTCTTCGACGTGCGGCGAGCCCTTGAGAGGCGAGCATCCGTCTCGTGCCGCAGACAGCCGCTGTAGTGATGGAGGTGTGACCTCCTCTCCAACAAATACGGCGCGGCGTCGTTAGAAAGCAGAACTGGCAGTGAAAAAGGAAGCAGCCTTGCATGAATGTCCAACTCGGGAGTGAATGTACATTTAATGAGCTTTTCACCGCTGAATCCAGGCTTTCTGTAGTGTGAATGCCTTTTTTGATTTCAATAATTTAGAAGAAATAATAATTAATAATTCAGATTTATCATTGATCAGCTAAAATAAAAACATTTTTCTGATTCCCTTGAAAGCTCAGAAAAAAAACATGATTTGTATGTGGAGTTACAGCAAAGATTTGGATCTGGAAGGAGGCGCTCAAAACAAACGCAGCTTCACTAACAGTTCAAGCCGAAGGGCGACAGAAGAGCCGGGGCGGCGGCGCCGCCGCGCGCACGTCTCCACGGCGACAGAAGGCTGAAAGCGTGAAGTCCCTCAAACTGGAAAGCGAGCAAAAGTGTTCCGTCTTTTAAGAGAGGCAAAAAGCTCATCAGCACGCACCCAATCATTGTCACAGCCAGCAGATGAGCACAGAACAGCCCGGGCGCTCCGTCCACTTGACCTGGTGCGCTCGGCGTGCTCCACGCCGCCGCCGGCCAAAGCGGAGACACACTCGGAGAGAGACGCTGACCTCCATGTAGGCCAAATGTGTAAATAACAGTGAGCAAGCCCAGATCTGCATTTAATGAAGACCAAACTACATTAAAAATGATTTTTTTTTTCTCTATTATATCCTAAGGTCAGAGAGGAAACATGATGAGACAGCCAATGAAACATTACTGCTGTTTGTCCAAACACAAAGAAATGGTCGACCACCTTGAAGTGTGACTTGAATTACTGATTGTGCATGAAGGCAATCGGCAGAGGCCAAAAACAGAAATTGATGAAAGCCTCACAAATTTTGGGAAGACAGAAGAAAAGTTGGGCAAAGACAAAGTCATTTTTTCTGCACTATTTATATACTTGGACATGCAAATTGACATTTTAAGTCAGTATAAAAATACATCATTACATGAAATTAATAGTCAAATCTCTTGTAAAGACAGCAGCACTTTCTGGATAGGAAGGGAACAACTTTCTGTTCTTGCTTGATTTTTTTCAAGAACATTTCACGATCCACTTTACCCAAAAAGTGTTGTTTACGACCGATTATTTAGAGAAGCGTCCTCTGTGCAATAGTTCGTTTTTCACAGAACGGTGGCGAGAACACACACATGCAGCGGAACGTTACAGGTGTTTGTCAGATTGTCGGAGAGCTGCAGCGACACGACAGACCACCGAACTCTGAATGACTCGCTTCACCCAAACGCCTTCCAAAATGTTGCCAGGCAACCAAATCTAGCCGGGTCTGAGAAAGAGAGAGGATTTAAGGTTGCGCTTTTTAAACTACTCAGACTGCCTCCTCTCTGGAGGGAGGGAGCCACATTATCATGAAGGGCGCACACACACACACACACACACACACACCGACGCAGACGTGATTGTAAAAGCCTCCAGCATCAACAAATTCACACCATCAAACCTGCAAACACAGGCTTGTCTTTATGTGTTTCAGGTGCAGGTTGTCATAAAATGCAGCGGCACGCTCCCTAACGTCTGGACTCCGGCCTGCATCCGACACCAAAAATTCCTTGAAGACAATATCGAGACCGTGTGTTTATTTTTACCAACATTTACCAGAACAAACAGTAAAATCCAGGAGCTGAAGAACTGACAACACCAACGCATCTTTTATTAATGAGCTGCAAACGTGCATAAATATATTTTTTTGTGCAAGATGGGCAATTATTCCATCCATAAGTAATTAGGAGATTGCAGAAGCACTCCGTCCTGAAAGAAACACACACCGGGTTATTTATTTGGCCAGCCTTCCGCTGTTTTCGATATCTGATGGTAATGCGATCCTTATCCGGCACATGAAAGCTTTTACATTTGTTTCGGTGAACCTCAGGCACGGCGCGGCTGTTTATTAATGCTGTGTCAGAATCTGTTTCCTATAAACGACATGTTTCCTCTGGCGGAGTGTTTATTTTTTTTTGCCCCCTTTTTCACACAGGGTGGGGAATACCATAATTTCAATTTCTCTGGGTTGTTTTCACGTCATTGGCATTTGACACAGTCTGACACCACAGAGAGAACCAAGTCCCTGGATTAGAAAAAGAAAACGGCAACCACTTAAAGTTGCTGCAGAGAAACAACATGATCTTCCATTTACTGTGGTCTTTAAGCCAAACATTATTGATTACAGTTAATTACACGTACAGAAGCATTAGGGTGATTTATGTACATGTAAATGATTGAATGCTTTTTTTCTCATTACGTTTCCTCAAACATTTCACTGCACGAGGAGTAATCATCAACGACGCAAAGAGTAATATATCTCACGCCGCGTCACCTGTGTCGTGCATAAAGTGGGAAGGAAAAAAAAAAAAAAAAAAGAATAAAATCACACTCGGATGAGCAACGGATCCTCAGAACTGCTACTGGCAGCAAAATACATCCTGTGCATTCCTGAATTTTACAGTGACACGCATCGCTGTGCATGTCGCCCATTTTTATTCGTTTCGTGTTTTAACCAAAACGACCCAAAAGTCACTCCGGAGCGGCCGAGTTCGATCCACACGGGACAGGCTCAGTGAGAAACATGTCACAGTTGCTGACGGGAGCATTTCTCATTCTGTTTTAGGCCGCCATCCGAGGCTGCATCCCTCTCACCACACTGCACCGACTCTAAAAGTGGACGGACTGACCGCGGGGCAGCGATCGCAGCAAGACAAGGAGACGGAGCGGCGGAGGAAGACGGGGAGAGGGAGAGCAGAAAGTGGGTCAGCCTCTCGTCTTGTCAAGTCTGATGAAATTTTTCCCAAGCCATTCTGCAAGTCAAAGTTGACTGATAATTTACTTTCATACTGCTTTCCTTAGATTTATTTTCGGTCAACGCCACGGGCGACTTCCTCGACAAATAAAGGTGAGTCACCGGGCATCTGGCAGAGAAATGCAATCAAAAAGGGGGAAACAGACCGCGGGTTTTATGAAAGGATGCAACTTTAAATAAAGTTATGAAAACATGAAAAGAGCACAAAGGCATGGTGATGCAGAAAGGGGGGGATTAAGATGAAAAAATAAGAGAAAACGAGGAGGAAGGAAAACACTTGGAGGAGAGCTATAACAGAGACTTACAGTGGAAGACATGGAAGGAGGAAGAGGTGATTAATGGAGGATACAAAGAGGAAGGAATGAGGGAGAGGCAGAGCGAGAAAGCCTGGGAGCACTGAGTCGCTGTGACGTCGGGCCCGAAGTGACGTCAAAGCGAGCCGCTCATACATCACCCTGCCACCGGGGGGGGCGGGGCCATGGGGGGCGCAGCCCGATCTGCACCGGGCCCGGAGACAGGGACAGAGGGACGCTGGGAAGTGGGGGAAACAGAAAGCAGAAGGAGCAGAGTGCAAGAGGAGGAAGACATTAAGAGCCACTAGACTGAGGAGGAGGAGGAGGAGGAGGAGGAGGAGGAGGAGGAGGAGGAGGAGGAGGAGGAGGAGGAGGAACAGGGACGCTGCAGCAATAAGCTGAGAAAACAAGCCGGCGATGGGAGGAAATAATGTTCCGTCACACACTCCGTGTCTCAGCCGCTTGTCCTTGCGACGCGATAACGCACAAATCACCCTTAATTCTACAGCTGACCTTGACCTCAGCGTTTATCAGTGACTCCAGATCACCCTCCTCCTGCATGCACGAGGCGGTTTACAAGGAAAAGGCTGCTGAGAGAGAGAGAGAGACAGAGAGAGAGAGAGAAAGAGAGAGAGAGAGAGAGAGAGGAAGAGCGAGTGAGAGCTCCACCAGGGACCTCCCTTTATAATGCTGACATGGTCGTCTTGCTTCAGGTTGGAGAAAATAAAGATCTGGACAGAAAGAACGGGGCTTTATTTTTAATTTTTTTTTTTTGCTGAGCTGCACACTGGTCAGTAAAATCTGAAAACGTCTCAAATTGGGCAAAAAAAAAAAAAAAAAAAAAGTGCTTTAAACAGGTTTTTAACAGTCGCTTAGCAACTGCAGGAACAATGAATAAAATCCCAGCGAGGAGCCGGCGCGCGCTGCAAGTTAAAACCGCTCTCTGGACGCAGGTCTTAACCCTTTGAGCTTAAGAGATTTACACAATGTAGCTCTTAAGAGGCCCTGCGACTTACTTGCGTTAATTTGTTTTCCTTTCCCTTTCCTCTGCCGGAGCTGTGAAGCAGCACCTGATACATCAATGACAGAAACAGCAAAAAGAAGAATCACGCTCCCCCGTGAAGGGGGAAAAAAAAAAAGACAGACCCATGAGTCTTGTCACGCAATCATACTGGAACGCGAGAAAATAACACATGAATGCGCTCCTCAGGCACCAACACACAGCTACACACACACACGCGCGCGCGCAGAAAAATGCAGAGTTGAGCAAAGTGGTGATTTATTTGTTTAACACAGCCCTTGTACAAATAATCCCTTCTGACACATTTGATTTATTATGTAGGCAAACAATTAAACTGTGTTGGGGCCACTGAGCATTTGTGGCTTCCTCGTCTTCCTCACACGTTCACCTTGGAAAGCTTTGAACAGGCAGACGCGAATATCACAGCGTCTGCGTCGAATGCGGCACTCCTATCGACACGAATGATCTCAATGGCATTTCTGTGGAGGTGGATGGCTCAGCGTTTGAGGCTTGGGAAGTCTGCGAGTAGACGGGTGAGAAGAACACATGTGGAAAGCCGCTGCGCTTGAAACCATACCAATTCTGACCATTACAACTTGCATCGTGAACTTGTTGATGTTCTTCAGACAGAACGCCCCCGCCGCCACACCCACAAGTCCTCTCATTCAACCTGGACGTGTTGCGATTGGGGAAAAACAGGGGAAATATACCTCCCCTCTAAAGAGACTTAAATCAGCCTAACTGACCTATGAAAATTGCTGAGACGGAAGTGTTTGCGGCCGGCCAGTACCGGAGTGGCTGCTCCGCTAAGAAATATTACTCTGGGTGTGAGCCAGCAGGCAAGGCGGACACTGTGGTGATAAACGGTAAAAATTGCAGCCTCCCCTTGCTGTAGGGATAATGTGGATCGTTGCTGGTTGGAGCGCGGCCCGGTTGTCTGGTGTTAATAACACGGGACGTCGTCTAATTTTAGCAGGACTACTGTACGTCCACTCAGGAGCAAATATCCAGGGGAGAAGAAAAGATGAAACCAAAAGGAGGGAGGAGGAGAGGCACTGAAAGCCGTTTGGAAATTCACTGGCTGGAGAGATCGAAGGAGAGGAAGAGTAAAGGGGGGGGGGAGGTGATGATGCCGGCTGCTGGCAGCGGAGGAGCGAGCAGGAGGGAGTTAAAGGGGTAAACTATGAGGGGGATACATGCCGAGTCAGCAGAACGGCTTGGAGCCTATCGCTCCTGCAACGGCATGCAAAGCACGACACAGAAAATGAGAGATTTAACAACAACAACAAAAAAAAAAATAATGGGAGAGGTGAAAGGAAGAGACAGGAGGAGGGAAAAGAGAGCTCATCAGAGAACGAGAACGCTGTGTGAAACGTTTAAAGATAAATACAAAAGGCGTTCAGCGTGGATCACAACGTCAGACATGTCTGCATCCTGAAAATCCTGGATGGGACAGACTCTTTATTTTTGGGTACACTCCCGCAGCTGCCAAATTGCCTCATTTACATGAGGGTGACAGTCAGCAGCTTAACAGAAATCAGAAGTTCTGCTGTTGTGATAGCAATGCAAAGCCAGTTATGGGATTATGTTCCAACAGGCGAGAGAGTCCACGCACGCAACAGGCGGCGGGGCGGGGCGCCCACGCCGATTCCACTGGATTTGGACTCTCAGTCTCCAAAAACTGATGCCTTTCAATTTGATTTAATACCAGACATTTGGAGTTACATCAGATAAATAAACACTGACGTTGCATAAGGCGCTTCTCTCGAGTGGACCGACTCTCGCGATGATCACTGAGCACAGACAGAACGGAAACAGAAACTCGGTCTCACTAATTCACTGTTTGTGTTGACAGCACATCATCACATGCCTGCAGACGGCTGGAAGAGCGTACGTGGGCTGCACACCACCGACTTCAACCACGCTGCCACAACTTCATCTTTCACTGCCACTAGTAATGGCTCGACAAGCTCAAATCAGCGCGCTCTGTCTCTTTTAGTCCATCCATCTCGTGAACGATCTCTGGTGTGACTGTGAGGATAGAGAAACCCATCATCTGAGCCGTCGTTGCATTTCTTTCTCCAAGAATTAGACCTTTCAACAAATCGAAGACCGAACAGCGCCGGTTGTAAGTACTGTTGTCATGCACATAACAGTGGATAAGCCGTGTTTACTAGGTGAAAGCTTTTATGTGACAACTGATCTAAGAAGTTCAACAGATTTTAAATCATTTGAAACAAAGCAACCATACATCACGTGTAAATAAAGAGCCACATGCAGTATGTACCTGTACTGCACACTGTGCACAGTGAATATGGCGGAGCAAAATATCTTAGTGACTCCCAGTTTTACTGTCGTCTTTAGATTCATAACCAGTCCCCAGCGACTCTCCCAGCCGTGGGTTTGTCCTTCCGCGCCTCCAATAATGTTCAGCCTTTAGAGGAAGGAACACGGTGAAACCATAACAGACACCATCTATCATGCAGCAAAAGGAGAGCAAATTGGCCCAATCTGTCACCTCTGGAACCACATGTTCACCTGCCGGCCTGAGATTACGTTTCATCTGCCCCTTCCCACCTTTTGCTTCTCCCGCTTTAAAGAATTTCCTTTACTTCACAAACTGCATCGTCCCTCATCAGTCATGAATAAAAAAAACAGCAGAATGCAAGTAAATAGAATAGTTAAATAGAAGCTAGACAGATGAATAGTTCTGGGATTAATAAAGTCTTTCCAAGCTTTTCAGACACCTGAAACATCACATTGATTCTTTGTCTGCTGAACTCTGTCAACAGCAGTCGTATTATTTTCAGATGCTGCTGTCTGACACATCGCGCAGAGAGAGAGATACACTGATAAAACAGACCAATGTGACATGAAGACAGGGGGCCACGTGACGCCACGCGGAACAAGGGGAGCCGTGCACATGTCCAGCCGTCTCTCAGTGCTAATAGCTGTGTTCGGCATGTGTGTATAATGTGCAATATCTTTGCGCAGCACGTCACACGCGACACTTTATTCACACCTGAGCTGTTTCCCGGTCAGTGCAGAATACTTTACCGAGCCTCTTTTGTTGAGCGCATCTTGTCCGTCTGCACACTTCTACTTTATAAAGTTTAGTGCCTGTGCGCGGCTTCACATGTTCCTGCGACGTGCCATGTGCCGCTGCCGACCACAGGGACGCTGTCTGCCGTTTGAAACACTCCGTTAGTACAGCTTATACACGCTTGAGATCTGCATTATGCATGAAGCATGAGCCGCTCCACCGTCAGATGTCCGAACCCGGGATGCTTGCTATTCCCACACACACAATGGGCCCGCTGTCATCACCAGTTTGCACATATCAAACGGTCAAAATGAAAGAAAAGCATTCAATCTATAAATGATCACATTGTAGAAATAATAGAGAATTTACCATGAGAGGAAGAGGACACGAGTAGGGCAAACATCTGATCAATTTTAGCCTCTAAACATAAAGTGATACTTCATGTTCGCAACTGAATATAAAGACTGCAGGAAGCTTAAGACCAAGCTGTAGCACCACAAATTTGAACCTTTGTAAAAGAAAGCGACAAAACGATAACCCTATTTTGACTACAGAGTGAGAAAAAAAAGAAGGGGAAATTAGATGAGGACCCAAGAAACTGCAAGCCTAAGTCTGCGACTGGTTTTCCTCACGTCTATGAATAATGAATGCAGCGGACGGGAGCCAGCACACTATGCATTTAGATGGATTCATGTATTACCCTTTCAAAGTGTTGGCGGAAGGAAAATGTTTTATTATAATGTAACTTAATGCCAAATTAACCTTTAACACATTCACCCTGCAATGCTACGAGTCTTTGTTTTAAATACGAGTTCAAGCAGCAATGAAATGCATCCGGACACTTTGGCTAATCTAATTTGAGCGGCTCTGGGTGCTACACGCCGCTCGGGACGACACACTGATCTGTGCGGCTAAGAGACACTGAGAAGCAATAAAGCGAGTGTCGTATCATTTACATCGTGAAAATGTTTTACAGATTTACAGCTACTAACGTGTTTTGAGAGCTACGCTGAGGACTAGCTTCTGATACTATTTTTAAAAGTTATGAACGTGGGACTGTGTTTGCATGTTTTTCAACGTCTTCACTGTCATGTGAACAGTTGGAAACATTGTCTATACGGACCGGTAAAGTTTGGGAAAGCGGTAGTTATTGCTACTGCTGCGTTTAAAGTAAATCAGCAGGTCAATGCAATGTCTTTGAAAACCGTGAAAACGGTGTCTGTGTGAGTGATGTTCCCGCCTCCCCTCTGCGCCGAACAGACACATGCACACATGCGCGCCCTCTGGCACTGATATCAAACAAATCTTTTCAAAGGTATCACCACAGGAGATTAGCCGCCATTGGCCTCCGATGTGTTTCAGTGTGCCAACCAATTCAGAGCCCGGGCCTCGCTTTCAAGGTCAGGGACCCGCAAGCTGCCAGGAAAGCAAAAATCTGGAAATTGCCAACCATGCAGCAGCAGCAGCAGCAGCAGCAGCACGGGGCTGACGGGCATGTGTACAGAAATTGATTGTTGAAAGATTACCTCGTAATACTAGTAGGAGCTGTATTTGTCGATGTCACTTCCAGAGCAAATTATTCAAACTATTACATGAAAACCGAGCTCGGCGCCCAAACCCGCCATCGACAGATTTATTGAGGCTTATGGATTAAGTTACCTGCGCAGAGCTACCTGCTGGCTACAGTTCTGTCGTGTCTGCTTTCGGACTAATTACGCGCCCTCGGTACAGCGTATGGCTGTCACGATGCCAAAACTACAGAAGAGAAGGGCGTCTTGCCAGGCGTCATGCAAGACATGAAATATCAATCTGAGCCGTGTCCTCTGCTCTTTGATTACTGCAAGACAGAAGGCCAGCTCTCAAATGTGAACAAGCAAACACACACACGGAAACAGAGGCACTGCGTTATGAAACATCTGCATTTTCTCCCTGACCCTCACACACACACCGAGGGCAGCAGGGCTCCGTAGTCGGGAGGAAAGATGTCCTTCAACCAGAGGACAAAGGTTTGAGGTTCCCCATGTTGACGACCATCTGCTCCATGAAAGCTTCACCTGCTGCCTCACTGTGCTGTCACTCAGCAGTGTGTGTGGATCCACAGGTAACAAATAAACAAGTCTTTAAGAAATACAGGGAAAAAAAACACAGCAACTGCTTTAGCTTCTTACTACATTTTATGAAAAAGTTCTGAATTCGTAGCAAAAAAAAAAATGCAAGCACATCAAAGGAGATGATTCCAACATTTTTGAGGAACTTCTGCCACATGGCATAAGACAAATAAAAAAAAGCATCCAATGCATCTTTTGCTCTTATTTGCTGCTCTGGATGAGACCAAAGAACACCGATATGGGTGTAAACACAAGTTCCATCAGTCATTTCAATGCAGAGCGCTGCCACAGATTAATCGCGGATTAATTTGGGTGATGCATTTGATTGGATTAGGTAATTCACAACACCCAAAAAAAGTATTCCAATTAATTATTTTTTCTTTAAAAAAAAAGAGGCACAGTCACACAGGCAAACACACCATGCACTTAATTAAACAGCGGCGCTCTGGTGACTCACACGTCCATCTGTGCAATATGAAATGTGTGCCTGTGAGTCCTGCACAAACACCGCAGTATGTGTTTGTGTGTTATCAGCGCAAAAGATTACAGCAGACAGGTTAAAGAAGAAGAAGAGGGAGGACGAGGAAGAGAGACGGACCCACGCATAATCACATCACACACCACAGCCGAGCGTTGGGGGGAGGGGTCTAAAGCGAGTGCATAGTGCAACAAAGGCGGTTACATAAGTCAAGAGGATTGTCCCTGTTTGTGAACATGTGTGTGTGTGTGTATGTGTGTTGTGTTGGAGGGCACGCAGACCAGAATCCGTCCTGTTTAGCCACTGCACGTTGGGAGGAGTGCGTTGAAGACAGGAAAAAGAGCACGGCGGCGTGAGCACAAAAAAAAAAAAAAAAAAGAAAGCGTGTCTTCCTCGCTCTGCTGCTAATCCCCTCTGTCGCCTCTCCGCCTCTCCTGCTCGTACCATCTCTATCATTTTTATCTCTATCGCCTCTCTGTCCGATCCGTCTCTCTTCTTATTCCCTCCTCACCGCGGCCGGCGAGATAGCCCATCTACAGCTTCCACCGCTGCCGGAGCGTTGTAGCTACACCGAGGTGAGGACCTCTCGGCGAACAAATGACGATAAAACGAAGAAAGAGTTCAATGTGTTCAGTGCTTTTTGCAAGAAAAGCTTCCAAACTCATTACTGTTCCACACAGGATGATGCTGACATTAAAACCCGCCGCATTGAGTTTAGGCGCTCAAACACGCAACATTTAACAGAATCGTATTGAATAACATGCAGAAAATCATTAGGCAGTCTGTGTTTTCCTCCATGATGAACTTGCAGGCCTTTACTGCAGCTACCTTCAGCTTCTGTTTACTGTGAGGTCTCTGTGCATTTAGTCTCGCCTTCAGCGAGCGGAACGCTGTTCAATCAGATTGAGATCAAGTGACTGACTCATGGAGTCAAGGGTATCCCGCTTCTTCACCTTGAAGTGCTCTCTGCTTGCTGTTTGCTCGGGCCTCACGACGGGGACTGCAGTTCCACTAAATGACAGAAATTTTTTTTTTTTTTTTTTTGACATTTGACTGAATCTGAACTATTAAGAATGTCTCTGTCTTCTTCCCGTTGCTTTAACATGAGTCGACTGTTGTTTCTCTGTTTTACACAGATTTCATCTGCAGCAGACTCGGGTTCTCCTTGCATCATTTGGTTAATCCTTCGAGGCCTTATCTTCAGGACTGACAGTTAACTCAGTAATTCCAAAAACCGGTGCCCCGGGTTGTCACCATAAATATGTATTTTATCATTTATCCAAGCCTTCTGCTTATACAGAGTCCTAAATGTTATGCAAACATCGTAGCCAATCAAGAAAGAAGCAGCTTTTCCTTGTTTTTGCCTTCACTGTAATAATGAAATAAAAAGAAAACACTGTTATCCAGGATTACTGCTTTAAAGCTAATCTATTTGCCCTCTGCAGTCAGAGAACTATGTTGGATTAGGATTAAAACAAATTATCTCTGACCTGCCATTTGGGTGGATTAATTAAAGGTGCACACAGAATGTTCCGTGTGGTCATTAACAGTTAAGAATTTCCACCTTTCAACTGGGAGCATTTTTTTAAGCCAAATTAACTTAATTGCGGTGAGAAGGTAATGACCAAAGCAGGTTAAGCAAGACCTTATTTATGAAGCATTAAGGTAAAAAAAAAAAAGTGATGTGATGGGAAACGGCAGCTCCTCCAGGTCCGCCTGTATTCTGCTTCATGTAAATTCCTACGAATGTGATTAGGCTGACCTTGATATTCCTTGTACAATGTTCGGCATGTGTGTTCTCGTCTGTTTTTTGAACAATTCCATCTTATTTTTCTTCCTGAAGCTCGGGCAGAGCCCCCCCCCCCCCCGTTTCATTTTGCATTCAGAGATGCGGAGGAGCCGTGCCGGCGTTATTAGAGAGACCTCTGGGAATCTGAGCCTCTCAGGTCTTATTCAAAATGATTCGGGGAGTGTGTCTGAAGCCCAAACTGTCGCATCGCGTTAGCGTCCAAATCGCTGTTAGCAAACAAAACGGTTCACACACACAAATACAAGTGGACACTCATGTACACAACACACACACACACATGCTGATGGAGGATTATGCACACACACACACACACACACACACACACACACACACACACACACACACACACACACACACACAGAAAGCATGCGCGGGCTCCACTCTGGATGTTGGCAGTAAAGCCATCTCACAACCAACTCGCACACATTATATGGCGCACGCCCATAAAACCCCATAAAGAGGAGCACGTGGACGCACGCCGCGTAACTGCACAGACATGCAGAGAGCACGGCCGGCCACACAATGGCCTCGGCCATTAAAAATGCATGACACTGCAGCAACAGCTTCTAAAAATGAGCGCCGGGGCCGGCTGCCACGAGGGAGAGAATTACTGACAGGAAGGTATTCTTCAATTTGCATGAAGACCCGTCTTGTCTTTCACTCTGTCGGTTAAACGGTTAACAGCTCGCGCCGTCCGCGGACGCTGCTGCTACAGTCCGGTCTGCACGCTCGCCATTGTCCTCCCTCATTGTGTTATCGGCAATCATCGAAAACCGGCTGGTAATGCGAAAGCAGATGTGTTGCCAGGCACCAGACAGGAAGAGAAATCAGGTCCGCACACCCCGACGGAGGCTTAATGGGGACGTTGTGGAATGGCGAGCAGGGACCTCGACTGCGCCGCCTGTTTATCATTCACTCCCACTGCCGTCTGGGGGGGGGACGGCCGGGATTTCTGGCTTATCAAACAAATGATCTTGTCCATAACTGGAATAAAAGTGGTGAAGCGCAGGGTGCAAGGTTACCGCTACCTTCACAGGCTGTCCTTGCTATGAATCAAAGTAATATTCATGAGAAAGCGATGTTCTGTCCGGCGGAAACGCCCCGCTCTCTAAGGATCTGATCAAAAAAAAAAAAACCAAACCCAGCTCTATGGGATTTCTTCTGCTAAGACAGCGGTTCGATTATCGGCGGGTCAGATGCCAATCGTTGCCCTTCCAATGGCTGCAAACCCCACCCACGCAGCAGCGTGGCTCTGAGTCACACAGCCGACTGTCTGCGACCGCTGTGGCTCCGGTCCATATGCAGACACTCCTACGGCACGCTTTATCTCCGTCTAATTTCTCTTCCTCCTCTTCACTTTTCTAAACTTAGATGCGACTTTGTGAACGTGCAGCGATTTCATGCCGCTATTCTTCCTCTTGCTCCTCGCCCTGCATCCCATAGCTGCGGGAATGACGAACCAAGGACAAATCCCGGCTCTTTTTTAAGACATTTTGCATCTCCGTTGCTCGCGTCTGCCTTCCACAGGTGTCGCAAACAAAACACTCGTCTCTCGCACGGAATCGCTCATTGGATTTTAACGGAAACAGACAACGAACACAGCGCCTCGTCTCTGGATGAACACAGATATAGAACTCACTTCCTGTCCCCCCCCCCCTTATCTTGACTGCTCTCTATACGCCGCCGCAAGTCCCAACACGTCTTTCTCGACCTTGTGGGCCCCCACTCCACACACACACACACTCACAGGACATTAACACACTCATGTGCACTTAGACACAGACCTATACCACTCATACCAACAGGCTGAAAGCTCAGGCGGGGAGGGGAGGTGGGTGGGTGGGTGGGGGGTTTGCTGTGTGCATGGCGGCCATGTGGCTTTACAGCCTGAGTCATCACGTCATGCGACACGTGTGTCGTCTTCCCTGCAGGCACTGCGCACATCCACACACTGAAGGGCGGCCCACGGAGGAGCAACAGGGGGAGAAATATCATCCCAGAGGAAAGGCAGACGTCAAGATTCGCTCTCGTATCTGTGATTGACAAAGTGTCGGAAGACCGGAGCAGATAGCCGGCCTCAGTCTGATCAGGTTCAGGACGCTGGCTTTACCCGAGCAAAGCCCGTTGCAAAATCCGTTTTTTTTTTTTTTTGTTTTTTTTTCCCAGGTTGGCAGCAGTGAGGCTTCAGGCTCTGAGGGGGTATTTAGAGCCTTCAACATTTGTTTGCAATACTGCCATCAACACGAGGTAGAAGCACAGTAACACTGCAGACAGACGAGGGGACTGAGTCCACCGCGGCTCAGATGGTAGAGCAGGGCATCTCTCAACTGGAAGGAGGCTGCAGGTTTGATTCCCTTCCGTGTCTCACCATGCAACGCTACGAATCTCAGCTTTGTAAGATAGAAGCAGACTCCACTTGGGCAGCAAGCAGCGAGCTGGATAGGCTGGCTATATATAAACCAAAACTGATCTATGGAACACAAATCAGCTCAGAGAACACACACTCGCACAAGTGTTTACTTTCCTTCTTACCTCTGGGGGAAATGCATCGACTTACATTTATTTACTGCAGATTTACTCCAAATCCAACCACAAGGAGTATTTTCCTAACCTTAATCATAATGTAACCCTCAGAATCACCTTTAAATGTGGTTTAACATAGAAATTAATGACTTTCCTTCCAGAGATATATTAAGCATGGATAAGTAGCCATAGTGTGGAGGTGGAAAAAGGTTTAGATCATCATAACAGTGATTAATACATGTCTATACAGACACACACACACACACACACACACACACACATAGACTCTAAACAAGTAGCTTGGCTTAAACAATGTCGAGCATTTTTAATTTACCAGACATAGTTTTCCTATTGCAAGGATTAAAACGCATGCTGTTTGAATCGAGAAGAAATTAGGTTTTCCTCGTCCACTGGGAGCCGTAGCGACGAGCTACATAAACAGTGTTTTCAGAGGGGAGTGGCGGTCCACACTGTCTCCATTGTTTTCAGTGAAAAGGCATCAACAGGCAGGCCTTTGAGATCAGAGGCAGGAGGGTTTTTGTGAGTCCGTACAGCTGCGTGTTATTACCACTGCAGCTCACAATGCCTCCACTTCTTAAACTTGCCCACTGAAGAAACGGAAATCACTTCAGGGAAATATTACGGAAGCCTATTTTACATGAAGCCCACCCTCAATAGCCGTGACACAAACGCCCTTCTCAGGTATAATACGCTGAAGGGCCTCTTTTGAATATCCTCTATAATTTGCGAGGTCTCTGAGGGGCCTTTATATGTTGGCGAGGAATCGTTTTTTTACATAGCTGTAAGCCAGAACATACGATTATCCTTAATACTATCTCAAGTTAAATTACATGAGGACTACAAACACACCGCCCATCATTTCTCGCGCGAAACTGGAGCATTTGCTCCGATTGAGGCAATCTCAGCCTCATGCTTGAGGGGATTTACAGTAGTTTAACTGTAACAAGTCAAATATCTCGTATTAGTACGTCTTCCATAACTTCCCTATTAGCAACATTACCCACATGGCCACACTGGCAGTCTGCGCTTGTTAGCTTCAGCTGACAGAGACGCTAATGTTCTCCAGCTGGAGTTGGTTTAGTTCAGTATGTAGAAATTAGCCTTTAGCGAAGAAGGTAAAAAGCATTAAATAGAGCAGTCGGAGGCAGATCGTGCAACGCTCCGCCCGGGATGGAAGCTCTGAAGCAACAAAACTATGGAAAACTAGGTATTTTTTAATTTATTTCCAAGAATCTCAGCAGTTAACATCTCATCGCACACGCTTCCTGTATGCATACAGCCGAAACGCCACAGCCTTTATCACACGCGTGCATCTCGGCACACACACAAACGCAAGTGGCAGGCAATTCCTCAAGGCCCAGTATCTCGGGAACCTCTCCGTCTTCCCTGCGTGCCTTTTGTTCCAAGCGTCGTACGTGCGTGCACGTGTCCGTGCAGGCGCGGAGGACCTTGCAGACAGAGACGGAGCGTCGGGATTTCAGTAAGGTCGCAGCCAACGACTTGCACAGCCCCGCGGCCATTAAGGCGCTCGCGATTCGTCATCCGCAGCGTCAACCCACACGCCTGCCCCCCTCTCGGAACACACCTGTTATACCGCTGGAGCTGTTACAATGCCTGTCTGTACAAGTGTACACTCGTAAGTAGATGACACGTAGGAAAACAACTATCCATAAAAGAAAAGAAGGAAAAGTGTCGGTTCAAACAAGGCAAGCATGTAAGCGCATTTTAGTAACTCACTCACTGCATAATTGTGTGCATTATCCACAAATACTCACGTCGATACCGCTTTAGCATCGCGTGAAGACAAGCCCACCTATTACATAGGCTTCAGTTTTTAATTGTGGTTGGGGAAGAGAGCGGAGTGCACGACGTGAACATTAAAACACAGACAGCTCCCTGCGGGGCGAGCCTGCAGATGTATGGTAATTGTCAGCGGAGGATATTGCAGGGATAAATCATAGGAAAATGTAAAACGTTAAAATGGAGAGTGAGCAGAGTCTCCTGAGACACGGTGGAAGATTACCTACAAAAACGACGACATGCAAAAAAAAAGCACTATAAAATCAGAACAAAACAAAAAAAAAAAAAAAAACAGAAAAGTGAAATCAGTAAATGCTTCTGTTCTAAAACAACTAACCGGTGAGAGCTTTCTGAATTGCAGAAATGAGCTTCATGGGGAAAAAGGAAAGTAGAATGCAGCACAGCGGGGGATGAAGTAGGAGAAAGAGAGAGAAATACTTCACAATCATTTCGGTGTTGTCGCCCCGTGGAGACCCAGAGGTCACATGAAAGGCGGGGAGGAAAGCAGAACGACAAAATCTTTGTGCTTCACAGCGCTCTGTAAGCCAGTCCCCTTACAAGCACCACAGGGACCGTGCCAACCTGACAGCACAAGTTTGACTCAAAACCGTTTCCGCTTCCACACCTCAACAACAATGTCAAAAGCAAAAAAAAAAAAAAAAAACAAAACAGAAAAATCTCAGCCTCCAACACAACAGCGTATTCAGACGGGCGCCCGAGCCGACTTCAGGCTTATTCTTAGCTCATCAAAAGCAAACGCCGCTCACTCAGTCAAGGAGCGGCGTTTCATCCGGCGGGGTCACCTTGAGAATCGATAAATATACAGCAGGAAACTAAACACAAAACTGCATGCTTCCCATTTGAGTGCTTCGTCTCGACAGCTGGATGCGCGGAAAGCGTCTGTATTTCTGTCCTCTACCGAGTAAACGTCGCATCCCGACAAACCGCCGACACACGCTGGGTGAGCTTAAGGTAACCCAATCTCACTCGACCTCAGGAACGCGTTCGAATTGATCTCACGCGGCTCCGTATCTGTCAGCGTCGTGTATGATTTGCTGGATGACAGTGACGTTTCGGTGGGACGCCAGATTTACAGCACGGAAGATGAAGAGATATTTATGTCGCTGGACAGGCGAGAGCGATCAGCACACGCCATAACGCGCTCCGAGCTGCTCGCAAACAACTTTAACCCCTCCGACGTGGCGTTATTTACAGCGCACAAGACACCATATGGATTATTCGATTTAGTTTTGATAATAGAGGAGCTGCTATTACTGCGTTCGAGGATTTCACCCCGGGGAATTCTCCAAAGTGTCATAACAATGAAAACCTCAGACATACAAATCAAATCAATAGAAGGGATTGTGTTACCCACAGCGGCAGATCCGAGAGTCGGAGGCTGCGCACAATGACACCAAAGAAAACCAACAGACTCCGCCAGCTATTCGCTACGAAAACCAACTGACAGGAAACCTCTGTGGCGGAGGGAGCTGGGCAGCAGACGAAGCCTTTGGTCATGAGAGCACTGTTACATTAGAGAGGCATATTGACCAGCACTAATATGAGTGCAAATCAATACAGCGGGAACACGGTCCTCACAAGTAGCCCCAGCACTGCTGAAAATGCAATTGTGCGAAATAAATCCTGTCATAAATCACAGCACACTGACAGCACTGCGTGTCCCCGATTGTCCCTGTCTGCGGGGTCCGAGAGTGCACAAAGTCTGATTCCAAGAATACAACACACACTACGCTTCGGCCGGACCTCGCGCCTTACATCATAAATCATTAGTATGCTAAAACATGAGTCATATTTTCAGAGCTTTGGCGACTGTCTTGATTCTTATAAAACGGCTCTTGCTAAAAATATCGCAAAAAAAAAAAAAAAGATCTGGGATAAAAGGAACAAAGTGGAGCCATCGCTAGAAGCCAGTAAATTGTCAAGGAGATAACATCTGAAGCACCTGAAATGATGCATGCAAGATCAGCCAAGGTAAATACTAATCCGGTTTCACACTTTTCCATTTTCTGCCCACAGCTCTTATTTAACCAGCAATTCATTAAGACGAGCAGTTGTGTTTTCACCAGATCACCAATTAGAGGGAGAGGATTAAATCCGTCTCCAGACATTATCGCTAGTTATGTAAATGTGGCTCAGACCTGTAAAAACAGCTGGTCAGTTCACTGAGCTCGACGTTCGACGTGCCCCGCTTTCTAATCCCAGAACCATGTTGACTCAGAATGACGACACTATTGCGAATCCTCCTCACTGGGGCCTTTAAATAAGTCTTCAAAAAAGTCTTCAGTTCATTCAAAATGCTGCAGTGAGAGCGCTGACAATAAGTAGGAGAGATCAGAGCTCCTCTTCATCGGTTTGCTGTAAAATCTGATGTACAATTTTAAATAGTTATTTTAACATATAAAGCTGGGAGAGCTTCACTGCTCTGAGCTTCTCTCTGTCTCTCTACCTTCCTGCAGGATCTCTAACAGCGGAGCTAAAAGTCTGATTTGTGCATCCTGCCCCCATCGCGTCTGCACCAAGAGGATTAACTTGCTGCCTGATGAAAACTTGTTTATTTGTTGATCTCTGTCTCTGTCCCATCGTTGACCGGTACAGCATACAGAGCGCGCTCATGTGGGAGTCTCTGTCTGTCAAAAAACAAATGAAATTGTTAAGAAGAAGAAAGTCTCCATTAACAACTAAAAAACGGACGTAATGCGCCCTCCAAAAATGAGATGATCAAGCCGCATCTGAACTTTAACAGTTACGATCCAGATCGAAACACCTGAAAGCAGACCAACCATCACCAGTAGAAATGCCCTTTCAGCGGATGTGTACAAATACAGGTCCATTTCTTCTCTCCAGCCCACATGACACTGTGTATTTACAATGAGCCACTCAAGCGTTGCCTGCCGTCTGCTGGGAATAATTAGCGCACAGGTTGGTGACCTCTTAGGCACTACTGCTCTGTATGGAACCAGCATGTGTGCGACATGTTAGCGCGGTTTTAAGAGAGATGATCAAGGTGAAAAAAAAATAAATAAATAAATAAATAAAACGTTCATGTTCTTCCAGCAGCAATTTAGTATTCCTCCAACAGCAGTGCTCTGTGCTTCTCCATATTTTTTTTTTTTTTTTTGTCCTTTAATAAAATTGTTATCCAGTGAAGAGAAATATTGTGTGGCTTCCTGAATTATGATGAGTCACTGGAAGGAGAGAGGCTGGCTGTATGTGTCCACGCATGAGTGAGTTTTTGTGCATGCAGACTTTTCCATTAGGTAAATGGACGAACAAAACTAATGCTCAAAGACATATGTCTCACTTGAACATGCAGACACACACAAACACACACCAACACACACACACACGCATGCATAACAATTATTCTTGACCAGGCCGGAGTCAACAGAGGTAAAGGATGGGAGGCAGGACGAGTAAAAGCTGAAGTTAAATGTACACTAAATTATTGAGGAGCAGCAACATGACAGCACAACTTTAATCACCCTAAACCCGGATCCCATTTGGCGCCTGTCAGGGTTAAAGGACTTAAGCAGAACACGCCGTCAGGATATTGGACTGAGAGAGGCAGCGACTGTATTGTTCTGGTACTGATGCAGCAAAATTTGTTTTCCATTTCGAAGAAGCGATGGAACAGAGGGCGCTGAGTGCTTCTGGAGGGAATGAAAGACGAGACCCGGTACACGAGGGGTCTTTGATTAAGAGTGCCTCGCTGCAGTTTACAGGCACAAACACACGTTCTTTGTTCCAGTAATGGTGTAAAGTTGACGAGCACTGAGCTGATTTAAAGACACGCGCAGGAAGCTGAATTGAGAATTCCACCATTTTTTTGACAGTGCATCTCGCAGACAGCATTTGCAGCTTCTCTCTCTTCATTCTCATCCCAAATCCTTGTTTCGCTCGTGTGAAAAGTAAAACGAGGTCAGCCGGGATGAGATACTAATCCCTCTTCATTTTGTGTTTTATCGCTCCTCTTTTACAATCGCTGATCCCCCCATATGCGACCACATGCTTACCCGCTAACCACTCCGATAGGAGCGACGCACTAATGATTCCCTCTGAAGTACAGAACAGTGTAAAAACAAAGGCTGTCAATGATAACGCGCGCTCCAGTCACTCATGCTGCTACGTAGCTTCACAACGGCAACAGCACTTCAAAGCCTTTGATGAGAGCGTCGCCGGCTGAACACAGAGACGAGCATGAAAACCTGGATCCGACCAGCACCAGAAAGTTCCACCGACTATCCATGCATCTGTACAGGCACGGCAAACCGCTTCATACAGCCTAAATACTTTATTCTTAATTCTTAATAACAACAATCATGCTCCAAAGCATCTACAAAAAAAAAAAATTCTATGTCAAATTCAATTGCATTTAAATATATTAATATTCCAACCAAACTTTATGTGTAAAGAGGAAAAAAAATCTCTCCAGAGATTACAACGGGCGAACTCGACACTATCTCCCCTCCGTACCAATGGGATTTCAGCATGTAGCGCCGGAAAAATATTCCTGCTTTAACTTGTGAAAAGAGGCTCTCATTCAGTATTCCGGGATGCTTTTCTCTGACTGTGGCCAAAGCCTGAAAAAGCAGCACACAGCAATGGAGTGAATCAGATGGAAGATTAATGACAAAGATACGCCTTTGTCAGTGTGGGCTGCAGCCACGAGCGGCACAGGGCGACGCTGGAGCAGCGGGAAAGCGTGCATGTGTGTTGCCTCTGAAAGCAGCGCGCCAGCCTCTGCTCATACATGCAAACGTTTGCCCTTTTGTGTCTCAGTTATAACATTTGTGCAAACGTCCATTTACATTTAAAGAACTCACACAAACACATGCCACACCCCCCCGCCTTAAACAATACTGTATGTCTTTGTGTACCCTCGTTTGGGACGCGCGAGTCCGACGATATTCTGCGTCTGTCGATGAGCTTCTCTGGTCGAGCATGAACTGACAATTTGATCTATTGATCCGCGTCCTGCTGGCTCACGGGGAGTCTCTTGAGTTATGGCGCTGCCATTTCTGCTGGCCACCACCAGTAGACACATTTCTCCAGAGAGGTGAGCTGCCATATTGTTACACACGCAGCTGCAGACCACCCAGAAAACACACACACACACACACACACACTGGATCTTTCTTGTGTAGACAAAATCTACAGCTATCACTTCACTGAACGCTGCACCGGGCTCTGTAAACGGTCTGATTTGGGATCGACACTCGATCAAGGGCAAAGTATGAACGCCTGTCAATGCATGTGATGGTTTTCTGTTGTAGCTTTGTTAATCCGGTCAGGCTGATCTAATCATGCCTGTCCAATCTTGCAATACCGCTACAGACCACAGGACGGTGTGGTGAGTCACTGCAGGTTCCAAATAATGGCTGAATCTTTTTGGCAACTAAAAACTAACAAAACACAAATCACACACTCTCATACCTCAGACAATCGCGATTAATGGTGGATATTTCGCCTAACATTTCTGTTTTCGGACTGGGAGAGGACACCAGAGCAGCGTACGCAAAGGGAAAATGTGCAAACCAGAATTATCTCTTTTGGTGGTGTCTCCAAAAAGACTCCAAAAGAAGGTGAAAAGTACTTCTGCTCAAGAGAGTCTTCTCAGACAAACAACAAAGGTCATGTGGCTCAAAAAGATTGGGTAGTTTTGTAGACTTCTCAGGGTTCTAAATTGATAAAAGCGCCGCCTCGTCACTTAAAACAAAAGTGCCTTTTTTTAAAAATCAGCACTTTAAAAAAAAAACAGCACTCCTGCTCATTTTGAAACAGGCAGCTAATCCAGAGAGGGGCTAACGTGGGGCGACTGCTTACACAGCAAAACCTGTTTTCTAAATGCTCACAACTTCTTTGGGCTGTTTCGATATCGCACAGAAAACAACTGGGCGTGCGTGCGTGCGTGCGCGCACGTGCGCGCGTGCTCTTGGGCATATCTGTCTCAGTGCATTACCACACACAGATCAATAAGGATTCTATTCTTGGCCATTCGATCGTGAAAAAAAGGGATAGCCTGTTTCTCTCACTCTTTCCTCTCCGCTCCGTCTCTTTCTGCTCTCCTCATCTATCGGCCCGTCCTCTCCAGCCGGCCTCTTGATCTATTCCCCTCTTTGCCTCCTCTAGACGACACGCCAAATGACCACTGTCGTCCTCCCGGCTGGACGGTGAAGGCCGCGGCGGGTATCAAACCGAACGCCGTTTTTTGGGGAATCACAGGAGTTACGGGCTGTACGGCCGGCGGGACCAGACATCTCTGAGGATACACATCCCATGTAAATACTCACTCTCACACACTTCCTGTTTCTGCTGTAATATTCGGTCGTCTGCCTCGCTGCCAGGCCGAGGCCCTTGATCTGCCACTTTCTCCAACCCTCCACGGGACGGGGTGGCAGCCAAACGCCCTGGCAGGCCGAGCGGGCAAAACCATCATAAGCACACATTAACATGCGCAAACACTGATACACACAAAAAGCCACTAACTGCTGCAGAGACGCCCTCCGGCACAAGGATGTGAATCAGAGCAGGGGTCTCACGACGCGCGTCCGAACGCAAAACCTGAACGACCAACAGAAACAGTTCAGACACAATAGACTGAAAAACTTTGGTTCTCTCCACTTCAACAGAAGCATGATAGCCTTGTTGCCATCAGATAAAGAGAAAGAGCTGACAAAAAAAAAAAAAAGCAAAACGCCAGGGGGAGGAGGGCCGACACCCGAAAGCTGATAGATGACTCCCAACTCACCTTCCCCTGACTCTGATAAGACTCAATCTGATGCTCATCATTCAAACAAAGGAGAGATTCTTCCACCGATTCAGTTTCAAAGTGACCGGCTTCAAGCAGGAAACGCACTCAGGATCATCCGAGCACATTTTGATCTCTGAGCGGACTGGTAACACCTCCTGTTCTTGTTCTGCATCTACACAGTTTGGAAATCTTGAGGGAATACACCTGGCTGCATTTAAAGAGAAAACGGAATCATACTTATGGTAAACACACGGATGATTCCGGCCTGGCCAGCGTCCACGCCGCAGACAGAGGGTTATTAATTTAATTTTTTTCTTTTTAAGCGCAGGTGAACGGGACTGAGTCACAACCGTAGCCGCCAGCAGGTGGGAAAACGAGGGACGGCCAGGCGGGCGGCTCTCCATCACGCCGTAATGAGCTGGCAAAGGTTGTCGGACAGGCAGGAGAACACATGGAGGACCTGTAAAAACAGCCTCGCGCAGGAAAGCACGCGGGCGTTCGCCGAAGCTCTACGACTCCCTGCGGCGCCATTTCATCACAAGCTGTTGTCCCCCGTTTGTGTAAATGTTCTCATATTACAAGAAAGCCGACATGAGCTGCCGCTCCTGCTGAACTGCGGCATACCTGAACGCGGGGCTTAATGCGAACCCCTGAACGCCGTGCGCCGTCTGAGTGCATCGGACGACGAACGTTCTGCTTATCATCTCATGTGATATACGACGCGGATCTTGTACATTCATGCAAAGGCAGATAAAAGCTGATATTCACAAGCACACGCAGAATCCCAGAGGAGGAGTCGGCCCACGTTATCAAAAAGCTCCACAGCGCGGTGGAAACGCACTGAAACCAAACCAGCGTCAGCACTTAACCATAGGGACACAGACATCTGTTCACTTACCTGCCGCCGCCTCCTGGGGATGCGGTTACCCCCAAGGAGCCGCCACAGGCCGCGGCAGCCAGAGACAGCTCAACTGTGACTAAAAGGATACAATCTGAGCGCTCCGCTCTGCGTGCCGACGGCCAGGATCTTCTGCACGGGGTCAAAAGCCATGGACGACGGCTGATAGGGGAAGCCATGGCGGACGGTCTGGTGCGACGTACAGAGAGAAGAGAAAACATGTTAGGGACAAGTCAGGCTGCTGTTTCTGTCACAGGATGTCACACACCTGAATATGGTCAACAAATGGATATTGGAACTGTTATGAAACAGTGAAAGAAAGCCTGAAATAGTGCAGACGAGAGAGAGAGGAAAAAGAGGAACTAATGTTCCTTCTATGCATGGGTGCCCTGCGCTTCACGATAGGCTGATATTTGGCCTCGCTTTTTAGGATCCTTTTATAATCACGAGCCTATTTTGAGATTCCTTTTCTCTCATTTCCATCTTTTTATGCCGTCGTCTTCTTTTCTCTCACTGCCTCCCACATGAAGTCGTGATTACACTGAAGTCTGGAAATAAAACACATCAATGAGCAGCGCCGGGTTATGATTCGTCGCCGGGCCTTCCATAGAGAGTGTGTGTGTGTGTGTGTGTGTGTGTTACAGTCACCCCATGAGCGCAAGGAGGAGCGATCCGCCTTCGCGAGCTGTACATCTGTGCGACTGTAGTTTTATGGCATCAGTCGTTCAGTCAGTCAGCGGCGGCCGTTGGATTTGTTTGCTTAGTGACAGAAGGCTAACGCACGTTACATAAGAAGCACTCAGTGCAGCAGAGACACCTGCCTTCATCGCAGAGAAACATCACGGCGGATTTCTGTCCCAACAAACGGAGCAAGACGGAGGCTCGAGTCTCTCTCAAAGACATTTTGTGTCTTGCTGTTGATTGACATATTCAGGATGTTGTGGTTCAGCTTTGTAACTTGTTCACAATCAGGTGTGTGTTGACCTAAATCTGTTACTTTCACTGCGATCAGGACGGAAAATGCTCTTGGTGTTTGTTAGTTTAGACAAGAACAACAGTTGTACGCCTGCAAAATACTGTATCAAAGACGAACAACAACAATACGTAAAGGCTGTGTTTTCAGTTCTGTGCTGAGTCGATCATTATTTGAATATGCGTCTGTGTGGTGGAGAGTTTGAAACCTTCATTGTTTGACAGCGCTATTTATAACGCTACAGTTAAAACATTCAAATGGAATCCACAACCCTTGACTTGTACCAGCCATGCAAATATGTGGGGAAATCAATAGCAAGCACACGGCGGGGGGTATTAAAAGGCCTCGCCAACCCATTAGAGCACAACTGGAGAAAATCATGACGGAACATTACAGTGTGGGCCAAGATGCAGCGTGCACAGCATGTAAAATGCATGAGTGTTTAATTATCCCATTCATTGTTGTGACCCATACAGGAAAAGGGAGGGCAACTCTTTAAAAAAAAAAGGAAAAAAATAGGCCCCCACTGACTTCACACACCATCAGTTCCCACTGGACCAATGAGGTGGGGATGAAGTGGGGTGTGTGAGATAGATAGATAGATAGATAGATAGATAGATAGGCAAAGATGTGGGAAGAAAGAGAGAAAGGGATGGATACATAAGAAAGGGAGGGAGGAGAGGACACACACATACACACACACACATATACACACACACAATCGTTTTGCTAATCCAAACCCAGAAGATTATGCAAGAAGGGATCAGTTCAGCCCAACCCCTTGATATGACAGTTCATGCCATGCGCACAGATAGCAAACTCATGTGTTCCATTACATTAAAGCGTTTGATTCTATATAATTGGACGGTTTGAGCATCGTGCCAGGCAAATCCACCACGAAAAGACGCAAGCAGATAGGAACTTAACAAGGTCCATTGTCCCATCGCCAGAGCGCACTCTATGCGCATTAGAGGGATGTATGTTACAGTAAGTTCCAAGCATTGGAATACAACACAGTCTGAACAAAGGCAGGTTTGATTATTGTATTTTTAAAGCATTCTGGGAACATGATTGATGAATGTTTAACCAACACGCTGAGGCAGATTTTTTTTATTTTTAAAGAAATGTGTGGCGCCTCAGTGTCCTGAGATGGGATGAGTGCTACAATTAAAAAAAAAAAAAAAAAGGAATCAGTGTTGCCCACCTTGCAGAGCTGGAAATGGTCGGACTGGAGGGTCTCCTGGATCAGATGGTTCTCTTGTGGCCCCACTTGGACAGACGGTGTGGAGGAGGATGCCTCTTTCAGACCGTCCAGCACCTTCCTGATGTTGAACTTCTTCATTTTCACACTGCGGAGCGCACGACTGAAATCACCCGCAAGAGATAAAGGTGGTCGCCACTTTTCTCTCTCTCTCTCTCTCTCAATTCCTGACTTGCCCTGTGGATCTCACATTTTAGTGCTTTATTTCTTCAACGCAGTCGTCTCCATGCTGCAAGCCGCTGGCGCGCGTCGCACGAGTCGCCGCTTCTTTGACGCGCAGAAAAAAAAAAAAAAAAAAAAAAAAAACGTCGGAAGACGCGCCGCGCCGCCGGGATGCGAATGCGTCGGTGCAATAAATTCGCTCGCTCGGAGATCCGCGCTGCTCTGCCCCACTGCGTCTCTGTGTGGCTCCGCGCTCCCTCTCGGCGTCCCTCCCCTCCCCTCTCGGCCGTGCGCGCCGCTCAGCCAAGGCGGAAACGCAGCGCAGCGGCGGTGATGCTGCTGCTGCTGCTGCTGCTGACGCTGCTGCGCATGTCTGACAGAACGCAGGCTTCAACGCAAAATCCCGCCACCTTGCCAGCCAGCCCACTCTCTCCCTCTCGCTCTCCCTCTCGGTCCTGTCGTTTCATCTGCCTCCAGCGACAACGCCCCCTCCCTCCCTCCCTCCATCCTCCCTCCTCCATCCTCCCTCCTCTCTCACGCACGCATAGTAAAGCTTTGCTCCACTGCACCTGGCGATGCTGGTTGCTGTTGGGATGCTGCAGCGTTTTTTTTTTGTTTTTTTTTTGGAGTGTCTGCGTGGAGACAGACAAGCAAACAGACACGCTCTGCCCCATTCTTTCCACTGTGAACCCTCTCTCTATCCACTGCGCCTCTGCGTGCGCGTGTTTTCCTGTCGGCGAGATTCGCCATATTCAGGGCCACGTCCAGTGATGGCAGTGGAGACTATAGGGGCATAAAACCTCCCCGTTTTCTTTACACTGGGTGGATTTGAGCAAAATTTAATCTGCAGGGATTAGAGGGATCACTTTGCCCATTTCAAGCACGTCTCTTAAGGCTCTTTTGTGCCATTTGTGACAAAAGAAAGGTGTGGAGGGATTGTGGGGATTGACGTTTTTTTCCCCAACATGTCCTATTCTGTGTAACGTTCAAGAAGAAGCCACGAATAAAAGGAATGAGTGAAATTTACCACTGATCTGTATTTCACTAAAATTCAGCTATAGCTGGAGATCCAACACTTGCCTGTTTTATAAAAATAATCGCTTTACTAATCATAGTAAACACAGGCTTCCTATAGTTGCATTACATTTGGCCAAGGCCAGTTCATGTGATTAGATTCAGTTTGTTTTGAGAGACAGCACTAATAGAGAAGCAGGAATCACAACATTTTTGCTTGAAGTACCTTTAATAGATATGTAGGAAATGGATTTGCCTCCCAAAGCAGCATCCTGATCACATCACTGTTCAAAAAAGAATTTTTTTTTTCACATTCTTTTAAAATCTACAAAACACCAGTTTGCATGGAAGCAGAACAGTTAACCAAACAGCTGATCAATATCTGCCTTTCTGCATGGATGATGATGGTTGTGACATCAGACAAGTTAGGTATAAAGACAATTTTTGTGTGTGTGTGAGTGAGTGTGTGTGTTTCTCCATCCTGATAGTGGCTGCCCCACAGCGCCAAGTGACTCTTCTCACAGTGAAGAGCTATGAGGAGGAAGGAGTTTGAGAAAGTCCAGCCAGCGTGTCTGCCAAACAGATGACATATTGTACACTCACCCTGGCAGGATTAACACATCACACTTTCTTTTTTTTCTTTTTTTTTTTGTCTTTTCTCAGACTGCTTGGCCACTGGCAGGCGGTGAAGCGGAGGTTCAGCAGAAATACTAAACAGCAATGAGTTAGTGGGACAAATAATATCAGGGTTTTCACAAAAGTTGCGTTCAATTGAATTTATGGCAACACGTTTCCAGTGAACTAATTAAGAACTTCTTTGCTGTACATGTTTACCTTGTTTTCTTCCGTTCGTTGTTTGCCGACCATGATCCCGGTGACCCATGTTGCCTCAAGCTCCAACACACCTGATTTAATGAATGGGTTCTTATCAGGAAGCTGCAGAACTTGTTAGTGATTCATTCCTCTGAATCAGGTGTGCTGGAGCATCTTAAGCACGCAGTGTTTGGGTCTCGGAGGGACGAGACCGCCTAGAAAATGCTGATGGAGTCAATATATCGGGCATGACGGAGTTGCTGAACTCAGTGTGTTACCTTATGTATGAGCAGTTTTCCTCTCGGGGGCGGAATCTGCACACGAGCAGACTATATGCAAATGATAACAAAATGTCAATACGGCTGGAATTTTCTTTTTTTTTTTAACCTAATCAAGACACCTTGCTTTAGTAAACAAAAACAAACCTCAAAGCTATTTTCTTTTAAAGCGTTTTGTGTTTCTAATGAACATCACACCAGAGTTCCTCACTTTTTCTAACACGTGTATATATGTAAGGTCAGAGGTCAACAGGTGGCCGCTGGCAGCAAGGGCCGGGAAGGCGCCGGCAGAAGTAATGACTGTGTTTGTTTGTGCTCCTGACGCCGGTGCCGTCTTCGACTGGAGAAAGTCCTAAAATGGCCATTACACGGTCAATTCCAACGTCACGCGGTTAAAATAAAAGGCGATGCCTGTTTGTTTTCATGTGGGCGGCTCTTTGTGAGGGGCGCGAGTTGATGAAATGCATCAAGGAAACGAAGACGCTGTTGAATAAAAGGGCAAAAATAGATACGAAGAGGAGCAGGGGGGCAAATTATTAATTCAGTAACTGTACCAGGGTGGCATGAGAACAATTGTTACCGTGCTGATTTGCATAATGAACTGAAATTGACCCATATACACCTTCCAACCCCAACTGATATCACCTGATCTGGAATATTTTATACAGGCACACAAAGAGACCCTCATTAGCCAGGCCTTGCATGTGCGTGAGTGAGTGCTGTGGGAGGGGAGATCTTTTGGCCACACTGACATCAGTGATTTAATTTAGCACTATTGTGCGGCGGCCGGGCCATTCATCCGGCCGCATCGCGTGTGTCTGTATTCCTACCGTGTTTGTGCGCTTTGATAAGGCGTTGAACACAGAAAGCACTGCCGTTAGTGCTTCTTGCTGTTTGTTTGTTTTTTTTGTAGGAATCAAAATCTAAAAAGAGAAAGACCAACAAAGAAATGATGGAAGGAGGCATTTTCAGTTGTAAGCATGAATCATATCTATCAGTTTTAGATGCATTATATGTATAATATCAACACAGGATGATGTATATTTTCAGTTTTTTAATATTTAAGCGCAAGTATAGAACACAAATGTGATTCTTTGCTAGATTTATTTGAACATTCCTCCTGGAATTTCAGACACACCACTTGTACATAAGTTTTCTATATGAGAAGGAGTACAGTACAGACACTGGTGAAGCCGCAATATTACACAAGAAAACAACGTTAAAGTGTCGAACTGTAAAAGTCTCTGAGGTTATTAAATGGAAAGTTATCCTAATAAGCTGAAACAGTCATAACTAACATTGTTGTTTTCATTTAGAATCTACTTTGCTAACAATGAACTCAGACCCAAAACTGTATTTTATTTAAAGCTTTACACACTGATTTCTCTTGATTGTATACTAAGAAATTAGAAGAAAAAATAAGCCATGTTGGGGAAAAAGCATAGCCTCAACCCCCAATGAGCTCTGGACCCTTCTGCTTTTCTAGTTGTGTTTTTTTTTTTTTTTTTTACTTCCATTTTGTCGTTTTACTGTGAGGCATAAAATCAGACTGATTTAACGGATCATAAAATCTAATGGATACACACATCATTGTTTCATGTTCTCTCTGTTGTTGGTAAAAGCTTCAGTAATAATTTGAAGATGAAATCCTTAATGATATCCACATTTCAGCTCAAGCACTGGGATGGAAACGGGCAAAGGTAAAAAGCTCAGTATCAAAGATCTAATGAGGAACTTGCACTTCGGACAATCTGCAGCCTGGAAAACGTCCCTTCATTGGTGCACGACTCAAAAAGTTGCTCTAACGTTGTTGCATAGGAGATCTCAGCGTTTTCTCATCATTTCACACCCTGCAGCTCCTCCATGGTGTTTTATCATTCAGCACAACGTGCAATCTGTGTAGATGAACACAGAGCTAATCCAGTGTTAATCCCAGGTCAGAGGTGAATGAGGATCAGCCAGAAACATCAACGACCCGACAAATATAACATGCTGCATCAAGCGGAGCCGTACCAGCGTGTCGCATACACCAGATCAGCAGAAAAATCTGGAAATCCTGTGAGGAGAGTCGTCTTTTTGGAAGACTCGCTGGCGAAGCAGGTGGTGCTGCGTGTTGTTGGAGAGCTGCAGAGCTTGTTACGTGAGCAGTGACACATCAAGAGTTTCCGTCTTACTGGATTTCTGTGCTTCTTCTGACACGGTTGACCACAGCCTACTGCTTGGCAGGCTTGAAAAAGTGTTAGGGATTTCTAGCACGGCGCTAAATTGGTTTAAATCTTGACTTGCGAGATAGGAGGTATTCTGCATCAACAGGTCGTCCTGAATCTGAGCCGATGACAATCACTTGTTTAGAGCACATTACACCTGTGCTTCAATTTCTGAAACATGCGGAAGCCTTGAGGAAGACGTTTACTGTTTTAAAGAAAGAGTCAGAAGCAAACGAGGTGAAGCAGCTTCTCATCTGCGGAACAAACTAGCTGAACACCTGGAGACCGCTGACACACTCACTTCTTTAAATCAGACCTTAAAGCACTATATGATCAGGCTTTTCAATTAATAATAGATTTTACTTATTTTATCACCTTTCTCTTAATGAATCTTTTACTTAATGTTGCCTTTTTAATCATCTTTTATTTTAAAACAATGTGACTTGTGTCTGATTGGTGCTATAGGAATAAACTTGCCTAGTGAATAGATCTGCCTACACATTCAAATTTGCATACATTACACAGATGTTTGTATAAAGATGATGAATATGCATGCACACACCCCATCTACATATATCCATACGTATCTCATGATCCTAATCCCACAGTACAGAATTCAATGTTCTCTAATTATTTAAAATCCAAGTGGAATTGTACCATGATTTGATTATTTCAGCAAATCCAAACTTAAATGCAGGAGACAGGCAGTGCTTGTATGTGTGTATGAATACAGAAAGGCTCTAGTGGATTTTAGCTCTGTAAAAGTCTTACACATGGCCTAACAGGGATGAAACTTGCCACATGAATACATTCAAGACTCCTTCCTGTGAGTCCTGCCTGAACCCTGCACCAACAATGCCCCTGAGCTGTCTGGAGAAAATGAAAAAAAGAAAAAAGAAAAACCCTGCAGGGACGCAGGGGACAACGTCAGGTCGCGGCGAGTCTGCCTGTCATGCAGAAGGACTGGAGGGACGCGACCCCCTGCCCTCACTGACAGCTGTAGTTAATCAAGCGAATCATAGCACACCTGAGTTTAACGCTCGTGACCCCCGAGCCGCCCTGCAGCACTCGCCCCGCTCGTGTGAGAATACCCAATGCAGGAAAAAGCGTATAAAAGATGGGAAAGAGGGAAATGACGGTCATGCGACTGCTGGTCACATCAGCATGCAAAGCAGCCACAGACCAAATCCTCACTGCTCTCTGAGGGATACATACATCGCGCACACGGCCACACCACATCCGGAGGGATCGAAGCTAATGAGCCGGTGCCCTTGAGGAAACACTTGATCGACTCTGCTTGGATGAGGAGGATGTTTTCAATGTCAAACAACGTCGCTCAAGCAAACACACATGTAGCTCAGTTGCACACAAAAAAGGCACATCTGTGTGTATAAGTCCCTCCGTACAGACCCCACTGCCCAGCATCCACAGCTCTGATGGCTCCTCATAAATATTGATGAGGGGATAAAAAAGATGAAGAGATGGGGGGGTGGAGAAATGGAGGAATTGAAAACGCCATAAAGCCTTCATCACGGCTACAATGCTCCAAATCAAAATGCTTGAGAAGATTTGTCCCCCCGGTTTTATTTGCTCTACAAGGTCATTTTCTCAAAAAGCCAGAAACATGTGAAACGGCATGTGTGTGTGTGTGTGTGTGTGTGTGTGTGTGTGTGTGTGTGTGTGTGCATGCGTGTGAGCGTGCGTGTGTGTGTGTAATCACAGACATGTTTCTGCAAACAGCTCCGGGCTTGGATGTAACACGTCAGCTTGTCTCCACTCAGGGCAGCACAGCTGGTATCAATTCCAATAATCAGGCACTGTGATAAGCTGACCATCAACACACACACAAACACACACAGCAGAGCAGATGGGTACCACGAAGGAAAGAAAAAAAAAAAAAAAGAAGAAGAAGAAGGGCACTGGTGGTGTTACCATTGCAGTGAAACAGGAGGGATTCTTAGAAAGAGGCAGTGTGTTGGCACAGCCACAAGATTACGTTTATGTGAAGCAATCGTGTCGAAATTGAAGCGATGCGAGAGGTGAGCGGCACTTTGCCCTCAGTTCAGGGTCACTCAGAGAGTAGAGGACGCCATTGCAGTCGGTCCCAGCTCTGCTCCAACACAATCAACAGAACACCGTCTACATTTTACTTGAACTAGGCTGGACAGAGACCTGGAAACACACAGTTCACACACATGTACCTTCTCTCTCACACTAATGAGTATGAATATGGCGATAATGAAGCATCGACAGTCCGTATGAGTGCTCATGACGGCGAAAGGTCCTCGACCCTGTTATCTGAAAAGAGTCTAAATCAATGCTCGGCACAAGGGGAGTTATCAGTGACTCCTGTACAGCCACCCTCTGTTGGTTTCAGCTTGAATCAATTCACACTTTATCAAATCGGCACTTCATCATCAGGTGGCTGCGTCAATGGAACGATACCAGGCCGTGCATTTAGTGTCTCCTTCATCTATAGAATAAACGTGAAAGTCTGTCAGGAAGAAATCAACACCTCGAATGTCAACATGAATAAGAAATGGACAGTGAAACAACAGGATGCAGAAAAGTCTAAGTCACAGGAACCAAAAGGAAAGGATGTTACATTTCATGCAGTGTGATGGTGAGCTGCCTTATCAAGGATTCCCCTCACTGTGTGTCCTCCCATGGAAAAATAAGCTGCACGACTCTCCCCCGTGATTTGCAAAGGCTATTACACAATCCAATAAAGTTGAATGAAACTTAAACTCCTGTTTTATTGGCAACCTGACACCTCCCAGTTTTGCTGTGTAAGCTGAGTCTGTGTTTGCTGAATTAATGCGATCATCTCCAACACCGAGCAGTTAGGTAGAAATCCAAGCAGTTGCTGCAATGCTGCCTAAGGAAGTGTTTTGTCTTATACTTCAAACTATGACACCTAAAGATGCAGTAGGCTGCAATAAACAAAAATGTGCCTTCTCACTGTGCACAAGTGCAATAAATGAGTTGATCTGTGCACACAAAGAATCACAGCTGAAGGCAGTTTAGCCGCAGATATTTTGAAATAAACACTTTGGACAGATTGTGATGCAGCAGGAAGTTAGCTCAGCTGCACACTGACAGTCAGACGGACTTTCCTATAACAGCTATTGACACGAGCGCTTTTGAAAACACACGACAACCAGAAGAGGTTTGTGTAACTGTCAGCAAATGTAGCTGAATAAAAAACATCACAGAAGGCATTAAAGTAAAACTTCTGCAACTCACTCACTCACTGCACTGAGTAAACTCCACTTCTTTAATTTTTTTTTTTAATTTTTTTTTTATGTAAGTAGTGTGTCTGTCATGCTAATGCTATTTTCGCTAGCAATATGGTAGCTTACTTTGACTGCTGCATTAAAATGGACATTGCTGCCATCTGTTGTTCACTTCTAGGTGTCTGTTGTGTTAATGCAGTTATTTCTACAACTTGCAGTGCCATTAAACAGAACCGCTTTGGCGGGCTGGTTTTGGTCCACGGGCCAGATTTTGACCCACTTACCTTCGTTCCACCTCAGAGTCACTGACTGGTGAATAGTGCTGCCACAGCTGTATGTACACAGCAGTGAAGCACAAGCAGCACTTTCTTCTTCTGACTTTCTTATGTCAATTTGTTTGTTTTTCATGTTGCTCACTGTCTCTGTCCTTTCCTCTCATTCTGACCCCCTGACCCCAAACAGAAGAGCAGAAAATCACCTGTAAAGAGTTTATTCCCTAGAGTTTTTTCCTTTCCATCATCACCTCGGTTTTTCTCTGTAAAGGTGCCTCACCTTATTGACGCTGTATGAATGAAATTAAAATGAACATCAGACTCTGCCTTCAGCAGCCTCGTTTGAACATTGACTGGATTTGATCCTGAGATATGAATGTATTCATCTCTGAAACCTTTGACCTGATAAATCAATAAGGTTATTGCACACAATTCTAAGATAATCTGTGAAAGCTACAGTAAATATTCTAACAGAATTTCTATCTGCAGGACTCCTGTGTTCTGATTGTGACAGGTGCTGTTTTTCTTCGGCGATGTTGACTTTCTGTTTAGCTCTTCATTTCCTCTACACCTACAAATCGGAGGTGTTGCTTTTATTTATTTATTTATTTATTTATTTGGGTGAGCGCCTACAGACACATCCTTTGATTTTCACATCTCTCCTGGACTCCAGTGAGCTGTGAGGCGCTGGATGGAGAGAGAGAGAGAGAGAGAGAGAGAGAGGGAGGGAGAGAGAGAGAGAGAGAAACCAAAGCTGCAGCAAGGTGAGGCAGGAGAACAGTGGAGTAAGAGGCTGTGACCAGGTCAGCATTTATATATCTGCACTCCTCGCTTCCCCGTCCTCCCTCCAGCGATCCCCCTAGCTCCTGAATGTGTGTTTGTGTGTGTACATTAGAGGGAACTACAGGGATCTTAGATTACTGCAGTAAAGCCTTGTGAGCCCTCACCTCTCCTCTTCACCGCCATCGTTCTGTCAACATAAAGGCTTGGCCTTTCGCTCCTTCTGGTCTAAGCCGAGTCTTAGCCGTGGCAGCGCCCGGCCTCTCTTTCCAAAACCACGCTCTTCTGTCTTTTATTAGTTACAGGCTGTGAGGATGGACCTCTGGAGACATTCAGTCTCAGAAAGAAAAGAGCAACAACAACAACAGGGCAATGCTGCGGCGTGCTGAGTCGATCAGCCATCGGACCCGCTGCACCCTGCTTGTCAGCAGAAAGTCACTGTGGGATTATTTATGTATAGGAAACATGTGCACAGAAGAGGAGGGTTACCAGAAAGCCAAAAGTAGCAAACTGTGCAGTTGAAGTCTTTAAGGATACTGCAGGCGATATAGCTGAAAAGCTTTTTAAAATCCTGGCTTGATAAATAAAAACATAGTTAGCATAAGTTAAAAAAAAAAGAGCACTAAAAAGTGGCTTAATGGCCTTTCATGAGTTTGAAGGTAATGTTTTTTGTTGAAGGCACAGAGTGCATTCTATTTTGGTTTTACGCAATGACGAAGCATAGACAGAAGCTACATTCCTTTATACTCATAGTTGTGTTCTGTAGTTTGTGTTTCCAGTCTAGCGTCACACCTGGCTAAAACTTGTTTACCTATTGCCCTGAACACTTTCTCTTTTCCGAAACAATGACTTGGTTTTCCTCTTCCTCCATCTCCTCCTTCCTCTGATGAACCGTCTCCATGTCAGCTTTCAGCCATTCCTTCCTATCAAACATCTTTTTTTTCCTGCTTCTCCAGTTTGTTTTAGATTCTGACCATCTGGATCAAACCTCCAGCTCAGCCTCCCCTATTCCAGAAAGTGTTTCTGTCTCCAAACCATTCATCACAGCACGTCTCACTCCTGCCTTGTAAACCTTCACTTTTACTCCTCCTGCCATCCCCCTGTCACACAGCCGACCCTGACATTTATCTCCACCCTCTCCGTCCTTTGTTTCTCTTCTCCACCTGCATGGTCGAACGCACGTTTCTATTTCATAAAATCCTATAAAATGTGTTTATAAAGCAGGTCAAAGCTGTGGGGTATTTAACCAACACGACAGCGAAATCCCAGTGAGTCCCAACACCCTTTTTGTCATTCAGAAAAGCAGCGGCGGAGAACCTGATTAAGGCATCCTTGAATTATTACCTTCAGAATGAAAACCGAAGCCAGGAGCCGGCCTCGGTCTCCATGCCACTCGAGGAATGTGGATCGAGTTTCAGTTAATTTCATCATCCCTCTTTGTGGGTCCATTTAGGAATCAAATATTTTTTTATTACTTGTGGGAAGTCATCCGGGCAATCCCACACACACACACACACACACACACACACCGTAATCAGCTGTCTCCTTGTTTTCAAGGTTACTCCAGAGTTCTTCTGTCACTCACAACACATTTGCATCAAACCATCAGCCAACAGCTGCCAATTAACCAACAGCCTCTCTGTTAATACACACACGTCGGTGCCAATTAGGGCGCGGGGTGATCTCTTCCTCTCCACCAACAAAGCAACACAACGCAGTCACACCCAGCCAGAGGGGGGAGGCGAGGGGCGGCATTAGGTGCACTGAAAACATCAAATATCGGCTAATGCTTCAGAGACGGGGGAGCGAATTGGGCAGGAGGGAACAGAGCGGAGACGAGGGGGGATGTTCTGTGCCAGGAACAAGGCTTTCAGGATTAGCTCTGTCATGCAGCTACGCGGGCAGAAACAGTGGCTGGCGAGATGAGGCCTGACAGACTGAGCAGAGGCACACAACACAGTCATGCACTCCTTCTGTGCGCAGAGAAAATACGGAGCAATGCACACTTAAAGACGCCGAGGACTCTCTCCGCATGCAGTCACACATGTACAGGAGATACAGAAGCTTGCTCGTGTGCGCTGTGTCTGAAGCTGTGACTACCTAATTTAGGTACATTGAAAGAAAAAAAAGACAAGGCAGAATATTTATCATGTGAGAGGATACACATCACCCTCTATCTGCACATGAACACCACAACACAACACTTGCACAGCATCGTGATCATTTTCTTCTTGCAGAGGCACAAAAACTGAGCTACTCATTGTCAGCCTTGTAAAATCATCATCCTGCAGGGCAGCAGAGAAATGACGATTCATTAACGTCCACAGCCACTAGATGGCAGCCTCCTCCTTTTCATGAAACAACTTGAGGCCGGTGAAGATAGAGATGCACTCAAACTAAAGTTCACTGTTTAATATCTCTATAACTTAAATAATTAAATACATAAAACACATCAGGAAAAAAAAAACATTTTTAAATGTTTTCACTTCTACTTTAGGGATTTAGTATTTGCAAGTCGCCGCGTTCCCTGAGCAAGAATATATCAATCAGACAATCAATCGGTGGCACTCAGCTGGTGGGAGGCTGGCTGGATCTAACATGCCTCCAGGGTTGCAGTCAATACAGTGACCTTCGAGAAAACAAAAGATTAGCAGAATATAATCAGGCATCAAAAAGTCACAGCCATACATTAGAAGAGGGCTGGTTTGACATTTTCTGTGGAATAAATGAAGCGGTGTGCGCAAACAGCCAGTTTGGGCTGGTCTGTTCGGAAAGATATGGAATATTTTCACTCACGCTTTCATTTTTTTCTTGAAAAACAGAAAAGGAAAACTGTAAACAATCAAACTGTAGACTTTAATTATTGGACAAAAGATGCATCTTCTGTGGTTACTGCATCTGTGCCAACACAACGTAAGGCAAGCTGTAGATTTGAAACACTAAACTGAGAGATTTACTCACTTTAGATGCAAGACAAAAAGCAGAAATGTAACAGTATTCCCAAACACGGTGAGGGATGCAGTCTGAACATTTAATAAAACCGTTTGATAATGCAAATGCAAAGTGAAACATTTTAAATTGGAACAAACGTTTATGAACATTTCAGAGTTCAGACAGACTTTTGGAGAGTTGTGTGTCTTGTCTGCTGAGACTCGATGCAAATGTCACTTCTTCTTGCCAGTTTTTTTGGCACCTTTGTTGGGCTGCTGAGTGGCAGCAGAAGTCGGAGTGTTTTTCTCCAGAACTGTCGGCTGGGCCACCTCCAGAGTTAGTTCTTCCTCTGGCTCCATTTTTATTGCGCCCTCCTGATGGCTACAAAGTTTGTTGCAGGCATCAGATAACTTCTCAGAGCGCTGCCACAAGTCTGCCTGGAGACATGACACAAGCAGAGGGAAAGAAGTTCTGACAGGATGTCTCTCTCGAAGTGAAGGCTGCCTCCTTTTCACTTCTGAAAGTGTTTTTCAATAAGTAGGTTGAAATATTTGCACCAGTGTGAGACTGACCTGCATGTTTTCATACATCTGCAGCTGACGGTTCATCAGGTCTTCCTTGAGCGACAGCAGCTGTTTATGTTGTTCCAGCAGATTGTCGCGGACCAAACGGAAGGCTTGGATCTTTTCTCGACGTTCCCTCTGCTGCGCCTCTTCTCTCTGAGTGTCCATCAGCTCGGGAGAATCCTTCTGGCGTCTGCAAATGCAAAAAATCCAAGAGACAGTTGGATGTAGGCTATATAGATGCAGTAGGTGTGTGTGTTGCAGGGTCGTCAATTAATCTAAAATGCTTTGTGCTAAGAAAACTCACACAGGAGGAACATTTAAACCAGGGATAGTCCAACACTGTCTTGGTTTGCTTTTCTATTCTATATTCTGAAGAAATTCACAGGCCGTTTTGTGAGATAATACAACTGTGGATGTTGATTTAGTTAAAAAAAATAAAACAGTTTTAACCCGAAGACGATGATGTAGTTTTCTTTAAACAAGAGAAGTGAACCATCAAGACAGTCAACTTGTATTTGTACTGGGAACGAACAAAACACACAGTGAGAGAATTGAAGACAGATTTAAAAAGTAAAAGTAATTTTCTATTTTTAATGTGAGCTGACCTTGATGGAAAGGGAGGCCAGCGGAGGTGATGAGGGAGTTCGTTTGGTTAATGAACACTGCCCCTGTTCAACCTCTTCCACTGCACGTAATGCTGCGTGCAGAAGCTATAAAGTTGGCATTTGTGTGTGCGTGCGTGCGTGCATCTGCTCCGTGCAATAATGTGAGACAAGAAACATACTGCAGACTATTCAGGCCCCCAACATTCACTGCCCAACGGGATCTCTCCCTTCCCTGCTCTGATTGCAGGTCACAGTGTCAGCCGCCATTAGTAGATGGACACAAACACATGTGGACGTGCACACAGGGCCGCACGCACGCACGCACGCACCCACAGCAGGAGAGGCTGAAGAGGTGAAGGGAGAGGGAACATCTCATCCGAGTAACCAGCACATTGAGGCCCGGAAATAGCTCTCTAATTAACAGACCCAAATATCACCTCATTTATCCTGGAGAGGGATGGACAGAGGGGAGCGACGGAGGGAGAGAACAAGAGGAGGCACGAGGAGGGACTCAAAGAGGAAATTCAAAACTGTTACATAAAAATGTTGACACATATTTCACACCCAGGCAAAAGCTACAGTTCTCAAAATAAAGGATGCTGGAGCGTAATCACATTTGCATAACTATTGATGAGCAAATACTGAAAGAATTCATTATGTAGAATAGATTGAAGTCTATGTGTATATGTTGCATGGCCCACTATCCTCTGGGGAAAAACATACTGCGTTTTCAAATACATGCATGCAGCATAAACCTACCGTATACTGTGAAGGTCATGAGTCTAATAAGTAGTACGGTGCTGCATACACTGTAGCTACCAATCTGCTGCTCAGAGCAAACACACATTCTGGCATGTCTGAACACACGACGTACAGAAGACGATGCTTCGCTGCCGCAGCTTTTATTTATCCGGGCACACAAAGGTAGGAAAACAGAAATACTGAAACAGGCAGAAGAACGCTGTCGCTATTTCCCATTTCATATTTTCCACACCTGCCTTCTGACCACAATATGATGCAGTCTGTTGGCTAAGCTGGAGTCTGTTGAGACATCTCACTGTGCTCTAAGATCAGAGCGCCAGCAGGCAAACAGAAAACAGGAACCAAACAGAGAGAGGTTCAGCGTCAAGCATCACATTAGAGGAGATCAGTGGAGAACCTGGTGTATTGACTGAAGTCCGTGTTGGGACAGAAGCAGGGGGTTTCATTCAGCGTCTGACTGGATGGACAGGAAGAACCATCCACACCAGATCTGGGAGTATCTGGGGGGGAAAAGAAGGTCTCATTCTCACACTGTGTCTGAAAAAATAAGCCAAGTTTGAATCAAATGATCACGGTGTCCATACCAGGCTCTTTGCTTTCCTCCGTGGGAGCGTCGTCGTTTTTTCTGTGCTGGTTGAGAAACTTTAGACGAAACTCTGAAGCCTAAAAAACAAAAACAAACACTATCTGAAGAGTGTGTTGGAGTGTAGATGCGTTTTTACAAAGATAAATACATAGGACGGTATTTTCTAAAAGAGTGGAGGTATGATGTTGTAGATGTTCTGCTCATTTATTTTTACTTCAGATACTTCACCTTTTTTTTAACAGACTTTATTGTGTTTTTGTGAGCATATTTGAAATGAAATTGCTCTCCACTGAAATGTAATTTCAGAATGTGGATCTACTTCAACAGAAAACACATTTTAGTCGTCAATATTATAAAATCCATACCTCATATCGTGTGTTTGAGAATGTGCTTCGCCATGCAATTACCATACGTACAGTATATAAACTCACTCATTAAACCTAGTGTCATAGCTAAGGAGTAGGAATAAACAACATTGCATTGATTTTTTTTTTTCCTGAACATTTTTGCCCAGGCAAAGGCTAACAACCCACTGAAAATATGCAGACAATCCACAAGATCCATGATTTGAGACCAACTATTTTAAAGCATAGCTTTTATTCCTTTCCAGAAGACCAAAAACATACATATAAAAAAATCAAATTAAAGTTCTTCTGGTTTACCTTGGCAGAGCGTCCTGGTTCGGCCAGCTCCCAAGCCTTCTTCATGGCTTTAATCTGGTCCTCTCTTTCTGTGTCCACCTTCACCTCCATGCTCTTTTCTTCGCTCTTATCAATGACAACACGCAGCGTCCAGTTGGGCTTTGTCAGGTCAAAACTCTGCGCACACGCACACGCACACACACACACACACACACACACACACACACACACACACACACAGGCTTACACTTAGAAACATCTGAGCTAAAGGCCACTGGATGACAATATATTATGGGAATGACTTTTCCATTCAGGAACCCAGACAGTCTGATAAAAACAAGCCAGCTGGTGTCTAAGCTGCACAGAAGTTGCATTGTACTGCTAAATGTAAGAATACTGAAAAACAAACTTGAAAGGAGACAGGGTTATAAAATACAGACAAAACACTGACAAAAACAGGAACTTATTACACCAATCTGAGATCTTATCTGTCTAAGTAAGCTAGTTCTCGTCACTAAACCAAAAAAATATGAAACATCAACTTCTCAATTAGTGTGTGAGTCTCTGCAACGTTTCCAGTGTGGTGTGAGTGCAGGTCAGCTGGTTTATGAAAGCCTCCCTTCAGTGAGCGAGAGCTGACCAGCCTGAACAAATTAAATTATAATAACCAAGATGCCATGACTCCGGTCAATAAAAATCAGTGCATGTGATTTATATGGGCCTGTGTGAAGAGGAGTTACGAGTGGACTCAACACAAAACAGAGTACTCTTTCAATTTTTTGGCAAAGTTAGATATAAAATACAGATTAAAGGTCAGAAAGCACAGCTTTCAGCAATTAGCTTTTTGCTATTCAAACTTGTGTCGCCTAAAAATGTAACTGAAACAATTAAAAAATCAAACTGTAACAAAAGTCACTCAGTTTTTATTTAGAAATGTAATTTAACAGATGTGCCTCGCAGTACGGTGACAAATGCTGGTCAATAAAAATACAGTATGTTCAGTTACTGACCTGAAAAATGGTATTTTTATTATGTTAGCTCTAATTTGCAGTGAAGAGTGGTGCGCTGTGTTGTTGTTTTGTCTGCGATTGCAATTACCTGTGTGGAGCCAGATTTGGACCCAGCAGCAGGCCTCTTCTTCCTGCTGCCTTTGTTTATTGCGTCAGAGGAATCGTCTCTGAACCCAGAATGGCTCTGAGTTTTACCGGGAGGTGACTTCTTCAACTCTTCATCTTTAAAAACAACATATGAAAAGAGAAAATCAAATAAACACAATCTAATCTGTCGTGTTTTCAAAGTGTGACTGCCATCAATGCACTTCCTAACAGGGAGTTAAGTGTTAAAATGTTTCAGTTTGATTGTACAAATTGATTTTGGAACATTTTTCCAGCTGGTGCGCCTCTATTAAGATTCCACTGAACACCTGCACAGCTCCTCTGAAGTGGGTGGAACATTGAGAACCCATCACATGTGCTGTGCGGTGACATCTGTGCTAGATGGCACTGTTGCACTGCGAAGCTTGACTGAACACAATCCACAATTCAGATGAGGCATTAACCGAGTCTCACTTTTCGGATATAGCGGCATAATAATCCATCATTTAGCTGACACCTTGCCATTCTGCCGGGGGAGCTTTGGTGCATGCTCAATGAGTTACTCTTATCTCAATTCATATAGGAAGCCAGCGCTTAACCTGGAATTAAATTGCAGTGACTGTTGCTGGAATTTCAGGAAGAGATGTATTGAAAAACTGTTTTTTTTTACATGAAGACACCAGAAAAAGGAGGAATAGAAAACCTTTATATACCTGAATGTTCTTTTCATGATAGACGAAATATCAGAGATTGACGAGGAAACCAAATGTGTTGGCTCACTAACTGGAATGCCTCAGCAGTGTTCGCCGGGACTTAAGGCAGAGATGTGAAAATGTGCATGCATTAAACATGCGCACTGGAGTATTTTGACTGCAGCTTGTTAAACAGCTTGTTAAAGAGGCTTCAAAGCTTGGCATGGCATGTAGTGCGTGAGTATCTATGTAGCATGTAGGGAGCATGATCAAGGCTGCAGCCTCACCACTGAGACAGAGTTAAACTGGGTGAAATTAATTCACTTTCCTGCTGAGATATTTCCCAGGGCACCACGGGGGCAAGAGCCAACTTCATTTGACATCCCATTGACCCAGTTCCACAAGCTTATTGGGAAAACACAGGGGGTTTGTTTGAACACTGGCATATAGGTACTTGTATGGGCAAACATAAGGCAAATGATCGCACACACACACACACACAGTGTGTTGGGAGAAAAAAAAAATCATTAGTGTTCATAATCTATGTATTTCGCCACCTTGCAAATTGAATAGATAAATAACAGTAATCACAAAAAAGAGAATGAGAATTCAATGATTGCCGACTCTCTTCAGGCAAACATGAAAACTGCAGTCTTGTCGCACCACTTTCACATCAGCCACCCATGCTGCAATCAATAAACCCTTACAAAACAAAACAAAAAACTCAAGAAACTTACATGATTTTCAAAGCTCTGATATTTCAATTGATTTGGCCAATGACCAAAAGCACTTTGTACACACTGATTAAAGGCAGGAAAGAAGAGCTGGAGGCAGGGAACAAGATTATCGCCTCAGCCAATGACTGTTGGGCACAAGACATCACAGTCTGTGATCTGCAAAAGCAGCTGTATTCATTTGGCTTTCATTATGCTTGTGATTACAGGCCTCTGGCGGGCGGAAGCGACGGCAGAGAATAAACTGCGTCCGACTTGGCCCCCTGACGCAGCCTGCTGAGTGTCAGCCACGTTTCACACTGAACACACCGAAAAAGAGCCTGCAAAAAAAACAAAACAAACATGCAGGGCAAATCTAAACACCCATTGAAAACACAAAGCTCAAACACAGTGTGATCAGATCAAAAATAAATGGTTTGATTGCATATTTGGCACTCTCTCCTCACTGCAAGAGCGTCCGAGGTTCCAGTATTCTGTGTGCAGTTTGCATGTTTGTATTTTCTCTGGGCGTTCCAGTTTCCTCCTACAGTCAATTAAACATGCATTCAAAGTGAACTGGTGGCTCTAAAATCACTCATGGGTTCACATGTGTGTGTCTGTCTCTGTGTTTGTCCTTTGACTCTTCAGAACGGACCCTGCCTTCACCCACTGTCAGCTCCGGTGCTTTACAACCCTGAGGTTGGATAAAGCGGTAAAGCATGGATTGATAGATGGAAGGATGCTAGTATCCCCCTGTGCATCTGGGAACGGCTGACTGATGTGGCATTTGTCAATGTCTCAAGTTCGTACCTCTCAGCTCATCCTTCTCCAGGTCCTTGAGCGCGTTGGCAAAAGCGAGCTGAGATTCATCCAGGTTCCAGCTCTTGTGAAGAACCTCAGCCTGCACAACATACCTGTGAACCTGCGAAACACACATGAGCAAAGTGAACGTGAAACACCCACGTCACAGCGGAGACACAACAGGACTGGCAAGAGAAGATGCAGAATCCAACACCAGAGGCAATAAAGGGAGATATATAAAGACCGAGAGGAATAACAACATATTTAGCGATTTTGCAGTTCTCCGCTTTCTATGACAGCAGAACATGTTAAGCACAAAGGCAGAGAGGAGGCAGAGGGCTTGTTATCCAAGATTATATCACGGGCGATGCCTCCCACATCCCTCATGCTGAAAAGAAAAGATGAAATTTAGACAAAAATTCCAAGGTAAGACTCATCACCGTTAAAAAATAAATAAGGTCCAGTAAATGCACTTTACAGAAAGGGATTGTGACGTTGTGTTTTTTTACATCTTGTTGGGACTAAATCAAAGCCACAGTGACAGCAGTGTTTCATTTCAATGTGTTAACATGTGTGTTCAAACTTTATCAAATTTACCACAGGAGAGCTCACTCATCATTCCATCGCTGACCATTTTCCTTGAACTTTTCTTATTCTGGATGGCAGCTGATCTGTGGGATCACTCTAAAGCATTTAGTATCAAAATGAATACGAAACAAAATCTTCTCGGTAGGTGTCAAACAAGTTTTGAAAACAGTTAGTTCACTCACTGCTGCAAGCTGCCAATTTAAATCGACCTATTCACAACCAGATTACAGGGAAATCATTTAGCTTTTATGATGCATCACTGCTAATACAATCAGTCACCTTAGAAAAAACAAAATCAAACACTCTTGATCGTCCTATTTGGACAGATTTGTGGTGTATGTGTATCAGTGTGTGTGACAGTACACAGAGAGTGTAACACACGAATTGATAATCATCAGACAAGGACAATAGGTCTGTTAGATAGGTGGGCTTCAGACATTACAGTAAGTAATAAATTACACACTAATCGCTGCTCCTTGACAAGTAGTGACAGACAGCAACAACAAAACCACCCCTTCAGTTTTTAGCTGCTCTCCTCTTTTTGTCAAAATTTGTCTGTGAAGATTGTGCATGTGCGTGCGTGTGTGTGGGTGAGTGCAGATTTACTTGTGCGCGCACGTGCACGTACGCTTACAAGCAAGGCGTTATCTGGCAGGAGAAAAAAAATTGATATGAACAGGCAGCGAGCAAGTGGGTGAGAAAGACGGAGAGGGAAAGTGAGACGCGCATGCAAGCGAGCTCACTTAAGTGTTTGAGCTACGGCAGAAACCACGCAGACAGTTGTCAGTGATACCGTCGTCTCCGTGGGAGGCTGGCGCCGTTCAGACGACGAGTCCGAGTTTCTGAATGCGCTGCCCTTTCCCTCACTCTGCTGAGGAGTCACATGGGTGGGGGACCCCTTCTGCTTTTCTTTATCTGTGCCACTGGATTCTGTAACAAGAGTCCGTTTTCAGCTCTTCAAATTAATTGTATCAGAAGAGTGAAAATTGTCTTTTATACAGTCTATTCCTAAAAATACAGAAGCCAGGTGAGGAGAAAACGTAGTAAATAGAACAGCTAGAAATGGGCCAATAGGCTGTATGAAAACCCATGTGAGACTTACAAATGAAAGCAGCTTTATGCAAATCTTGAAAATTACACTTCTAAGCGATTTTTTAAAAAGACAGAGTTACAAATTATTGAAAATGAAAACTAACTATCAACTTGAGTTCTTCTAATAATTGTCTGTCCCCATTTAGCTGTCTGAAGACTACAATGTTGAATTATTGTGAAAGGATAATTCCAGTCATTTGGCTGAAGTTAGATCTGTTAGTTGAAGATGAAATAGTGGTGCATACATGCTGCTTTGGTCCATCTCAGTTATTTCTATAAATCATGACAGGTTGGTGTTCGGAGTCTGGCCACATGCTGCATCCAGTACAAGTCTGTGGCAACCTCTGCTAAAGGGAGCAGCCAAACAGACAGTCTTTGAGACTGGTTTTAACACTGGTTTTTCTTGATGTTATAGGATAATAGACAACAGATATTTACAATGCACAAAAATATCTCCAATAGTAATGGCATTATTGATAACAGTAATTGCCAAGACGTCATACAGTGCACACAGTAGCATGTTACTAAAGAACGTATTATTTTTGAGTCTAGCTGAAAGTTAAGTTGACTCGATCAATCTGTCAGGAGATGGCCAGCCAGTTTAAAATCCTCCAAGGCGAAACTGCCAAAAGGATGAGTCAGAAAGACTCCAACAGTTCTGCTGCCTTTACAAGAGCAGGACATCAAAAAATGTGCTCATGACCTTAACATCTGATTGCGGCACTTTTTAAAAAAGTTTGAGGTGTGTTGTGTCACATTAATATTGACGATGATTTACTGTACGTAAAGTTTTTAACAAACTACTGAATAAAGGAAAAGAAGCCAAAACTGTGTGTATAATAACAACACAGAGTCGCACAGTTACTACTAACGCTTCAATATTCAGGATGGACTGATTTCTCACCTTTGTTTGCCAAGAAGAAGAAGACAGGAATCATCACATGGTGCTTTCCAGTTTTGCTGGCCACTTCCATCTCCTGGTCCAAAACGGACAGGCGCACTAATACATCTGGCTTCGATGTTTGGAACTGAATTGTTGCAAGGATGTCAGCTGTCACCTGCACACAGTACCTGGAAAACAGTTCCTGGTGCCATTATCTTACATTTAAATGATGGAATAGTTGAAATACAGCAGTGGACCAGTGCAGATTATATCTTTTCTCAAAATGTAATAACTATGTTGGATATAATTCTCTCACCGACATATGAGATCTTTGTCATTTGGAATATAGTAATCCTGGAATTGCTTGGCTGAGAACGTGTTGAGCGGAGTCTCATGTGTGGGTTTTAAAAGCGGTTCCTTGCAGCCAATCAAGCACATCTTCCATTTGGCACCAGCAGGGAAACATTCAGGTGTGAAAAGCTCTGCTACAAAAGTATAACCAAGCTGGGATAAGAAACAGAGATAAAATTTAATCAGTGAATTAAAGAGACCGTTCTATCGGTGCAAATGTGCAAAACCCATCCGTGTAAAAGCCCTCTTGGAATTAGGGCGTTTGACTTGAAAATGGGAAACTCACAAGTTAATTTAGCAAATAGAAAAATAGATAATTATACTACACGTCAATATCTGTAAAGTACAAACCTTATTTGGCTTATAAACATGTGGTGTGACTTTATTAAGGACCGTGTCAATCTCCTCCCCTGTGTCGTTGTTCAGGACGTGTAAAAGACAGTTTCTGATTGGGGAGGAGACCTTTGGTACCACCTTCCTCTCCTCAGGAGCCACAAACACCTCTCTGCACAAAACACACACACACATAGGTGTGAATTAGGTAAACAACAAAATATCTAAATCAAAGGTCTGAGACAATGTAGTGTTTTTCTATTCTTTTCAACATGTGTGGTTGGAGCAAAGGCATGTTTCATGCAACACAAGTTCGACATGAACATTCATGATTTTGCAAAAAAATAGGAAGGAGCCATCAGTGAGTTACACCCTGAGTCAACCACTTCTTAAAGGTGAGGTTTGAACTTGACATTTAAGTTGTAGTGTTTTCAAACCTAAACACCAATATCCAGCTGCTGCCTGCGTCTGGAAGCGAGACGGAGTATTCAGTAAAGGTGATTCTGGTCGATTGGTCCTGCTGACAAGGGTAGAGCTCTGCTTTCCCCTCCGAATTGTCAATGATATACCTGAGCGAGAGAAAAAAAAGGGTAACTCAGAAAGACAAACCATAGATAAAACCATGTATACTGTGGAAATCTATTTTAAGAAAGAAAAAAAAAATCACACAAATGTGTATGATGATTTGTGAAATCCAGCAAAACAATCAGATGAAAAGCCTGAGCTGGGAGCAGCAGAGCTTCTCGGTACGATGTGTCACTGGAGTGAATATTTCTGTCAGTTAAGAAAAACACATGCTCAAAGGTTCACAGTGCCGAAGAAACCTTCCCCCATTCACCCTCCACACACGCATTGACCGAGCTTGCAGCCCTCATGCACAAACACACACACACACACACACACACACACACACACACACACACACACTTCCTCAGGCAGCAGGTCATACGGCAGACGCTGCAAGCCGATTGGAACGGGGAGAGTATAAACAGCAGATGGTACCACTGGGAAAAGATGGAACACAATGTGGAAAATGCTCCCTGCATGGCCCCCACAGGCTGCCACAACCAGGGAAGGGAGCAGATTCTGGGCATGCAGTGCAACAGGGAGGCTAAACGCACGCCATACAATATACATGGCACTGGCACAGGGCCGCGATCAGATATTAATTTTTGATGCTAATATGATAAATTGAAAAATAATGTGCTTTTTTTGGCTTTGAGTCACAACACACATCAGAAATGTTATCTTTAATATACCGCAGCAGGAAGGCAGCGAGGCTGTCTGCGTCTGATTCCATCTTCAGCCACAGGTCTGAGAGAAGCTCGGCTGCAGAAAGGTTCTCCTTCGTTCCTGAGCACACACATACACACACACACACGCACACACACAGAAGTGGCAAACCATTAAAAATGAAAGGCAATCCATGTTGCTGTCAAACATGAAAAAATTATTGTAGCTGGCCCAGTTCAGAGAAAGGAAGAGACGCTGCAAAATGCAGCATTGCGTCATTCAAGGGGAGAGAGGTGACGGGAGATTATTATCACCTTGACATTAACTTTCACACATGTCACCGGGCAGGTAGCCACACAGCCAGAAAAGACCGCTGAGAAAGAATATAGTGTTTGGTGCGCGTGTGCACATGTGCAGGTGTGTGCGTGTGTGTTTTACACACTGGCACATTACAGAGGAAGCTAAATGGTCGCCTTTTATTCTCCAAATCTTCCACGAGGCCAAAGGTGTCTTCAATCTCCCCATGTTTCTCCATGGCCTTTGCTTTTTTTTTTTTTTCATCCAAATTCCCATCTCTCTAAATCGACCATTATAATGTGTCTAGATGGGCTTTTAAGAGATGAAGACCTGTTATCTTCATAACCAAAAAGAGCACACAGGAAAACTGAAAAAGTGAATAGGACAGAGTGAATAGAGAGCATTAAGCATGCAAAGCTAACAACCAAATGGGAGAATTACAGAGTTGTGGTTTAAATACCGAACTGTTTCCCACGCTGCACATAATAAACAAGTGTACAGAGGAATTTGTCCATATAAAAACAGTTATTTATTGTTCAATAAGTGTTTTTTGTGTGTGTGTTTTTTTAACATTTCTTTAGTCTGCATTTCTGAACAAGAATGATGTTGTTTGCTCATTATTATAAGTGCCTGTTTTCAAAGCGGCACTTTGTGCTTTTGACAATTCAATGAATAAAGTTTCCATGGACATAAACACAACAGGCCACTTTCATAGAGGCCAAGCTGTTCAGCCTGTGTGTGTCTGTATGCTCATGATAATGTCACAAAATGAAGCTACTTCTTTAGCAGATGTGTTTCATAATAATATTGGTATTGTGGATGTTTTCAAATGACAATTCAGTAATTTTAAAGCAAAAGTAATCAAGATAAATCACATTTCATCAGTAGGGTGTTTTCTGCAAATCTGCATTACTAAGATTGTCCATTCTTCCACTGCTGTTTATTTAATGTTTCTTACCAGAGACAATCTCTCCATCTTTTTTTTTTTTCTTCTTTATGTCAGTGCTGACCAGTTTGGTTGTCGGTGCAGGGATGGTGTATGCATGTATGCATGTGCGCCTCTCCTTTGTGTGTGTCTACCCTCTGTAGGCACCCTTCATCTGTCAGGCTGTGTTATTAAGAGTGGCAGCCTCATCAATACATATTTGTGCCTCTGCTCAGAGGCCCAATGCGAGCCATCAGGCTAAATCTAACAGCGGATTCAAGAAGCAGGAGGTCCTTCATGTGTGTCGGGTGTTTTTGGAAAATAATCATTTATAAGTGAAACAAATCATAGCGAGTGCTCATCACTAACAATGTTATTTGGATAAATGTGTTTTCTTCTGCGTGCACTTGGACATGTTTACCAGGTTTTGAGGCATTGAGGACCTTTCGCACCAAGTGGCCTTTCAGTCCAGCCTGCAGAGTGGTGACTGCTTTGACCTCTCTGTCTGTAGGAGGCTTCTCGCTCCAGATTTCTGGGGGTTTTGAATCTGCATCCACTTGACAGTGGAGAAACAACAAAAACAAGCGAATTCAGGGTGAGGATTTCATGTTTTTAAAAACATCTTTTGATAGAATCGTTTTATAAAACGGTGGTAAAAACAAGTTCCACCTACATGTGGCAAGGTCTTCATTGATGTCGGTGGCCAAAAGTGACGGATCAGCATTGAGTGCCTGAACAGCGAGCTGCTCCTCTGCTGTCAGCTTCCGGCCCACAGCCTTACAGATCATGTGGTAAACTGCTGAGTTAAACACCTAAAATACAAAACACATAGCGACATATATGTGTGCTCATCACTGCCAACATGCAGTATGTTAAAAATAGCTCACGTTAGCATTATGAAGCATTTATGGTGCTTGAAAGTAGAACAAGTCTGGAGCAACCATGAAGCATGGGTTACTATTCGATCAACTGTAATACGGTTTAAAAGACTTATTATAGCCAAATTCCAACAATCAAACCATTTACATCTTTGTAAGATGGAAACAACATTTTCACTTTTTAAAAAATACAAAGAGGCCAAAGTCATTTACAACTGCAACAGGTGAACTATCAAACATGTCCACTAATCACGAGTTCAGAATTGATGTAGTAGCTGCTGTGAAACTCTACAACTCTTTGACTTGAGCTACACTGCTTTTCCAGAGCAGGAAAACATGGCTGCTAAATAACATTTCCTCTGAGGTATACAGTACGTATATACAGTACTCAGAACTAAATAATTTGCTTTAATTACGCACTATTCCTTGAACATTAAGCTGGAAAAAGTCCACTGTATGTGCACTGTGACTGAGTACTGCTGCAACCAGGCTACCTTCTTGTGCTCCCATTTTTCCAGAGTGGCGCTGATGTTTTGGGGCCGGTGAGCCTCGTTCAAGGTCTCTCTGAGTGCAGGCTGGTTCTGTTCATCACCAAACGATGCTACTAGTCTGGACAGAGCGCCAAAGATAGATGAGGCTTGCTCTTTGAAGCGAACACTTTCCTGTTAAAAGAAGAAAGGGGAGCAGAGAGGAGATCTCTCTGTATTGTCACACAGTAAATGGAACAGTAACATGTTTTGATACGCTTCCACGGGAAAACCACATCAACACTGTTGACAGGAAATGTACAAGGATACACAAACTGTATCAAATTGAAAGTGATAGCTGTCATTGTATACCACAAAATAAGAAGGACATAGCTACTAAATTTCTTGACATAAAGGTAAAAAGGTAAAACTCATTTAAATTACACTATGTGACTTTCAAAGTCATTCCTTGCTGTGTGTCTATTTCAACACCTGTCTGTGCATGACAATATTTTTACAGAGATCACAGTAAACAGCTGTAACAATAAGCAGCTGACAGCTGATTTCTTCGTTCACCTTTGCGAGGTGTGGCATGACGACGTCTTCCTCTCCAAAGATGAAGGGTGTCTTGCTGCACAGGTGGACACTGTAGCCTTGAGCAGCGTTGATGGGAACGCGCATCACATGCCGCCTATTCAGGACCGAAAAGTGACATCAGTATCCTGAAAACAAGCATTTAATGCATGTTTGTCGCACAGTATCGATTACTCTCAAACAGCTTTTTACTTCTTTATACTTCTTTCTGCAATAGGCTCAGCTCAGTTGGAAGATAAAGTTGTATATTAGATGGAACAGTTTTTGGAGGTGAGAAGAGAAACATCTTGACATTAGGCACATAAAATGTGGAGAACAGGGGCATCAATCCACTCCGTATCCCCGATCCTTAATCTTTTTAGTAGTAGAAGCCAAAAAAAGGGATAACAAATGGAAAAGAAGATACACTCCAGTGAATAGAATTCTCTTTTCTGCCCCCTAAATCTCCTATATTTCTGTCAAGTGGGTCAAACAGTCAGAAAGGCAGTAGATTAATGTCTCCTCTGCCAAATGTCAAGCTGAGTTCATGGGGTCTGGTCGAGCACGGGAGAGTGGAACCCCACATCCTTGGCTCCATTAGCTTTACATAATTAAACCATCACAGCCTCACTAGATGGATGAGCACTGAGCTGAAACTGAGCTATCGCTAAATACAGCCACACAAAAGGAAAATGCATGGGAGTTAGAAAAAGAAGAAGAGCAGAAAAAAAGAAGATGGGGCAAGAAAAAGGCAATATATGACAGGAAAATTATGGCTAAAACTGAGGAAATGTTTAAAAGTCATAGATTTGCTCTGAAATGTAATTTGAAAAAACGCCAATATCAGCAGAGAGAATTCAGATGAAACATCAAAACATCTTTTGAAAGTTATGCTCTCTAAAGGCGTGGACATATCAGCTTCTATGACTTGGAGAAAGAGGACTACAGGGCACATGAGCATGCTAGGCTGAGCGCCATGTGTGTGACGACGGCTCAGTGGTAATTTTACAGCTGCATACCTGCACCTGACCCCGTAAACTAGGCCTTCTGCTTCTAGGCCAAGTCACATCCAACAATAGAGAGTGGGACAGATGCTTTCTGCTGTTTTTCCACTCTGAGCTCGTCAGATGTCCTCTGTTCACTTTAATCATAGCTTTAAGTGGATTTCTGCATGGCTGTGAAAACCACAAGAGTGTCACTTGTACATTTCCTTCATTTCCTTCTCTACACCGAAACCTCCCGAGAGCACTGTGCAAAAAAGGCACACATTTTTAGAACGGGTCCTCATGATGGGAATTAGGTGCAGCTTACGGTAATTTCAGGTCATGAGAGGTAAACGTGAATGTGGATGAATAATCCCTTAAAATGGGTCAAATATCATCAAAGATATATATTGTTGTTGCATAAAAGTATCATAAATTTGTATCATTAATTGGACAGCACCTGTAAGAAATTAGAAAATTTCAAATGTGATTAGAAAGGTTCCTTTTTTCCGATTGGATAACATCAAATAAAACCTCAGAAGGTGTTTCTCTAAGTATGTTCATGTCATAGATATGGATCATAACATGTTATGGACATACTATTGCAGTTTCTATATGCTTTTATTTTTGATTGAAACACCTCACGTGTCTCAGTATTAGCCAGTGCAGTCCTACCCTGAGGGGAAGCTGAGCACAGCTGCCTTTGAGGAGGTGGTCGTGATGGTGAGAAGTGGCAGATTATACTGCAGATCTGTCCAGGAGTGCGGCACAACGTGAAGAACTGCAGACCTCGGGGCTGCTGGCATTTTCTTTTCTATGAAAAATGTAAAGGGGGGGGGGGAAAAAAAACCGCATTAAAAACATCTTATATATTACAAATATATTGTATAGGCTATCTAAACTATAAATAATTTATTGCATGCAGGTGTGTAATACCCTCTGGTGGACCAGAGATCAGGCTGGAGAAGCTGACGAGGATCCGGGAAGGTTGCAGGCCATCCACACACAAATAGTAAGTACCTCTCACCTCTACACACTACCGCAGGAAAAAGAACACACATGGACACGGACCTCAGTTATCAGCATGAAGGCAGACAATGACAGGAGCAGTGAGAGAGGTGAGAGGCAGGAAGCCTCGGGGTGCAGCGGCAGATAAACTGATATCAGGCTGACTTGGAGCAAAAGAAGAAGGGAAATCCACAAGATGGAAACAAAAAATGAAGTGGAGGGGGGGTAAAAAGAGAATGCAAGATGAGAAATGAGACGAGACAGCAAAGAAGGAAGCGAGTCAAAGGAATAAGTGAAGTAGCACCTGGATCGGGGAGATGTCGCTAGTGGGATCTGTCATGTAGAAAAGGCAGCAGGTAACACAAAACAGCGCAAGACGGAAGGAGTGAAAAAAACATTCTGGTCTGGAATAATAAGCAGAGCCGAGGCCGCTCTGCATGCAGGCGTGTAAACACAGCTCTTCCCACATATGATCTGAGGCTGAGAGCACCAAAAGTGGCGTTTCCGTCCACAATATCACATTTTTTACTTCACAGATGAGAGATGAGTTTCGCTCAAAACAAATCCTGTAATCGCTCCAAAGCATGTAACAAGATTGGCACCAAATATTGTACTGATTTTCCTTAGTTTTCTTTGTTAAGCTTTAAAAAAGGGACTCCAGTTTTTTTTTTGTTTTGTTTTTTTTAAGGAAAATTCAACATGACAACTGTAACTCCCAAACCACATGCAACTGCAAAAGACATTGCATCAGCTGTGAACGCAACTCAACCTGGCTTCACTGTGAGTTGTTGCTGAGTATGCTGAAATAACACAAACATTTTGAGTATTTGAGTTGGGAAGAAGTTACAGCAGTGTGTTTCATTTGCAGAATGGAGCTTTATCCCGACCGTCATAGCAACTGGCACAAAGTCGCAATAATTTGTTGAATACAGAAAAATTTTAGTCATTTTGAAAAACCTCGGTTTATGTCACTTAGAATGTGAGAGCGAATGTGTATGTGTGCCTTTCTGTAAGAATTGCCACAAGCCTCTAAAACTGTACACTTGGTTAGTTTCTACAGTAGATTGATGCCACAACTGATATATGAACCTCGGTCACTTACGCTGAATCCATGGTGCCACCAGGAGGAACTTAAATTAAGAGGCACTGATGTTATGACTCCATTTCTGACATTTTATTCTCAGAAAAATGTATTTTTGTTTAGGAATTTCCAAATCCTCTGGATTTGTAGTGAAGCCTTGCATCATGTGTAATCACCCTGTATCACTGAACTGCTGACACCAAAGCTACAGTATCTGAGTGTGAAGGATGATACAAAATTTAATGACCAGGAGGGAAAGGAAAGCTGGAAAAGGACCAAAAATGAAATTCAGGGAAACTAGATGTTGGCTTCCCCACTTACATTCATTGATATTTTGAAAGTGAGATCAAGAGTAATTTGTGCCACATTTCTTCAAACGGGTTTTACAGTTTCAATTACATGGCGCCGTCCAAATTGTGTTAGGTGTGTCATATATCCGTGGCAAAGACTCTGAGTGAAGAGCCCGAGGTCAGTCATCATCACGTGGTCCAATACTTTGGTTTTATCTAGTCGGTTGGATGAACAGGATTTTGCTGGTGAGTGCAGTAAAACATACTTGTCCATTAAAAACTCTGTGTGCATGCATATGTCTTTAAGTACTTCGGGGCTTGCCACAGCAGGAGATCCAGTGGTGAGAGCAGACAGCGATGCAGTGGAGCTGACACTTTCTGTAGTTTCAGACAGCACGGTGCTCTGCACGCAAAAACAGCTGAGTTACCCGAAATCCATTTGGTACAGTTAGCATATATGAATCAAAGCACAAATACAGTAAATTGCATGGAAAAATAAGCTCAAGGCTCATGATTACCGTCTGCAGCCACTGAGCCTGCAATAACTGACTTGTGTGTGTGTCTGTGTGATAATTAGTACCTTAAAATGTAATTTCTTGATGTGATGCTGGTACGTCTGTGGTTTATGGAATACTAAAAGAGTCCTAAAAGGAAAACAAAAGAACGGTTACAATGAGTAAAACGACAATTAGCAACAGTTCTGTAATTTTACTAAAGCTGTTACTGATCATTTGTCTGATACGATGTTCCTGAAGTGTATATTCATCTTCACGCTCGTTCATATTGAAACACGTTCTTGTTTGGGTGTTCACGTGTCCTACTGAAAGCATTTCGCAAAGTCGTCCAGGTCAATCCACGTCTTCTGCAGAATGGGTTTGGCAACATGTGAGGACTCCTCAGTACAACTGTCGTTCATTTCACTTTTGCGCCCATCTGGAAAAAAGGAAGAGGTTTCATTCAAAGTGAGGAAATCCTTTATTCCAAAAAATATCAACTCAAAAATACAAAACAAAGAAAAGTACTGGTACTTTCATTTTATTAGATCACTTGAACTGCATCTCAGAAAAACAGGCTAATACGCAGATAAATTAATTTGTTGGTAAAATAGAAATAAAAGATACATTTTGTTTGATAATTGGGGCAAAATGTTCTTTTCATCCATTGTAGATCCCTGTGTTGGATTTGGTGTTATCAAGCTGACAGATCGGATTATTTAGTATTGATCATTATTGAAAATTTCCAGCATCTTAAAGAAGGGTGTTTGTGGTTATCAGTTTGAGTATCATCTGAGTTGACTGGTGCTTTTCATAGCTTACTGAAAGGAAAATGGATATGGTTCTATCTGTGAAATGTTCCATTTCAAAATGGTGTAGAAACTGCTTTTTCCTCTTGTGAGTCATACCAAGTTATCCTAGCCTCAAATCATTATCTTAAACACAGTGAGCTGAATTGGCCAAACTCCCACATAATGGCATAGTGTAAGCACACATGCACATCCATACTCCCACTCACTGACTCCCACAATTTTGTAGCATGCAGCGCAAAGTCATGAACATGCCCACAGAGGCTCTCTCCACCCCAAAACACACACACACACGCGCACACACACAAACACACACACACAAACAGTCTGCCCCCAAGCTCTACTTAAAGCGAGCGTCTGATCAAAAACCCGAGGTGGCGAGGGCCAGTGTCTTTGCTGCTGAGCAATGGTGGTCTGCTAACACAAACTGCAGGTGTTACTAAGCAACTAAACGAGGGCAGAGAGAAGGCAGGGAATTGGCCGGTTGTCACAAGGCATAATTTCAGCCCTATCTTCTGTGAAGTGTCTTGGCCGAGCGACAGGGGCTTGGAGAAAAACCGGGCGAGAAATGCAAAATACCTGTCATCATGTAAATTGGGCTACGCTGCACAGATGTTGCTCAAGCCAACAAATAATCAAGACCTTCCCGAGATTTGTCAGATTTGCCAGTTAAACAAAAATAACGGGCATCTGCTTAATTTGGTAGTATAATATCTGGCCTTGGGTAATCGGTCTTGTGTATAAGATGGCTCAGACCTTGTTCAGCATGAATTAGGAGCAGCATCAGAAAGACACAGCTTTTACCATTGGAGATGTCATCGCTGTCCTTCTTCTTGTCCTCTGCAATAACCTAAAGGGATGAGAGAGAGAGAGAGAGAGAGAGAGAGAGACAGACAGAGGGAGAGAGTTACAGAGGCATGAACTGTGAGTTGCTGACAGAGTAACACTGTCAGAGATACGCCTCCACCCTCTAGTGATTCCATGCCAGCTGTGGTGCCGCGCTATCCTCATGCAGCACCGAGACACAGTTTTAATGTGACAAGGGCTGCTCCTCCCCTGCTAAAAACACCACCAGGGAATACCAGCTCTAATTTACTTCAACTGTCAGTTACAGATGAGGAGTTATTATGTTGTTTAGCGTGCTATTTCTCTTAGTGGGGAATTACTCAACAGCTCCGATTTCATGCTCATCCACCCAGCGCAATAAAGAAATATAGCTAATGAGTTATTAGCACATCTTTCACAATCCGGTCTTCTGTTTCGGCGTGATTGGAGATACTGTGGTTAGGAAAGCTGCTGCCGTAGCTGGAAGCGGAAAACAGAAGCTAACTGGAAAAAAATGTTTCCGAAAAAAAGGAGTCGTGTAACTTCAAAGCAACTGAAAGTAAAAAAAATGAGTCAGCGTGTGTGTATGTGTGTGTGTTGGTGAGCGAGAGACAGTTTTTGTGAGTCACCACTTATTTGAATAAGTACCCAGAGACCCAGACAGACAAAAAGAGGCCCTGTGATTGGGAGGAATACTTGACCTCTCCCACTACAAAAACACTTTCCTGCAGCAAAACCGCACTGTGTACGAGTGTGTGTGTGTGTGTGTGTTTAACAAGCAAGCACACGACTTTGAGCCAAACTTTCAGACGAGCATGGTACATCCTGTCTACTCAACACACACCTTTTTATTGGTCTGGTTTTCTTATGGTAATACAGAAGGAGGACGCACACAGAAGGACTTTACACACAAGGCTCCTGGGATTTCTAGGTGCTGCATGCACAAGTGAACACAGAGGGGCTGAGAATCCTACTTTATACTTCTACTCACAGAAACATTGCACAGTGTTTGCATCGACAGCCTTCTGGAAATTTCTGGAAAGTGGTGAGCTGATTTTGCGATTAAGCACATTCCAGGCCTTCGAGGCCGTTGACGGTATTATGTGCACCATGTGACAACACCTTTTTCTGCCCTGGGAGCAAGGGACAGAGGCTGATTTTGTTACTCGGGGGGGGGGGGGGGGGTCGGCGGTCGTCCCAGAGGGAGGGGTCAAAACAGCGAGAGCCCTTTTCACTGGATCTGTAGCACGTGACCACGCTGCCATGTGCTGGTGAAAAAGCGGGAACATGGACTCAGTATAAATGTGGCACACATGAGACACACACAAGCACACACACACACACACACACAAAACGACACATCGAATTAGCATGTCCACACTGCCCTAACCCAGGCACTCTATAACTGGTCACAGTTACACAAGAGGGCGATTAAGATTAACTCTATTTTTTCTCTGTATGCTAGGAGTGAAGTGTAATAATGAAGCCCCCCAGGAGACGCAGACACTGATGGCTCACCATCTAATTGCACTGCTTTTTTCATCAGCGCAGTACACGACCTCTCCCTGTTTGAAACCCACGCACCCTGCTCACTGCCACCACACACAGGAGAGTCGCTTTGCCCATCTTCCTCTTTCTTGCTCTGCTTTTATCTCTCCCTGTCCAGCTGCTACTTTCTTTCCATTTTTTTTTTTCCAGTTCCCTTTCCTTTTCAGTCGGAGTGTGCACTAATTCCCTTTCTCAGTCTTTGTGCCTGTCTCTGTGTGTCTCTTAAATATTGTTACTCTGAACCCCGCTCCCTGCCGCTTCCATTTTCAAGCTGGTTTTCTCTTTAGTGCCGATGTGTCCCCAGTCAGTGGTGGCCTGGCTGGGAGACAGCAGAAGTGACTTTGAGACCGGGGGACGGCTGCCTTGCTGTCACTGACACAGAGCTGCTCTGATGAGCCTTCAACTGCATGCTCAGAGTATAGAAAAGGGGCAGGGAACCAGACAAGGAAGCAATGACGTCAACAAATGAGTCAGGAAACGCGTTTTGGCAGACGGATGCTATTTTGCTTTTTCAAAAATTTGCATCATGCAAGACGTCGGATACACAAACACTCTACAAAATCAGTACCTCAGTCTTTTCACTGGTGTTCGGTGATTCAGTGGTGTGTTCGACTTTATCGGGTTCAAGGCCCTCTTCGCATTCAGCCTCTTCTTTCTCAGTAATGGACACCAAAGTGGATGTGGCAGAGCTCTTCCTCTGAGCGTTCTGCTTGGCCTCTCTGACACGGAGACATATAAACATGCCACACATTACATTACATGCAAATGCGGCAGCATGCATCATGCTATAATCATGACATCCCGACATACAGCTCATCACATGGACGCCACGTCTTTCACACTCTAGTGAGTCATGCATGTCATATTAAAGACATCAACACTATTCCAACCATTAAGTAATTCGTTTTTTGAACCAAAGCAAGGAGAAATGGATTACTTTAGCTAGCAACATCTGAATTAAAACTACAAAAGTTAGAGTACAATTAGAAACAAATATAAGTGCAATGTTAGAGGTGTAGTGAAAAGAGGAGATGGAGAGTAAAACAAGAGATAAACAAGAATTAATTCATGACAATTCCTAAATTTAAACTTTTTTCGTTGCTTCCTTTCCTCCATCGAGGTTACAGCACAGGTTACTCATTAATTATTGAAGAGCATAAAACAGAACACATAAAAAATTAACATTATTTAGGTTTGAATTTTCAGATTACTTCAGTGCACGCACATCTCTGTGATTGAGTTGCTGTTGCTCTTGAAACAGTCGAAGAGAAACGGGCTGGCAACCTCAATGAACTCCTCTGGCTTTGTCAAAGGGATCTCTACAAAAAGAGAACAGAAAGAAAAACCTCTCCACATCACGCCAGCTCTGTTTTCTCATACTTTGAATTCTTGCTGCATTTTCAGTTTTTTTTTTTTCACCCAGAGATCAGCTGATGTCAGATATCCATGAGCCATCAGCTATTTTCATAACTGAAATATTGTAGCTACCCTCCTCCTATTTTCATTTCAGTATTGTATGCGCTCTCTATTGCAGTTTCTAAATCTCTTACAATAACATTCACTTTTCATTTTGGTTGTATTTATTTGATATTCCCCTTGGGACTATCACTGCACGACATCTCCCCTGCATTCCACCCTTGGTTCCACCCACCCCCAACCCCAAATATATTTTTCCCTCACTACATTTTTAAAAATATATTTTTTTTTTATCTACTGCTCCTTTCGCCGTTTCTCACTTACTCTGAGGTTCAGAAGTGACCACTTTCTTTTTCTGCTGACGGATGAGTTGCCACTGGGGCACAGGCGGAGGTTGAGGTGGAGCCTGCAGCTGGCACGAGCGAGTTCTAGTCAACAGGACGACATGGCTGTGCAGCAAGGAGAGACCATACCGACGGAGATTTTCTGAGGAATTAGCCTGCAACAACACATTTACAAATCAATAAGAACAAAAGCAGATAAAAAAAAAAAAAAGTGTGCAAGTGTGTATACAGTATATCACAAGTGAGTCAGGAGCAACAGTGTGAAGAAATACCATTCGGCCAAACCCGGAGGAATTCTTATGCTGTGGAAAACAGTGATAGCTGGCACACACCGCTACCTCTGGGCCACCTGAGAAACACATGCAGAGAAACATAAACAGGTGCAGGTGACTGTACATATACAGGCACACACACGCACACACACAAAGTGTTGCATGCAACAACTGTGGGTCTCGCACATCATCGCAACACATTCTATTAAAGTAGACATTAATTCATACTTTCTATATGTGAGTAGGTGTAGGAAAAGAGGTGTGGCTGACAATGGAAATGTGAATCTGCGATTGTCTCCACAGGTATAAATAAGACAAGAAGGATATATCTTGGCTACACAATAGTTCTTTCTATATAGTGTAGAGTATGCTGTATAAGAGCACATGGGCCAGGAGACATGGAAAATCAATTTGAAAGGCCGTGGTGAAGAGAGATGAGAGCACCACTAGTGCTAATATAAACCGAATCCATTAAAAATTGAGCATTGAAGTGGTTCTCACACTGCCGAGTGATTTATACATTTGAATTTATGCATTTCAATGGAACAAAGATGAGCGCCAAAACAGTGAGGAGGAACGACTGCATGTTTTTATTTGCACGTGTGTAACGGAGCACAATGTAAGTATCTCTGTAAAGCCCAAAAAAGCTGTGCAAAGCAGTGCCGCTGGCATGTGCACGATATTATTTTATGGCAATATTAACTGGAGATAAAGCGAGCATGTGGGTGTATTTAAAAATAATGGAAAAACAGATTTAATTCAGGCGCAAGATGATTTCTCTGTAAGCTAAATGTTGACCTGATGCAAACATTACTTTGCAGAATGTAAATCTGGTAAAAATAAATAATGCTGATTTAGCAAAACATGAACAGTATGCTGAAACTGCCCCAGCTTCAAAAACATAATTCCCCCCCCCCCCCAACACTACTACTTAGACCTGAAGCGACTTCAAGCCACGTTCACCTCACTGAGGACACGTTTCAATCCTGCTTTTATCAGATAAACACACTTGACTTGGGAGGCTCTTCTGCCCTGGGGGTGCACCAAATAATTCACCCTTCGACTGCTCCCTCTGCTGGTTTATTCATGTTCCACTATGCACACATTAACCCTCCCTGCACTCCATAATACATGAGCGGGGAGAAAAACAGGAAGTGATGCTTCAACTAACAGGAAAGAAGCAGCTTTTCACCGGCTGGATCATATCATCATTTATATATTTTGCAACACAGCACAATAGTAACTTTTGGCTTGTAATATCCTGAAACCAACCTCATGTGATGGTTACAGTGGTTTATTTCTGCCATGCAAGAAGAGAAAGCTATCATTGATAAGAGCGATTTTCTGTTAGACAATGAAATATTCATTGTCATCCTCAATGTTTGAATTATAGATGCAGAGGGAGTGAAATCTAGTTCTAAAAAATATATATACACACTTCCCTTGTATATCCATGCATGTGTTTCAAAAATAAAGACACTGCATATCAACGCAATTCTAAAATCACCTGCAAATAAATCTGCTGAGGTGCATACTAATGACCGCAGCAATGGATGATTGATTCAATTGACTCACTCAATTAAATGTGCAAACAGAGAGCACAATTAGAAGGTTTGTGTGTGTGTGTGCGTAAATACTTGTATATACATAACTGCCCGTCTTTCTGGGGCTCTGCATTATTGTGCAACAATCAATGGAACAGCTTGAACCTCTATTTTTCTCTGGTTGCTGCAGCGGACTCTGATCGTCACTCAGGGTGGAATCTCTCCCCTCCGCTGAGTTTGCAGTCTCAGGCTTCGTCTCTGGCGAATCCTCATCCGAATGGGAGAACTCAGGAATGGTGTCTCGTAAGAAATTCCACATTCTCTTGGAGTATACCGACCTGAGAGAAGATGAATGAGAGTAATGCTAGTCTATCAATACAAGAGATGGCTGAAGTTTCATTATATTCACTTTTCAGTTTGTGATTATTGGCATTTAAAAGTCAGGATTCAGGTTTAATGTTCAGTTCACCACTTCTGGCGAGTTGTGCCTCTGAGAGTTTACCAGAATCACACGCAGCTGCTATTACCAACAATCTGTATACTAACACATCCATGAAACATCTAAAAATAAACTAGACACGAAGAGCCCTCAGCCACAGAGATGGCAGACTTTGTGCTTTTGGAGCAGATGAAGCAAACAATAACTGTTGTGAGGTGTTTGTGCCGTGTCTCATAAAACAGTCTAAACCCAAACATCCTGACTTTTTGGATATTTTGATAGACTTTCCAGGTGATTCACAAACAACAACTTACCAGTTGTCCAGTTTAATAAGAATACCTCTTTCCAGCTGTAACCTCATTACTGTTCATACACTGGCAAGCTGAGATTTGCTGCTGTCCAGAGAATTAATTCCCTTTTCTATATCCATCTCCTCATTTACTCCTGTTGCCCACAAACCTAAATGATCTCAAGCTTACTATTACCAGATGGATCTGCATCATATTCAGTTATTTTTATGAAATATCTCACATTCTGCATCTGATGTTTGTCCACGGTGTCGTAACATCTTTTACCCCATCTTTATATGAACATTGTTTAGATGCTATATTCTGATTTTCATTCACAGCACTTTGGACCAATCTCTTTGGAAATGTGGTTTTACTCAAAGAAAATATGTACAGAACAAAAACTAACAGAGGCAGACGTCATAAAAGAAGAATCAGCAAGTGATAGCCTTACTTTATTGGAGTGATTTCTGGGATCCAGCTGGTAAGCGCATGGATGAAGGTGAACTCGCTCATCTCCTCACAGACTTCTGACACGCCACTGAGAAAAAAAGAAGAACTTTTTCTTATTTCTTCCATTCTTTTCTTAATCCAAAACTCAACTTATTTTCAGTATGTGAAATATGTCTGATCTCGATATTCAAAGGTCAGACAAAAAGATTTGGATGTTTACAGACTGTCTGGGAAACCTTTAAATGATTCAGGGAGTATGTGACACAGTGCATGTGTATTTTTCACACACTAACAAATGGCTCCAGCTGGTCTCACTTACACGCTCTTTGAATCCTGCTGCCCGACTCCCCAGTCTATACTCATATGCTGCATATATAACTAAAATCAATATAGTTTGATGGGTATTTCCACATTTCATTACTACTACAAAAACACAGTTATGCAAGATAATTACAAAAAAAGAGAGAAACAGTTGTAGTAGACTTATGAACAAAGTTTAGTACAAAGAACTCTCACTATGACTTATAAATGATTTACAAAAGAAAGCCTCTTTTGTATCCTGAATGAAATATTTATAATTCAACCTTCTGAGGACACTGGAATTCCCCCCTTTATCACACGCTAGGCTGCTCCATCACAGACATGAACATTGTCATCAAATTCAATACAGCCCCGGGACAGACATTAGGTCAGGTAAAGGTTCAGCCCAGAATTCAGGCAATAGTATCAAACTACAAGCTGTTTCAGTGACGCAAGGTCAGCATACAGTGTTACTATTAAGTGCCCATTTGCACATGGTATGTTTTTTCAGTTAATTACCTATAGCTGCTAACTAAACTTGGATTTAGGGTCTAATGCAAAAACTGTTTAACTCCTTTCTGAGCCACTAAGATGCTTACAGAGTTTTTGTTTCAATGTATAGAAACTCACTTTGCATTGGCAACCTTAATCAGAGCTTTAGCCAGCAGCATGGGCCACAGCTCTGACTGGCAGGGGGAGGCAGGGAGGAGCAGGTTGTCCTCTTTATCAAATGGCATCAAGTCATCCACCGTTATTTTCCTCCAGCAACCCTGAAAGTAAAAAACAAGAAGGGAAGAGACAAAAAGTAACCGACAAATGTGAACATTTGGTTTTATTACTTTGACAGATGTACTCACAATACAGCAAAATACGAAGACGTTCAAGAAATCTGTTACTGATTTTTTTGTTAGAATCTGTATAATTGTCATGAGGTTACATTTAACACAAATATGTCAGTGGGGAAAAAGCAAGGAACGACCTTGGTTTTTGAGTCAACCTGTGATATTCTATTATTACTACTCAATCAGGCAAAGGAGAGTCAGCACCTCACTATTTATTTGATAAAATTCAGCTTAAAAAACATTCTTATACTGCATTTACAATAACCTGTAGTAATTTCTTCTTCTTTTTTTTTTTAAAAAAGGAAGTATCTTTGAACCTCTCAGGCTCAGCTCACCGTTTAATGTCAGACGTTGCAGAAACACGCTCAGACAATATCATGAGCTCATTTGACCTTCATAGCGGCTTCATAGACTTCAAGTCTGTGAAGAAATTAATAGGACCCTCGTATCTCTTTTTTTTTTATATACTTTACTACAATGCAATATTTCAGTTTCCAGGCTTATGATTGTCCTGTGATACATTTTGACACTTTTTCTCTCAGTAGGATCTGCATCACTGATCACAAAACAGTTTATACAAATAATTGGAGTCATTCCATTTACTTATATGGTATCCTAAAGAGAGCCCAATCTAAATAAAAGGCAAGGAACTGTTTGGATAACTGGCGTGGATGTGTGTGTGGGTGATGATCCGTCTCTTGGCGTTAGCCCTGTGATGGACCGGCAACCTGAACAGCGTCCTTCCTCCTCACCTTTTCCCTCGTGTCAGCTGGAATGACACCCACTCCCGTGAACCCAGTTTCTTCAGGGGAGGTATAGATGACAAATGAATGGAAAAGGTGGGACTGACCATCACCTTAGCGTCTATGGACACACCGCCTTGCATCATCGATCTGATGCTTGAGATGTAGCGTAGCATCTTGAGTGATGTCCGAGCTTGTTATGTGTTGTCTGTCCGCCGGCCGTCGAGGAGAGTTTCACACTGCTTGTGAGGACAAGCAGCACAGGCAAGTGATAATCTGACAGCTGTGCCTTTTATTTTTATCGATCTGAAATCTGGGCAATAACACTACCACCTCTTCCATTTCTCTTTTTTTTTTTTCTTTTTACTGTCAAATTGTCGCCCCACGGACAGACCTAAGGTGTTTGCAGATGGGGTAAATCTCAGGGCAGAGTTTCAGGATTATGATGAACAGCAAGAAAATGAGGATCAGATGAATATTTACATCAGCAGGCAGGAGTAGAGTACGGTAGTTAAAAAAAAAGTAAAACCATCAAAAATCAGATGATAGCCAGAAAAGGGAGTTGAATAAAAGCAACAACAGGCAAGCAAATCTGAAAGGGGGTGGGGTGCTGCTTAATGCCATCTCAACAACCATCTGCTAGCGTGCTACGCTTGGCACGGCGAGCGCTGCCTACAACCGTGTCATGCTTGTTTGTCAAGGCAAGAGTCACAGTGTCGGAAAACTCCCATCACTTTCACCTCTTCTTCTTCGTCACTCTCTTTCTGACCTAAGTAGATGTCAAAGAAAGCCGTTTCCTTGGTGAGGAGAGTTAGTGATGTAGTGTTCAGTGCTTAGTGATTTGTGGCCAACAACGATCATGGGGAATATAGCAGGAGGCTATTTCAGCAAAACCACAAATAAAACTTTAAATCAAGGCTAAACATTCCTAAAGTTCTCATAATCAGTAGTCAAAATGTATGGCGTTGTACAGCATGAGGTCCTCACAAAGCTGTACTCTTCAGGTTTTTATAAAATGTAGCTATCCAACTTTTCTTTTGCAGCTATCCAGCCTTTTCTTTCTGAGAAGCGGCTGACTAGTGTTAAGCCTTATCTATTTATCTGGCAATGTGTGAAGCCCAGTCACTTTTGGCACAGCAGTGAGACTGATTGATTTGAGCTCTGAGAGGATAAGGCTCTCTCGTCCCTTCCCCCCTTCCAGCTCTAAGTCTATTCCCATTCCGCTCTCATCTGGTGTAGCCTATGGGGTCTGGTGAAAAATGGAAGGCAATTTTCAGCAATCCAACTGTGCTCTTAAAACTGTGCGATTACTTAAGTGGCATCACGATACAGAGATGGAAGAATTAGGGGGTTCCCTAGCGTGCTCCATGCTCTGCATTTCAGCTGGCCAAAAAGGCACGTTATTGATAAAGTGAAGCCACAATACCTCCTGTAGTTACAGGAGCACGGCGACAAACACAGCTTGAGGATGCTTGGGTGTGTTTCAATCTGTTAAGTCTGCTCACAAAACCAATAAATATGTGGACAGTATGAAGGACAAAAACAGCAACTCAGGCTGCAGATCTATAGGCGTTGTCTGACTGCATCCACAGCAAACCAGAAAGGAAATGCCATGAATGGTTTCAAGGACACAGCAGTAAACTCATATTTGATAGTATCTTCAGTGGTTTGAAAAGCAAAAAGGCAGCCATTATAATAATTACCTTCAACAGTGACACACTAAGTATCACGATGGACCAATGTAACTGTGACTTTCTGCTGCCTGACTTCTCTTCTTTCCCACCACCAAGCTAAAAATCACCAATAAATAAATAAAGGAGTGAAAAAAAATACTAAATAAGGCCAGGGACATGTGGACATGCTGTGTTTTATGGAGTTTTGTTTGCACTATGAGACGCCTTCCAGAGGACCTTTTTCCATATTAAATAACTGTTATCAGACTATCACACTTTTTTTCTTTGAATTGTGATGAATCACATCTCGCTTCCATTTACACTGAAGCGACAAAAAAAAAAAAATAAATAAATAAAAAATTCAGACTTTGGATATTTGGAGTTATATTTGAGTGTGTGTGTGGCTTACCATCCAGTAAAGTTTGACCACATATTTTCCAAAGCTATTGTAAAGTGGCACATGGCCTTCCACCACTTTACACAGAGAGTAGATGTGTTCCCAAGGTTTCCAGCCATCTTGAGCTGAAGATCCATGGTTAGAAAGCATCCAGACAATATGGATCTCACTTATGAGCCATCGCATCAGCTTAGTGGAGCAGGGAGGAGAGGAGAGAAGAGATGGAAAAATAATTCCAAGACTTGATATATTCAAATCTCTGGAAGGTGAATCATCACATAAAATCAATACGGAGTCGTATCAACCCCCCCCCCCCCCCCTCCCCAAATTCATGTCTGTCAATCAAACATGACTCTGTTGACATTTTAATTGGACTACCAGGCGTCTAATCAATACCAGCTAAAGGCAGTGCAAAGTAGAGTACAAATGCTCAAAACTAACCTCACTGCAAATCAGGTGCTTGTTGGGAGACACCAGATCAAAGGATATTTGATTTTCAACAACAGTGAGATCCTAGAAGGAAGCACAATCGTTTTGTTTAATGCGGGCACTTTCACCTCGGTCTCTACATAAGCGCAGCGGAAACACAAGCAGGAAATTATTCCACAGTGTAATGTAGAAAGCATGCATAATCTACTAAATATAACTGTACAATTGACCTACATGATGCCTCTTGACTCACCCTCTCTGTGACACTCCCAAGACTGTGTCTGCCATGAATATTTGAGTACCAAGTTAATAGACTCAACCATGTTACTAATTAAACATGAATTAATGGGTCAGGGACGACAAATTGACTGCACAAAAAGGAGCTTCATTTGCAGCTGAAATCACAAACCATTTCTGGGAATATATTTGAACTTGCAGGCTGAAGAGATCAATACTTAGTTCTGAAGCATTAAGAGAAATAATTCAGGCAATTTACTAAAAGGCAGCATGGAATATGACAAATATTAATTATACAAAAAAAAAAAACAGGAAGCTTTGAGTAATGCACAATACCTCACTGACTAAAGTGTAACAAAGGAGTGGAGTGATGCAATTAAAACTTCGTGGAAGGGGAGCAGAAAGTAATTTCTTAGCTACATTTCACACAGTTTAAAAAAACAAAGATCCTTCTATTTTTCTAAATCTTTAGCTTATACAAATATGAAGATAATTGACCAAGGAGGGCAAAAGCAACATAAAAAGATAAAATACAGTCACACACACACACATTCCTGGACATATTATAGAGCAATCATTTGAAACCAGCTCATGTGTCATGGTAACAGAAAAAGAAACATTTGGCACATGATGTTCTTTTTTCAACAAAAGATATCAGGGTTTTTTTTTTTTAAACAGCATGAAGGTTACCTTGTCAACAATATAGTCTGCTGGACGCTTCCAGGAGTGCACTTTTAGAGATGAAGGCAGCGAAATCTGACCTTCAGGATCTTCAAAAAATCGCTGCACATAAGAGACAATCATATTATCAAAACAGTAGGTTTGAATCCTCTTGTGAAGGTCAAATACTCTATAGGAAGATACCATGACTGCATTCAAAATATCCCATTTTCGTATTATGAAAATTTATTTACAGGCGTCTTTTTCTGGCCAGCTCCTTTCTTGGAGTCCCACTTCTCCTTGTCGATCTGTGCATCATTCCACTCAGGCCAGACGGAGAACCTGGATCTCTCTTCACCTCCCAAATTCTCGGAGGAAATGGAAACCAGGGATGCTCCTCTGAAATTGTTAGCAGATTCACTTGATTTGACTTTAACTCACCAAATATGACAGAGTGTTTACATTTTCACTTCGGGTGCTATTAAGCTAACAGCTAACAGCTGTTCTTCATTAACACTAATTGTTTCGAAACAAAAAAAAAAAAACAAACTCACTCCGTCTGTCGTTCTGAGAGTGACACTTTGCTGGAAGAAGGCTCCTTTTTCTTCGCATCTGTTTTGGGCATTGTATCTGACGTGATTCCAGGAAGAATTTATCAATCAAGAGATAAACGAACACGCGCGCAGTTCCGACTCTATAAAGTTTAGGCGTTGCTAGGCAACCAAGCTTTCGCGTGGGCGCGGTCTGGCGCTGTTGCATCACCTGTTGCTATGGGGGGGGGGAGAGGAGCAGGTTCTCCTCCACAAACACAGCTGTGGTCCTAGAGAGGGCTGCCGCTGCACTGCCTGTCTGCAATGTTCAGCGTCTCACAGAGCCTCGTGCTGACACACATAGTTTGAGCAGTAAGACTCACAATGCGCTGCACAGTGTAATGAGTGGACTGCAAGGTGTGAAAGGAAGTTGTAGTAAGTCCTGTACAAACTGGACACATGCCCCCACTGCATTCTTTGTTTGCCCCTAACAATCTGGTAGGTGTGTGGAAGAGAACAAGCCCTGCTGGTGAGAGCACAACGTCTGATGACTATCACACTGTCATTGAGTGGAGTCACATGCCTGGCCTTCTTCTTTTCTGTACCCACACACACACACACACACACACACACACACACAGTTGTGTTTCTCACACGCAACCATCTATAGTCCTTTGTGATTTGACTGAACTAGAGGGACACGTGTGTATGACTGCGCTTATCCCACATGCATATGAGTTGATTCCATTTTTTTTTTTTTTTTTTTTCCTGTAGCATACATGAACATTCCAACAAATCCGTACAGTAAAGCCATGCACTGCAAAAATCACACAAGTCAATTAAAAGTGTTTATTCTATTTTGGCCTTAAAGTATTTTCACATGTAAACATTTTTTAAGAATGTTTTGAAAAATCCTTAGCATGTTTTTATCGGAGTACTTTTACAGTTCTGTACAGTAATATGATGCAAAATCCAAATATGGACCTGTGAATCAGATCGATCTCATGTCAATGACAAGGCCATCACACAAAGGCTTTACAATACTACATAAACTACCGTCATTAGAGTTGTTTCTTTTTAAGCAAACCACTATACAGTCTATCTGAATATTTGTGTTGACACATAACTCGTCACCCAGCCCCCTATAAAAATAACAGGATAGCAAGTTTCATTCAGAAAAATGAAAGAGAACTGGAAGAAAAATACTGTATAAATACAACAAATTACAACAGCAATTCAGGATGATAAAACACTCCGATAATTCCTTGCTACGATGCCCGTTTGTTCCTCCGTCACATAGTTGTGTGATGCTGAACAACGATACCATTCAAATGGTTGCTTTCAAGCATGTGTTTCATGCTTTCTCAGATGTGATGCAGTCCAGAAATGATCAGATTACCAGTAAAATAAAGAAGGTAGAAGAGTTTGTGGCTCCTTGGAGGCGCTGAAGGTGTTGGAGGGGTGCGTAGTTAGAGTTCCCGATGAGACACAGGCAGCCATAAAGATCCAGACACGGCACAGACGCAGTGGAAACATCAGAGGCAACATCAAAATAAAACTGGGCTGTGTGAAACTTGGATGTGCAGGTCAAGGGCATCAGTGCGCAGACAAGTTCCTGGAGCTTCAAAGACCCCAAAAAACATATTCATATTCCTCTCCGAGGGCTGGAGCCACAGGCTGGGTGAACTCGCTGGACCCTGCCTCAGGAAGGCGGAGGGCTGATGTGGATGATTGAGCGTTAGCAGCAGCCCGACTTGCTCTCTGCAGCCACAGTCTCCTGGCCTAGTCTGATCCGGTCTCCGTTGCTCTCCTCGTGGGGCAAACCGTTGTCGTTAGCCAGGATACTTTCTACCAGGAAACGCGCCGCCTCGTCCACATTGATGTTGTCCTATGAACACAGCAAATCGGAGCAGTGATGAGACACAAATATGGGTTATTTGAACCTTAAAAAATCCCTTTAAAAAAAAAAAGAGAGAGAGAAAATGTTAATAAAACTAAAAAATATATATACTGTGCTGTATTTCTTTGACTGACTAAATCAGAAAAAAAAAATCAGCATTACTTAATAATATAATGCACCTCTGCTCCAATAATACAACAAAAACAATATAAACCTTATTCTCTCGTGCAGCCTGAGGTAAACTTTGTGCTTTGTCATCGTGAAACAGAGAGAAAGCAGGGAGCTCACTGACAGGATGAGCACCATTCCAATCACAGGTTGCTGTGGGCTGAGTTTAACACCAGCGTGACGGGCACACAAAACAACAGCACTCAGGCAGAGGAAATGACTTGGCACGCATCACACACACACACATACACACACACACACACACACACACACACACACACACACACACACACACACACACACACACACACACACACACGCCCACACACTTTCACATGACACAGCACGTGATGCAGCTCCCGGACCCAAAGTTAATCTGGAATGAGTTAATGAAGTCAGCCTGTTCCAAATCTTTCAAAGCATTCCCAAACACAGAAGGATAATACACAGTTATTGTTGTTTGTCTGGAAGAAGAAAAAGGCTTGTGCTGTAAAAAAAAAAAGGCAAACGAGTGAGAAAATCTTGAGAGAGGGACAAATCTATGTTTAACACAAGTAAATGAAATTCTGAAAAGGAGCAATTTTATGCAGCTTTTTGGAAAGTAGTTGCACAGTAGTTAGTTAAACTTAATTATGTTTTCATTGTATCTATTTAAAAAAAAAAGTGGTTTTTTTTTCTTTTCTTTTTTTTTTTTACAAATTACAAGTGAAACATTTTCCAGGAGCTGAGTGATCGTTCATTTAGAATTCATTGCCAAATACGTAGTTTGGAAAGAATCACATCACATTCAGTCGTGAGGTTTAAATTACTTCCAGATGTGATACTTTTTAAATTTAGAATATATTAAGAAACAAAAATCTGGAGAAAAAAAACTCCTTTCAGAATGACCATAATCCTCCAACTGCAACCTTTGAAAAGGGCATGGGTGGAAATAATTTGCACTAAAATACAACTGGTTTCACAGTGTACAAACTGTACTCAATTGCAAGTTAAAGAACTGAAAAAAAATGCAAAAATACAAAGTACTATTCTCATAAACAAGTGTTTTTTTTTTTTGTTTCAACCACATTCAGTTGCGTTCCCAGAAACATCCTAATTCAAAGCACATTTCTCAAAAAAAAACTATAAAGTACATAAAACCTCCCCTCTGTTAAAACAATGAGCTCAAAAGATCTGAACAGTAATTCAAACTGAAGTGGCATATGATCCCACAAGTAGATTAGGCAAGATAAAATGCACTAAAGATACTGTTTCATAGCTGTGATGTGACCATTTGTAATTTGTTACTTGGAATAATGACAGTAAGCCTAAATAGACAAAAGATGTACAACGTTACCAGTGAAAAGAGCGACACTGACTTTGGACACTACAGCGTTTCAACTGCTACTTTTTATAAAAAGTATCCAGCGTTGCAAACACACTCATCCACATTTTTTTTTGCACAATAAACTGAGACTGTGTGAACAGACGAGGCTCTTTAGACTCTTCTAGTAACAACAGAAAACCAATATGGACAATAGAAAAGCACCATGCTCGTGTGGCGACGCTAAACATCACGACCATGTTGAGGAGAAATATTTAGAGCGTTGTCCTTCTAATCCTCGCAGCACATCAATCACTGTCATGCGATACTGTAGCACAGCAGCTGTCCCGCAGATCTCCACTGGACGGGTTGCATGCACACTGCAGACACAAACTTTCTGCTGCACCATCTGGATAAGGGTTTAAATTTAGCTCTAATGCTGAATGAGCAACATGTCACCATTTCACCATGACTGCAGTGAAACCGGTGTGATTGCACCATTCCTAAAAAGCATGACTTCCTGTCATCCTCACTTCCTGGTGCAGCAGTAAGCACATTCGATCTTCTGTGTGAAGTTTGCATGTTCAGTCAGTTCATCTCAGCCCTGAGCTGTGGCCTGTGTTCCTGCCTTCGCCTGCAGTCAGCTGGGATCTGTTCCATCAACAACATATTCCTTTGATTTCCATTCAAAAAAATATGAACTCAGTAATAATCCTGTTTGAAGATGATCGAAGATGCTTTGAAAAAAAAAAATCTTTATGCCTTCTAGATGCAAATATTTCACACACCACTTTGGTAATTTCATGCCTGGTTTGAAGGGCCGACACGAGTGGAACAACAACACAAATCAGCATCAAAGAGAGAAGTATTTGGAAGGGAAGCCTGTCGGGCGGATTTAAAGAAGAATGCATGTAAAAACTGAATCAGTCTATTACACCCGCCGTTTCCTCACCTTGGCAGAGGTTTCAAACCAGCCCAGGAAGCCGGTCTCTTTGCAGAAATTGTCCATTAGGGATGTGTTGTTGGAGCTCTCTTTCTTCTGGTCACACTTGTTGGCGAGCAGCACCGACGGGATGGGGTTGCCATTGGCCAGTTTCACCTTGCTGTCCAGATCGTGCTTCCACTTGGACACAGCCTCGAACGTGGAGCCTCTCGTCACATCAAACACCACGAAAGCCCCCACGGCCTCTTTGTAGTACACCCGCGTCATGTTCCCAAACCGCTCCTGGCCTGCGAAAGGGGGCGAGAACGCAGTGATTACACAGCAGGAAGAAGCTGAATGACTAATACAGTTTTGGGCTTTGAAAGAGAATTTAAAAACACATCTGACCCAAACAATATGTTGAAAAACACAGTTAATCTTGAGTCCTCAAACTGGTTATAGTTAATGTCGGGATTCTGGTTCCACTTTGTCACAACTCTTTCTAGAACTGAGACATTTTCCTTCTCAAGAATATGGCCAAAAGATGACAGCAAAGAGAGGGTAATTATTCGACCTACTTTCCTTAATTTGCCACGGGCCTAATCCATGCACGGTGAATGGCAGGAATAATCTGTCACAATTATAAACCCTTTCTCTCGGGTCATTCAGAGAGAAAATCTGAGATGATTTTTCACAGGAGCACAGCAGGGGGGATCGCCAGCTGTATATGATGTGTCAGTATCAATCTGGGAAAGTCTCTTTCTTCTGGGACGGGTTTCATGCTTTACACAAACCTACACAACACAGCGAAAGAATTCCTTCTCTACCTCGTTTCTTTGGTACCCTTATTTATTGCGATTTCTGGTTTGTGGAATATGAGCACCTCGGTTATGAGACTATCACTGCTGGTTAGAATTTTCATTTCTCTTTTTAATTGTTCAGCAGACCATGCACCAAAGTGTTCAAGGCCCTCATCGACATGCAGCCTTGTGTTCTGTAAGCGCGCCGAGGCAAAGCTGAGCGCCGACAAAGTTGGGAATATTAAGAGCCACATGTTTAAAAGCATTACAATGAACATTGGGATGTGCTTCAGTGCCTACTAATTTCATGGCGGGGAGCCACATACAAATTTCAGTCGGTGTTTTAAATTCCCTAACTGCTCCGACATCGGGTCACCTCGAGGGCTGTAATCGGCCCGCGTGCGATCGCAGCACCAGCTCTTTTAATTTGTACTTTCAGATGAAGTGTCTGCGGTCGTGCGGGCCTCCAGTGACTTGAGCGAGTGTGTGATAGATTTCGCGCATATTTACGCCACACTGCTCCAATTTAAGGAAGCCTATGGGGCAAGTGTAATTGTACAAGGTATTAGACAGCTAACGGCCTTCACTAGTGCTCGGTCACAAAGTAAAAAAAAAAAAAAAAAAAAAACGAACCGAGAACAAGAAGCGAGGAACTGTGAGCACAGCTTCTCCGTGCATACTTTCACTTTACTGCTGGTACTTACCCGGCCGCGCAAGGAGCTGGAGTGGCGTGGTGCAGTGCGGGGATGAGCCAGAGTGTGAATACACTGTGGGGCCCACAGGCCTGACGGTAATTGCTCATAATTGAGAGTCTAATTTTAGCTGATATAACCCCAGGTGAATTCACCAGAGACGCGACACAGTGGGATAAAGAGCCGATGGACTGAAATAAGGCTTTCATTTCCAGGCCTTGTGACGCTCATACATGCAGAGGAGTGAAAGCAAAAGCAGGATGAAGACGGAAATAATGGTCCAATCACCATCTGTTCTTATGCTATTGAGAAAAGTATTCTAATTTTGCTGACTGACTGTGAAACACACTGACCATGGAGACGCTACGTTTTATTTGCTTACAGACGGTGAACAGCTCAGCACTGGATTGACCAGAGCATTCCCACTGCCTATCCCGCTCTCAAACGGAGCCGGTGTTGGAGTGTTCGAATCACTCCTGCTGTGACCCAGTATCACTCAATACCTCCAACGCAATCGCAGTCATTCAGCGGATGTACACCCAAACATACACAAACTGCCGTTTCATTCTAGAACGGAGGGTTTGGGTTCATTCACGACATGCTGTAGTTTCCTCACTCAGTTAGCTCACGTTAAATGACAGCAAATCCAAGGATGGAGCACTTTCCCAGTGGCATATAATTTTGTTAGTTACCCGTAGCATTTGCACTGCAAAGTTGCAGTTTTTCTGAATGTTATGTGGTATGAAACACTAAAACAATGGTTTCCATCCACCTGTCTGTCTCCATGCTGTCATCAGATGTTCCTGGCTGGAGGTCAAAGTTCACAGGGCTAACACGGTATCAGAGATGCTTCTTTAACACAAAGCCTCGCTCTGCGTTTCCAGCTATCTACAAAGTCGGGTTTCACTACTTTGTAATGTTATCAGAAGGTTTCACGGTCATAAAAACTATTTTCCCTGTTTGTGGAGCTAAAAAGTAGCTCAATAAGAGTGTGTGTGTGTGTGTGTGTGTGTGTGTGTGTGTGTATTTGTGGAGACAGATAACATGATGTTTCAGCCTCAGGTGTAACTGAAACAATCTGGAGTGGGTGTCGTCAAGGGGTCATCAAGACTCAAGGAGAGGCCACAAAAACAGACAATGCGGGTGTTTAAATGACTCAAAAGGAAAAAAAAAAAGGATACAATATCCTGCTCCATAACATGACGGAGGGGCAACGGAGGGATAATGTTCTTCATGTCAAAGGACAGATTTTAAGCTGGATCCCTCAGGAAGGCAACAACCAAAAACATAACGAATAGTTTGCAACTTCATCCAAATGCAGTCCCAACATAGGAGAGCTGGAACACATCGAATTAAAGAAGCAACAGAAACTGAGCTGGTAGACTTTAGAGATAGCTACAAAGAAAGGTCTAAAGGGACCCATTACTGAGAACGACCGTGCAGCCGAACTTGATTAAAGGATTGATTGAATTGGAAAAGTACCTTTTATGTACTCACTTTTTTTCCCCCCTGCTGTTTTCAAATCTGATTCAGTCGCATCACAGTCATGATTTTGAGATGTATTGATGATTGTGGCTCTCTGTTACTCACTGTGTTTGCCCTGTGATGGATCAGGTAACTTCTCCAGAATGTATTCTTCTCAGTGGGTCTATAGTGCAGACTGAATGTTTGACATGTGTTTATTTGTTGAGACAGTCTATGATCAGTCATTTGTTTGTGATTCTGAAAAACAAGTGAAGACTAAGTTATCTCTACTGCAATCTGTCTAGATCTTTAAGACAACTGGCAAACATGTCATTTTTCTTGTGTATTTTTCTTCTTTGCTCTAAATCCCTCAAAATCAGTGATGTTCTAATACAATTTTCTCTAAATTAGATAAATGAAATGATACTGAAGGCAGCATTCTGAGTCATATGCTGCTAATCCAAACAGCAGAGCCCACAGTGACGGACTGAGCCATACGAACAATTGAGTATTTACTCAGTGAATACCACAGAGGAGCATGAGACTGCAGGAGAGAACAAAGACGTGCTGCTGCATCAAACACCAACTGCCTCCCAACTAAAGAGGAGACCGCAAGTAACAATCCGTGAAGGCGGCGGACTCCGGCGGAATTTTAAGGACCTAAAACAAGGACATTTCAGTTCTCCCTTTCATGCGGGTGCATGACCTCCAACATGATTAACCCCGCAGGTCGTGAACGGAGGGAAAATGTTTTCCAAATTTTCACTCGATGAAAAAGACACTGCTTAGTTACAGGCGGTGTATCATCTTTGTTTGTTGTGTGGGAGAAAAAAAAGAAAGAAAGCAAAGTCTCATCATTATCCAAAGCCCTAGCAACCCTAGTTTCCTCCACGGTCGTACATATCGCTTTCCTGTGGGTGGGTTACCATGGAAACTGTCCAAGCCAGACATGGCAGTAGCAACAGCAGCAGTCTCCGTCTGTTGTTGGGCGGCAACTGCCTGTGAAAACTTCCCCAGACTAACGAATGCACACAGTCCCCGCACCGCGCTGGAATAACGGAGACGGCACGGGGGCCGACTGTTGAGGTTGGCGTTCGGCACGAGTTTCAAAAGAGCGATCATGAGTAACACATGACCGGCACGTTTAAATTCCTCTGAGCAGCATGTGAGAAATGACTTTACTACAGCTTACTACGGGCTGCGGAGCTGAACGGAGTGACCAGGAGCAAAATCTGGAACCGTGAAGTGGTTTTACCCTCACCTTCAACTGTGACCTGGAAGGGGGAATTCAGTGTGAAGCCCGGATACAAAGATGTCGGGATTTGTTGAAGAAAATTACACGTTAGAACTTAAAAAAAATAAAAAAATAAAACTAAGATATCTCCTCTACAGCTGGAAACCAGATTAACCAAAGAGGCAGTCTTCAGTTCTCCACCTGGCCTGCTTGAAACTTCACCACAACAAAAGAAATGGACACAAAATGCAGAACCGGGAGCGAGCAGGTTTCTTCTGTTCTGCAGCAGGAGACAGCACAGCACACGGTTGAGCAAGGCACTGTTTATTTTGACGGTGCAACTCTTGATTTGACATGTTCTGCTGATTAGTTGAGCTGGTCTGTTATTAGATAATTGACGGTTTGTAGATCTGCAGGCACGTGACTGCATGCTGACAAAGGCTCATCTCCACACACACACACACACACACAGTTGAGTTGTGATTAGTTTATATGAAGTGTGTTTTCATCAACTGCAAATGGCAGTTTCTCCAGTGCTGCAAGAATAAATACTGACACCCATATAAAGAACTCCAAATAATGTCGATAATAGATCATAACGACCTTTTCGTCTTCATTTTTTTTAATGATTATTTTGAACCACTGTTGATTTGAACACCAATGTGTTCAATCCAGTGAGGGAGAACATCAAATAACCAAGATTTCTTCTCATAAAATCTTTTTTTTTTTTCCTAAATAAATGAGATGATTTATTTCTGTAAAAATCTCCCATGACACCTCAAATTTCTACCACAATTACTCGTGTAACTGAAGCGTCTGATAATGTTTAGGCTGACTATATTGATCATACATGGTTCACACAAGTAAACTGACAAGGAATCAGTTTATTGTTCTGAGCTAAATCTTTTGCATGTAAACAAAACGAAGCTGCAAAATGCCATATATTCATCTATGTTTAAACAGGGGAAGTTAATAATAGTTTTTGCTTTTCTTATGCAAATGCAGTACATTGACTGTTCCTCCTTGTCTTTGGGGCACTCCCTTCAGGGATCACCACAGCCGATCATCTGCCATCCATCCAATATATTGACTGCAGCATACGTCCAAACCAGCTCAACCTGCTGTAGCTTCACTCTGAAACTAATCTACATTAACTGTCCTTCTGCTGCACAATGACTCTTTGGTGGTAAATAATAAACAGCAATGTCAAAATCTCCATAATTAATACATATTTCTGTGGCTTCGATGTAGGATAATAACAGTGTAAGTGAGTGTGAACATTATCAGCTGAGAAATTTGGGACAGTTTCAGAGCATCATGGTGCTCTGCAGAAAATCTACTGCAGCAAGCAAATAAAAATTGGGAGGTGCTCACTGGGGGTCAAAGATCACATGTGTTCACAAACTTTAAACATGACAAACGTATCTTTTAAAAAACATGAAAAAAGAAGCCCAGGAGAGAACTTAATCATCTTCTAGTGAGAATCAAAAACGCCAAACGAGGTTTTGGCTTCTCAAAGAAAAATCGACCAGATCTCTGCCAAGCAGCGCTGCAGCTTCACTGGCTGCTTGTGGCAGCAGAACATCCCATTGACTCTTTAAGCTGGCTTTATCTTTTTATTTCTCTCACCCACTGGTACATTGTGTTTTTCGCTTCTTCCACGCCAGTCACCGTCCCTCCGAGTGCCTCAAACCTCCACTCCTGTCTCCGCTCGCTGGTTTGTGCTGCTTGTCACACTGCGTGCTTGAAGAGGCTGCACAGTCATGATTGGCAAAAGGGACTCAACTGCTTGGCGGCGATTTAGCTTCAGTCAGTGTTTCGCAAGTAGGGGTGCAAACAACTCGCTGATTAATCTCCAAGTTGACTGAAATGTTTGAGAAATCAGTCATTTATAATGGAAGACTTAACCGTGCACATCTCATCTTACAGCCATGTTGATTTTGGACATTGAGACCTGCTTCTGCTGCCGATCCCACACAGTTCTGAACTCTGTGGGAACAGTTTGCACTGGTTAATGAGGGCTCCCGATAAGACTGTTTCCCCTGCGACAGAAACCACCGTGCAAACCCCTCCTCCACATGCACCTTTCTCTGTATTCAGGAATGCCTGACCTTGGAAATGCGCTTGCTTGTATCTCCCTTTCTCCCATGGCGGTAATCATGCTGTCGACTGGCCACGGCTAATCCAGGAGAGAGTAGTAATTCTGGCTGAGAAGGGGCAGGAGACCCACAAGCTTCAAACTGATCCCCCCCCCCCCCACATCTTGAACGAGCTGCTGATTATCATTCCTCGCAGACTGTAATCACTACTGAGGTTGGTAAAAGACAGCGCAACTCCAAAGTTCCTCTCAGTTGTGCCAGGATGATCATTCTTCCTCCTTTTCTGCACGATTACGTGGCTTAATGGCCGTTCATTAATGGCCTTAATGACTTGGCAAATATACCTCCAGCCTTTGTTTCTCTACACCCACTATTTGTTACTTATTATAACCGGAGTGTCCTCAGGGCCGTGCCTGGTGTAGGTGTGAATAATGAACTCTGATGTCTCATCTGACCTCAAACCTTCCAGTTCGTGCACACAGAAGTTTCTCTAACACCTGCCGCGTTTGTATCATCTGGATAAAACTATCTTAGACCAAGCGAGTGTGTGCGTGTGTGTGTGTGTGTGTGTGTGTGTGTGTGTGTGTGTGTGTGTACGTCAGTGTTTTATTTACCCTCGCAGATCCTGTGGCGTGGCTGCGACAGGCAGGCAGGCCTGCTTGGGTCTGAATCACAGATGTCCCTGCACACTGAGAAAGTGACGCCAGAGCTCAAGCGGCGGCGCAGGAAGTAGTCCGTGCCGCCAGTCAGCGAGTGACAGACATTCAAGTAGCTCCGACGGCTCCAAACAACAAAATCAAATACGAAAACAACAGTCGTCCGACCGTCTGCCGCAGCCGTCTGAGCGCATGAGGTTTTTTTCTGATTGTGGGAGAGGTGGGATGTGCTCAGCAGAGTCCAAAGGTGAGAAGTGAACATGCCAAGAGACAGCTTTCAAATTCACAAACTCATACACTGTCTAAATCTTAAAGGTTAAAATAATTACACATATCTTCACAACACATTTTGTTCAGCTGACAAAGCAAAAAAGCGGACATCAAAAAAGGAAGCAACTTCTGTTTTCTACTTCTTAAAAAGAGTGAAATTTGACCGTAGTGACTGCAGCAGCACACCACCTCAGCCTCAGCTGAGAACAAAACAAAAACTGTATCTCTGTGCTCAGTGCACACTAAAAACCCTCCCTGTTCTCTGCAATATGCCCCTAATCACTTGCACATGGTGGGTTTTTTCCAGCATGCGGAAGACCTTGACTCTTACTGAGCTCAGTTTGTACAATGCTGTCGGTCACACATGACTTGCAAATTGCAAATTACTGCCGCTGGTCAACCAGCATACAGCATATCTGTACGGTGTAAAGCGTGTTTTACTGACGAAAAATAGAAGAGATTTCATCGTCGTATTAAAGCATGAAGAGTTTGGAGAAAAGTTTTGGATGAAATGATTCCACAGCTGTACTTTCACACTTCTTTGAGCTGTTGGACAGAGAAGGAACTGAATAAATGACTCCATCTGTCTGCCTCTGAGTTATTACTTTTTACTTTGAAATCTTACTAAGCACAGTTTTCACTGAAGACCCAGAAAGAGATTGAGAATCAGAATAAATATCACAACAGCCTGAAAAGCCACTTGTCTTTCTGAACACGTTCCTGGAGTCTGTGTCAGGGGATCTTTCAGTCACGAGCCTTTTTATGAAACTGAAAATAATTAACTATTTCAGCTGTCTGTCTCCACGCGTGAGGTTGTGTCCTTTAGGCTTGAATTCCCAGACAGAAATACATCTGTTTACTGTTTGCTTTTACATTCTATTTCTTTACCAAGACATTTAATAAAACTAGACAACTAAGAAACAGAAAGCTGAATACAGCGGCCGAAGAAACATAAAGAAAACTATCATGAAAGTTATAGCAAATACAAGCAAAAGATTTTACACGTCTCATCTCTCATTTTTACTGCAAAAATCAGTGGAATGGGTCCTGAAAAGCAGAAGCTGATGGGGGGCAGTGAGCAGGAACCACCTCACCCAGCCTGCACCCTGACTTCCTCTCTCACCTGTCCTCTGGAGCGTGTCATTCTCTGCTCCTCTGCTTTTACACTGATAGTTATTTCTGTGTCCTGAAGATGACAAACAGTGTGAGTTTGAACAGGACCGGCCAGCCCGGGAGCTGGTGTTTACACTGCTGTGATTTCTCTCAGCCTGCTTACTCAAGCTGCTGGAACGCACGAGCTGGGAACAGAATGCATTCTGTTCAGGAAAAGTAAGGTGCGTTAACAAAAAAAAAAAAAAAAAAAAAAAAAAAGGTGGGGGGGAAGAAACAAAAAAGCAACAGAAAGTCACTTTATAAAGCTTCTAAACACATCTCAATCCCCGGGGAAAGAAAGTGTCGCGGTGATATTTAGTGAGCTGGAGCTGCTGAGGCGGTAATAACAGCGTGACCTACATTCCGATGACAATTACGAACTGAATGATCACAAAGTGGGAAAAAAAAAAAAACAAGATCAGATCTCCCAGCATGCTCCAGACGGCGCAAACTCTCTCTTTTTTTTTTTTTTTTCTTAGTTGCACAAGTTAATTAAGTAATCAGCGCAACATGTGTCAACTAGTTTAAATGTGAAAGTGAAACTTGTGAGTTGTTCTTCCTCCTCCTCCTCCTCCTCCTCACCTGCGATGTCCCACAGCTGGAGCCGGACCAGGGTCCTGCTGTCCCAGTTGATGACTTTCAGCGCGAAGTCGACCCCGATGGTGGCTCGGTAGTGCTGGGAGAAGAGCTGGTGCACGTAGCGCTTGATGATGCTGGTCTTGCCCACACCCAGCTCCCCGATCACCAGCACTTTGAACAAGTACTCCTTGCACTCAGACACAGAGCCCCCGGCCATCGCTCACACTCACGGGCTTCTACTCAAAAAACTTTGCAACAACTTCTGCTTTCTGGCTCATAAAAAAAAAAAAAGAAAAAAAGAAAGAAAGAAAAAAGGGTCGCAGCGAGGAACCGCGGAGGACCTGATGTAAGAGAGAGGACTGCCCCCCTCCTGCCCTCTCTGATCCTCCTCCTTCTCCTCCTTTGCCTCCTCCTCCTCCGTGAACCTCTGCAGAAACCACCTGACAAGTCATAAGACCCGGAAACATGAGGAAACTCCTCCTGAGATTACACCAGGCCTCTCATGTTGACACAGTGATTCGTCACACTTTAGAAATATCCAGAAATATCTCAGCCAGTGAATAAGCCTTTAGAAATGACCCACACAAATTCTTGGAAATAGAAAGTTCCCAATAAATGAATTAATCAAAAGCTATTTCAAAACTTTTTTAAAACTTTTTGTGGCTTTTTAAACACAATTGTACTGTACGATTTAAATTATATCAGTCCTGTACTTTTTTCAAAATCTAAATCACACTAATTTAATAATTTATGGGGCATTTAAATGGGACAAAACTCTGACACAGCTCAGGGGTCATCAAACTGTTTGGAAACAGGAGTTTCTAGAAGATCAAACTGTTTTTTTTTTTTACTACAAAATTCCATTTAAAAAAACCAGAGCTTGTTGGATGTAAGTTAACTTCTTAACTAGATCAGGTAAAACAAAAGGGAAACGATGCTGCACAAGAGGAGTAAATGGCAGAATTGAGTAAACGCAGGATGTCAGACCAAATGTCCACTACATCAATGACATTAAAAGTGATTTTGAACAAATTAATGAGATCTAGTCTTTGTAACTCACCAAATGTGCAGGAAACAGAAGTGTCTTTAGTGGTTTCCAAAAGTTTTAATAAGAAAATAGATCTAAACTAGAGCAGATTCTGCATGCTGGAGGATCTGAACACATGACTACTCCATTTTTTGTTTTTTTAACCAGGCAACTGTAGGCAGTAATCAGTCCTCTTAATAGAAATCATTTTTATTGTACAACTTTGTTCATGTTCAGCTCACCCAAAACATAAAGGCCTATTTCATTATAGATTTGACAGTGTCGGACAGGTGGCACCTTGTATATTTTACATTGGTTAAAATCATTAAACAACTTACACTATAATCGACTAAAACAATTGGAAATACAATACAATTGCACTATGTACTGTGTATTCTTGTACGGAAATTTGCATTCTTATAGATAAATAGCTAAGAAAATTAACCTCAAATAAACTACTTAAATTCATAATGCAAGATTTAAGCAAAACTGAAACATGAATAATCTCATTACAAGAAGCAACTAATCATTGGTTACTTTAACAACCAAGTGTTTCCAAGAGGATACAGTTGACTCCAGTTAGCTTAAAAGTTACCCAAAAACCAAGTATCTTAGGACAGTTTCAAAATGTATAAACCTTTTTTTTTTTTTAAACATATATTTTTTTTTCTGTTGACATTCTAAATATAGAAACATTTATCAGTATTACAAACATACCACCTGTGTGAAAAAACAAGAGATGGCTTAACAGTATTACAAACTTTGAGAACTTGTACAACTGTGTTTTTCCCATCACGACGACACAGCCAACTCGGAAAAGGTGAGAAACACCGACACGGCATGGAAAGCAAAAAGCGTTTCTGTTTCACCACGTCCCATGCGTAGAAAACTCCTCAGGGTTTTTATGACTGAGTGTAAACGGAATAAACATTGCCATCATCTACAATCACACTATTACCTGTATCAGCTACATTGTAAAAAACTGACAGCAGGGGATGTGGGTTGATAAAAACTTTGATCGGCACAATATATCCATAATCACGTATCGTACAGCGCAAGTCTTCAGAATCTCAGTTCGTAATCGGCGATTTCGTGGCGAGCACACCCTGCGACACACAAACGCAGTGTCTAGGTACTACGCCTTCGCCGCTGAATCTGAATAAATAAATTGCAGTGAGGTCTGACAGGAGAAAGCTGAGGTGAAATTAATTCTTGAGTTCATAAAAAGGCGAAAAGCAAATGTTTTTCTTTTCTTTTCTTTTTTTTTTTTGGCTGCAGCTCTTGCTGCTGCACACGTGAACAGAACAGTGCAGCAAACAACGAGCAGATCGATACTTCCATATAATGCACTTGAACTATTGCAGTCCTTAGAGAGAGTTTGGTCTGTGAAGTGTGCTCTGCATGTTTGGTTTGTACACAAATCGTGTTTCTCCGAACCTCTGCTTCTCACAGACCGTTGATAATTGCGCTGCCTCTGTGAAAACCACGGCTACATCTCTTATTGTGATTCTCTATGTCTCTTCATTCACCAAAAATTTGGTATGAGAGCTGACTAGTTTTGGCACTGTTCCTAGTTTTTTTACATTTGACAGAAAGGCTTTTTTTTTTTTTTTTTAAACACTTACAGCCCTTCAGAAATGCAAGCACTCCTAGAGAATCCTTATATTTCTACTCAGTTTTAAGAAACCACTTACTAATAAAAGCAGAATAATAAATACAAGCAAGCGAATGTCGGCGCAGAAAAATAATAGTTAAAAAGTTAAATAATACTGTTTTGTGTGTGTGTGTGTGTATATGTGTGCATGTCTGTTTGTGTGCGTGTGTGTGGAGCACAAGTCTGCTGACAGCCTGTGTGTCAGCGGCGGCGTTGCTCTCACAGTGTTGAGGAGCTGTGTGCAAAGTCTCGGAGGATGTTTGAGGTGTAGACCGAGCTTGGAGGGCTACCGAACATGGACTCGGTGATGGAGGAGCCGGTGGCCGACTCCCCCGAACACACCGAGTCTCTGAAGGGGGAGGGGGGAGACAGAGCCAGCGATTCCTCCAGAGTCGGCTTGCTTTGAGTTAAATCCTCGCTGTCCCCGTAATCCCCCTCCCCTTCCTCCTTGGCGTCGTAAATGTAGCTGTGCAAGAGGTCCAGCTCCTCATCCTCGGCCCTCTCCTCTTCAAACACGCCCGCCCGCGGGGCGGAGAGAAGCCGAGAGGGCGTCAGGCTCAGAGGCTCGTTGGCGGGGGCGGCCTCCCTGGCCGTGTGGTGGTCGTTGGGTGCGGGGACGTGGGAAGTGTGTGTGTCCACCAGAGAGCCCCGCGAGCGCGCCGCCGAGCTCGAGGGCAAGTGGGGGGGCGGCTTGTCTGAGCGCGACTCCGGCCCCGGCGTCTGTTCAGGGCGAGCCTGAGTCCAGGGGGGGGGCTGTGCGGCGCCCTCGTCGTCGTCCTCCGCCAGGTTGTACAGATTCTTAGTGCTGGGGGTTTCTTGGGGAAGGTGGGGGTCTGTGCCAAGGTCGCAATTGGAGGGCTCACAACTGTGGGGGTCGGGGGTGTTAGTTAGGGGCCTGATGACCGCCGTCTGATTCAAGCCGGCTTCCTGTTTCCTCACATGCACAGACAGTCTGTGCCACACATTCCCCCCCCTCGGAGGGTGTCTTGCACCTGATTCAGACCATGACACAGACTTGCCATTAGAACTATGAACGAGATAAAGACCCAAGTTACTAACACAGAAAACCGGGAAGTGGAGGCAGAAAAACAACAACAACAACATCAACATCATCAACAAAGAGACACAGTAGAGCAGCAGCATTTCAACATTTCATGTTAAAATACTTTGAAACAACATGGCTGGGCATAAACGGCTTGGCTGAGAGGTTCAATCATGAGCCTCCGAGAGCATCACGGCTATTAGCTTCACACACAGCGATTCATAATGTGCTGCTGACAGCATTATGATCTTCAAATTGCTTCACACGTTGACTTTATAGGAATTATAAGGGACATGTAGCTCATTTATTTGGCCTTCTATTATACATAAAATGGGTTGCATTGCATGCATGAGTTTAGGTGTCTAAACAGGACAGAGTGAGCTCGGACCGGCTCTAATGTGATTACTCAGGGAGGGTGGCGAGGAGGGGGGAGGGTTTTCATGCTGAGAAAAGTTAAATGTGAGGTTAATTTGGGCTAAACCAATAAGCAGCGGGGTTTCCGGGCTCCCACGTGGGAGGGCTGCAGCGTCAAAAACATTTTTGTCATTGATAGTTCAGGGGTGACAAGATCACAGAGGCGAGTGACGCCTTTAATTCATCCCGGGCTTTAACCAGCCAGGCTCCGTTTGTTGTTGAATACAAAACATCTCTGGGAATTCAAAGGGACACCTGCAGCATTTCTCTCGGTGTCACTCCGAACCCCAGTTTTATGCATTAAAATACACGCCAATAACCAAGTTGACAGTGCAGCTCTCCGGGAACAGAGTGAAGTGACTCCTTCTCATGCCAAAACATCTGCCAGCCTCGACATTTTACGAGCGGGCGCCTCGGTGTAGGAGGTTACTGGGTTAGCAGATTAGACGGGCTGCACAGCAAAGGGTAGGAGACGACGCTGAAACATGTTTGGAACACTCTTATCATTTCTGCCCCACTCCTTACTTTAGTCCTGTCCGTGTGCCACTGCTGTGAATCTCAAACAAGTTATATGCAGGTTTTACAGTTACGTCAGATGTGGGAAATCTCCACTGGTCAAAGTTCAGGATCTTTTTTTTATTGCTAAGCTCTCATTCTCAGGGGGAGGGGGATGTTCCTTAGTGGTGATTGCATCTATAACAATGGATCTGTTCAGTTTAACTTGGATGGGGATACTAGGAATCTTACACTTAAAATTGGAAAACTGGCAAAATGCTTAAACACGTCAAAGTTTCCTCAAAAAATAATATATGACTAACCAGTGTCTCTTTTTTTTTCTTTTCTTTTACAATTGGAGTGCTTTGGCATCTGACCATCTGAAACCAGTCATTCCAGCAAACAGACTAAAACTGAGAACAATGAACAACAACCAAAAAAAAAAAAAACAATTACTCACTTGGCATTGCCAGATACAGGCTTCTTCCGGCGGAACATGTTGAGGAAGCTGTTGGTCCCGCACTGAGCTGCAGACTTTCCGTCTCCCACGTGCATCCGCACCACATCGGACGTGGTGAAGGCGCTTCGGACATTCCTCTCAGGCTTGGCAATGATAATGTACATCTTGGGCGTGAACATGCACCCCAGCGCCACGGTGACGCTGAGGCTGACGGAGAAGGACGTGGTAATGATTTTGTAGTTGGAGCCAAAGTAGATGGGCACAAAGGCCAGCCAGATGATGCAGGTAGTGTACATGGTGAAGGCGATGTATTTGGCCTCGTTGAAGTTGGCTGGGACGTTCCTGGTTTTGAAGGCGTAGTAGGTGCAGCTCATGATCAGCAGGCCGTTGTAGCCCAGCGGCGCCACCATGCCCACGTTGCTAGTATTACAGATGAGGTAGACCTCACGTATGCTCGGGTACGATTTGATGGGCTCGGGAGGCTCCAAGATGATGAGGGTGATCTCCAGCGTCAGCTGCACACTGATCAGCATAAAGGCAATAATCACCTGGGCCCAGGCGCTCATGAAGCGAGGTTTCCTGGTGCAAATCTTCTTCTTGCTGCCGGCCAGAATGCGAGCGATGCGGTTGGTCTTGGTCACCAGGGCAGAGTAGCACATGGCGGATGAAAGGCCCACGAGGAGCCGCTGCAAGTAGCAGGAGGCCACTGTGGGACGAGCGATCAAGGTGAAAGGACAGATGTAGCCTAGGAAAATGCCTGCGAGGATGATGTAACAGAGTTCTCTGCTGGAGGACTTAACCACCGGGGTGTCGCGGTATTGGATGAACACAAAAGTTACAAAGGAGGTGATCAGGATGCCCACGCAGGAGAAAACCACGGCCACTATAGATTCCACGTCTGCCCAGTCAAGATACTTCAAAGGCAGCGGCTGGCAGCCTGGAAAGAGAGGGGAAAGGTTGGTAGATGGCGGTAGGTTTTCCAAAAGTAAAGTAATATTGAATAAAAACCCATGAGTCTGGAGGTGAGGAGGACAGCAGTGCAGAGACATGAGATGGGTCTGTAACTAGGAAAGTACAGTCTCCACTCCTCCCAATCAGCACTGTATCACAATTCCTTACACTTTCAATTTTGAAAACATTTTGAAAGCCCTGATACATGTGCACAGCAGGTATTGATAAGCTACAGCATTGAACATGACCTTTATGGGGCTGAAATCCATTATCTATTAATAGTTTTCATAATAATTATGAAACATACATGTGTTAAATTGTTTATTCCTTCACTCGTGGAAGGGTGCGTGTACGCACGGGGTTTAGATTCTACGTTCCAGCCCTGTCAGGAACAGATTTGCATGCGTCGTCATTTACATCTCGGGGCTCGCGTTCTGTCAGATTTCTCGCTCGTTTTCACATGCCCATGCAGACACGTGGGTTATGTGTGTCAGCTCTGTCACTATGCACTAGTTGCACTCTTGTCATCTGACATGCGGGGGGGGGTTGGAGTTTGCGAAGCCGGGAGAAAACTGACATCCCTAGACTTCCCCAGCTTAACACCTCATGAATTACATGCTTCCGCTAATAGCATTACAGCAACTTCACGGAGAAACCCACTCCTGGGGTCTGTGTGCTAAATCCTAATATGTCAAATTATAGAATATCTGAAATTTTAAAATAGGCCAACTTTTCTCCCTCTGTATAACCAGATTTTTTTTTTTTTCAGTACACAAGTGGAACAGTAGTGGAGAGAATCGCTCATAACAGCAAAGTCTTGCTTTCTTCATTTGACCAACCAGTTCAGCTTAAGGAGGCATCTGTGTTGAATGCATTTCACTTTACTATTCTGGTGAGTTTGCATACTCCAACACAAACATCGACCACAAGCCTCAAATCCATTATTCCAGACTGTCACATGCTCTTGGACAGAAATCCTGCCCTAAATGAGCAAATGAGTAATCATATAGACGGATATGACCTAACTGGATGAGCAGGGTTTTTCAACTCTCTGTCTCTCTCTATTAGCATTTCCCAGACGTAATGAGAGCGAATGGAGAATTTCTTCCTCGACAGACTGACGAAATGTATCCCCGAGCCCCTCATGGAGGTAATGGGATTTTACACCTGGGAACTGAGAGCTCTTCTTGACTCTCTAAAATCTCTGTCAAAACAACCAGCAGGTCACAACAAAGCAGAGGAGAGAGAGAGAGGTGGTGGGTGAAGAAGAACAATGGCAAAGGAGAAAGTGGCTGTTGGGGTATGAGTGGCCGTATGCTTTGGGAGGGTGACTTTTATAAAAGGAAGATTCGTTCGGTGTGTGTTGTCTCTCCTACCTGCCAGGTCGTCATCCGGCCACCATCCCAGCTCGCACGCCTTGCAGGTGAATTCATCCTGGACATATTCATTGTCTTTGCATGTGGTGCAAATCCAGCAGCAGCTCACCTCGCCCTTCCGAATCACCTGCATGCAGAGTAGACACAACACAGGGTGAAAAACATCTTAATAACCTGTCAGAAGACCGAACAAACCAAGACAAGAAGCACGTTGATCACCATCGAGGGGATATCAAAGACCAGGAGATGTTCATGGAGTTTTTCTTCTCGAGGCCCAGACAAGGTGTTTAGAAATCAAAACCAGCTGCTTTCATATTCAGCGCCTAAAGTAGCTGTTACCTGCACTGTGATATGTAAAGCAGGGTGATAAGTGGGGCAGGAAACAAAGCAGATACGGGGGAAGCGTGATCAAGCAGGAGCCAGGATGCACCCTCCCTCAGGGCAAATCATTGTGACTGAAAACAATTGGCCCCAGATGAAGGAAATGAGGGTTTTTTTTTTACTGAAACTGGGCTTCAACGCCTGAATCTGTTACTGATCTTCTCCACATCCAGGTAGGGTGAAGGTCACAGGAGCAAATTTCTACATCTCATGTACAGTTCTAATATTGCTCACGGGCAAAAAAAAAACCCCAACATTTTACTCTGACAACAGCAATTAAACTGAGAAAAAATAATTTCTAATTCCTTATTCCTTACACAATTTTTGATCTAATGTTACTTTGGATAATGAACATCATCTTAAGCAGTGGAACAGCACAATAAAATAAATGAATATATATGAAGGGTTACATTAATTCCAATAATTCTGAAGAAAGATGACGTGGTTTGGTTACAGCTAAAGACTGCTATAAGAATCCAAAATATCCATAAAATGTCTTTTTAAGTGACCAAAGGTCCCTCACGCTTAAGGTGAAGATTTACTCTTGAGTATGGAGTTGTTTACTCATGACTTTTATACATTTTTTGTCTTGATTTTATTTGACCTTTACTTATACTAGTAATCCCACTAAGAGGCATGTTGTCATTTATAAGAAAAAGCTTTGGAAAAATATATGTCCGGCATAAATAGATAAGGTTACATGATGATATGGTCATAATAAACATCTGAGACAGATTTCAATCCCCACCTTGATCTGTCCTTTGGAGCAGGGCTCGCTGCAGACAGAGCGGACCATGTCACTGCTGTTCATCCACAGCTTGTTGTCGTCCATGTTCAGGATGCCCTCGTGCCAGGACCCCACGTTCAAGTAATCGTAGCGATCGTCGCCCACGTTTTGAAGATTCATGATGTCGTACCTTGGCGCAAAGAGGGAAAGACGAACGACCACACAGAGTGTGAGAAAGATTATCCCGCAGGCAAGACAAGAATGTATAAAAATACTCAGCATTTCAGAGGGGACTGATGGATCAATAACGGAGGAGAATAGTGAGGAGGAAAGTGACAGGTGCTCTAAAGAGAACAATTCTTCAGCAGAGCAGCCATTTTTTGCATTTCCCATCATCCAGCCCTGATCGAGCGACATAACGGGCTCGCGCAGGTTTGGACCGCGGACAGAGTTTCGTAACGGAGCAGGACGTGCGCCGCCTAACCTCCAGCTGACGGAGGAATGACACGGCTCTGTTTTCTCACTGTCAATTGTCGTCTAATGGACCGCAGAGAGATGAAAGTGGCTGCCACAGTGGACAATTCACCGAATCTGTTCCAGTCCAACCTAATTACATCCTTTCGCGTTCAGCGCTGGCGCACGCATGCGCACATATGCATACGAGCTAATGAGGACGGCGAGCAGGAGAAGCAGGAGAGCCACACTCTGTAATCAAGTTGATGATATGAAATCTCCTTTTTCCAATTTTCCTTTCTTCCCTTTCAGATTCTTAACAGCCCATTTCAGTGTCTCACCTGCCCGGAGTGTCTCCATTCTCATCGAAATAAATCTCCTCCCCCGAGACTCCTCTGAAGGACGTCTTGAGCAGGTAGTCCAGCAGTTTGCTCCCGTCGATGGGGTCCATGGCTTCGCAGAGCCCTGTCTGACCTGGACACAACTCCTTGTGCATATCATGGAGGCCATGAGCCATGGCATAGATGGCATTGATGACAAAGCCCATCTTACTATCCTGAACATAGTTTTCATGCAGACTCTCATTTCCTGTCGGGAGGGGAAAGAAGTGGACATCAGCAGCTGGACATATTACAGGATACTTTAGGTTAGAAAGCAGAGACATTGATCAGAACGCTTAAAAACAGAAACATTTCCATACAGGTTAAAAACACGATAAACCCAGGGACTGTGTGCGTACGTCAGTCCTCTAAAGGCACTGTCCAAAAGCTGAAACTGTTTTTTTTTTTTTTTTTAATGAAGACAAATTATTAATAATTAACCCTGCGTTTATTTAGACAGTGCATTTAAAAAACTGATATTCTTTGTGAAATCAGCATGCACATCCAGTAGGCAAATAAGAGTGAGACCAGTCTCCATTCATCTTTCTCATGTGTTTCAGTATACAGTGAGAAGTGTGTGAGCAGGATGAGCCATTCTTCTGTGCATTTTTTTTTTCCAATGTAGTCTTTTCCTCCTTACAAGCTCAGTGCCTAACATCAAAGTTTGACTGATGCAATTCTCTCTCCAGCTGAGATCCGAAGACTTCCAGAACAAAAAAAACAAAACCGTTTACTGGAAATCACAGACATTAAAGGCAGGGTTATTTTTCCAAAGAGCATCAGTCAAACTCTTCCTGTCCTGCAGCAGTCAAACGTGAACACAGTGCAGGTGAAATTCAGCCAAAAACCGCCGTCACAGCAGTGGCTTGAAAGATGAACTTACCACCTTGAAGATCTTTGGAATATAAAAGGTTTGTAAAGATGCGACACAAAGTAGAAAAAGCAAAGTGACCGTGCTGCTCAGCGATGGTAAAACTCAACACAAACCACCAATGGACTTCATCTATCGTTTGTTTAAAGGCATGCTGAGCAGTTTATTTTGATTGTAAATTTGATTGAGGTGCTTTTTTTTCTCTAGGTTTGTGATTGAAACGTTAACAAGAACACAATTTACCGTGATCACCTTTTGTGAGCAAAGGGAGAGAACATTCAGGAGGAAAATAAAGGAGGGGGGAAAAAACGTTTCTGTTATCATTCAGGAGTTTTGCACTCACAATTTAACCCTTTATCTACTGTCTCTGAAAGTACAAAGGACACTGCCTGAGAGAAAACCATGTGCTGTTCACAAACAACTAATTAAGCATTTTTACAGTCACCACCTACCGGTGCAGACTTTTTTGTAGTTCTTGTTTTCCTGCGGATGCCCCGGGAGGCGGCACTGGAAGCGGTACTGCCAGAACTCGGGGAACCAGGGGTTCCTGGTGTTGGCGTCCAGACGGAGCTTCAGGTAATAGTCGTCGAAGGACTTGACCACCTCCGACTGCAGCTTCATGGTGATTCCCCCCTCCGCCTCCTGCTCGTAACCCTCCACCACCTCGTACCGGTCCGCCCAGCCGTCACTGGGAGAGAATAACGAGGGGACCGTGTTTCAGTCTAATGATCCCAGGAGGAACAGCGGAAGATTTGTGGAAGAATAATCTATTGTCGTGTTAACGAGAGGCGCTGCATGACAGTGTTTGTGCTCGTCACTGTCGTGGGTATTTCATACTGAAGTGTCGGATATTGTAATTTGCACCTAACTGCTGGTTCAGACTGACAAGATTATGAAAACTGCTTCACCGACACACTTTAAGAAATGTGAACAATAAAGGTTAGAGGGACGGTTTTCTTTTAGTATTTGCAGGGCTTTTTGCCGTTGTGCTCCATACAAGCACAAACAAACCAATAAGACAATCTGGCTCCAGTAAATCACCATTATTGCCGTCCGCAGTTGCAGCTCGGGGCGGTGAGGCTGCTCTCTGTGGAGGCCAAAAGCACAGCTCCAGCTCATTACTTAGTTTCTTGTTAAAGGTTTATTAAAAGACGGCGAAAAATTCAGAAAATCACAATGTGCCCATAGGAGGTTGCAGAGCTATTAGCGCAGCTTGTATAGTCCCCGCTCGGTATTGAGCCGACTGTAACAGCCGGCGCCGGCGGCTGAGCACCGAGCTGAAGACTCACGGATCTCTCCCGCTGTGCAATTGGTGAAGTGACATACCTTTCAACTGATTGATGCAGCTGCTTAGCCAAGGTGAGAAAGAAAAAAAAAAAAACTAAACAAACAAGAAGAAAATGCAGCTTTGGATGATTTCTCTGAAAAGCAGAAATCACTCATGCTATCTGGTGGATGTAAAGGAAGGAAATATAGAAAACCCCAAATGCAAACGATGTGTTGATGCTCTAACAGTGAACTGCAACAATATCTACCATTAAACTGGACTAAAGTCATTTGCTTTTCTTGTATGCAGACCAGTCATTTAATGAGAGCAGAATGGGTCAATTAGAAGCTACAAGTGTTTTCAAATTGTCTTGATGAAGAACCCAGCGGTGCTCAAACCTGTGACTAATTGGTTTCCAAATGATCTGATCCTTCATTTCCAATAAAATACAGAGTAAAATCAGGAACAAAATCTCTTTAAACAAAGCAAATATGATGACAGACCAACATTAGAGTCTAAACTTATTTACTGTAAAGGTGATTTCACTACAAACAGCTAGTCTACAGCTTTCACTTGAGAAGTGTGTTAAATTAGCGTGACAGCACGGCTCGGTGGCTTATCTCGTGTCCGGCGCAGCAATCCTCAGTTTAAGAGGATGGAAATCTCAACTACTGTGGCTCACCAGTAACTATAAGCTCAGCTCAATCCCTTCAGCTGGCTTGTTTGTTTTCTTGTTCAGCACCCCGGTGTATTGGAAGTTCGGTCTTGCCAAGCTAATTTGGGCCCCGCTGTCCAGTGGGACTTCAAGAAAAATGGAAACACCAGTGACAGGGGGGGCACCGAAAAACAAATTACAAGGTAAACAGCTCCGCTTTGAGCTCCCGTGATCTATATCTGAGCACGTCAGGGTTTTGCCGCCGCACTTCCCCGCCTCGCTCCGTAATGCGAACTCCCAGCCGCTGTCTGGAGATACCTACGCTGCTGACAGCTACACAGCACACACACCAATTAGGCAGGACTCGCCAGGGTACCAATTACCACACACACACGGGATGTTCTGGCTGATGGATGAAGACGTGTGCATGTCCATGTGTGTGTGCCGGCCAACGTCTTTGACCTTTTTTTTTTTTCCTCATTTACCGCCGGTGGAGGAAGAGCAGATATTCGAGCGCACTGTGTGAAAAGCAGCCTGCTGGAGCCGGAGCTGCCCTTATCGAGCCTCCCGCGTGTTCAGAGCAACACGAGAGAGGTACCGCAGTGCTCACAAACCATCCTGACACCCGAGACTTCGTCTTCCAGCGGCTGTAAAAGGTTGCCTGACCCTCTGTCCTCAACCGTACGCTAAAGACGGATGAATTTTGACATGCACAAATTCGAAATGTCAACCTTCCATAAATACTGGGTGACAGCGAAGAATTTGACACAAGACGTCAGCCAACCCAAGTTACGAGAACGTATGTGTGAATGAGTCCAGCATGATGGAGCCTCTCATGTGCATTCCTCCATAATTTCATTTTAAATATAACTTACTGCATGAGTGGAACAAAGCAGAGCCTTTAAAGCATCATGAAAAAGACTCGTTTGCTTCAGAAGCTGTTTATGTAGCCGTGAAATAAATTACCCAGTTACAGAGCTGTGGCAAGAAATCGATTCAATAGGTATTTAAATTAAATATATGTTCGGATGGGGGAGCAAAAATGACTCATTCAGTGCAGGATTAGTGTTCTTTCTGTGCAGAATTTGCATGTTTGTCCAGGGAAGGTGTGGGTGTGGTCCAAGTTTAATAACCATGAAAAGTAAACTCATCAATGCAGGGTGCAAAAGTAAATGAAACATCTTCAAGTCAGTCTGGAAACACCAGACCCCAAAAAATACTATGAAACATCTAATAGTTTATTGCTTCATTTTCCCATCCTCGCCTCTTCCCTAAGAGGTTCTTAAGCAGAATAAGACTACTTTACAACCACCTTTGCCTCAGAGGAAGGACCGACACAAAGAAACAGAAAGACGAAGCGTCCTGAGCTTTCACACTAATCAGTGGTGCTCTTGTTCAGCAAAAAAACACTTGAAAACAAATCGACAAATAAACAGCTTGGCTCTGAATTTGAGCTTCCTCTCAGCCAGTGAGAGCTTTCAGCTGCTCTCTGTGTCTCCCGCGCTTTAAATGGAGGCTCCCGGTTCCTACCTGTGCTATTGACAGCTACACGCCAATTAAGTATGACTCACTGAGGTAGCAATTACCACAAACACACGGGAGGTTCGGGGCGGAGGATGAAGACACGGGCGTCTTCGTACATGTCAGGTCCGAGTCTCTGAACTTTCTTTCCACAACGAGCGCCGATCGGGAAAAAGGAGACATTTAAACACACTGTGAGAAAGAATAAAGGACATTTTGAAACCATCATACTGGATTCAGAAAATATATTGTTTGATTCCAGAGCAGTGTTGGGGAACTGAGAAAGCAAAATAATTAAAATTATCAGCAAAATATGCCATCACTTTTGGTTTTCAGTGGTAAAACATATCTGTCTGTTATATCTCAGAAATCTCTGCTGATTTTTTTTTTCTCCTTTTGCTCTAATTGAGTTAAAAGCGAGGGACACGTGGATATCATCGGTCGCAGTCACATTTAATTCATTGACTCGGAGTGAATAACTGTCTCTGTGTTCCGCTTCCTTCGGTCTCGGTATCTAGACAGTACAGTCAGTCAAACACTCAAGAACTTCATGATCTGTTTTGTGTATGTGATGTTTATATATTATATATTATCCATGCACTTCCCTGCGAGAGTGACTGCATTCAATGTGTTTTATTTAGTTTTTAGATAAAGAGAGAGATGCAGAGAGAGGAAGAGTGCCGCTCAACATCCTGCATGAATAATGCACGACGCGCCGAAGACGGTCTTCTTGACTGTATCTCACAGTGGAGTTTGTGATGAAGTAAAATGACATTCTCTGTTCTCGTCCTCCTCTCGCAGGACGCCGCTGCCTGGCACAGCTCCAAACGGCTCATCGGAACGCCGGGCCGCCGCCGGGACCCGTAATGGGACGAAATCTGATTTAATGTCACCTCAGTGTTCGGTGGCTTCACACTGCATATCGGCAGGCCCATTATTGCATAATCTGTCAGATATAGCAGAGAAACACCTGTTTTAAGAGATTATAGAGCCACCGCTCATCAGAAAACGTTGATGTGAAGTGATCCGGACCTGAAAACAATAATTTCATGTATGCCAATATGTTTTTTTAACACCTGAGCATTCAGTTATTTTGTTCTCAAAGCCGGAATATCCTTCCAAACATGTTTCAGTGACATTCCATCGCAATACTTCCATCACAGAAAACAACGTTATCTTAAGCTGTTAACTTTCTCTCAAATCGGGTGTTGATTTAGTTGTGACTCAATAACTGTCACATTTCAACAGGTCAACGCAACCCAGCGGTGTGCACTAAATCATTTTCATCAGTTACGTAATGTAATTCAGTAGTTTGTAGTTTGATTTACCTTTTTATCGTGAACCTCTCAAACGCGTGCGATGAATCATTTAGATCAGTATTTATTCCTCTAAGTGAAGCCAGCAGGCTGCCGCTGCTTCCTCGCCATATGCTTTGTAATGGGATGCGTGTATCTGGAGGATTTATTTAGATTTGATGATGTGCGGCATTGTTTAGAGGAGCGCAGCATGTCAACAGCTGGATAATTCATAGACTTGTATACAACAGCGAGTAGACTGCGAGTCCCCCCCCCCCCCCCACCCCACCACCACCACCCCGCCCCCCGACTCAGCCGGATGATCCAGTTCCAGTTTGATAGCACATTTGTATATTTATGAAGCCATGAATTAATTGGCAGGGCAGAGATTTAATCACATGCGCTGTTTCCCCTGGAGGACGAATGAGAAGAGTTACTTTAAAAAGAGGAAGAGGAGCATAGGGGGAGTCAAGACTTTCCTAATTGCTCTGTGCAAATGTTAAAATAAAAGTTCAGGTAGTTATTAAAAAAACTTTTAATCTGTCTGTCTTTCACAGGCTGCTACAATCTCCATCGTAGTAATTACAGAAATGAAACCAACTTGAACATGACATGCATTTCTTAACCTCTTTAACCGAAATCGCATTTAAACCGAAAGTCATAAAAATCCCATCCGTCCAGACAAACAGAGAAAATTCATCTGTTTATTGGACCCGGTGACGCGCAGACCAAATTACCAAAATAAAGCACTAAATTAAACTACAGCGTTTCTGGCATTTCTCTGTACGGTGATCATCATCAAACGATTACCCTATTACAAGAAAACGTGAAAAACGGTACCGCTAACAGTGAATCATTGATGTGAAACCTGCATAAAACCTCTCAGCTCCTCAGCTGTCCCTTTCTGGACTCATCAATAAAACATGACTCATAAATCACACTAATAAAATGGCCCATTTATTAGAATATCTCCTGAAGTATATCTTCACTCTAAAACTATTCTCTTTTTCTGTCAAACACATCTCTCACTTACTGCGGTCAGTTTAATGCCAAAGGAAATAGTTTTCAATTAACATACATAAATGTTTGTTTTAATTTTAAACGTTGGCCGTAAAACAAAATGAGAAATTAAAAGGCACATCATATTTCTCTGGGGAATACAGGATAAAGACTACGACAGATTAAGTTTCTTTTCGTGTTTCTTTTCATCATTCAACCTTTTATTCGGCTCCCTCCTGTCTAGAGGAAAAGACTGTATATCTGCAGAATATATTCCACTGTAGAATAGTACTGTGTCAGCAATTTTTTTTTACAGAAATCCAGAGAGAAATCTATCCTATTCAGGAGAGATAATAAAATCTGTGTAAGTTGCCTTCAGACACTCTTCTGGATGTGTAAATGACATGAAGAGATGGTGATTTAAGTTTCAAACGTGAGTGAATGTCCAATAAAGGGTTAAGAGCTAAGTAAAGGTTCCCATTCATATACTATGGCTGTCAAAAGATAATTTTTTTAATCGCGATTAATCACAGAATTTCTACAGTTAATTCGGATTATTCCTATTTTGAATTTCATGTTTTTTTTAATTTTGTTATTCTGCATTTCAAGTGTTACGTCGACCCAATGGTCTACTTTGGAAATCCATCTTTAACAAAATGCTACAGCAGTGTGGTCATTAGAGGAGTAAAGTAACGCCGTGCTGACTTTGAGTGATCCAATATATCGGGGCGCTTTTGAATGCTACTTTGAAAATAAATAATGGCGCCATCAGAAAAACTTGAAAACTTACTAAAACAGCAAGCAAGTGATCTGAAAAACTGGTGCAAAATGCGTACATATGGCAAACAGACCAGTCCGAAGCATGGGCAGTAACATTTTCAAGCTTTAGATGAAGAATCTAATCCTTATAATTCACCTGAACTAAAATTCCAAATTAAAAAAATGTATCTTTTTAGAGCTCTGCACAAGTTAATCATGATTAACATTGACAGCCCTCATATTTATCTTTTAACTTTGTGCTATTGCCACTGTTTCTTACATGTTCAGAAAGTGTCCTCGACTGAAATGCCCATGATGGAGATAGAGGATCAGTCAAAACTAAATTCATATCTAAAATAGACTTTGTGAAGATGGCAACATACAGACACACACACAAAAAAAAAATGTACAAATCTAACTTCCACTCACCCTTGAAGTGAAATGTTCCCTGTTGAATAAAAACCACTACATGCGACTGTTAGTTACTGAAATAATATAGAAGTTTGTTACACTAACAGTCATCTGACCCGTTATCTTTAGGCAAACATCGCGGTTATGTTTATCAGACACTGAAATACGATGATCTGGCTTCAAAGCTTCAGAGTTTTGAGAAGATCTTCACTCTAATCCCCTGAGTCAGTCCTCTCACACGTAGCCGGTAAAATCCAGAAAGGCACTCAGCGGTGTTCCGCTTAGATTCATCCCAGGAAGAACGGCAATTAGGTCAGATCTCAAACCAAACCTGTGAAAGACTGTCGAGACTGTGTGTCCAATCCTGTGTACATATGTCCAAAGAATTTTTGAAAACTTTTTTTTATTAAACTTGTGGTGTTTTCTCAGTACGGAGATTGTCTTCTTTTCGTCAGGACATGAATTCCACCTCAACCTGCCTCAAAAGCACAGCATTAACTGTGAAACAGAACCATTATTTTATGAGAATTACCACATTTAATTTCTCTGCCTGGTCTGACAGTGAATAATGTGGGATTAACACGTCCTGAAGCGAAGCCGCAGACGGCATGGTGGAGCAGTGATGAGCGGCGGCAGCAGACAGATGCATTCAAGGTGCAAACACACAGCTGGGAGCGACTTGAGGGTTACTGGCTTTCCAGAGGAGCCTTCGACACGCGGAAAGGATGAGACGAGATCAGACTGTCAGTCTCAGATAGAAGATAACCCGCTCTACCAACTGAGCCACAACAGCCCCAAAAACTATTTTGTTTTCCAATTCCACATTATTTTTCATGCTGATCCCACCACATTTTTAATGAATTGAAAGTTGTTCTTGCGGTCGGAGAACTGTTCTCCTCAGCTGAACACTAATGCTCCGTCATCTCCAGACCTCTCCCTTTCCCCGTCATGCTCTTTGGACTCCCTGCTCCTCCTCTTTTCTCTTACTTCTGTGAATTTGCGGAGGTAAAACAGGAGCGGCGGCTTCTTGTTAGCGGCATGGAGGCGCACGGCGGCCCAGGGTGTGCCGGGGATCCTTTTAAAGCTTATCCAGGCTGCCTTTATTTATTCATCGCGCCCCAGTTTGAGTTGGGAGATCAGTGTCCTCAACACTGACGGGGAATACTGCTGGGATAAAATCCTTTTTGCCTCATACTACCAGGGGATGTCAATTCCTGCTAAATCCCACGACAAAGCCCTTGCATTGAATATCAGCTGTAGCTGTGACTGATGCATGACAAAGTCCTATTATTAGTTGGTCAATTTGATGTGGGAGTATTACGTACGGCTGGTGTGGAAACACTGCCGGAGAAGGCTTTCTGAATGTGTTCGGGGGAATTTTATAGAGTGTAATTTGCTCATTTTATTTTCTGTGGGGTTAAAGGAAGGAGGAATTGTAATAACAGTAAAGAAAAGAATCCGCCACACTGATCATCATATTCATTTGGTCAATTCAGAGTCACTGATTAAGCTGTCCAGCATGTCATCCTGCACATGGATTAATGAAAGAAGCCAGAGAACTTGTAGAAAGACATGCAGGCACAGGGAGAACATGCAAACTTCTTTATGAAAAGTTTTAACCCAACCCAGAGCTACAACAGGTAGTTCTGCTGTGAGGCAAGAAGGACAAAAAAAAAAAAAAAAAAAAAAAAACTTTGGAAGGGTCCATAAATTCGATATATTTGAGCAGATTCTAATGATCGAACTGTTACAGCAAACTGCTGCTCCCAACATTTCCTTACTTTGAAGGTCAAACCCTAACCTTGTAATTCATTTCTCCTCCTCTTTTTCATTAAATGCTGCCAAATTTACTTTGGGTTGAATGCCTCTTTTCCTAAATGCCGATACATTCAAAAAATAACATTGCAACAGTGGGTCAGTGTTCCCAGCAATGTGTGCAAAACCAAGGTGAACCCAGAACACACTGACTACACAGTGTTCCATACTTTGAGTGCTGAAGCTCTAATGCAGCGTTCATCGTGTTCACACTTCAGATTCTGTGTGGCTTCTCTCTCGGTAATCATCGTTGCACGCTTGTTACACTCCCGTATTTTGGCCCAGTGTTTTCTGTGGGTACAAGAAAGCAATTCAGCTCCTGCTAATCAGGACATGACAGCTATGTCCAGATTCAATAGCAGCGTGCTATTTTTGATCGCTGCAGTGTCGTTCACTCATCGCCTTGCACTGGGGAGCGCGAGGCGTCGGCTGGGAAAGGGAGCCATGTCCTTGACAATGTGTGGCCACATTCAATTAACATCACAGGCGCGTTATAAATATTCAGACGCAGCTTATTATTCTCGCACAAGCAGATGTAGCCATGAATCCAGACTCGACCTCAGCGAACGTAGCGGCGCCAGATGTGAGCAGGGCTCCATGACGAAAGCGGCTTGGACGGTGTGGCCGTATCTCAGAATTACGAAGGATTTTTCAGATGTCAGCCGTATTTCCTGAGAAGGGACAGTCGTGCTGGATGGTTCCTGCTGACAGACTGAGTGACAGATCCGCAGTGAGACGATGGCGCCGGCTCCGTCACGAGGCCAAACAAAGTCTCCATGGCGACTGGAGCCCAAGCAGCACACAGATCTTTAATTCCAGGAGTACAGTAAATCCTGCGCCGCGAACAAGAAATCCACCGGGCTCAATATGCGCACGACGGCGAGCCGTAAACTCGCACTTAACTGTTTTCGGGCAGACCGCTCCGCACAGGGGGGTCAAAGGGCAACAGCAGGGAACAATGTGAGAGTGATGCCAAGAGGAAGACTCAGAGGTTCAGTCCACTTCCTGTTTGAGTTTTACAGCAGCAGAAACTGAGACACAGAGATGGCAAGGTGACAATTTCTCTATTTTGATGAGCGCACGTGAACTGAAGCCTCATTTTCTTGTCGGAAGCTGACAGGAGGGGCACCTGGTGCCGTCGTCTGGTCTTCTGCTCGACGCGATGCGAAATGATCCTCTGCGTACTTTAAATGTCAGCAGTGGTTTCTCGGAGTTACAGCTGCTTTTGCCGTCATCTTAAACCGGTCCGGGTGGCCTACTCTCATCTCTGGCATTAAAAAGATGTCAGTCTAGAGAACTACCGCTCATTGGACATTTCAGAAATCTGCGCATTTAACTGTTTTTGAGTGTTAATTCAGGAGGTAGCAGAATGAATTAGGTCTAGACTGAAATTCTACCGAATCCCTGGTATATCTACAGATCGGGATGTCAAACCTCTCCTCTTTCTCGGCGCTGGTTCTCGCGCCGTCGCCTGAGATAAGGTCCCCCTCTGCTCACGCTCCGCTATTTGCCAAATTACTCGTGAGAAGAAGTCAATCGGCTGAATTGCACACTTCCTCCGCGCGCTTCTCACCGACACGGGGAGGAGTTGAAAGCCTTTTACAGACGACAGGAAAGAAGCAGCGAAACGTGTTGAGCCACAACTCCTTTTCCCGTCACCCTCTCCTGCCCTAAACATTTCATTCATTTAAACTCAGAACAAAACCCGAGTCAAAAAAAAAAAAAATTGAACGATGCTTGCAGAGACAGAAATCCATGTGACACACAATATGGGTTCACAGCTTTCTTTGCACCTCGGCGCAGTCTCAAAAGACACAGTCATACTCCGCTAATGACTGGCGCCGAGCCGCTACAGAGGCAGAACATCCACGTTCCTGTCTCGGGATCCATTTTGTCAAGAGTACAATAAAAATACATGTAACAATCGAGCATTTGAAATGGGACCCGGACCAAGACCGCGTGTGTAAAGACCGGGGCAGAAATGAGCGTTACATGTAGAAAAGCAGCTTATGCAAATGATGTTTAGTAATAACAGCATTCAAGGAGCATTAGAGGGAGAGAAAAGGCGACTGCTGCTAATTGCAAGAGGAGCGGGCAAATGAGTAGGTGGATTCACTCCACGCCGCCATTCAGAAACTAGGCTCCGTACTGCAGCGGAGGGAACGATAACAAAAGGAGAACCATACAGTAAATGTGTATCTGGCTTTCAAAGCTGCAAAAAACTACAGCCCGAGCAGACAGACATGTATTCCATGACAGTTTCTTTATATAAGTGAGTAGGTGGAAATTAGCATTCAGGATTCAGAGTTCCTGCAGCCGTTTAAATGCGGGAGAGTTTAATGATGGTGGCCCCAGGGAACCTCCGGTGAAAACACAGACACACGGAGCCCAGATTTCTTTCCTGATGCATTCGGCTCACAGACACTCTCCGCCTCACAACTGAACATTTAAGAAATCCACTTTGTGAATTATTAAACCGTCTCATTTGACTGCTCTTTGTAAAACATCTCTCATACCTCCTGGTGCTCTTTTAGATTTCATCTTTATTTCTTAGGTCACGGACACAACATAAAGAGGCTGCTGTGAACTGCTGTACAGCTCGTTTGTACAGCTACGGCAGTTTTAGCACATTCAACGATCGACTCACAGTCCGGCAGTCACCTACGGCGATGGCGGCCGTGCAAACCGGTGCCCTTCAGAGCAACTGGAGGAGCCAAGGACACTTGGACACACGGACAAGCTGAGAAAAAGGATCAGACTGCCAGTGTTAGGATTGAAGGATGACCGGCTCCACCAGCTCCGACGCCCACTGAACCAAAATGACTCGGATACAAACCAGCCTGAATTACAAGCACAGTTCCAGCCTGTCACGTCTTTCATTTATGTAACTGTTCTACAGCAGGTTTTCAAAGTGATGTGATCAATCTGGATTATGTTCAATTGGCCACTGTAAAACTGAAATATATTTACTTTTTTCACCATTTGGTTTTAAATGTTAATATTGCCTATAGACAAGATAATATTTACCCATTTAATATTGCATTCTTACTTATTTGATATTTCTTTTCTGAGTGGGCAGCGTGATTTCCCCCTGGGGTTAATGAAATATTTTCTATTCTTTTGTATTCTTTCTAGTATTTGATTATATCCTAAATTAGAGATTTCAAAGTGTTGTGCCCTCCAACTCTCCTGCTACACATACTCATACATCAAGTAAGAAATAATGTGGCGAAATACATTACATCCTATTTTTTTACGTTATTAACAGCAGGTCATACTGTTGCTTTATTTATCTGAAAAGCTTTCTAAATTTTCCACAACTGTTAAACTTGTGATTTTGCAATAAAGGTTTGATCATTCTTCATTAGACATATGAATGTTTGCTTTTATAAGATGCTACTTATTTCTTTTCATCACAATAGATTCTTCATCATTCATACTAAAGCAAAACAGAAAAAGCATCCAACCCTCATAGCCCGTCCCCGCTGTTTCTTTGAAGTTCCTCCACTGCAGCCTGAAACCGTCTCAAACTAAAAAGAAAAACAATGAAATCCTGCTAATAATAAATATCTACAGTCAGTTTAACAGGTATGATTATAGGCAATCGAACAGTCCATTTTCTAAACAACACTGGATTGGTGAATAAGTCACAACGTGTGGAGCCTTCTGACTTGTCAGGTAACGGACAGGGAACATGTGGCTCTTTTCCAGATGGCAGGCACACACTGTTCCCTCAAGATGTGTCTTTATTCAATGATTTCAATGGTGCACAGCTTGTTCTGATAAACACGTTTAAAGTTACTTTCAATAACCGCCAAGCATGAATCTTTCCATCAGAAGTAACTTTTGACTCATTTCAAGCAGCTTTCCTTGTTTTGAAGATGAAATTCACAGTTTTCAAATTTCCCTTCAGTCTTAAATGGGACTGACTCCTATTCAGCCGTCTGACATCGGTCTCGGGAAGCCGTTCACTCACACAGAAACATTCACAGCCCGGTGCAATGTCAGGTTCTCACAAAACCTCGTGAGCTGCTTTTTAATATGAAAAAACCTACAACGAATCGAAATATTTTCACAGGAAAAAGGGCCTGACATCATGGTGTAATGCTCACGAATTTGCAAGCTCATGAAATACATCTTAGTCAGAAGAACTTCATATATTTTAGGGAAACACAACTCTGTGCAAAACACAGCATGTTGACATTTCCTCCCAAAATAGGTTGGTTAAACCTACCAGCCGTGACAGCTGAGCACGCAAGGAGATATTATACTTGTGTTTAATGAAACTGGGATTTATGCAATCAGACCTCTATCGTTTTCCGCAGCATCGCTTTCTGTCAGTACGTTAACATCTAACAACATTTCAAGTTTTTCTCAGAATCTTTGCCATTTCCTTCACAAACTCCTGGATCTTTAAGTGCTAAGAAGTCTGCTCAGCCAGACGTCAGTTTTGTTTAGGTGATTTTTACAAAGTGGGGGTGAAAATAAACTCAGACAGCAGGCAGTGAAGCAAATGATCCCAACTACTTCCTCTTAAAAGTCTAAGCTGCACGGAGAGATACTTTGCTGATCACATCAGGCGTTGTAATTACCGTTTCATTTTGACACCAGGTTTCCAATTAAATTCAACCGCTTTGCCCGGCATGTTGTCCGGCAGGTTTCCACAGACATTAAACCAAACATGCTGAGAAAAAAGAAAAACAGCTCCTAACATTATTGGAGGGATTCTCCAGAGGAGCCTGAAGTCAGTTATCAGTGTATCGACTCATGGAAGAATGGATTCTGTCACATTTCACATACTCATACATCATCTCTGCAAACCAGTTTAAACAACTCAGGGTTCGGTGTCTTGCCCAAAGACACCAAGACACACAAACAAAATGATACGCGGAATCAAATAGCCAACGTTGGAATAAGAAGATACCAAATGAGACACAGCCATGCCGGTAGCTACACATCTCAAATCACTTTACTGCACAATTGAGTCTCTATTCCGAATAGAGAAGCTTCCACCTCTGTCACGCAATCATTTCTGTTGTAAAAACAAATCATAAATCAATACATCTCTTGTTCATGCTTCAGCTGATCGTCGTTTCATCTGGTGATACACAGCGACTCTGCAATGTGCTTCGACAGAGCAGGAAGATGACGGACATCTCATGTTGATGAGGCTGAAGTGGATAAACCAAATCGGCAACGCGGCTCCGCGTCTGCATGCGGGAATATCAACGAGGGACTAACAGAAGCAGCTGATTGGCCAAATCATGACTGACAACAAAGGGAGACAAGAGGCCCTTGGGCCGACAACAGCAAAGCAGAGTGGATGGAAAAACGTTGAAGAAGTGCAGAGAAGAGTCTGCAGATGATGGATAGAGTGGGTCCAGCGGTGTTGCCACACCTGGCCCTTGTCTGGAGAGCAGGTTTGGTGAACAGAAAAACAAAGGTTCGATTCCCTCTGAATGCCTACTTGTAGTTCATGCAGGCACCACTTCACTGCTATTGTCTGCTGCTCTGTTCTGTGATCATCTCAATATAAGGAGAGGAATAACCAAAGCAGGGCCTTCTCTTTCAGTTCCTATCACCTCAACCAGATTCTGCGTTTGTTTGTGTGGGGTTAACAGACAGACGAGGCCGATGAAGGCAGGACCGTGGTTACAGACATGGACATGGGTGGGCAGGGGTGGTTACAACCCCAGAATCCCTCTGGCCTCCTCCAGAGCAAACTTGGTCAAGTCAATGTTAACTGTGGAAGACGCAGTGTCATTAATTGTGATTACTTCAATAAAATTGTCAGAATAACTCATTCAAAAATAAAATTGTTTAATTTAATTGAGTGACCAATAAGCAAATCACTATTTAGAACACATCTGACATATTTGTATTCATCATCAATCACATCATTATCCTCCTAATACCGAGCAGCGCCTGTGGTCACTTATGTGTCCAAAAAGGATTTGATATTTCCTTGTCACTACAAATCAAAAACCCCACTAGAATACAGTTCCCCGTCTATAGTTCTGATTGATATTTTTTATAATTACATGTGTGTCAACTTCAAATCCTTCCAGAGACAGATATAAGTCACATCAATAGCTGACAACAGTGATGATCGAGGTGAGAAAAGGCAAGTCAGATATATTTATAACGTTTAAATTAGGAAAATCAATCTGATTTAAGATGGATAAATAAAGATGTTACCTTGTATTGTGAAAGCATGTTGCAGCAGGAAAGATCCCTCTTATTTTAATCATGTTATGATATTATACTTCATGACAACATTTCATTTCTAAAGACTGATTTTGCAACACTAACTTGGGAAGTAATGAATGCTTCATTCCACCAAAGGCTCGGAAACAATGAGTAACCTATCCTGAAATAAAGTACGGATTATTAAAATAGATATGATGAGATAATCACAGCTTCGCAGTGTGATGAGTGGCAGTCAGACGGAAGATTAAAATAGGACGTCACATGTTGGTGCCGATCAGACTGTGGTGGTGACACTAACATCGTTATTTAATTGCTGGAGGTTATTTGCATGTTTTGAAATTCAACAATGATTCAACTGTGCATTGGTTAAAGCAATGAAACGTACAAAAGTGAAGTACACATGTCGATCACTTGCCTTTAATTATAATTCATCATGCTCACGGACACCCCGGTAATAAATGTCCTGGAAACACCACTGGAAGCTGGCAAGTGAAGCGGATATCCAAGTCTCTCAGCTTGCTAATACTTGACCCTCAAGTGTAATTTTTGGTATCAGATTTCTGGTGTTTCACAGCTTCACACTTTGCATCTGCCTGCATGGTGTTGTTTTGCACACACACAGTGTAATGCCAAAATGAAGTGATACTTTGGAAATCCACACTGTAAACACAGTGCTGAGATATTAGTACCACCAGGGATTTAGGTAACAATACAGGTGAATTGAATCTGGTGCTCGATTGTGTGAAATACTTTGAGAACTCGATGCAACCTCAATAAAGTGCAAAAATGCAAGATCTGATCAATCAATTTCAATGAGCATGCACTTAAGCATGCTTCATACAGGACTTCCGTAAATTAGACCCGATGTGTGCGCAAATCGACACCATGCAGGCGGACGCTACGATACCTGCTGCAACTGCTCTGATAATGAAGCCAGATAGGGCGAATGCATGCTGTAAAACTGCAAACCGGAAAAATGTTAAATGGTTTACAGCGGCGCTGCAGAGAGGTGATAATTCTTTGAGCTTATCTTTGCAGGTGACCCATTTTCACAAACACTGCTTGCGCTGAAATATTGATGACGCATTAAAATAGTCAAAAACACTTTAACTGTATCTCTGTGCTATAATTACAAGCGGCCACGCAGCTATACCAATTTATTGATCTCTTGATAAGTTTTTACTGTATTTGCATTTTACCTCTTTAAGTCTGTGAGAACAGGAGCAAAGTGACACAAGTGCACACTTTGTGAAAAAAACAAAAAAAAAGGCTTCGTCAGAGGTAAATGCATAAATTAGAAAAACAAGCTCCCTCTCGATGAGCCAATGCCTGTCTGTCAGCTTCATTCAGACACACACATGGCTTGGCATCTGTGATGGCCCAGACTTTCTCTGTCACTTTCACACAACCTCTCCCTGTCTTCCTCCCTCCCTCCCCCTCCTTCTCGCTCCTCCTTTGCTACCTCTCTCTCTCTCTCTGGCTCTCTTTTCCTGTGACCCAGAAGTATTTCTGCTGCCCAGGGAGACTTCCATAAAAGCTAAAAAAAGATACATTTTCCCATCTTCTATGTAGGAAAGAAAGAAGCAAGAAATGGGAAGGAGTACGGCCAATCGCAGAGCGTCATTATGACAGACAATTTAAAAGGCGTCTGAAAAGACACAGTGACATCCAGCGCAAAAACCCAAAAGTGTATAACACATCGAACACAAACAGAGGCTCGTTACCATCTCTAACAATAGCAGTAATCAACAAACGACAAGTTTTTTCCCCATTATAATGACAAGAAATATTACAAACGGCAGTATTTCTGGTAGTTCGCGCATTTTTAAGTCCAAAGCAGCGACAGGTTCAGTTCCAGTGCCTGTCTCCACTTGTTACTGTCTCCTTTTTCATCTTTCAGCTGTTCCCTTCAGGGGGCCCTACAGAGGATCATCTGCCTCCTTCTCACCCTGCTCCCTCCTTTACTCTCACACTAACCATCTCCATGTCCTTCTACGCTACATCTCCTCTGAGGTCTTCCTCTTCTCCTCTGGCCTCCTCTAACTTCAATCTGTCCTGACATTAAAAAAAAACTGCAATCGGGCTTCCCTTAAAAAGAGACATCAAAAGATCAAGGCAATAAATGGGAACAGTGTTTCTAAGCTGTTAAAGCATTTCAACTTTAACAAGCAGCTAAAATGCCGTCTCTTTTGTGTTTGTGGTGTTTGCATATTTTCCTCATTCATGTGTGGGTTTTCTTCAGAGACTCCAGTTTCCACTTCAGGTAAACTATTTTCTCAAACCTGGCCATTACTGGGAGAGTGTGTGTGTGTGTGTGTGTGGTTGTCTGTGTTTCTGTGTTTGCCCTGTGATGGACTGGAGGACTGTCCAGGGTGTTCCCTGTGTTTTGCTCTGTCAGCTGAGATTGAATATTATTATTTAATATCAACTTATTCCAAACAAATCAAAATCTATTGATCTTTTTTATCATGTACACCAGTGTGAAACACAGTACGTGTTTAGAGCTCCACTGCAGTTTGCCTTCTCAAAGATGTTTTGATGGTTCTTCTCATTGTTTTCACACTTCATTCCAAGATCTTCTTGTATTCTTACAAAAGCAAAATTCACGAGTGTCAATCAGGAAAAAATGATCTGAATATCTCTCAACTATTCCATTCACAAATCTTTTAAAAGCACAATAAAAGAGGATGTAATCTTTTAAAATGTAGCTCACAGTCCTACAGGCTCTTGTTGGAAGTGAATAAACAGTCCCAGTGGAGGATACTGGACTGTCTTCTGTCTGCGTCCGAGCAGCGTTCAGAGCATCTCTGACAATCGGAGCTCGGCTCAGCTGGAAGCTTCGCTCTTCTTGGCCGTCTTGTTAATGTTCTTCTCATGTAACACGGAGCCGGCGACAAAACCTGCCTCCTTCTCCGAAAAGTTGCAGGAACGAACAGAAGAGCGGCGCCGACTACGCTCTGACTTTTATTGACAACTGTGAATGCTCGTCGTGGACGATTTCGCGGTGTAATACGACACCCTGGAAGAGTGTGAGACGACTCTGCTTGCCCTTTTCTAATGACTAAGATTACCTCTACAGTCGCTGCCACTCAGCGCTGACTAACAGACAGAAAAGGCGAAAAAGAGGAGAATTAGAGAAGGAAAAGACGGGGTGAAAATCCAAGGAGGTAGAATTACAAAACTAAGAAGTTTTTAATATTCTGGGTGGGTTGAGCATGATAAAAACAAAACGTGCGTGCTCATATTTGATCTCCTCATGAGAGATGACTGACACTGCCGTTTAAAAACGACATGGTACATACAAAGGAGAACTAACTGGAGGCATTGTTTCGCTCAATAATTCATGACTGCAATGGCAGGACCAATTATTCATTGCCGGGTAACATTTCTATTCAGTGCTGTTGGTATGTGGTCTAAGTCCTCTTGGTTGCCTTGGTAATATACACATCAGCCTCTCCGGTCATAAGCAACTCATTGCAATTCAAACAGACACATATTTAACAATAATAATAATAACAGGAACTCGCAGCAGTGGTGGTCAGTATTTAAGCCTGACAGCTATCAATCATTGTGGATTCACAAGAAACAAAGCACAGCTGAGCACAGGTCATAGTTCATCTGCATTCAGAAAGCAAGGCGGTGCCTAAACTACCAGAAGAGTAAAGCTAAACTTCTGGTGATGTGATGCCATCTGTTAAAACCAGAGAGAAGCCGAGCTGCAGCGTTCTGGACGAGGAGATGGGAGAGAGAAGAGAGGCACAGTAGTCTAATTTCGTTTCACCAGGAGGGATTGAGTAAACATTTGTATGATTCTGAGGACTGATTGAATCTGGATCAAGAGGGACTCGTTTAATCAAAAGTTTTAGCAGGTTTTGGACTCTATTCAGTATTTTGAGAATATTTTTTTACTATGTTTGTCACATCGAACATTTTGGGTAAAATCTTTGAGAGCAGTTCTGCTTCTCAGGCCAAACCGTGTGAAGTGGAAGGTGCACCTGTGGAAACAGTCGTTCATACCTGCCGACGAGGAGGAACTCCCCGTGCACCTCCAGTCGCCTCATGGCCATCAGCAGACCTCGGACAGTCATGCCCTCGCAGAAACACACCACGACTCGAGCTTTAGGTAGACGCTCCCGTAACTTCCTCAAAAGGCGGTCGAAGTGTTTCTCCCCTGCGTTGCTGTAGATCTTGTCTGAGTGGGCGATGCACAAGCCCTCTTGAGAGGCCAGCTCCTTGAAAGCCTCCATGCCGCTTTCCCCGTAGTTTCCTGGAGATCATGCACAGTGAGAATTTCAACATGAAAACGAGTTGTTGTTACCGGGTTAAACGTTGAAATATTCAACAGTTACTGTCAGTGTTTGGTAATCCCACTTCTTAAATTTGCCTTTGTTAATAAACCTCATACCATGTCAGCAGCATTTTCACCAATAACGAGCTAAAAAAACACAAAGGATTATTTTCTGACTGGCACACTCCGTGTCTTAGTGATGAAACATTACATGCCTTGTTACTTTCAACAACATTTCAACATTATTAAATAGCATGATAATTGGTTTCAGGCAGTACATCTCTAATTATTTCACTCATGGACAATCGATGCTATGCTCAAAGCGAGCCCTCCCTGTAGCTGTTCCAGTCCCGACTGAACCGGAGCTCTGATCCACTGATAATAAGTGTTACGGAGTGTACTGCCTACTGATTGCAATCAAAGCCAAAAGGGGGTGAAGACGGCTATCCTTGTTTAACCGCACGCTGTCCCAATCAAAAGCCCTGCAAAGCCGTTTGAGTGTAAATCTTCTATTTCCATGCGGACCGCGGGGTTGGACTAATGTGTCACGGTCTGGATTGTTGATCAAGCCTGCAGCTCTTTAGCATGAGAGCTGGATTACACACACAATCCACTCTCTTGTGCCTGCTGGTACATGTGTGTTTTAATGCGCATGCGGTCGGAACAGAATAAAACCCTCTTTCTATTAAAACCAGAGATCATTTGTCTGGTATCGGCCCTGATGTGAGGTCAGATTCCTGAAGGACTCGATTCTTCCCACCTCATGCGGCTGAAAAAGAGAAAAAGGCTGTATTTGTTTTTCAGATTGTTTTATCAAGAAACAAATAGACAGCAGCTGAAATAAGCATCACAGTAATGCATTTACTGTGACACACAATAGACCCGGGTGTTGGTTTTCCAATAGGTCCTTTGATGATATTTTCAACTGCTTCATTTTACTCTCTTGTGGGTAAATGGAAATAATGATATCCAATTATTTTGCTTTTTCCATCTGGGCTATGAGACAGGTGGGTGGTGGTACATTAGCTGACAGCCCCATTTGACAGTGACCACCACAAACCCACTCTGAGCAATTCTCACCAAACAGATGATAATCAGAACAGGTAATTTATGCAATTTCACAATCCGAGCTGTTGCCACGGGCAACAAGCTGCATTTATAAGTTGTCTGAGGCGGTGGAGAGTGGAGACTCATGAGCTCAAGCTAGTCGTGATCACATTTCCAAACATGACTATAGATAGAACAAAACAAACAAAGGAATTTACATATGACTCCTCAAAGGTCAGAATGAGGTCTGCATAGAGCTGTAAACTCTAAACTTCTGTGCTGTTGTTTTTGTTTCTGACTCAATGAGGGGATGTATTCACAGAACAGCAGCATGCACAGGACAAATAATGCAACAATAAGAATAAATCCGAGGAGTTCATACACAGCTTATATTGAACTTCATATTACTTTTATCACTCACACTTGAACCTGAATGTTCTTGGTCAGTTTCTTGTGGTCTTCTCTCCCAGAGGACCTTCCTGTAGGTGGATGCTGAAGGTCAGACAGCTGACGCCACCTAGTTACACCTCCAGGTATTACACCTCCCTAACTCCCACTCCTCATCTATCTGATAACCACCTGTGTCACAGCCCATCTCCAACACCTGACTATAATAGGACTTTCCATAGATGTTTTACACTCCCAGTGAGTCCGCAGCCCCTCGGGGGGGGGGGGATCCTGGGTAATGTAGCCTGTCAGTCATAATTTGGGTGCACATCACTGGCTGTGTTTCGACAAGATTTTAATGAAAAGCCGAGGATATAATTGACTTCACGTTAATTACTTTGTCTTCCCAACCTGTCTCTTCTTTTTACCTCCCGCCTCACCCATTTGCTGTTCCATAAAACCGAGATTTCTAATGTCAAAATTCAGCTGTGTCTTGTCTCTTTTTATCTCCTTGATTTTAAAACTTGCTAAGGTCACTTTGATAACAGCAAATACACTTTAATTCCACATACAAAAGCACAGTATAACGAGTCGATATGAAGGGAAGGCAACTAGAAAATCCACACCGACAGGCTCCTTCACTGAGAACAGCTGTGATATTTCATGAGATACAAAACTGCCATAAATTCTGCCTTGACAAAAATGTAAAATATTGCTTTAGCTCAGCGTTAAACTCGGTCAAACTGAACTGGACAGAATCAAACAGTATTTATAGTACTTTGGCCAATACCTCATAACGGAATAATGGAGTATTTAAAACAGTTTTCATTCCATAACTATCATAACAACCAACAAACAAGAAAAAGTTAAAGATTTGCCCATCTAATGAAGTGACTGATGAATGTATTTCTCAACACAGCAAATGGAAATCAAACACAACGGCAGACACTCATTTCAGAAGCCACTGTCTTAATTTGGGACCTTCACAGTACTTAAATGAAAAAAGTAAACATTAATTTGATTGAGACCATTTTGTGAAGAACAATGCCTGAAGCATGCAAGGAGCTGCAGTAGCCCTCCCAGCCTATATGTGCCAATAGAAAGCATGCCTTTACTGTACTGAACACCACCTTAAAATATAGTTACACTTGAATCAATTCTTGTAAAGATAAACTTGAATATTCACAGGTGGAGACACTATACCCAGGTGTGAAGGAGGGAAATATTGTCCTCATGCAACAAACATGATCAATCAAAGATCAATACAAGTACTTCGGTGGGTCAATGTGAAACAATACGCCATACACTTACAGACATATTGAATTCTACACCCCTTCAAGTCTTGCATGCAGGCAGCAGTGATCCTGATGACCTGATAGGCATCACAGGCCTTGTGAAACTTTCAATGAAAGACATTTTGAATAAAACTAATTATCTAAACTGAGTCTCTTCTTCTAACAGAACAATAAACTTTACACATTGACTGAACGTGACTGCAAAGACGTGGAGTGTGTGGCTCTCACCCTCTGTGTGCACTGCAGAAACATACGTCCAGTTGTACCGCTTGACGATGTCCAGCATGGCCCTGGCCTGGAGCGTGTCTGAGGGAACGACCCTCAGGAAGTACTTGAACAAGGTCTTGTCACTCAGGTCGATGCTGGTGGCCGAGTACGCAATCTGCGGGATGTTGAAGAGCTGCAGCAAGTTCTGCACCTGGATGGCCACAGAGCTGGATCCTGGTCCGATCACTCCTGCGATGGGCTTCTTGGAGGGGGGCGGCTGGTTGGACGGGGTTCCGTCGATACACCACTTGGACCCGTCTTTATCATCCCGGATGGAGATGAGGGAGTCCCGGATGAACTCGATGCTCTGCTCCAGGGCAACGGAGGAGTGCCAGCAGGAGTCCCGGATCTCACAGCCCAGGCTGATGTTGGGCAGCAGGTCGGGGTCTGCGTTGATCCGGTCCAGCGTGTGGAACATGGCCTCCACCCTCTGGATGCCGTACTGCTCGCGGACGTCCCCGCATTTCCTCTCGGCCACTTTCTCCGCGGACGGCTGGTGGTGGACGGAGAAGAGCGCGCCGATGATCACGTCTCCGTCCATGCGGGCCACGGACCGGGCCGCGGCGCGCGGGACCACCGAGCGCTCCGAAATACTGCTGCTGTGGCAGAGCACGAGGACGCGGAAGAGACATGTGGGGAGACACAGGAGAGCGAGGAGACCCATCTTTACGCGTGCCATGTTGTGCCACATCGCGTGAGCACTGGCATATCATCTGCTGCCGGCTGACGCTACCTCCGCGTTTATCTCAGCCATGATGTGCGAGCGCGACACCTGGGACGCATCCACGCGCACCTGCGAAGGAACAAGACAGACTGCTGTGACATGTAGGCGAGCGAGCACGAGGCCAGATGTGCCAAACGCTCATGCATAAAGAGTTTGACTGAGCGCGCTCCCTCCTCACGCCCAGTTTCACATTCCTGCAGCTGCTTCTCTTGTCAAACACCATCGAGGTGCTTTCGAGCAAGGCAGTCAAGCCATACTCACACACAGTCAATACACAATATTGGCTGAGTGGATCTGATCAATGCATTGACTTCGGGATGTATCAGAAATGTAATGATGGTGATCGTGTCGCTACAGATTTACTACAATAAAAGACAGTTGCAGGTGTCGCTGGCTGCCCATTGAGAAAATCAGGCGGAAACCAGATTTCAGCACCGCGGACAGCTCTTTTTCCAAACACACTACAAGAACGCCTCTGGGACTGGTGCCTGGACCCGTCCTCTTCTCACACACCTCACCGGCGAGGACTTGACCCAGCGACTGTCCCATGCACACCGAAACACGAAAACCCTCCTCCAGTTGACAGTCATCGGAATTAAACACGGAGGAGACGAGACATTCACGACTGTTATTGTTCCAAATGTATTGTTCTCACATCTGTCGTGCTGCCCAAGATGCCACTCGCGAAGCGGCTCACAAAAATGTAATAATAATAATAATAATAATAATAATAACAATAACAATAATAATAACAATAATAATAATAATAATAATGATGATGATGATGATGATGATAATGCACGAGCCTTTACGCACGAATTTTTTGTTATTTTCAACTTAAATCTCCTCGTTTTGGTGATCGTCCTGTAATCAAAATACTCATTACAAGGTGTTGGGTTTTTTTTTTCAAACTTACCTGAATCCTCGAGACATGTCGCGTGCCTTCATCCGTCTTCAGCAGCGCGTGGTCTTCAGCAGTATTACTTGAGTTTCTCTCTCTCTCTCTCTCTCTCTCTCTCTCTCTCTCTCTCTCTCTCTCTCTGTCTCTCACACACTCACTCTCTCACTCTCATTCTGTCAAATAAAAAGGAAAAATCACATATTCCCTCTCCCCCGTCTTTAAATCCGTAAATTTGCATTTCCGGCGCAACACCTGTGATTTTTTAATCTGATGCCATATATTCATATATTACAACCTGAACACGACATCATATTTCAGCTTGCTCGCCAAATATGCCAGCGCATATTGCAAGTCGAAGCTGTCTTGGTGTGTGCATGAAGCGTGCACCATTATTTCGAGTAACTTGAAACGGTACCATTCATTTGTAAGTTTGGACATGGGTAGAAAACCTGCGGCTGAGCATGGCATATGTCATGAAACACCATTTGAGCTGAGGGGAGTTTAGGGTGTTGTTGGAGCAAAGAGCGTTAAAGCAGAAAGAAACACGCATCACATATCTTTGTGAAGCATCTGGCTTCAGATGAAGAACGGTGGATGTTTTCAGCACCATGGAGAGCGGTTTGTCGAGTTAAATGCGCCCTCTGCGGTTGGCGTCAGTGTTGTTTTTTTTCTGTCACCAGTTTAATCACCAATGTTATTGATTTATCCATAGCTGCACCTTGGGGCTATTTAAAACCACCAAATGCCCTCAGATGCATATTTTTTTGGGGATTGTAAGATTAAACCACTTGGTACCAGCAGATAACCCAGACATGAACAGACTGGTACCCAATCCTGGACTGAATATCAGATAAATTTAACAAATCACATTTGAACAACATTCTTACCAAACCCATTTTTATATGCTCCTGTCCAACAATATAAGGTCCATCAATCCAGTTTTCTTTAATGATTTATCTAATCCAGAAACACAGCTCCAACCCTGGGCAAGTTGTCCGGCCACTACAGAAGCCACACACACTGATGTTCACACTTCGGTGCAATTTATGTTTACAACGACCCTCAAGTGCCTGTTTTTGGACTATAGGAGGAAATCAAAGAACCTGGGGAGAACCCATCCTCACACTTGGATAAGATAAGAGAGAAGAGGCAAGAAAGGCTGAACTAAACTTGAAATGAGGACTTCCTCACTGTTTAAGAGAGTTAACCACTGATAATTGAGGTCCATTCTGATTATGAATGATACAAACCACCATAAAAATGTGTTATTTGGATACAGTCAAGCCATGATTAATCTCCATCTATCTTCTTTACTGCTGTATCCTGTCCCAATTCCAGATAACTGAGGACACAGGACTAACACACTACCACTCACATTAGAAACTAGGGTCATAAATTAACCTTGCATGCATGTTCTTGGACTTTGTGACAAAAACAGATTGTGCAGAGGAACCCAAGATGCACAAAGAACATGCAAACTCCACACAGAAAGGCCATGCCATATGTGAACCCATGACATGCTTGCTGTGAGGTGAGGGTTCCAACCACTTAACCAAAATTAATGAAACATTTAGGAGAACAGTTATGAAATTGTACAAGTTTAATATATTATATATTTAATAACTGTCATGAACACAAACAAAAATGTAAATTGTTTAAAGCAACATAGGCAATCTTGTCAAATGTTTAGCCAAATGTTTACAACAGAGATGCCAAATAAAAGACACCCAAAGCCTGCACAGTAGAGGCAGGTGACTTGAAAACTGCAAAAGAAGAGAGCATACATTTGAATAATCATAGACTTTTTAAAGATTATCTTGTACTTTATTGCACTAAGGTGAAGGTGAAAATGTGCTTCCTCTGAAGTAGAAATGTTACACTCATGGTTTCTGTGTTTACTGGACGGTGTCTCTGAAGCAGCTCGATGAGCAGAGCTGGGGTCTCCTCCCAGGGGGCTTGTACTTTACATGGTAGGGTCCTGTCGTGACTCACGCCAGGCGGTATAAATCACAAATAAACTTCTTAAAGGAGTCAGCCTGACACTGCCGTGGCTGGTGCCTGGGGCAGCAGGAGCGAGCGTCTGATACTGAACCTGAATAAATGTGACATGTTGGAAAAGGAGAGACTACTCTGAGGCCTCAGCCTCACTTTAGGGCGGAGGGCTATTTGGGGACCGTCTGCGTGGATTGACCGCAAGGTTCAATGACTAAACCAGACGATGATGATGCATTATCGGTAAGGAGAAACCAGTAAGTCTATTAATGGAATAAACCCTCTCAGGCATTTTCCATTATGTTCTTCTTCTTCTGAGACTTTGTTGTGTTTCATACTTTTCCATTGATGATTAAAAAAACAAAAAACAAACTTGCACTTCAACAATGCCAAAAATCAGGACACAATCAGTACTTGCTTTATCTGAAACAACATATTAAGCAACCCAGAAAATTACAGACATAATTTAAGCTGAAAACGAAATTTTTAAAAACTGAGGATCCAGCTGTTTCATGACAAAATCCATGTGATGATCACTGATTCGTTCATCTGATGTTTACATCGTTATCATATTAAAATCCATTGTAAAAAGCTATGAAAGCATTGTGTTGTCATGCAAGAATTAACTACACAACTGCAATCCATTTTGGTTATAGAATCCAATCTGTACACTATGATACCGTTTATACATTTACATTTCAGCAAAGAAATTTAAATTATTATGTGAGAAATATGTTTCGAAATGTTGTCTGCTTATCCCTTCAAAAAAAGAGAGAAAGAAACACATTTTTTCCTCTTGCATGATGTAAATGCTAATGGATCAGATGCACGGGCTGGTTTCAACACCTCCTGACAGGGGTATGTGCAGTACTGCCGCTGATGTGTCCATGAGTCAGCTCCTCCGGCTCCAGCGGGTCTGTTTGGGAGGTGACCGTGACCTCTAAACGTGGCATCTGCCTCCGGTAACCGCATGAATGAAAACAGGGTCCAACGATGACCATCTGCTGGGAGACAAACATGGTACAACTCTGACCTCTGCTGGTAATTATGTGTTACTGCAACCCATTCTCGTCTTTCAAATAATACATTCTCTTTCAAATCGGATGAATTTATTTATTTTTTCAATGTTTTCATTCATTATTGTTTTCACTTTTTCTTTGCTTTATGAAATTATAAGGTATACAATAAAACATGGAATTTCTTGCTGGATGAAATACGTTAAGAATACAAATAATGAAGAGCTACATGCAGGAAAAATAGAACACTTTGAATTAAGTATGGGAAAATTTACATTTCGAAGTCCAGGATGTGTATTTTGTGTAATATGCCTATATAAAAGGTTTTAGTATTTTGTGTATGATTTGATTTGTCTGGAACAATACCATGTAAATAAATAAATAAATAAATAAATAAATAAATAAAGTTTGTAATCTGAAAATTCCAGTGAAAAATTAAATTGGATTGAGGGTAATTTCCAACTCCAGCTTTATTACCAATGTAACGTGTCCGTGCTGTTTTTGTCAATAAAGTTTTTTTCAGGAAGGGAAAAAGAGGCTGAGTGAGAAGACATGTCGGCGGCTAGCTAACATTAGCACTTTCTCCACGGAGAAAACTACACTTAACTCCAAGGTTGGTGGTGTTTACGGATGAAGCTACAACGTGTTTAGTCTCAGTTTGTCTTGACAGCACGGGGAGCCGCTGGGCTCCGGTTTACAGGCCGACTCAGCATCTTGTTATCGTTCTGAGCTGTTTTGTTTTGAGTTAGCTGCTGTTAGCCGCATTAGCCGGGGCTCTGTGTGCTAGCTTCATACTGCAACAATTACAAGTTGATTTAATTTAGAAAAAGCTGCTGACAACGAGCCGGCTCGATGCAGGAGGGTGTATGTAGAAGGCAGTGCCCTGTACCCGGAGATCAGTGTAGTGCGATCCTTTGTTGGAGTGCTGTTTGCTCTCTGGAAACTTCAGCTTTAGTATATTATTAAAACAATCTGGAGAATTCATATCTTAGGACACGCAAAGCAAAGGTTGGCATCTTTTATTGCATTGTTGTCGCTGTTATTGCTTATGTTGCTTTATAGGTAATATCTTCTCAATATTAGTACTTTGAAGCGGTCTGTAGAAACATGGTGATTATTAGACTGTATCGTTCCGGCAACTTTCTCTGTAGTCTATCAAAATGGATCTTATGAATGAAGAAATACAATCCGTTATGCTGGTCTTACCAGTCTTTGCTCTTTCAGATTATTGTCTGTACTGCATTTGACTTAAGGGAGCACTGTGTCAACTTTCGCCCCATCGATTTAACAGAAGATCACCTTAACTTCACAATAATACTTGTATTTATTATTCATTATTTGATTTTATTAGACATGTTTTTCAGCCTTCTCATTTTTCACACCATTATTGTATAAGGTCTTATTGTGCTCACTGCTTTAATTTGACTTCATATTCTCTTCGGTGTGGGAATGCTCTCTAGTCAAGAAAGATTTTCCTCAGTGTGAGAGATGACTAGAGGTTTCAGCCTCCTCCTCACTGAGTCTGGAAGCTTCCTAATAAGGAACTTGAATGAGACTGGAGCATCACGTGGCTGCAGTTGACTTTTACCCAGGGTGGAGTGGAGGCACTGATTCACTGGTATTTTACAGCCTGAATACATGGCTTAATAATGAACCTGATCAGGTTTACTCTGCCTTTCGGTGTATTCTGTCCTGTCATCCTGCTCCATGTTATTGGGCATTCATATTAGAAGGTCAAGAGGGTATGATATTTGCTATTGTTTGTTTGTAAAGTATATTTATGATAGAGAACGAGATAATATCAGTTGTGCTTGTTGTATTGAAGCTGCAGCTCAGGCTAATGCAACATTTACCACACAGCCGGGCCACATATAATGCCACTGCCCTTTGAAAAGTTCATTCCATCTTGTAATCTCCTACAGCGACAATTCATCACAGTTTTATTGCTGCCTTACCACACCCTTTCTCATGCTGCCTGAGCTAATCAAAGCCTGAATAAGTTGAATGCTCTCCCAGTGTGTGTGGCATTGATGACAGTGAGCACAGGGACATCTGGTGGTTTGTTGTTGCTACAGCAGCTTTTGAGGACTGAAAATATAATTCAGATTTTATCATTTATTTAATATTTGCTTTAAACTACAGATTTTTTTCATATATTAGCTTTTGATCATCTTTCTCAGTAAAGTATTAAAAGTTGTTTTTGCGTCACTCACATTATTCTCTCATTCTACAGGACTGTGGTTCTTCAGGAGCTTTCCACTCAAAGATGGAGGCGGACCACGTTCACTGCCTGTCCTGTATCAACCAGAGATGCATGGTCCGACCAGAAGCGGGAATTTCTTGCGATCTCATCACCTGCCCTTTGGTGTGCGGAGCCGTATTTCACTCCTGCAAAGCTGACGAGCACCAACTCATGTGTCCACTGACGAGGATTCCCTGCCTGAACAGTGGCTATGGCTGCCCCGCCGTGCTGGTGCGGAACCAGATGTATGCCCACCTGGAAGTGTGTCCAGCCGGCGTGGTGTGCTGCACTATGGAGTGGAATCGGTGGCCTGTCAGCTGCTTAGATTACACTTGCTATGAGAGCCTGAGTCGTGGGGTGGAGGAGGTGGAGCTGCTTGACATGGCACTCGCTCTTCAGGACCAGCGTACACTGCTCGAATCTCTCAAGGTGATTTCAATGGCTCCTTCGGCGCAAGGAGAGCCGCTTGTCCCTGTAAGTAAAGAGAAGCCATCAACCCACTCGGCGTCGTCAACGTCTGAGTCACCATTGCAGCCGCCGCCCTCGCATCCACCACCCTCACCAGGCTCAGCCAAGGAGAAAATTCTTAGCGGAATTAATGGCTTGAAGGAGGAGCACTTCAGTGAACTTTATCAGGCCACAGTTGAAACTGCGAGGAGCTTAGCCGCCGCTTTAGATTTTGTTAGCTCAAGTGAGAGCGGCAGAGAGTGCGTGAGAGCAGGCGTCTCTGTGCAGAGAAGCAGACTGAGCAGCAGCGGAAGCCTGCAGAATGGAGTGGAAGAAACAACGCTCACAACTGCAGGTGGTTTGCATGAAAGTGAAATAAAAGAGCAAACTGTTTGTATGGGCTGCATGAGTGGATATGAGGCCCCAGAGGGAGCAGATCTAAAGATGGTAAACGCAAGTAATGGACCAATGTCAGGAGCTGTGGAGGCCTGTCCTGTCGATGTTCAAGATGACTTGAAATCCAATGTCTCACAAGATTCAGAAAACCACCAAATGATGCCTCCTGTGCACATCAGCCAGGCTGTGGCACAGAGGGCTGCTCATAGGGTTCTGGAAGACAGAGGATTAGTGCTTTCAGACAATCACAGGTTTCAGAGCATGGCCCAAAGTCACCCATTTTCCAGGGGTCAGGGTCAGTGTTTGTTGAATAATGGAAGGAAAAGTGTCGCGTCAGACAGGTCACTGTACAGACAGCGACCCAGAACGGAGGACAAGGCGGTGGATACGTCAGACCTCGAGCAGGACGATGACCCACTGGGTTTAGGAGAGATTGATCTGATCACAGCTGCCTTGCTTTTCTGCTTAGAGGAGTCGAGAGAGTGCAGAAGAATTTCAGACACCGTGTATGTCGATGGGTACCATGTTGACTTTGGCACACAGACTTTCACTTTTCCTGCAGCCATCTTGGTAACTAACACTAGAGTAGGTGACATGGCCTCTGCCTCTGCCTGTGACCACGCCGCCCCGCAAATCTCCTACCCCAGCCCTTTTCGAACGCTCCGCCTCGGCCTCGTTCTGGAAGCCCTGGAGGTCGAGGCCGTCCCGCATAACCGCTACCTACCAGCAAACCCTCGCTACCAGCAGATGTTCCCTTTTGTCTGCGGTCAGTCGTTCCGTCGGGACCAGTTTTCTTCCCATTTCACAAACGTCCATGGCGATATTCACGCGGGTCTCAACGGCTGGATGGAGCACCGCTGTCCGCTGGCTTATTACGGCTGCACGTTTTCCCAGCGGAGGTTTTACCCGTCCACCGAGGGGGCCAGGGTGATTCATGACAGGCACCTCAGGTCCTTCGGGGTTCAGCCTTGTCCAAACATGAAACTTCCAAATGATTCCCAGTCCGACCAGTTCAGTGGGCTGCCCATCGAGATCCTGTGGCACATAGCTGGATTTCTGGACAGTTTCAGCTTGTGCCAGCTGTCACTGGTATCACGAACTATGAGAGAGGTGTGTGCCAGTCTCCTCCAGACCAGGGGCATCGTGGAGCTGCAGTGGGAACAAAGACGAGGCCCCGGTTCTCATGGCACTGTGTCCTGGCAAGTCAAGAGTAAAGTAAGTAAACACATGGCCAAATAATGAACTCATTTTAGGACAAAGCTCTGGCTTCAACAGGTGTCAGCTCTCTGTCACAACAAGGTTTGAAAAACATGGATTTATGTTATCTCTGTTCCAGGTGTGGCGATTCACCACGGCCTTCAGCCCAGTGAAGCTGTGGGGTTTTGCTGACATCCCCAGCATGTCGAACCATCTTAAGAAGTGCCCCTTCAACACAGTGGAGCACAAGACGGTGCCTGTGCCCCTCCCCGCCATGTGCACGGCACGAGATGGACAATCACTCCGCCGCGTCCTGCGCCACGTCAACACCTGACCAACCCGGCCTGATGACGTACAGCTGCACAAGATTCACTCCAGTGTCACAAAGATGCGCCAGTTGGTTACTTTAAGTTTTAAAAATAAATGCACTCCTGTATCACGCTAACAAGAAAAAGCCTTAATGATGTAACACTTCACTTGGTCTGGTATGGGTGGTCCCTGAATGAAGGGGACAAGATAAAGCTTCTAGTTTTGCATGGATTTGTTAGTCCAGTGAGATAAATTATATTTTCTTGAAGACACAAATGTACAATAGATTTATATACTTCTGTGGTGTGCATTGTGAACGTGTTCACTCTCCTGCCTTTCAGTTGCAGCCACGGGAAAAGCAGATTGTTGGTTAATTTGCATTATTTCTGTGTACCAGAAGTTTTGCCTGCACTTTACACCATGTTTGCTAATCCCCTCCACAGATGATCAGTCACTCAAACTGTTTAGTGTTTCCACTTCTTGAAACATGTCACCCCAGGGTGAATTTAATGCCTGGATGTGTATAATGTCAGGACTTAAATTCATTTGATTGGTAACCTATTGATGCATGTAATTTGCATTGAATAAAGGCTTTGCAGCTTATTGTATTTTTTTTGTGATTTTTCTGTTTAACGTTTCAGTAGTGTGCTTGATAAAGGAACTTTGCAACAATATGTGAACAATTTACATTCTATTCCTGCTTCATCCAAAGCACAGAGATGGAGTATGGAGTCTTTCTCAGCAGACAACAGTTAGAATGAATCCTGGACATGCTGCGAGTTCAGGTCTAACACTGAGGGACTATCACCTGGTGTACATACAGTTATTTTTGTCTAGAGGTACCAGACAATGCACACCAAGTGGGTTTGTGGGCAGTTGGTGGCTGACACATAGAAGAGGCAAGTCAAGGTGTGTGAGGTCCTCCTGAAAGTCTGCACCAAGTCTGAGGATGAAGAGCAACAAGCTGTGGTGAAGGCCGCACCATCCGCCATGTCCCAGCATCCAGCTGGTTAATGTTAAGCTTCAGGAACGACGGGACGTCAGCAGGATAAAGTTTACAAAGTGCAGCTTCACCCTCTACTATTGATGACCAAAGTGGGCACATGAAGTATCAGTGCAGTTTGTTCTTGCTGACACTTGGGCCACATGCACGTGGTTTTCTCTGGTCGTGCTCCAGCACACTGTTCCACTCATTTGCAATTTAATAAATCAGTAATGATTTGAATTCTGCTGACATTAAGCTAAGTTATTTTTTCAAAGTAAACTGTGTTGATGTTACAATATGTGAAAAAGCGTGATGCGGCGTTATCATGACCTGTTCAATCCAGCATCAAACAGTTACGACCAATATTTACAGAGGAAGAGCAAATTGATCTTAGTTTGTTTTGATATTCGCACATAATCTTAAATGTAGCTTTTAATAGCGTCCATTACTGTGAGCTTTGCACATTGTAAACACACTAGTTTGATGTCTGTTGGAGCTTTGTGACACTCATCTGACATGTCCTCAGTTAACACATACAAATTTCCTTGGTATTTACACAAACTTAAATTACTTCAGACTAAAAATGAACCTGATCTTTTGCTGAGAATGTAAATTAAATAGTAGCTTCCCTTCAGCTGTACTCTTGCGTACTGATTTTCTGCACGATATCCTGCACATTAAGTAGTGGGTTTAATATTAACAGGCCATGACTTCAAGCCATTCTTCAAAAAGTTCTATTTTTATCATCTTACTGAATGGTCAAGCATTTCCGTTCTGCAAAAAAATTCTTGAAAAGAAATGATCAAAACGCGGAAAGTATAATTTCTTTTTTTATTCCTGGGCGGCTAACATTTCTAAATTGAACTATTGGATCTCAATGTATGAAAATAAAAAAGGGCCCACATGGGCCTCCATGGAGCTTGTCCCAAACTCCTCATTCTCACTCATCTCTGTGTTAAAGGGGCTGTATCATGCTTTTTTAGCTAGTCCAAACCCTAATATAGGCTTTAACATGGCAATAATTTATTTTTGGCGCTAAGTAAAAGTAATTTTGTGTGAAATAAAAGATTCTCTGGGGCTAATTCTGAAACCTGGAAGAGAAAATGCTCTGTTTCACTGAAAATCCAGAGTTTCAGATTGGCGCCCCTGTTAACCTATCTGACGGTTCATACAGGAGGCACGGGTCAGCGCGGAGCGGCTCGCGCTCTGCAGCGCTGCCCGCTCCGCTCCGCTCCTCTCTATTTTCTCCGCGAGCCCCGAGAGCCATTTTTCCACCTGGATCAAGCAGATCGCACCAGACAGGAAGTCGGGAACAGAAAATACGAGAGAATCCGGTCAATTTTCAAGTTAAAATAACATAAATTATGTTGCTCTTCGGTTTCCCTTTTCAGATAAACACACACACACACACACACACACACACACACACACACACAGGGAGAGGGGGCGCGAGAGAGAGGGGGGTAGAGATTCACGTGATGGGGCACTGTCCAGGCGCAGTTCACCAACAAGATGATGGAAAACACCGTGCCGCTTCCTTCTTTTATTGATTGGATGAACCCACAATCTCCTTCTTTGACGTCGGAGCCTGTGCAGCAACAAGTAGAGAGCCAGGACTCTCCTTCTCGATGTCTCCGGCGCGCAGAGCGCAGCAGAAAAGGCTTCGAATATGAACAGCCAAGCGCCTGCCGCCGCACACGCGGCGCTGCCTCGGTGTCCTGTGTGAACCAGGCGTAGCTCTAACTTCTCTACACGCAAAGACACGCGGAAACGTGTTTTTCTGTTAGAAACTCACCAAGCGGAGACCCTTCAGACTCTTGCACTTGCTTGATTGTTGCTTTCAAACGATGGTTAAAGTTTATCTCCGTAATCGGAGTTAGAAAAAAGCGGCAACGCTGATTGCCGAGGGCCTGCAGGAGGGGGGCTCGGGAGCAATCTTCTCTGTGTGACGTCAACATGGGAAACAGAGCGTCTTCACGGGTGCGGGAGGGGCTGCCTCTCTGAGCAGCACAAAAACGAGGAAAGCTCAAACACACCTGCACGAAGGAAAAAAAACGCTTTGTTATAACTATATAACAGGGTTAAAACATACAAAAAGTGAATTTGCATGATACACAGCCCCTTTAAGTAGCCCCTTACCAGCCCTAACCTGTTGACCTGAATCCTCTTCGAGGGGCAATGCCAGCACTTCCAGGACCCACTGATCAACACACTCGTTCTTGATCACTTATGCTGTATGTTTCGTGTTGATATCCTCTGTTGTACATTGAACTTAAGATGCCTTCCTGACTGTATCACTTGTTGAAAAAGGTTTCCTTTCACCTCTCACCTGCCTGAAGGGTTTGCACCGCACCATTAAACAGGTAAATGCACACAGTAGTCACAAGATCAACTCTTTGATATGACATTTGAAACTTGGTGTTGCTAGAGTGCAAATAAACAAAGGATTCTGTTGAAATGCAACAGTGGCCTCTAAAAGGTTTCAGTGGAATTATAGGAGGGGATGTGCTATAAAAGCAGGACAGGAGGACAAGATTTTGTGAGACGAGGAAGATCCGTGCCACAGCTGCAAAACAGAGAGCAAAAGAGGTAGGTGCAACCTTGGTGTGTCTCATTTAAGTGTGAAATTGATTTCTTTTTTTGTGACACCAGCAGTTTAACTCCATGGTTCTCTCTCTCTCTCTCTCTCTTTTTTTTTTTTTTTGCATCTTTCCAATGCAGTTTCTGAGACCATGCCTGAATATAAGGTACAGGTGACAACAGGTTCCATGCTGACTGCAGGGACATATGATTACATCTATGCCACCCTCATTGGAGCTGAAGGCGACGGTGCCCTATACAGTGAGAGGACTCTGCTGGACAACTTTGGACCTGACTTCGTTCCTGGGACGGCAAGTTGAATTTAGCAGAAATGCTGAATTATTCCAATAACAGTGATATCTAATATACATGTAGAGTGCCATTTGTTCGTTTGCAACTTGATTTAAAAGTAATTTGATAACGAAAGAACTAAAAACAGGTTGTGGTCTTCCTTTATTTTTAGGTCCTCAGATTCCCCTTTGTCTGGCAGTCAGAAAATGAAACATGTCTCTTTAAAGTGATTAAGTTATTTAAAAATAGCACAAACCTAGTAAATCCAAAGTATTGAAATTCATTGAAATTGTGGGCACAATCAGCAGGGACATAATTTTTCCTATGTAACAAACTACATGGTATAAATCAAGTTAAAGAAAAATACAACAAAATGAATAAAAGTCAAAGGAGGTAAAAACTATGACTTAAATACTGTAATGCAACGATGAATATTTTGCTATTCTAAATTGTATTTTTACTTGAACAGCTGCAGGCGCTGCCTGTGATGGGCAGATTCCAAGGAAAAATAAATGCTAACATTTCTGATTACTGATTGCCAGACAAGGACCTACACTGTCAAAAGCAAAGAGTCTCTGGGGGAACTTCTGCTTCTCAAACTGGAGAAGGAGCAACGCTTCTACCTGCCAGAGAAAAAGTGGTTTTGCTCTGAAATCGTGGTGAAGACTCCAGAGGGAGAAGACGCTTTCTTCCCCTGCTACAGATGGATTTCCCGCGGAGAACCGGTGGTGCTGAGAGGAGGGAAAGGTCTGTGGCTCAAACGAAACGTTTTTTTTTTTCTAGGAATAGTATCGCTTTTATTTTCCACATTTCTGTTGAAAACGACTTTTGAATACCTATGCCTATTAGTTATTTTTGAATGATCTTGCAATCATTTCAATCTCAGCCATGAAGGTTACTGATGACAGGGAGTTTAAGATCTTGATGGAGCACCGGAAACAAGAGCTCGAGGCTCGAAAGAAGACATTCAAGTGAGTTTGTTTGCTGTATCAAACTAACAGATCTTATGTGGACAAATCGTTGTCATCGGTATTTTCATATATTCGTTGCTTTCAGATGGGAGGCTTTGGTGAAAGGACTACCCCACTTGAGTTCGTTTGACAACGAGGACGAGCTCCCAGACGAACTGCGATTTTCAAAGCTGAGATTCGCCACTTTGAAAATAATACAGACGTGGGTTTATAAATCAAAATCTAATACATAGTAATTGCCAGTGTAGAAACAAATAATGTTGCTATTTCTTTCACAGTTTTCTAGAATTGAGGGAAAAACTGCTGAGCAGGAAAAAAAAATGGGAAAACTTTCAGGACATGAAAAACCTTTACAGACCTGTAAAGACCGACATGTCAGGTAAAGCAATGTTGGTATTTTTGCTGCTTGTTATTCCATGTACATTTTGCTCCTACTTACTGCCTTCTGATCCCAATCGGCCACACGCCGTAGTGTCATGGTTAGTAATGTCTCTTCATAGCGATTATGAACCTGGTGAGTTTTTTTCCAGAAATTTCCAATTTATTCCAGAAGTCCAGAAACATGTTTAGGTTGATTGATGACTCTACCTTTACAGTAAGTGCTCATGTGTTAATGTGACTGTTGAGCTCTGTGATGACCCAGTGACTCATCCAGGGTGATTCCTTCATTTCCCATGATCAGCTGGGACGAGCTCTAGTGCACCACAACCCTGAGTTTGAATTTTTTAAAAAAGACGGATCGGTGGCTCAGTTCAGTCAAAACAGAAAGGCCGTCATGCCCGAGTCCATTTTCAAAAATCGTCACCCTCCACCATTGCTGTATTATCTATAGACTTCCCCTCATGTTGATTCAATTCAATATTTTCGCTTAATAAGCAGCAATAACATTTCTTTGTATCTTTTATGACAAAAATAAGCAGATTCTGTGCAACAGGCCTTTAGTAATGTTTGAGATAAAAAAAAGGATTTTGGTCACTGATGACAAATTTCATATTCCAATTTATCCTCCTCCAGATTATGTTGACGGTCATTGGGATGAAGACGACTTCTTTGGTTACCAGTTTCTGAATGGAATGAATCCCAATGTGATCCAGAAGTGTGATGAACTTCCCAAAAACTTTCCTGTCAAGGACGACATGGTGAAATCTTCTCTGCCAGAGGGAAGCTCTCTTGAGGAACAAATCAAGGTATGAAAGATGAGCAGCTTTCAATATATATATACATTTTTTAACCATTTTGTGGAATACAAACCAATATGTTCCTGATTGAGCTTCCTTTTTTAAACATTTATCCTCAAAACAGGAAGGCAATATATTCCTCTGTGACCAGAAGATATTGGATGGAATACCTGGAAGAAACTACAGTGGTGAATGTCTGAAGATGACTGCTGCTTTGTGCTTGTTCTACATGAACTCCGAGAAGAAACTGAAGCCAATTGCAATACAGGTATTTGACTGAGAGCAAATCACACTCCCTGTTTTTTGTATAATTGGATGTGATGAAATGTCCTGCTGTCATATTTTTTTTCAGCCCCACATTGGGAAACATCTTGGAAATACAAAAAAAGATGAAGAAATTAATATTTTTTCACGTGGGAATACACTGAGATCTGTAAATATTGACATTATATTCATTAAGAATGGGAATTGTCAAACCCATTTTAAAGGAAGGGCCACATACATGTGCCAGACCAGTTAACTCAGTGTCTAATGACTCTTCGTGCAAATTATTTGGGATTTAGTGAAAAAGACGATTTCTACCCTTTACGAACTTTGTTGCAATACCAGAAAAACTGAACGTTTTTCAGAAAAATTGCCCTAATTTTAGCATCATGCATGCCGCAGAATAAAGCCAAAAACACCAAAATTGAACTCCCAATTTGATTCCAATATTTTAAGCTTCAGCAAATTACCTAATTTCACTTTCATACTCATTTTTACTGCTGCATCGATAATCTATTGTTTTACAGTTACACAGTATTTACCAAAAAAAGTAATCGCATGGCTGATTCCTAATTTTGGACCGCAGTATGTTTCTGTGGCACCCCTGAGATCCACTATGCTACCAGTATATGGCAGATGTGAGATCGAACATTTATATTTGATTTATGCACATATTCCTCCATTAAACGAATCTGTGTATTCCAGTTGTATCAAGAGGCTTCAGAGGAGAACCCCATCTTTCTGCCCGGAGACAAGACGGACTGGCAGCTGGCCAAGATGTTTGTCAAAAATGGCGACACAATCCAGCATGAGGCCATCTATCACCTGCTGGGCACTCACTTTCTGGCAGAATCCTTTGCTGTTGCGACACTCCGCAACTTTCCTGCAATTCATCCCCTCTACAAGGTGCAGTAATACAAAGTTTATACAGCAGAGTGATAAATCCTTAAGATTTAATATTGAAAAGAAAAGAAACTTGTTTTAAGTCCCTTTGTGATACCTATACAATTAAAAAAAAAGATTTATATCTAGAATTATCACTTGACATAAATATATTTCCTGTAAGTTTTTTGTTTCTCTCTGTTCTGTCTGTGCAGCTGCTGATACCACACTTCCGTTTCACTATGAGCATAAACACGTTGGCCCGCACTGCACTTTTAGGAAAGGAGGGAGCTTTCAGTAAAGTACGGCTTTTTCACCAACTACATCTTGCTGACTGATTTCAAAAAGCTGTAAAAAAATGTGTTGTTGTTTATGTCATTATAAACATGAATGAAACCTTGAATTTATGTAATGAAAATGTACTTTTCTTTCAGAGCACACTTGGATATGAGGGGATGAGAGACTTGATGGTCAAAGGCTTCAGTGAAATGACCTACAGGTCCCTCTGTCTGCCAGAAAACATCAGCGATCGAAAACTGGAATCAGTTCCCAACTTTTACTACAGAGACGATGGACTGAAGCTGTGGGAGATCATCAAAAGGTCATGATTACCTCTCAATTCAAATAACAAAGCTGCCATTAACAGATCAACTTGACCATGTTGTTTGCTCTTGCAGCGGTAATGAGCGGTAAAACTCATTTTACTTCATGGGCCACATACAGCGAGTCTGTTATCATCTAAAAATAACTCCAAAAGTTTGCCCTTTGTTTTAATTCAAAGCAGTGGCTATTACTTCATAAATGATACTTATTGGTGTCAAAATCTGCAATGAATGCTCTGAAAAATCTTTCGAATGGTTGAGATACGAGTCCAGTCTGCCACAGTGATCGTCTGTGGACTTATGTTGACGGAAGTCAATGCTTCGCAGGTTGTATCATTTCTGTGGGCTCCAGCATGTTTTAGCAAACTTCCACTCTCATTATGGATTTAATGTTCATGCATTTTTCCATTCAGAAAGCTGAATAGTTTTCATTGACTACTCACACTGATACCAAACTATTGATACGTCTGATATAATGTACCGTTGATATTCACACTGTGACTCAAGACTGCTAACCACTGTCATATTTTCATATTATCCCCTTCATCAATTTTACACGTTGTAACGTGATCCCACGTGCCAGACAGGTGGGGTTCATCCATGCGGTGTCCTATTTGATACTCTTGCTCCAGAATATGAATTAAAAATGAAATCTGTTTCCGTTCCATCAGCTTTGTGAAGGAAGTAGTGGAGCATTACTATACCGGACCAAATGATGTGAAAGAAGACGAAGAGCTCCAAGATTGGATCAAGGAGATACGCACAAAGACCTTCTTACAACGCAAGGGTCAGTCTGAAAAGTTTTTTTTCCAAAATCCAACAGGAATCGGGTCCGCCCAGGGCGTCATGCAAGCCTGGTTGTGACTGATTTCCTGATGAATGTGTTGCTTTGTTCCCTCAGAAACTGCAAAAGAAGTTCCAGAAAAATGTCCATCAAGCTTTGAAAAAGTGGAGGACGTGGTCAAGTTCATCACCATGATCATCTTCACACTGACAGCTCAACATGCTGCAGTGAACAATGGACAGGTGGGGCTGCAGTAGATTATATCAGGATGTCTGATGAAGCAAAAAAAAACACTTTTTACATATGCATTTAAAATGTTACAAATATTCAGCAGGGTCTCTTCCTCTGGATGTGACATTAGATGAGCATCAAAGATAGCAAAATTTGCATTTGAAAAGAGAGAGAGAGAGAGAGAGAGAGAGAGAGAGAGAGAGAGAGAGAGAGAAAACAAGCATCACAATTTATGATAAAACAACGACAAATCAGAAATCATTGTCATTGATTATACTTTAGGCTGACTTCATCCTCTTCGTACCCAATGCGCCATTCCTGATGCGCAAATCTCCTCCATCCACCAAGGGGCAGTCAGACAAAAACACAATCTTTGAAACCCTCCCAACCGTTGGACAGACAGCTGAGTTTGGATTTCTGGCTGCAGTGCTGTCTCAAAAATACAGTGATGCGGTGAGTTTTATTAATATATATCAAGAGAAGCATGTACGGTAAGTAATACTTGGATTTGTAAACACAAAACATGTATTTCAGAAATTCATTAGCATTGTGACTTACTGATCTTATCAATTTACAGGTTCTCTTGGGTAAAAACCCTAAAGAGCGGTTCCAGGAGCAGGAGGTGAAGACGATGATTGTGAGGTTTCAGAAAGGTCTGTCCAAGCTGAGTTCTGAGATTGATGAAAGAAACGCAACGCTGAAACCCCCCTACACATATCTGAACCCGTCTCAGATAGAGAACAGCATCGCTATCTAAGAAATCCTGAAGAAGTTACATGATGACTTCCTAAAAACATGACGTTCCTCACTCTGTCTTATTCAGTGGAAGGAGAGCTTATCATGTATGTCAAATTGCTGAGTTACTGAGGTGTTGCATGCTGGGAAATTAGACAAGACTTTCCAAGACTTTCCAGTTGGTGAATGGAGTGGGATAAAACCTTTTTGCTGTTTTTCCTGAAGGTATTTTATGTCACACAATTTTTTTTTAATCACAATTAAGTGGTTTCTGCAACTCTTAAAAGAAAATAAAGGTGGGATCTGCATGAATAAATGAAACTGACACAATATGAAAAGAAGAAGCTTTTTCATCTTCTACAAGACATAGCACATGATTCCAAATGATACATCCATTATAACAATAGATTATGAAAAAATGATACATTAATGATGTGGTTCAAGAAGCATTGCTTTATTCATTCATTTAAAGTTTACTTTAAACAATTGTTGTAAGAAATGTATTTTAATTGAATTTCATTCAATTCAATTAAGCTTTCTTTATATAGCTTCAAGTACAACATAATCATCAATGTCATGAATCACATGTTTTGTTTTGTTTTTCCCATTTATTGGTGTTTCTTACTGCTGGTTGCTTCAGATATTTACATTCAATCCATATAGTCTCTAGTTGTGTTTTCAGCATTTGCTTGGAGTGAATGGGAAATAAACTATTCAAAACTTATCAAAATAAGAGGTTCTTGATGTGTTATTGCTCATGTCGTCTTCACCTCCTGCTCCTGGAACCCCTCTTTTCAGTAGTTCAGATTTGAATGAATATTTGTTTTCCAAAGAGTACAGTGGAGTCGTGAAAATAAATACGGGTGTACATTTATTTATACAGCATTAATTATATCACAGGTATCGAAAGGGACATTTATAGAGGAAAACCCAAAAAATCCACATGAATGAGCTTATGCAATATATTCTCTTTGAGATGTTTTGGGCCATCATAACTTCTTTCCTCATTTTATCTCACTTCAGAAGCAGAAAATTACAGAACAAGCAGGTTTTCATGCAATGAAGAAAAGTTTTTGAGAATTTATTCAGTTTCATTTGATTTCATAGATAGATTTATTTCTCATCTGCATAACAATGGAATGTTTGCTAATAACATTCCAAACAGAAGGCATGCATAATGTGGCGAGTATAGAACCTAGAAGCTGAAGAGTCATCATTAACATGAAGTACATAAGTATAATCTGTATGATAAATATGACTGAAAGCAGCTTAGCGCTCTATCTTTTATACTTAGAATTTATTCTAGCCTCTGTAGTAAGATGGCATGATCAATCGCATCAAATGCAGCACTAAGATCTAACATGACAGGAACAGAGAGACTTAAGAAACTGAAAGTAACAATAAAGGTCCTCTCAAATGCGGCTCAGTAACATACTCCCTCCCGTTCAGCTTCTGCTTCACAGACGCTCCAACACAACAGCCCCAGTCTCATCAGAACAGAGGGGTATTTATCCACCGAGTTGTTTTCAGTTTCAATCATTTAGCCATATGCGCCCACAGCCTCGACCCAAATGTCAGTATTAGGTATAATGTCATGGTTACTGTTTTAGAGACATCTCTTTTTTAATTTAGTCACCAAAATAATAAATAGTTCATATTGACACCATTCTCAGCCAATATTTGATTACTGCATCAAAGACAAACATTTATGCTTTTTACTGATGGATGGGCAAACTGACAAGTGGTATGGAAGATGGCTGAATTATTATTTTTTATTTTTTTTAACCTGCAATCAACTGTGTTGAGCTGTGACCACTCTCTGCCTTCCTCTGTCTCTGGTTGCTCCAAGTGTTTAAATTATATTTTCATCCATCGATGAATGTCTTGTGAATACTTTCTGGATGTGCTGAGTCGTGTATTATGCTAAATCCTCAGGTCTGACTTTATGATTTGTACCATATGGACTATATAACAAAGACTCTTGCTGATGCGGTTACAGTCTGCCTGAGGATCTGAGGCCAACTGCTAAATTTTCAATAGAAAAGTTGTCGGTCTTCCAGTAGTCTTGATCACTGGTGTAGTTCTGGTTATACATGCATATATGACCCAGCATCCTCTTTTTTTGGGATTGAACTGGAAACAGACACATGACCGTCATCTGGACTGGAGCACAATCCTCCTGCAGATCTGTGCCGACCAGATCTGTTTCCACACGGTAGTCTGCTGCCACCTTGAGAATACTTCATTTGAGAAGCTCTGGAACTCTCTTCCTCTGGATTTAAAGTCTATCACTGCACTTAATGTTTTTAAATGTCATCTGAAAACGCACCTTTTTCATTTAGCGTTTGATGTTTAGCCCCTTTTAGTACTTTGTGTCTTAAAGTGTTTTTACTTATTTATTTTGTTTTACTCTGTTAAGCGCCTTGTGCTCCGTTTGGTAGTTGGAAGGCGCTTTAGAAATAAAATTTGATTGATTGATTGATTGAGAAGTAAAGGTATGTTTCATCAACCAAATAAAAAGAAGCGTTTTTATTTTGATGACTATGGCTTGATCATATCTTGTTTGTGCAGGTTTTGAAAACAAATATCTGAAGACTCTCCCTCTCCACGCGAGTCCTGTGGTGCAGAATAGATGCAGCCCATTTCAAGTCTCAGTCTTTGTTTTGGGTCCGTGGGTTACAAAGACACACCAGCTAAAGATCCTCCCCGTCTCTGGAGAACCTCGCTCCTCCTGGAGCCAGACCCTTTTAAACCCAGCCAGCTGCTAGAGAGAGGGAAATCACTGATTATTAGTCACAGCCGTTCCCTCTTACCTCTCTTCCCTGAGGTCCTGAAGAAGAGAAGAAGAGGACGATGTGGAAGACATGGACATTTCTGATTCATTTCTCCCACATGACTCAGCATTACTTTTATTACACTCTTTAACCAGGTAAAACCCTTGTTGAGATCCAAAATCTCTTTTTCAAGAGGGACCTGGCATGGCAGCAACAGGCAGTTAAAAAAGACAATAAACAAAATGCATTTACAGACAATACAAGAGAAAAAAGAAAAAGAAAAACCAGGAGGATTCCAGAGACAGCGGCTTGAGGTAAAATGATGGGCGCTCAAGAATTAAAACAGTTGCAGCATATGAGCCAGGAGACTCCACAGCAGCCTCAACAACAGCAACATCCTTCCCACAGAAATCTAAAGTGACAGTAAGGGTTAGCCCTATTCCACAAGTCCCCGCTTTCCTCCACTTTACCCAGTTTGGCCCTGGTTCTTGCGTGTTTCCATTACATTTTCATACCTCATACCAGGTACTTTCATGGTCCCTTCTCGGCTGAGGTTCCAAGTGGGCTGAGTGGGACAGAGAGGGTGACGCTGGTAGATGGTTGTCCAGAGTTAGATGGTTGATTGGCCAGCGTGTGGCCAGTAGCAGAGTCGTGACAGTGACTCCGATCACCATTGCCGGAAGAGCAAACCTGTGACTGGAAGCACACCAGTTGGAAACTTTCAATTTTCTGCTGCTGTTTATTTTCGTGGGGCATCCTTTGCAAAAGCCAGATAAAGAGCCCATGGAGTGGACAGGCAGGATGAGCGGCGCTGGGCTCTCATGGCAGCAGACACCGAGCAGCAAAATTTGGCAAAGTGATTGAGTTTACCACTCGTTGGCGCTTCTGTCCTGTGGCTGGGCAGACGTGCACGCTTGGGGTGAGAAGATGAGCCCTGGTTCATGCAGTTCTGGCTTGCTGAGAGATCTGGGTGACCCGCAACGTGAACCTTGAGCTTGTCGTGAGGATAAGTGGGGTCGGGAAGCCGAGCAGCTGGGGTCACTGTCTGTGCCAGCAGAGTAGGGTGTGAAGAAGCCAAGTTCATAGCCACGATGCTAACTGTGTGGCCGACTCGACTTGGAAAGCCATCTCTACCGCCTTGGACAGGGGTAGGCTGTCCGGCGCCATAAGCAGTTTTTCACGTAGTTTAGGATCAGCCATCTGCTCAGCTCACCGATCGTGAATAAACTCGTCTTCTAGATGGCTGGATTTGCATGAGCTTGCCAGACACCGGAGATCAGTGACATACGAACCCAAAGTGCTGTTGTCAGGCTGACATGAAGTCAGCTGTTGATTTTAAGCAGATTGGAGATCAGCCGCTTGGCACGGACAGCATGTCTGCAGCCATCTAGTTCATTTTATTTATTAGAACATGGAGTTCTGTAATAGTACAGCAAGTACACTATTTTACCATATTACTGTTAAATTGCAGCTTGTATTTTTCTAAAGGTTTTTAAAGTACTGCATGGGAGCAAATTGTTGGAGTGTCTGGCACACCCATTCCTCCCCTGTTCAGTTTTTCTTCTTTTGAGTACAACATGCTGAATGTTGTTGTACGACTAAAAGTTAAAATTTAAATTTTAAATGTGTTTATATATGAGTTTCTATTCAATATTACATGTATTTATGATAAAGAGAAATGGAGAGATAGTACAGAAGAGTAAATATAACACTACATATCCATCTGTGAATTGTTAATGAGTGTTAGATTTTGACTTTATTATAATTGATTTTTTCACAGCAACAGAGTAAATCATCAACACAGTGGTGTATAAAATTAATACTGGAGTTATCAGCCTTCAGTGTTAACCGTCAATAACAACGCAGTTTTGAAAAGCATAAGAATCAGAGATGATTTGTCACCACAGTAGAGCAACACTGCTGAGATTCACATAGACTCTCTCTATTGTCATTTAACCTGCAGTGTTGAACTTAACACTATACGTGCTGCCCAGATTAAGTTTTTCCTCAATTTTGAGTGAATTTTACTCTGAAATTTAGACACAATAGAAAGAGTTAATTTAACAGCAATTCTGATAAGGACCAAATACACTCAGAAATAGCATTAAATTTAACTCCAAGTGTTGCTTTAACACTGTGGGAACACTGTTGGAGACCACTGTTGTAGAATAAAGACAAATTTTGCCATGTATCCTCACCACCTGCCATGTTCAACATTTTGAATCCACCAGTCAGTTGTGACTTTTTTCTCCAGTCTTTAGTTTCTTCGTGTTACCTATCATCCCTGTATAAATCTTTGCGTGAAGGACTTATCAACCGCGAAAAGTGCTGAATACTTTGATTGTTGAAAACTGAAATGAGATATGAAGATAGTGCTATATTTGAACAAATTTATTAAAAAAAATAAGGCATAAAATTGTGCAAATGAGATGTGAAATGATACACCCATTTTCCCATTTTGAATATAATGCCATGTGATTTTTGGTTAAAAAAAAAAAAAAACTCAGGCATAACAATAAAAAACCAGTTAAATGGGCTAGATGTACCAGGATGTATTTATGAGTTTCTGTTCACACCCACAGCTGAAGAAACCTGCCTGGCATCACAGTCTTCAAACACACCTGCTCATCACAGCGTCAGCATCAGTCCTCTTTTCTTTCCAGAAGTATCTGTAGTCTGATTTCATTTCCTCACCAGTTTCCATCAAGTCGTCATGGCTGAATACAAACTCGAGGTGACCACAGGCAACATGAAGTACGCAGGTACGATGGACTACATTCACGCCACCTTGTTTGGAACAGAGGGGCAGAGCGAACGAACTGAGCTGGACAACTTTGGCTTTGACGCTCTCAGCGGGATGGTAGGTTACATTTTTTTCTTAAAAATCAAGAATATACAGTACGTAAATATGTAATATGAGTATGTTGAATAAGTGTTTGGATGCTATTGCATCAGTATTTCAGTATAAATTGTATTCAGCTTGTACTACATCATTTATGAGCTCTGACTAGAGATCATATTGGGGCTTTTTATATTCTGTGCTACCAAGCAAGCTTAAAGAAATGAATGACTTTTAACTACCGTATGTTTGAAGTAGAAGCACACTGTAAATTCTCTGCAAGTAAAGCATCACTATAATAACTTGAAGGTGGAGATTCACTGAACCAAACTTAATGCTTTGTTTGTTTATTTGTTTTTGTTTTGTTTTCCCATTTATTTTCTCAAACATTTACTCAGTCACAGTGTTTCCCTCTGGGGTTAAAATTCCACTGAATTTCACATGATCAAAGTTGTCCATCCCTTCATAGGATATTGCATCACTAAGATGGTGGTTTACAGGATTTCATAAATCCACAAAATAATTGATGGGTGAGCTGATGAGGGATGCCCCGGGACTCTCGTTCATATTTTCCCTGCTCCAGCGCTCAGGATTTAATTTGACGGTTTATTGTGAAACTCTGTAGAGGCACGATACCAGTCTGGTTGTGATAAACCAGTTTTGTTAAAGCAGGAAACATTAACCGGTCTTTAACAAAATATGCCATTACATGTAAGTGTACGTAACTGTAAACCACACGAAGCGCTGTACTTACAATTCCCAAAAAATCTAAATATACAGTAATAATAAAAATTTCAATCATGCTTTGTTGACTTTGTCTGACAGATAATTCCACTTTAATCATTGAGCTCACATTGCACAATGATGTTTCCCTGGAATGTATCATGTTGAAAGGTGTTCCTCGTCCACAGCTTCTGAGCATGTTAGTTTAGCTGGTGTCCAAAATATCACAAACATCAGTGAATATTACTCAAAATTATACTGCTTGAAAGAACATCAATTTTGATTAAAAAAAAAAAAAAAACTTTCATTGTCTCAAGGGACTGGGCTGTGTGGATAGAAGAGGTTACTTCACACGAAGCTGCGATTAACTCCCGCCCATACAACCCTGAGCTGGACAGCAGAGCAAAGGAGATGGTTGAATCTTGGTTTTGCAGATACAGCCTACATGCACTTTAAAACTCAAACTGCAGTTTGAGCATATACCTATGCTAATATATCTGCATAGGTATAGTTTTATAGATAAATGCTTATCGCTGTGCTTCAGTCTTCCCATTTCACACTTTATTAAAGTGAACAGCACTTTATCAGGTTTGGCACTGTTGAATAAATTGATATCAGGCTTGTTGGATCAGGGAGACATGTAAAATAAGAGGGTATCTCATCAGGGCACCAGTTGCAACAAACTCTATTAAGATATTGCTGTGATTTTTTGTTTTTCTTTCTTTGGTTACTTCCAGACAAGGACATACACCATAAAAACCACCACGTCTCTGGGGAAAGTTCTGCTGCTCAAAGTGGAAAAAGATCCTTTTTTCATTCTCTCTGAGGATGAGTGGTACTGCTCCAAAATAGTGGTGACCACCCCAGAAGGAGAAGCCATTCTGTTCCCCTGCTACAGATGGATCTCCAGGGGGGAACTGGTGGAGCTGAGAGGAGGGAAAGGTGAGCTTCAGACTGACCACATGGTTTGATATAGAATTTCTGACAGACAATCATTTTCATTTTTTAACTTTGTACTGTTTCTCCTCTCTAGCCATGAAAGTGTTTGAGGACGACTGCCCATTGCTGACTGACCACCGGACAAAAGAGTTAACCAGTAAAAAACGCTTGTACCAGTGAGTTTACAGTTGAGCAGTACACACATACAGCTGCAGTTTGTCTCAGAAGCTTTTCAGGACAGATTTGTGTGATTTCCAAATTTTCAGATGGGCGATTACAGATGAGAAAATACCACATCGAATCAATTACAGAGACATCGATGAGCTGCCGGCGGAGGTCCGGTTCTCTCTGTCCAAAGAACATGAAATACATTCTACAAGAAAACTCCTGTGAGTCAGTAATTAGAACATGACCTGTGCATTAAAACCTATTCTGAAGCATGACTATCAGTCCCTTTTTAATATATATATATTTGTTGGTGCTGTGTTCTTCCTCAGCGGCATTGAACTGCTGTTCAAAGGAATGGCTGAATCTACTGAACAATGGGAAAGCTTTGAAGACATCAAGGGAATCTTCTGCTGTTGGAAAACTCCAATGTCAGGTGATGTCAGGCTTATTATTCTCACTGCAAATACAAAGGCAATCTCATGCAGCCTCCTATAACCACTCACATTGATTGTGATGCTTTGCGAAAGCCAGTGGCTGTTCTTCTCTTATGAAAGTGAGATATTAAAAAAATTACTGAGAAAATTAATGTTGCCAAAATGACCACAATAACCAATTATAAAATTTATTTTCCTTTTTTTTTCCCCACCATCCAGAGTATGTTGCAGAGCACTGGAAGGCAGATGAGTTTTTCGGTTACCAGTTTCTGAATGGAACGAATCCCAGTGTAATCAAGAGGTGCTCTGAACTCCCCCCAAACTTTCCTGTCACAGAGGAGATGGTGAAGCCCTTCCTGCAGGAGGGAAGCTCTCTGAAAGAGGAAATGAAGGTATGAAAGATGAGCAGGTTTGAAGCTCTTTTTAGGATTATATTTATTCCCGAACACTGAATTTATTCATCTGTTTAAAAAAAAAAAAAAAAAAAAAAAAAACGGTGAACAAAAATTTTACAACATATAGTCAAAATGTTGTCTTTTGTAAATGACTGTTGTTCAGCTTTCAATACATCTCCTCACATTTGATGGACTTTCTCTGTGTTTTTACCAAATAACAGAAAGGCAATATATTCATCTGCGATCAGAAGATAATGGACAAGATACCCACGAGGGAGTATGAAGGGAAACAACTGCAGGCAGTTGCTGGCTTGTGTTTGTTCTACATGAACCCGGAAAACAAACTGATGCCCATTGCAATACAGGTATTTTACTGACAGAGCAAATGTAGATTTATAAAGTCCTCCCTCCGCCTCCCGCCACCTTACTTTAGATTTTTGTTTGTCATACTTTTGTTTTTGAGTCAACAGTTTTATTATGAAGCAGGTATAATTGTAATTTTGAAGAACAGTAATGTATGACATTGAAATAATTCAGGTAAAGAATGTATCATCTCAATGCAGCATGTGATGAATGTCATACACTAGCAGGATATCTAAAGCACACAGTGTCAGGTACAGGGCACAGTTAATTTTGGATGTGCCCAAGTGGATGTTCACTGACCTAATGTCAGTCTATTTCAGTGCAAGGTTCACAGAAGTTGTAATTTTTCAGGGTGTAACAAAAGAAAGTAAAATCAGAAGTCCAAGTTTCCACGTTCAATTTATTTGCTGTTTTGGCCATTTGAACAGACACTAAAGATCTTTGTGGCATTTGTATAAAAGTATTCACCACACTAAATCCAGACAAATAGACCCTGCTACTGTGTGATGTTGCAAGTATTAAAGGTGCATTGAGGAATTTGCACATTTTATGCGAAACAGCACCCCCTGCAGGCCTTGGGCGTAAGGCAGCTTAGTGAAAAACTCGTCCCTGTGGCTCGCGTGCACGGAAGAGGGGAACTCCGTCTTCGCTCGTTTAGTAGCGCTCAAGTAAGATTTAAGTTTCTTTTACCTGGTGGAGTCTGTGCTGGAGCTGTGGCAGTGCCAGAAGCCAGTCTTTTCTTACTTTCTGGAAGATCCTGCTCAGTTGTTGCTAGGGCTGAACGATATATCGTTATCATATCGATATCGGGATATGAACATTCAGGACATTAGTTTGTCAAAATCGACGATATCAAGATTTCCCCTACTTGTCCTGCATGTCAGCTCGCCCATGCACAGGTCAGGCCAGCCAACCACAAACCTCCTTTACTGGTTGACAGCTGATGGCAGCCAATGAGAAACATCAGAGGGAGGGGCAGGAGGGAGACGGAGACGCACACTGGCATGTGCTACACGGCGGAGAAAGCAAAACAACATGAGAGCTGAAGAGAGCACGGTTGCAGAATCTGCACAAACGAATTTGGTGGTAGTGGCAGTGAGTTCTCATAAAAACAACAGCTTTTTTTTGTTTTTTTTACATCCTTTTGTATTATCAGGTCGCGAAATTCCCTATAAAATGGCGGTGGGGACCAATTGAGATCGAATCTCCGCCGGTTTAGGCGCCATATAAGCAGGTCCTTACGCCTGTTGGCTTTTTTTTTATCATGAAATTGCGTCGCTTCTCTTTTAATGAATCAATCATAACCAACACGCCTCGTAACTCTGGGATTCCATTTTTACAGTCTTCTTCTCTGTGCTTCACGCTGCACTCTGCATCTAACAATCACAATGCGCCCTCTGCTGGATTGAAGGAGGTACTGCTTGGTTCAGGCGCTGCTGTGAACTACAAACTACTAATACTTCAGAACACGATGACAGCAATGGGTGTAAACAGTAGTAACTGTAAATATGCAAATCTGCCAAAACAGTTAATGATTTACTGCGATACTACAGTTCTCCACCCTTGAATGAGGAAGTCACAGCTGCAGGCATGGGCGCAAATACAAAACATCAATGAACATCAGTGAGAGAGGTCCTCCAGGGTCTGATACACAGACAACACCTGGTCAGATTAAGAACTGAATAGAATCAGAATCTACACTAACATTCACAGCCATCAGCAGGATCTTAGCTAAAATACTTTGTTTCAATTGGGAGCAACTACATTGTATGAAATGTGATTTGTGCTGGTATGGATTCTTGGGTTAATGTACCACCACCACCAAAGGAACTTGTCAAAGCTGGGATGCTTCAATCAGCAATTAGCAACATGCATACCTGCAGCAAAATTAATAAAAATTATTTTATAAATCTGCAACTTAGGGCGGGCCATATAGCATAAGAAGACATACCATCCCAGACACAGTGCAGCAAATAGATATAAACAGAACTAAACAAGTACAACAAAATACAACAGTTTAATTTAGAAATTATTGTTGGATCCTGTTTTTGATCAGCATTTTACGAAATTGAAAATTAAGGACCTGTTAAAACTTGTGAGGAACTGTTAAAAATTTCTGAGGACCTGCTGAAAAAACTTGGAGGGCCTGTTAAATTTTTGACGAATTTCATGCCCTGTATTATGATGTTTTTATTTTTCTTATTTTTCTGAAAAATGCTTAACTTTCACTGAATTCATTGTAGTATATCGTATCGATATCAAGATATCTGGCATGGATATCGAGATATGAAATTTTGCCCATATCGTTCAGCCCTAGTTGTTGCTCACTAAACATCTGGCGGAGTAATGGCGGACAAAGCGAAACCTAACCAGCCGGAGCGCGCATTACGTCATTCCTTTCAAATTCTCCCCAAAAAAATGCTGGTGCCGGACCGGCACTGCAACTTTCAAGTGACAATTTAGCGCTGTTAGAGGTACTTGCAATGAATATGTCAGGGCACATTGTACACATCATTAAAAATGTGGAACATATTTATGGTGGAAAATAAGTATTTTTAAGGTTGTAAAACTCCTTAATGCACCTTTAAGCTCTGAATTATCATACAAATAATTGGAAGCCACAAAAATCATCTCCTCATGAAGTTTTGCCAAGCTCCTTATGTGCAACAAGCACTGAGCCGATAGTGTTGTAACCCAACGGTCTGTCGGTGCACATTCTTCTTGTACCTTAACTCTGACACTACACCGTGACACTCTGCACCGTTGACATGAGACCTTTTACCCTTGTGAAGCACTTAATGCATTTTTCTGTACTACGTCTTTTTTTCAGTTGCACCAACAGCCCTCCGAGCAAAACCCCATCTTTCTTCCCAGCGACTCAGAGACAGACTGGCTGCTAGCCAAGATATTTGTCAAAAGTGCCGATGCAATGGCACATCAAGCAGTCTATCACCTCATGGGCACTCATTATTTGGCAGAAGCCTTTGCTGTTGCTGCTCTCCGCAACTTTCCTGTGATTCATCCACTCTACAAGGTACAATTATACAGCTTACGTATTTGAGATGATGATATAACTCATCATGAGAGGAAACTCCTTTGGGTCACAGGTGTCTTTGTGGTACAATTATGCAGAAACTTGTATCTTTGTCTGATTTGGACCTTTTGTTTTTGTCCCTCCTTGGTCCCTACAGCTCCTGATCCCGCACTTCCGGTACACTCTGCACATCAACACTCTGAGTCGTACCATCCTGTTCGGACCTAAAGGAGCTTTAAATACGGTATGAATTCATTAATGTATGTTGTAAAGATTAAAAATCCATAATATGACTAAAATAATAGGTTGGTTTTTGCATTTTTTTCTTGGTTAAATCAGAGTACACTTGGAAATGAGGGAATGACAGAGCTTATCCGGAGAGGTCTGTCTGAAATGACCTACAGCTCCCTCTGTCTGCCAGAGAACATCACTGCACGAGGACTGGAATCAGTTCCCAACTTTTACTACAGGGATGATGGACTGAAGCTGTGGAACATCATCAACAGGTCTCAATTATTACATTATAACTAGGGATGTTCAATTCAATACCACTTTTTTTCAGGCCGATACCAAGTACGAGTACTTCATCTTCAGTACTCACCTATACCGATACTCATACTGATACTTTTGATACATAAAATTTAAAATAATGCAATGACAGATCATTTTTGAAAAATGACTTTAGTTTCTTTAAAAAAAAGGCAGCACAGCCACTATGTTTAAGTCCAAAATAATAGTCTGAAAAATAAAACAAACAACTCTGAGTTTTACACTCCTTTAAATGAAATTAAGTGTAAGAGAAAACAATTTCTCTCAGTTTTAAGTTTTTTAAATGAACTGGAGTGCAAGATGTAAATAAACAACTCTAAATTACACACTTTTTTAAATGAACTTATTTTAACGTTTTATAAATGAACTAAAGTCCAAGATAAAACAGTTTTCTCTGAGTTTTACACTTTACATGAACTAAAGTTTTTTAATGTACTCATTTTAAGGATTTTTTTTTTTAAAATAAAGTCAAAGATAGAACAACCTCTGAGTTTTAAGAGTTGCTCTAAGAGTTGCTCGTGTTATTTGTACTGCTCTCAGATCGGTGCTCTTCAGTTTCTCGGTCTTCTGCAGAGTTTGCCGTCAAGTTGGCTGCAGGAGTTTTTTTTGCCGGCACAACAGTGTCAGCCTCTCGTCAGCCTCTCGTTCACATGCTTCGCTCTGAGGTGTTTCAACAAATTACTAGTGGTAAATGAACAAGATCGTGCACCTCCTTTGGTAATTTTAGCATTGCAGAGTTTGCATTCTGCAAAGCTCGGCTAGTTTTCGCTTATATAAAAGAATTTCCACACCGGCGAAGTTTTAGTGAGGCGAGCAGCCGTTCTCACGGATTCATTCCTGTTGCCTCTGCACTGGATGTGATGCATGGAGAAGTCAACCCGCTGCTGTGTAGCTCAGCGCCTGTCAGCGCCAACTCCCGGGAGGAGGACTTCGTCCTCTTTCATGTTTAACGGCAGCTTGCATCCCATTCAGTTGCACTACCGCCATCTGCTGGTGAGGAGGGCTTACTATGCGTGAGATTTTCTTGTCTTGAGTATTGGCGGCTGGCATCGGTAGCCTTCACAAGTACTCGATACTTTGAAATAAGGCCAGTATCAGCCCGATACTGATACCTGGTATCGGTACTCGCACATCCGTAATTATAATATTAAAAATGGTGCCACACTGCAAAGAGATTAACAGCGATGCAAATAGAGACAGCACCACTGGATATATCTAAAAATCCCTCTGTCACAATAAGATGATGTGCAGTTAGACAGTTTGGGAATGAAGAAGTTTGTAAAAGTTTTTGAATGATAATATGAATGGGTATGTTTTCACCAGTTTCGTGAGGAAAGTAGTGGAGCACTACTATCCCTCAGACAACGATGTGGTAAAAGACACCGAGCTGCAGAACTGGATCAGTGAGATATTCACACATGGCTTCCTGAAAAACAAACTTGCAGGCAAGTTCCACAAATGATCTGATTTTGTCAATGAAACTGTATAATATCACTGTGTTGTTGCTCAATTATTTCCTGCATACCATGACTGAATTAGCGACGACTGTGCTGCCAACAGGGTTTCCAACAACATTTGATACTGTTGAGGAAGTCGTCAAGTTCATCACCATGCTCATCTTCACAGTGACGGCTCAGCATGCGGCACTCAATAATGGACAGGTGGGACAACAGAGGAGCATCTGGAAGACCTGCTCCATACATTATCTTTTTATGTGAATTTGGTGTGATATTAGCTGGAATCCACATTCATTCTTATATGATTAAGTTTTCCTTGGAAAGCTTGTTAAAAAATAAATATTCACCCTGACACACTAACAAAGACTTAAACTATACTGCAGTTTGACTTCGTTTCCTGGATGCCCAATGGCTCGCTCCTGACACGCAGACCTCCTCCAACCACCAAGGGGCAGTCAAGCGTCGAGACAATTTTGGAGACTTTCCCAAACATTGGAGAAACTGTCAAGTTCGCAGCACAACTTGTGGTGCTCTCAGAGAAGTACTCTGACATGGTGAGTGTTGATGAACACACTCACAAAGTTGGCTGATAATGACAAATGCAGAATGCTGATGTGCTGGGGAAAAGAAAAAGCTGCAGTTTTGGCTGAACATGTGTGAAGTCTTTGTATTTATCTTATATCTTTACAGGTCCTCTTGGGTGCTTACACTGAGGAGTGGTTCCAGGAGCCAGACCTGAAGCAGATGATCAACGAATTTCAAGCAGATCTGTCCAACTTGACTGACATTATTACTGCAAGAAACAGTGAACTTGAACTGCCCTACACATATCTGAGCCCAACTGAGATAGAAAACAGTGTCACTATTTAAGATAGTTGGGAGGAGCCCGAATTACAAGTTTACACATGTCAGGTTTTTCTTTTGTTTTGGGGGTGTTTAATACTGAGCTATGTGTTCATTTAATTCAGATGTGACAAAATTTAAAGGGATTCAAACTCTATTACTGGTTGAATGCAAATCAAAAAATGCCTGAATCATGTTTCAGTAGAATATCTATCTCTCATCTACGCTTTTATTCTGTCAAGGATCGCAGGAGCGGATAACAGTTAATGTGAGCATCAAACTGTCAGTCATGTCCAGTAGGGTTGTCAACATTTACAATATTTGCTACACGTGTAACTGGGGCTTCAAACAGACTTGTAACCGGTTACACGAGACGTCAGAGATTTGTGATCTCTATCGCAGTTGCACAATATAACCACTAGAGGGCTGTGTCTCCATTGAAATACAGTATCTCATAATACCATTAAATCTAAGCCATTCCGGTAGTTACCAGAAAAAAAATTTTATTCTGTCATCAACCCCTGACACAGGCTGCATGTGGAGGGCCACCATTTCAGGTATTGAGATGCCGATATGTTCACTTCATGTTTTGTTCCATTTCTTTGATTTGTTGTATGAAAAATCCCTCATGCTCGCCTGTGAAACACCAGTGCCTCCCTCCAATTTGTTGGGTTTTTTTCCATGGGACCTGGTCTCTGTGGATCCCATACTGCTGTTGTGAACGAGCTTTGCCTGACATGACCTACACCCAACAGTATTTCCAGTTTGTCAGAAAAGCTGACACACAGTGTTCTGCCATCATATCCGCATTTCAACTTTAACGCAACTCTGGCTGTAGGGTTTTTTCAATCAACGTAACATTGCGCCACATGTCTCTATTATGTATGTAGATAACTGCACTAGAGGGAACATTCAGTTAGGTAATGCTATTATCTGAAGCTTTCAGGTTACATCATAATGACAAAAAACAAATGTACTATAGGTGAAAAAAGAAAGAAAGCTGGTGTGTTTTTCTCTCTGGCTTCCTCCGATAGTCCATTTTGACACTCACTGTTCAACTGGGATGATCTGGATCAAGTTAGCTATTCGCCAAGAGTCTCATAGAAAACACAGACAAAAATCAATCGAAGGCAGACTGTCATCAGTTGGGCAATCACTTTATGGCAGTTGTCTTTGTTGCTGCTGCTCTCTGCAGCTTCTCTTCAAACTTCCTTCTCTCAGAGGTATAATTACACGTGACAGAGCAGATCAATCAGTAAGATTTACAACAGTTAAACTTGTTTTCTTGTTCTAGGTCAGTACCGTTCAATTAATTTGGAAAGGGGGCCAGTTCCTCAATTTGAGGAAGAATGAGGGCCATTTTACACTGGCAGTGTTGCGGATCCGGAACAGATCCGCTGCAGAAAATTACATCACGCACAGGAGCTAGCAAAACGGAGATGGCTTTGTTGCTGTTGGTCTTCCACAGCTGATTCACTAGGTTTTTTGTGACAAAGTGGACAAGGAGTCATCAGACTTATCACTGTGGTGGTTCTTGTTGTGGGCTGCCTAACTGTGTTGTGGGCTGCCTAATTGTGTTTTTGTATTTTTTTCATTTGCTCCTTGAGTTGCTTTGTGTTAAAAGGTTCAATCTGAGTGAAAATGGCTGGTTAGGTTTGAAGTCAAGATTCTTCCGCTCACAGATATATGTGGATATTTTTAACAGCATGCATTCCAATGTAACTCCAGATATCCTCTCCAGTGACCTGGGGACGAATAGAGCTCAGTGGTTTGTTTCTGTGCCGTCTCTGAGCCGTAAATCCCATCGACATGAAGCTGATATATCTGATATTGTGGTGTCTGTTGGGAGGGAGTTTCTTCACATTAGAAGGGGCTGGGTTTGCTGACGTGGGGAGGTGTGGTGCACTGTTGGTGGGGTTAAATCGGCAGAAGTGTTCTGTCAAGGGATCCTTCCTGGGATGACAGCTGTCATGTGAAGAGTAAATCTCACTTGATCCGGATCCCTCGTCTGTCTCCTCTTTCTGCGACCACCACAACATGCTGATTCCAACATGAAGTCCAACATTGTTGGGGGTTTGTAATTCATATAAAAGTGTCAGGCCAGAGGTTTCTATTCCAAACATGACAATTGCCTACAATATTAAATAATTTTAATCATCTTGAGGTAGCCATTCCAAAAGTGAAATCATCTCAAGTACTTCTCAAAAGCAGTAGTGACTGGTCATTCGGGGCAGGTGGAGCACAGTGACAGCACCACCAGGAGTCACCAGAAAGGACTACTGGCAAACCGTTATAAATTCTTTCAGATTATCTGAAATATCTGTAACGTAAAAACGCAGAACTGCCACAGTGAAGAAATAAATTTCCGAGCTGTATCTCGTTATGAGATATTTTTCTCACAATAACAAGATAGTTTCTCGTAATAACTAGAACAGGATCCAAAAAAAACTTCAGTCTTGTCAGGACGTTGTATTTATATTGAAGAAAAGACGTTGTATTGACATAATTATCTGACATCCAGAAGATGTCCTCAAAGGACCCAGAACGAAGTACATCACCACACAACACGTCCCAAATACGTCTTTTAAAAAACGTTTTTAGCATGTCCAGTTTTGTTCCCATGAAGGTGACTGTGACATCAACATTGATGTTTTCACTGTGATTAGTTAACATGTGTAAAAAAATAATTTTAAGTTCAGCTCACTTCAAAAAAGGGTGAACAGTGAACAGACTGAAATTCTTTTCCAAGTTACAGGTATGTTTATTTTATGTCTACACGTAATAATTATTTACAATAAAGTTCTATCAACTGGAGTGCTGTTTACTCCCTTGGTTTGCAAAGTGAGTGGGTGGTGGTCGGAGGGGCTGATGGATAGCTGTGACTACATACGTAGCTTACCAACAAATGCAAGAAAGGTCATTCATTATTATTATAAAAACCAATAAAATGAGATTAAATTTGACTTTGTAAAGATGTATATAACGACCACATCTGGACAACAATTAGCCTTTATATAGACGTTCAGTAGACGTCGGAAAAAGACGTCTGGAGTTGCAATCTGAACCTTAATAAGACCAAAACTGGACGTGCAAAAATGATGTTGAAAAGACATCTTTGGGACATGTTGTGGTGATGTACTTTGTTCTGGCTCCTTTGAGGACGTCTTCTGGATGTCAGACAATTATGTCAATACAATGTCTTTTCTTCAATATAAATACAACATCCTGACGAGACTTCCGTACAACGTCCAAGAAAGACGTATAAAAAACTTTCATTGTGGCTCGTCTGAGGACGTGTTCTGGACGTGTAGAGATAACGTCTCATAGACGTGTTCTGGACCACTTTTTGCTCAGTGTGAAAAGTTAATAAAATTATGTACAAGAAGAACTATTGCCGGAAAAATACATTTTTCAGTTTTTATATACATTTGAACAAAAAGTGTACTTCACACCCCTCTCAATAATCAATTGTAAAGTGGAGGACACACGGACGCATGGACAGTTTGATTGATAGTCCAGAGGAATATCTTTAGGGAGCTTTAATGACTTGCTGATTGAGCATTACAATTCTTTGTGCATGAATTATAGGTATTGATACAGACGGACATCCGGGCATCTGACCAACATCCGGGTCCGTCGGCCCGTAGCAACCAGTGGAAAGGGGAACGCCATCATCTTCGCTAGCTTTGACAGAGTGAAGACGTACAACGAGAGAGGTTCTAAGATGGTTAAAAGTTGTTGTGTGGTGGTTGGCTGCACCAACAATCAAAGGAAAACTCCTACTCTATCATTTTATATGATACCGAGTGAGTGTACGGAACCAGAAAGGCGCCGACTGTGGCTGCAAGCCATAAACCGAAAGTCGACATCGAAATCAGAAAATGGCTTGGCCCCTCTCCACAACAACTTATGGCACCCAAGATCTGATTACATATATGTGTGCTCAGCTCATTTTATTTCAAGTATGTATTAATTACTCCTGATACTTTTTCCATTGTTTTTTGTCTCTTCCACCCTGTCCTCCTCGTCCTCCTGCACTGTCTCCTCCTCTAACCTGGGCTGTATAGAGAGGGTGACCAAGCGTCCTCTTTTTCCCGGACATGTCTACTTTTTACGTTCTGTCCGGGGCGTCCGGGCGGGTTTTATAAATTCAGGAAAATGTCCGGTGTTCACTGTTTTTCATAGCACAATTACGCATGAACGTAAATTGAGCGGCGCTTTGCACACAATACTATGATAGTACTTTGTTGCAAGAGGTAATTATATACACACACAGACGGAGCGCAACAGACAGGGCTGTTCAGACAGTGCCGCTTCACAGATGAAAGGCTACAGAAAAATAACCACATACTGTCAGCTACTCGTCAGCAGGGAGTCTGAAGGGGCACACTTTTACACTCACAATGTCCAATTTTCCCCTATATCAGGCCAAACTATCCCCAGAAAGCTCATCATAGTGTGTGTAAGCCATCTATAGCCGACAAGACCTTCCATGCACTGAACAAATGTAAAATTACACTACAATAACACCTAAAACCACAACGCACAAGGCACAATGAACAGCATGAGGCTGTTGTTTTTCCCCTTTGAGCAAAATGGCGGACGGTTGCTATGGGCGGTCACATGACCTATGTTGAAAAGACATCCATCTGCAAGAATGAGTGTGTGTGTGTGTATGTGTGTGTGTGTATGTGTGTGTGTGTGTGTGTGTGTGTGTGTGTGTGTGTGTGTGTGTATGAAATAAACAAAAAAATACAATCAGTGTCTAAAGTGTGCTACAGAATTAGCATTAGCACATGCAGGCAGTAACAGCAGCTGAGTCACATTTACAAAAAATAAAGTGGTGTAAAATCTACACATTCATCAGTACACAGCCATAATGCAACATAAATCAACATTTATACAAGGAAAAGTGTTAAAACTTACTTTTAAGTCAATAAAGCATGTTGAACACAAAGAAAGACAGATCTGAGTCTGTGAACAGCATATGTCTTCCTACTCATGCAGCTATCATGCACTGAACACATTCAACACTCTAATTGGGAACTATAACGAAACCTAACACTAGGGGGAGCTTTTCTGCTTGGCTTTCATACAAATTCAAAAACAAGTACAGCAATCAAACTACTTCTATAATTACTGGGCAGCTTTTTTATCCACTATTCTTTTTTTTACATGTCCTTTATTTTGTCCTCATCACATGTCCCTCCAACCTGCAGTATTACATTTAACCTGCTGTATTATAGGCCTGGGCGATTATATGATCGTGATTGGTGATCGTGATTAATTTCCAGTCGATCACGGTGATCAGCTGTGAGCGCATTTACTCGATCAGACATGGCAGAAATGTGCGTGACACAGTCGACTTTTTCCTGCTCAACTTCCGCCTGCAAGTTGTCTGAGAAGTAAAGAGAGATGGAGCTGAATGTGGAGCAGCGAAGCAGATGAAGTCAGCCATGCCTCGGCGTTATCCTCTGAAGATGAGGCTGCTGCTGACAGGACAGGCTGCTCCACCCGCACCGCTGCTAGCTCACCGCTGCTAGCACACCGATCCGCAAAGAATCTGGTCTTTTTAGTAGAAACTACATGTGATACAGTTTAACTAACGATCGTTCAGTTCTTCTCTTTTACTAAAAATGACGCTGCATCGCATCATTGAACATATCACCACTTCTTGCCGCTAACGCTCTGTTTCTAACAACATGCAGAGAGCCTGCAGCGGCTGCAGCGCCGGTCTTCTTCTGTGGTGTCTGTGTAAAATAAGGTTGAACATGCAAACAGCATACCTAGTGGCATGAAGTGCAACTGCAGTCATGGCGTCGCCTGTGGCCGTGGTCTGAATGAGGATCTCCCTGAGTTTATTCCAAATGTTTCAGAAACCAGAATATTTATCTTAACACGAATATTGACTGCACGTAAACGTAGCCAGTGCTGTCTTTTCAGGCCACTGCACCATACGAGCAACATTGTAAGAGGAGAAAAATGATTAATTTTGTCCATTTTTTTTATATTATTGTAGTTTTGCACCGTTACATTTTAAATCTAATCTGTCCAATCTAGATTATTTGAATTTTGTACATTTGATGCAAGCATTAATGATGGCAGCAGCATATTTAGCATCATAACTTAAAAATAATGTTTCCATTCTAAAGCACCTTCATTATCCCCAGGCGGTTTCTTTAGTTTTTTAATCTTTTATAGCAACAAAAATCCTCAGGGCTGTAAACTGTCACACTTTAACTAACAATCGTTCAGTTCTTCTCTTTTACTGAAAAAACGGTGCATCGCAGGATTTTATTGTCTTGGTGCTAGATTTTTTTTTCCCATTTACTGCACTGTTAAGTGAGATTGTGCTTATATTTTTCTATGTTTATATTATTGAATTTGCATTGCTATTTGCTTGGTTTGTTAATAAAATGCTAAACTATTCTATAGTTCTAGTTTTCAGTGCAGATGCTTTAAAACTGGTTTAAAAACAATATAGCATATCGTGATTTTAATCGAGATTGAATGATATGAAAAAAAAAATCGTGATCATTTTTTTTGCCATATCGCCCAGCCCTAGGTGAAGATCAGTTTGTTTACAAGCTGAGGATGAACAGCGTCTCTGCAGCGACCACTTTACTCTGGGTGGTTGTAATCTTTTGGATCAGAGAGAACTTATTAATTACATTGTTTTCTTTATTTTAACAGCGCTATTTGTCAAGTATAGACTGAACACATCCCTTTGCATTAAGCACTGGAGCATATTCTACATGTTGAACCACACACGGCTGTTAGTATCTACAGTATTTTTTTTAAAGTAGGTTAAATGTTTGTATGAGTATTGTAATGGAATGCTGCCCATTTAATTAAAAATGTGCTTATCAAATAATGTTGTTTTAATGTGTATTACAGTGAAGCATCCAAGATTTAAGTAGTTATAGTTCTGATCAAAACTGGTGTATATATAAAAACAATGGAAAAAAAGAAAGAAAAAACTCAACCGTTGACTTAGATAGATCACAAAAATATAGTTCTCGTACGTTTTATGAAATTTTATTTTTTATATATATATATATTTTTTTTTTTTGCTTTTTCTGTGCAACATTTGAACTTCATGAAGACAAAGGAAGAGTCTGTCGCCTCCAGTGAGACGACTGGATGTTTGGAGACTCTCCATTGTCTGAAGTTCTGCACTTTTTCTTCTCTCTCTATTTCTGGTGTTTCTTTCATGCCTGTTTTTTTTGCTCTTTCTCCATTTCTTGTGTTTCTTTCCTGCCTGTTTTTGCGCGTTCTCTATTTCTTGCGCTTCTTTGCTAACTGTTTTTCTGCTTTCTCTTCTTCCTTCTTCATCTTGGCCTTCTCCCGGTTGCCCATGACGGCGACTTTCTGCAGCTTGTTGTTCTCGTCACTGAGAACCTGAATTTCCCGCCGTATTTTGTCGATGTTCTGCTTCCAGGTCTTCTCCTTCTCGATCCAGACCTCCTCTGCTTCTTTAGACCGTTTCAGCAGCTGTTCTTTCTGCTGAACAGTCTCTCCTCTCGCCTTCATCTCTCTCTGCAGCTGTTCTTCAAGAGCCTTGTTCTTTTTCTCCCACTCCTCTTGACTGAGCTGCATCTTGGTCTCCGTCTTGGTCTGGTTTGTCCGGCTGTCCAGGTTGGTCTGCGTGAACGCTGCCTTCTGGGCCTTGAGGCTGGTGGCTGCAGCATTCCTCTCGGCTTTGAGAAGCCTCAGCTCCTCTTTGTGTTTCTTCCGCAGAACAGACATTTCCTCAGCCGCCCGCTTCTCCTGAGTGGCCTGGCGGTCCTCCCACTCCCTGGTGGACTCCTTCAAAGAGTTCCTCAAGGAATCGATTTCCTGCGTGAGGTTCTCTGTGGTCCTCTCATATGCCCGTTGGAGAGCATCTTTCTGTGCGTTCATCTCCTCGTTTTTTGTGGCCATCGCTGCCTTCTGAGCCTTGAGGCTGGTGGCTGCAGCATCTCTATCTGCTGTGAGGAGCCTCAGCTCGTCCTGGTGTTTCTGCCTCAGAGCAGAGATTTCCTCAGCAGCCCTCTTCTCTTGAGCAGCCTGACGGTCCTCCCACTCCCTGGTGGACTCTTTCAGGAGCGTCCGCATGGAGTCTATTTCTTGCGTGAGGTGCTGCGTGGTCCTCTCATATGTCCGTCGTAGAGCATCGCTCTGTTCATTCATCTCCTCATGCTTTGAGGCCATCGCTGCCTTCTGGGCCTTGAGGCTGGTGGCTGCAGCATCCCTACCTGCTTTGAGGAGCCTCAGCTCGGTCTGGTGTTTCTGCTCCAGAGCAGACATTTCCTCAGCCGCCTTCCTCTGCTGTGCAGCCTGATGGTCCTCCCACTCCCTGGTGGACTCTTTCAGGCGCGTCTGCAGAGAGGCTATTTCCTGCTTGAGGTGCTGCGTGGCCTTGTCATATCTCTGCTGGAGAGCATCTGTCTGTGCGTTTGTCTCCTTGTGTTTTGTGGCTAACACTTCCTCCAGGTCAGCCTTGGATTTGTCAATCTGCCGGTTCAGTGCCTCTTTTTCGTCCTGCAGCTTGTGTTTCTCCTCCTCAAGGCTCTTGAAGCGGTGCTGGAGGTCAATGTACTGCTCGACCTTCTCATTACTGAAGGTGCGGTAGTAACGTAAAGCCTCACGCAGCTCCTGTTTGATTTTAAACATGAAAAACAAAAACAAAACAATGAATGAAATGGAACTGGAAAGATTACACGTTTGAAAAGGAGCAGGACAAAGCATAAGCTTATTACTTTCTGGTTTTCTATGAGTTTGTGTGGTCTACTACTAAATATTTTTCTTGGAATGTTTTTAAAACTGTTGCAGTAAAGAAATTACCTTAACTCCTGGGGAACTATGGCCGGTCGCTTTCTCCTTTCTGTCCTCAGCCGCTTTCTTCTCCTCTGCGGCCCGGAGGTCCTCCAGCTCCCTGGTGGACTCCTTCAGGGTCATCTTCAGAGAGGCGATTTCCTGCTGGAGGTTCTCTGTGGTCGTCTCATTTGTCTGCTGGAGGGCGTCTCTCAGTGCGATCAGCTCCTCATTTTTAGTGACCAACGCTGCCTTCTGGGCCGTGAAGCTGGTGGCTGCGGCATCTCTCTCTGCTTTGAGGAGTCTCAGCTCCTCCTGGTGCGTCTGCTGCAGAGCATAGATTTCCTCAGCCACCCGCTTCTCTTTTGCGACCTCGCGGTCCACCCACATCCTGCTGGAGTCTTTCATGGACGTCCCCAGGGAGGCAATTTCCAGCTTGAGGTGCTCTATGGTCCTCTCATATCTCTCTTGAAGAGAACCTGTCTGTGCGATCAGCTCCTCATTTTTGGTGACCAGTGCTGCCTTCTGGGCCATGAAGCTTGTGGCTGCAGCATCTCTCTCTGCTGTGAGGAGCTTCAGCTCGTCCTGGTGCTTCTCCTGCAGAGCAGAGATTTCTGCAGCAGCCCTCTTCTGTTCTGCAGCCTGGTGGTCCTCCCACTGCCTGGTGGACTCCTTCAGAGTCATCTTCAAGGAGGCAATTTCCTGCTTGAGGTGCTCTGTGCTCCTCTCATATCGCTGTTGGAGAGCGACCCTCTGTGTGTTCAGCTCCTCATGCTTTGTGGCTAACACTTTCTCCAGGTCAGCCTCGGATTTTTCCACACACACCTTCAAGTCTGCGACCTCCGTGCAGTTTTTACTTACCTCTGTGTGGAGGTTCATACCGTCCTTGTATTTGGAGTGGAGCACATCGGTCAGGTGGGAGAACTGCTCTTTGAGCTGGTGCAGCATGCTGTGGGCCGTTTCAGCGTCGTTTTTGTATATTTCCAACGCGGTTTTCAAGATCGGAACCTCCCCCTGCATTGCCCTGAGGAGCTGGTCCTTCTCCTCGAGCTTGGCCTCCATCCGCTCTTCTCTGGACTTAAAGGTGTTGATCTGGCGGTTCAGCGCCTCCTTCTCGTCCTGCAGCTTTTGTTTTTCCTCCTGAAGGCTCTCGAAGCGATGGTGGAGCTCAGCGTACTGCTCAGCCTGCTCGTTACTGAAGGTGCGGTAATAACTTAAGGCCTGATGCAGCTCCTGTTTGGTTTTGAACATGGAAAACAAAAACAAAACAATGAATAAAATGGAACTGGAAAGTCTGCATGTTTGAAAAGGAATAGGACAAAGTATAAGCTTATTACTTTCTGGTTTTCTATGAGTTTGTGTGGTCTACTACTAAATATTTTTCTTGGAATGTTTTTAAAACTGTTGCAGTAAAGAAATTACCTTAACTGTTGACGACCTGTGGCCGGTCGCTTTCTCCTTTCCGCTCATGATGCTTGCTGTGCTATGAGCTGTGATAAACTCTTGCTGTGTGCTAAACTGTCGCTGTGCTAAAGGCTCGCTGTACTAAACGCTCGCTGTATGCGAAAGGCTCGCTGTGATAAAAGCTCGCTGTGCTAAAGTCTCGCTGTGCTAAAGGCTCGCTGTGCTAAACTCTCGCTGTGATAAACGCTCGCTGTCTCGCTGTGGGAACACCTGGTTCTTCGCTCTCCTCTGTTCTGTGTCAAGACACGGATTGAGTGACGTACAATAGAACTCAGGCCTTATATACCCTGAGTTCACTTTGATGCTGTGATGTCATCACATCAGAAGAAGCTGACCGTTGCTGGGTGCTATGGCAACGAGTGACATCATCACGTTGGAAACCCCAGCAGAATATCAGCCTCCATGTAAGATAGAATTTAATTTTTCCCCATATTTTAATCCTAATCAGCGTTCTAGATTATCTATCCAGCCATTCATTTTAGTATGAGGATCTTTACTGCTCTTACCAACTGATAATAAAGGTAACACAGAAAATACTTCATTCAAAATAGTTCTTTCCTGCTACTAACATTGTAGTGAAATTCTACATAACTCAGTGTTTATGTGCATACATGTTCACATTTATCAGTTTTCATTAAAAAATCAGAAGCAAACCTTGCTTTGAATTGGTTTCAGACTGTAGCGTTTGCGAGCACGCTGTAGAATATTATTCAACTGGTACTGAATGTCATTGTGCATGTGAAGCTCTTGAGCAGAGAAAAAGAGGAATAGAGATGCATCAGCCTGTTAAAGACCTGCAAAACCTGTTAAAGAACTGGTCAAATCCTTCCATAATAACCTTTACATTTAAGTTTCAAAGTTGTTCTTTGTTGTGACTCGGAGTACATGTGATAAAAATGTTGATATTTTAGCAAAGCCAATTACTTTTAACAGTTTATTTGTTGTTTTGGCAGGCTGAATTGACGCCTCTTGCAGCCTTTTTTTTAAAATTATTTTTATCCCACAAACCTTATATTTGACACGCCAGGTCTTTGGCCTGGGCGATGTACCGAAAATTTACCTATACCGAAATTTACTACAATAATGGATGAATTTGGTGAAGATAGGCCTGGGCGATTATATGATCGTGATTGGTGATCGTGATTAATTTCCAGTCGATCACGGTGATCAGCTGTGAGCGCATTTACTCGATCAGACATGGCAGAAATGTGCGTGACACAGTCGACTTTTTCCTGCTCAACTTCCGCCTGCAAGTTGTCTGAGAAGTAAAGAGAGATGGAGCTGAATGTGGAGCAGCGAAGCAGATGAAGTCAGCCATGCCTCGGCGTTATCCTCTGAAGATGAGGCTGCTGCTGACAGGACAGGCTGCTCCACCCGCACCGCTGCTAGCTCACCGCTGCTAGCACACCGATCCGCAAAGAATCTGGTCTTTTTAGTAGAAACTACATGTGATACAGTTTAACTAACGATCGTTCAGTTCTTCTCTTTTACTAAAAATGACGCTGCATCGCATCATTGAACATATCACCACTTCTTGCCGCTAACGCTCTGTTTCTAACAACATGCAGAGAGCCTGCAGCGGCTGCAGCGCCGGTCTTCTTCTGTGGTGTCTGTGTAAAATAAGGTTGAACATGCAAACAGCATACCTAGTGGCATGAAGTGCAACTGCAGTCATGGCGTCGCCTGTGGCCGTGGTCTGAATGAGGATCTCCCTGAGTTTATTCCAAATGTTTCAGAAACCAGAATATTTATCTTAACACGAATATTGACTGCACGTAAACGTAGCCAGTGCTGTCTTTTCAGGCCACTGCACCATACGAGCAACATTGTAAGAGGAGAAAAATGATTAATTTTGTCCATTTTTTTTATATTATTGTAGTTTTGCACCGTTACATTTTAAATCTAATCTGTCCAATCTAGATTATTTGAATTTTGTACATTTGATGCAAGCATTAATGATGGCAGCAGCATATTTAGCATCATAACTTAAAAATAATGTTTCCATTCTAAAGCACCTTCATTATCCCCAGGCGGTTTCTTTAGTTTTTTAATCTTTTATAGCAACAAAAATCCTCAGGGCTGTAAACTGTCACACTTTAACTAACAATCGTTCAGTTCTTCTCTTTTACTGAAAAAACGGTGCATCGCAGGATTTTATTGTCTTGGTGCTAGATTTTTTTTTCCCATTTACTGCACTGTTAAGTGAGATTGTGCTTATATTTTTCTATGTTTATATTATTGAATTTGCATTGCTATTTGCTTGGTTTGTTAATAAAATGTTAAACTATTCTATAGTTCTAGTTTTCAGTGCAGATGCTTTAAAACTGGTTTAAAAACAATATAGCATATCGTGATTTTAATCGAGATTGAATGATATGAAAAAAAAAATCGTGATCATTTTTTTTGCCATATCGCCCAGCCCTACTGTATTATATTTAATCAACACAGCCTAGAATAAAGACAACTTGCCTCGCCACCTGCCATGATCAACACATTGAGTCCACTGGTTCACTGTTTTTTTCTTCAATCTTGTGTTTCGTTCTGTTGCATATCACTGTATAAATCTTGAAAATCTTCAAAATAAAATCTACCAACAGTGCAAAGTATTGAATACTTTGATGAGAACTGAAATGGGACATGAAGATAGTGCTATATTGAACAAAACTTAAAAACAAGGCATAAAATGGTGAAACTGAAGTGATACATCTATTTTAAGTATGATGCCAGCACAAAGTTGGTAAAAAAAAAAGAAAAAAACATGCCCACAGAACACAGCCATGAGAACAAACCACCAGAAAAATGTGCTAGATGTACCAGATGCAGACATTTTTGAGCTACTGTTCACACCCACAGCTGGAGAAACCTGTCTGGCATCACTTTTAACTCCACCCTTGATTTTATATACTCTGACCTCCTCCAGAGGTGAAACAGTCTTCAAACACACCTGCTCATCACAGCGTCAGCATCAGTCCTCTTTTCTTTCCAAAAGTATCTGTAGTCTGATTTCATTTCCTTACCAGTTTCCATCAAGTCGTCATGGCTGAATACAAACTCGAGGTGACCACAGGCACCATGAAGTATGCAGGTACGATGGACTACATTCACGCCACCTTGTTTGGAACAGAGGGGCAGAGCGAACGAACTGAGCTGGACAACGTTGGCTTTGACGCTCTCAGTGGGATGGTAGGTTCAGTTTCTAAAAACATTTTTCTCTCAGGTTTCTGAAGTTATTTTGATATTAATCATATGTAAGAGTACGATTTATCTGAATGTGATAAAGAAGATTAAAGGATAGAGATTATAGGATTTTTTGAAGGCGCTTTTTGAAGGCGCTTTTTGAAAAACGCGCATGCGCCAGACCATCCTACCTGCTCTCCTGCTTCTCCCAGGAAACGCCTATCAATGGCGGAAGCGTGCGAGCGTGAGACATTCTGACATTGCTAACTCTTTAAAGACAGACTCTACATGAAAAAGCACTTCATCAGCTTTGTCACTGTTGTATAAATTGAAATCAGGCTTGTTGGATCAGGGAGACATGTAAAATAGGAGGATATCTCACCAGGGCACCACTTGCAACAAACTATTAAAATGTTGCTGTTATTTTTTTTTCTTTCCTTGGTTACTTCCAGACAAGGACATATACCGTAAAAACCACCACGTCTCTGGGGAAACTTCTGCTGCTCAAAGTGGAAAAAGATCCTTTTTTCATTCTCTCTGAAGATGAGTGGTACTGCTCCAAAATAGTGGTGACCACCCCAGAAGGAGAAGCCATTCTGTTCCCCTGCTACAGATGGATCTCCAGGGGGGAACTGGTGGAGCTGAGAGGAGGGAAAGGTGAGCTTCACACTGACCATATGGTTTGATATAGATTATTTGACTGATAATCATTTCCATTTTTTTAACCTTGGGCTGTTTCTCCTCTCTAGCCATGAAAGTTTTTGAGGATGACTGCCCATTGCTGACTGACCACCGGAAAAAAGAGCTAACCAGTAAAAAACACTTGTACCAGTGAGTTTATAGTTGAGCAGTACACACAAAGAGCTGCATTTTGTCTCAGAAGCTTTTCAGGACAGATTTGTGTGATTTCCAAATTTTCAGATGGGCGATTACCGATGAGAAAATACCACATCGAATCCATTACACAGACATCAATGAGCTGCCAGCGGAGGTCCGGTTCTCTCTGTCCAAAGAACATGAAATACGTTTTACAAGAAAGCTCACGTGAGTCAGTAATTAGAACATGACCTGTGCATTAAAACTTATTCTGAAGCATGACTATCAGTCCCGTTTTAACATATATTTGTTGACACCGTCCTGTCTTCCTCAGTGGTGTTGAACTGCTGTTCAAAGGAATGGCCGGATCTACTGAACAATGGGAAAGCTTTGAGGACATCAAGGACATCTTCTGGTGTCGAAAGACTCCAATGTCAGGTAGAAAACAATGTCTGCAAGCATGTTAGTTTTTTAATGAGCATTGACTGCATACAGTATAAAAAAATAGCAACACCACCTGTATTATCAGGTTCACCAAGGGTAAGAAAACCATTCCAATGTGATTTCCACAATGAAAAGCATGTAACTTCTGTAAATGGTTCATTTTAGTCCATTTTATCCAGGAACTGTGAGGGAATTCTGAATTGATTGTTAACTATAGTAAGTAACAAAGCTTATCATTCACACTGAAAATATAAAGGCAATCTCATGCTGCCTACTTTAACCAGTCACATTGATTGTGATGCTTTGCTGAAGACAGCAGCTGTTTTTCTCTTATGAAAGTGAGATTAAAAAAAATAGATAAGTAATGTTGCCACAATTACCACAATAACAGAAATCTCTTTTCCAATTTTCCACCATCCAGAATATGTTGCAGAGCACTGGAAGGCAGATGAGTTTTTCGGTTACCAGTTTCTGAATGGAATGAATCCCAGTGTAATCAAGAGGTGCTCTGAACTTCCCCCAAACTTTCCTGTGACAGAGGAGATGGTGAAGCCCTTCCTGCAGGAGGGAAGCTCTCTGAAAGAGGAAATGGAGGTATGAAAGATGAGCAGGTTTAAACCTCTTTAAACCTAGGATTATATTTATTCCCTAACACTGAATTTATTCATCTGTTTAAAAAAAAAAAAAAGTTGAACAACAATGACTACGTTTACATGCAGTCAATATTCGGGTTAAGGCCAATATTCAGGTCGCTGAAACATTTGGAATGACCTGTTTACATGCTGAAAAAGACAGAGTGACTCCTGTTTACATGATCAGTAATCGATTGGGATCTCCCCATCCAAAGCACGGCGCACAGACGATGTCGTGACTGCATTTGTGCTTCATGCCACTAGGTGTGCTATTTGCATGTTCAACCTTATTTTACACAGATACCACAGAAGAAGAAGGCCAGGCTCTCTTTGCATGTTGCTAGCTGGCCAGAGGTGTGCCAGAAGAAGCGATAACATGTTAAATGATGCACCCCTTTTTCAGTAAAAGAGAATAACTGAATGATCGCTAGTTAAATAGTGTCACAAGTAGTTCCTGTACTCAAAAGACCAAGATTCCTTGCTGATAGCTCATGCGCAGAACAGTATTTCATGTCCCTTTCGACCAGAATATTCCAACGTGTGTTTATATGACCAGAAATTTGGGTTAGAAAAGCTGTAACCCAGGGGTAATATTTGGATTTTTAAAAACTGGATTATGAGCATATTTGGTTTTTGCAGGTGTTCACATGGCTGTGTGCAACTGGGTTATTGCGAATATTCCGGTTAAGAAAGGGTTATTGCCTGCATGTAAACACAGCCAATTTCACAACATATAGTTAAAATGTTGTCTTTTGTAAATGACTGTTGTTCAGCTTTCAATACAATATCTCCTAACATTCAATGGACTTTCTCTGTGTTTTTACTAAATAACAGAAAGGCAATATATTCATCTGTGATCAGAAGATAATGGACAACATACCCACAAGGGAGTACGATGGGAAACAACTGCAGGCAGCTGCTGGCTTGTGTTTGTTCTACATGAACCAGGACAACAAACTGATGCCCATTGCAATACAGGTATTTTACTGACAGAGCAAATGTAGATTTATAAAGTCCTGCCTGCACAGCCACCTTACTTTAGATTTTTGTTTGTCATACTTTTGTTTTTGAGTCTACACTTTTATTATGAAGCAGGTATAACCATAACGTTGACTAACAGTAACTTATTACATTGAAAAAATTCAGGGACACACAGTGACAGATACATGACAATGTTGGGCGTGTCCAAGTGGATGTTCACTGATTTAATTTCAGTAAACCTCAGTGCAAGGTTCACAGAAGTTGTGATGCAATTTCTTGGGGTGTAGCAAAAGAGAAATAATCAGATTCCATGTTTCCACTTTCAATTTGTTTGCTATTTTGAAAATTTGAACAGGCACTAATGAAGTGTAATCTTTGTGTTGTTTGAGTAAAAGTACTCACCACACTAAATCCAGACAAATTGACCTTGCGACTGTTGGATGTTGCAAGTATTAAAGGTGCATTAAGGAGTTTGCTTGTTTTATGCGAAACAACAGCCCCTGCAGGCCTTGGGCGTAACTGCAGCTTCGGGAAACGCTCGTGTCTGTGGCTTGCGTCCATGTACATGCACGGAAGAGGGGAACTCCTTCCTCGCTTTTTAGTAGCGCTAGAGTAAAATGTGTTTCTTTTGCCTGGCGGGGTCTGTGCTGGAGTTGTGGCAGTGCTATAGAAGCCAGTCTTTTCTTACTTTCTGGAAGCTCCATCCTCAGTACTGCTCAGTTGTTGCTCGTTAAGCATCTGGCGGAGTAATGGCGGACAAAACGAAACTTAAGGAAATCAGGCCAGCGGGAGCACGCATTACGTCACCTCTCTAATTCTCAGCAAAAAAATTCTGGTGCCGGATCGGCACTGCAACTGTCAAGTGACAATTTAGCGCTGTTAGCTGTACTTACGATGAATGTATCAGGGCACATTGCACACACCATTGAATATTTGCAACATATTTATGGTGGAAAAAAAGTATTTTAAAAGTTGAAAAACTCTTAAAGGTGCTGTAGGCAGGATTCCGCATCTCTGCCATCTTGCTTAGGGTTACCTAAGTAAGATGGCGATTTGACCCATCTAAGATGGCGATTTGAAACCCAGCACAGCCAATCCGGTCCTGTTTTCTCTGACATCACGCCCTTACGCAAGTTAAGCCCCTCCCACTAGAACGTGCGACGAACACCCCTCGACCAATCACGGTTAGAGCCTCAGGGCTCTTGTGATTGGTCAAAGATACCTGAAGCTGTCGAGATTCCTTTTCAGCTCAGAACAGAGACAGATGGAAACGCTGCGCCCTCGCGGTAGTGCAATTATGCTACACTCCTAAAGGATTATCAATGGATACTCTAACATTTAATCCAAAGAAAACACAGAAAAATTAGCATTGACTAGCAAAATCCTGCCTACAGCACCTTTAATGCACCTTTAAGCTCTGGATTATTATCATACAAATAACGAGAAGCCACAAAAACAAAATCATCTCCTCATGAAGTTTTGCCAAGTCCGTTATGTGCAACAAGCACTGAGCCTATAGTGTTGTAACCCAACCGTCCTTATAGGTGCACATTCTTCTGTACCACATAAATCAGACACTCTGCACCGTTGACATGAGACCTTTTACGCTTGTGAAGCACATAATGCATTTTTCTGTACTACGTCTTTTTTTCAGTTGCACCAACAGCCCTCCGAGCAAAACCCCATCTTTCTTCCCAGCGACTCAGAGACAGACTGGCTACTAGCCAAGATATTTGTCAAAAGTGCCGATGCAATTGAATATCAAGCAGTCTATCACCTCATGGGCACTCATTTTTTGGCAGAAGTCTTTGCTGTTGCTGCTCTCCGCAACTTTCCTGTGATTCATCCGCTCTACAAGGTACAATTATACAGCTTAAATATTTGGGAAGGTGATATAAGTCATATTGAGAGAAAATCTTTTTGGGTCACAGGTGTCTTTGTGGTACATTTAAGTAGAAACTTGCATCTTTGTCTGATTTTGACTTTTTTTTTGTTTGTCCCTCCTTGGTCCCTACAGTTCCTGATCCCGCACTTCCGGTACACTCTGCACATCAACACTCTGAGTCGTACCATACTGTTCGGACCTAAAGGAGCTTTAAATACGGTATGAATTCATGAATCTATGTTGCAAAGATTACCAATCCATAATACGGCTAAAATAATAGGTTGGTTTTCTGTTTTTGCATTTTTTTCTTGTTTAAATAAGAGTACACTTGGATATGAAGGAATGAAAGAGATTATCCGGAGAGGTCTGTCTGAAATGACCTACAGCTCCCTCTGTCTGCCAGAGAACATCACTGCACGAGGACTGGAATCAGTTCCCAACTTTTACTACAGGGATGATGGACTGAAGCTGTGGAACATCATCAACAGGTCTCAATTATTACATTATAACATTAAAAATAGTGCTGGGCAACGATTAAATTTCTTAATCGCGATTAATCGCATAGTTTTTCTGCAATTAATCGCATTATGTACATAAAACAATAATGAATTCAAAAGTACTCTGTAATGATCATCCTGCCCCTAGTCGGGTACAGGGACCCGACTAGGGGCAAATAGCATAATTTAACAATTCATCAAATATGATTTATAGTAACTTAAAAACGTAAAATACCAAGTCTTTACCAAGATTGCCACCCCTGACCCCCCCCAACACACACACACACACACACACACACACACACACACACACACACACACACACACACACACACACACACACCAGCAGGAGCAGAGGAAAGACGAAGTTTGTTATGAGCACACACATCCTCAAACTTCGTTCTATTTCTGACCTTCAGAAAGAGAAGGCAGGATAAATTCAGTCACACCAAATTTTGCCTCGTTAATACAGATTGTGTGTTGAAGGGAAATTGACTTTATTTTGCGTGTTTTCAGCGCCTGAAGAATGCAGAGCAGCCGAAACGATCTGCCGGCAAAAGACGCGATTTAAGTTTCACTTTCGTTTTTGTCATATTTGCGCTCCTTATGTCAGTTTGTGCCTTATACCAGCCTTTTCCTCCCGATTTTTCTGATAATTCGGCTGAGTTCATTATGGCAAATAATGAGGAATGGACCGTGTTTCACCGCAGAAAGCACAGCAGATGTGTGTGCGTTTTTGACGCTCAGCTGGAGCACAATGTGTGTGTGTGTGTGTGTGTGTGTGTGTGTGTGTGTGTGTGTGTGTGTGTGTGTGTGTGTGTGTGTGTGTGTGTGTGTGTGTGTGTGTGTGTGGGGGGGTTAACCCCTGATGAAAATATTTGTTGGCGTTAAGGAAGCAGTGCGTTAACGTGCCCAGCCCTAATTAAAAATGTTACCACGTTGCAAAGAGATTAACACCAATGCAAATAGAGAAAGTCCTATTGGATATATGTAAAAATCCCTCTGTCACAATAAGATGATGTGCAGTTAGACAGTTTGGGAATAAAGAAGTTTGTAAAAGTTTTTGATCATGTAAATGGGCATGTTTTCACCAGCTTCGTGAAGAAAGTAGTGGAGCACTACTATCCCTCAGACAATGATGTGGTAAAAGACACCGAGCTGCAGGACTGGATCAGTGAGATATTCACACATGGCTTCCTGACAAACACACTTGCAGGTAAGTTCCACAAATGATCTGATTATGTCAATGAAACTCTGTAATATCACTGTGGTACTCAATTATTTCCTGCATCCCATGGCTGAATTAACAATGACTGTGCTGCCAACAGGGTTTCCAACAACATTTGATGCTGTTGAGGAAGTCGTCAAGTTCATCACCATGCTCATCTTCACAGTGACGGCTCAGCATGCGGCACTCAATAATGGACAGGTGGGAAAACAGAGGAGCATCTGGAAGACCTGCTTAATACATTATCTTTTCATGGGAATTTGGTGTGATATTAGCTGGAATCCACATTCATTCTGATATAATTTAGTTTTTCTTGGAAAGCTTCATCAAAAATAAATATTCACCCTGACACACTAACAAAGACTTAAACTATATTGCAGTTTGACTTCCTTTCCTGGATGCCCAATGCCTCACTCCTGACACGCAGACCTCCTCCAACCACCAAGGGGCAGTCAAGCATAGAGACAATTTTGGAGACTTTCCCAAACATTGGAGAAACTGTCAAGTTTGCAGCACTAACTGTGGTGCTCTCAGAGAAGTACTCTGACATGGTGAGTGTTGATGAACACACTCACAAAGCTGGCTGGTTATTACAAAAAGTACACAATGCTGATGTGCTGGGGAAAAGAAAAAGCTGCAGTTTTATCTGAACATTTGTGAAGTCTTTGTATTTATTTCATATGTTTGCAGGTCCTCTTGGGTGCTTACACTGAGGAGTGGTTCCAGGAACCAGCCGTGAAGCAGATGATCAAGGAATTTCAAGCAGATCTGTCCAACTTGACTGACATTATTGCTGCAAGAAACAGTGAACTTGAGCTGCCCTACACATATCTGAGCCCAACTGAGATAGAAAACAGTGTCACTATCTAAGATAGTTGGGAAGAGCCCGAATTACAAGTTTACACATGTCAGGGTTTTTGTTTTGTTTTGGTGGGGTTTAAAGGGGGGGGGGGGGGGGGGGGGGGGTATTACGTGTTTTTTTAGCCCTTTAGTATCAATCTACAGCACACTCAAGCAACAGCTTGTCCAAAGTTGGATGGTGAAAGTTGCATGTCTCAAAAAAAAACTTCAGTCAAATTTGCCTCTGCATCAGGGCTGCCTCAAACGACTGGAAATAGGTTCCTGTCTCTTTAAGAATCTCCTCACCATCGCAACACGCCCCCCTCAGAGCGTCCATCTCAGCTATTTGCGGTGTATTTCCCCTGCGCGCGAGCTGTGCAGGAGGAGCTGTGCAGACTACGTCAGAGCTGGGGCGGAGCTGTGCAGCACGGAGCGTTTCAGCGCTCAACATGGCTGTCAGGGGGAGATTCAGGGATTGCTCAAATATGCATGAATGGTTCAGGTAACAACTCCATGCATCTTTTCAGGGCGGCACGGTGGGTGAGTGGTTAGCACTCTTGCCTCACAGCAAGAAAGTCACGGATTCGAGCCCCAGACCATGCGGGCCTTTCTCTGTGGAGCTTGCATGTTTCTCCCCGTGTCTGGATGGGTTTCCTTCGGGATCTCCAGTTTCCCCCATCAACCGATAACATGCATGATAGGTCAATCCTCCAGTCAGGTGATTCTGACCGTTAGCCTGGCTCTACATCTGGAGATGGGTCCCCGGGCACTCTCCACAACTGCCCACTCCTCCTTACAGAATGCTTCAGCGGCATCGAAGGATGGGTTAAATGCAGAGGACGAATTTTGTTGTACATTCACTGTATAATGACAAATAAAGCACCTTCACCTTCTTAATGGGGAAATCACACTTTAGCATTATACAAAGCTCAAAAAAGTGGATTTTGCATAATAACCCTCCTTTAATACTGCCAGCAGCTGACTCTCCCTCCAATTTGCTGGGGTTTTTCCATGGCACCTGGTCTCTGTGGATCCCATACTGCTGTTGTGAACTAGCTTTGCCTAACATGACCTACACCCAACAGTATTTCCACTTTGTCAGAAAAGCTGACACACAGTGTTCTGCTTGTTATCTGCCATTGTATTCCCATGTCAACTTTAATGCAACTCTGGCTGCAGGGTTTTTTTTAATCGATGTAACATTGCTCCACATGTCTCTTTTATGTATGTGGATAACTGCACTAGAGGGAACATTCAGTTAGGTAATGCTATTATCTGAAGTTTTCAGGTTACATCATAACCCCAAAAAACATTATATTATACTGGTGAAAAAAGAACGAGGAAGAGGAGGAGGAAAATGTGGACACAGTTGTTGATTTTTCAAAACAGTTATGATTTGTTATATCCGTGTACCCGTTTACACATGTAGACGTTGACATCCCTCAAGTCCAGACAGCCTTTCTGTGTGGAGTTTTCATGTTCAGGTGTGTTTTTCTCTCAGGCTTCCTCCGATAGTCCATTTTGACAGTCATTGTTCAACTGGAATGATGGATGTTTGTTATTCCAGCTGCATAAAAATCCACGTTCCTTTCTAATCTGTGATTTCTGGATCGAGTTTGCTACTAGCCAAGATTCTCATAGAAAAGACAGACAAAAATCAATCGGAGGCAGACTATCACCAGTTGGGCAATCACTTTATGGCAGTTGTCTTTGTTGCTGCTGCTCTCTGCAGCTTCTCTTCAAATTTCCTTCTCTCAGAGGTATAATTACACGTGACAGAGCAGATCAATCAGTAAGATTTACAACAGTTAAACTTGTTTTCTTGTTCTAGGTCAGTACCGTTCAATTGATTTGGAAAGGGGACCAGTTCCTCAATTTGAGGAAGAATGAGGGCTATTTTACACTGGCAGTGTTGCAGATCCGGAACAGATCCGCTGCAGAAAATTACATCACACACAGGAGTTAGCAAAACGGAGCTGGCTTTGTTGTTTTTGCTCTTCCGCAGCTGATTCACAAGGTTTTTGTGACAAAGTTGACAAAAAGTCATTAGATTATCACTGTGGTGGTTTTTGTTGTGGGCTGTGTTTTTGTAATTTTTTCATTTATTCCTTGAGTTGCTTTGTGTTTAAAGGTTCAATCTGAGTTCGGCTTGAAGTCAAGATTCTTCCTCCCACAGATACAATATGTGGATATTTGGTAACAGCATGTGTTCCAATGTAACTCCAAATATCCTCTCCAGTGACCTGGGGACGAATAGAGTTCAGTGGTTTGTTTCTGTGTTGTCTCTGAGTCGTAAATCCCATTGACATGAAGCTGATATATCTGATATTGTGGTGTCTGTTGGGAGGGAGTTTCTTCACATTAGAAGGGGCTGGGTTTGCTGACGTGGGGAGGTGTGGTGCACTGTTGGTGGGATTAAATAGGCAGAAGTGTTCTGTCAAGGGATCCTTCCTGGGATGACAGCTGTCACTGTGCATGTGAAGAATAAACCTCATTTGATCCAGATCCCTCGTCTGTCTCCTCTTTCTGCGACCGCCACAACATGCTGATTTCAACATGAAGTCCAACATTGTTGGGGGTTTGTAATTCATACAAAAGTGTCGGCCAGAGGTTTTTATCCCACATATGACAATTGACTACAATATTAAATAATTCTAAGCATCTTAAGGAAGCCATTCCAAAAGTGAAATCATCTCAAGCACTTCTCAAAAGCAGTAGTGACTGTTCAATAGGGGCAGGTGGAGCACAGCGCCACCAGGAGTCACCAGAAAGGACTGCTGGCAAACTTTTATAAATTCTTTAAGATTATCTGAAATATCTGTTACGGAAACGTAGAACTGTCACAGTGAAGAAATAGATTTCTGAGCTGTATGTCGTTATAACGAGACAGTTTTCTCGCAATAACAAGATAGTTTCTCGTAATAACTAGACAGATGTGCAGGGCAATTACTTTAACAAATCCAACACTATTCTCTTCAATAAAGTCCCCATTATATCAGTCTCTTTTTTTAAAAAACTCCTAACATATAACATGAATATAACTTTCAATATGATCCAAGCATAAACAAGATAGCATTTCCCATTTATAGTTCAACAATATAGGATTCAGTAACACAGATAACATGACTGGTCGCATAAAATATCTTCTACCACCTGCATACGTGCAACGGTGACCAGCACAGCGTCGACAAAGGGCAAAACAGCAATCACACAAAACTGAGCAACACATAAAATACTGATCAACAACAACAGAAAGCTACTTAATTCTCCTAAAATACGGTATATCCGACTCTTTTCTTAAAACGACCTCATGCCTTTTATCTCGTGACTTCGCAGGAGTCCGCATGCTAAGGCAACACTCTGAAAAGCAGCCATAACTCACCGGAGTATCAATTTCCTGAGGGGTTCAAGGGGTTTCCACGCATCCGGTCGACTCCTGTGCTTCTGTAGTTGATACTGGTCAAACATGTAACTTAAATATTTTGTCTAAAATAATCGAAGCTTCAGCTCAGTGTCTGCGTAGTCACGCGCAGGCCGAAGGGAGAGAACCAAGATGGCGGATCTCAGCGCACCAAAATCCATAACGTTTATTTTAGGGACAATAACGGCTCTCTGCTGCCACCTAGTGACCAACTTAGAGCATTAACTCCACAGAAATCAATGAAACAAATCATACATAAAACACAAAATTATGAACCCCAGAAATAATACTGGCTTCCTCCAAAAGTTAATAAAATGATGTACAAGAAGAATCATTGTGGGAAAAATAAATATGTCAGTTTTTATATACATTTGAACAAAAAGTGTAATTCACACCCCTCTCTATAATCAATTGAAAAACCTTCATAAACGAGTACAGCAATCAAACTATTTCTGTCATTACTGGGCAGATTTTTGCATTTCTCCACTATTTTTTTAAACATGTCCTCTATTTTGTCCTCGTCACATGTCCCTCTAACCTGCAGTGTTACATTTAACCTGCTGTATTATATTTATTCAACACAGCAGAGTATTAACCAGCATTATTTTTTCCAACAATAACATTATGGAAATAGTTCATCTATCCCCAGTTCTGATGAGGACCATAATACACTCAGGAATGGCATTAAATTTAATTCTTGAAGTGTTGCTTTAATACTGGTGGAACTGGGTTGGTGACTGATCACTGCCCTAGAATAAAGACAAATCTTGCCTCGCCACATGTCATGATCAACATTTTGAGTACACTGGTCAGTTCTGACTTTTCTCTTCAATCTTGTGTTTCGCTGTGTTGCCTATCACTGTATAAACCTTTAAAATAAAGTCTACCAACAGTGCAAAGTGTTGAATACTTTGAAGAGAACTGAAAAGAAGATAGTGCTGTATTTGAACAAAACTACTCAAAAACAAGGCATAAAATGGTGAAACTGAAGTGATACACCTATTTTGAATATGATGCCAAAAAAAAAAAAACATGCAAATGGAACACAGCCATGGAAACAAAACACTGGGAAATGTGCTAGATGTACCAGGATGCAGACATTTCTGAGTTTCTGTTCACACCCACAGCTGGAGAAACCTGTCTGGCATCACTTTTTAACTCCACCCTTGATATTATCTACTCTGACCTCCTCCAGAGGTGAAACAGTCTCCAAACACACCCGCTCATCACAGCGTTATCAATCCTCTTTTCTTTTCAAAAGTATCTGTAGTCTGATTTCATTTCCTCACCAGTTTCCATCAAGTCGTCATGGCTGAATACAAACTCGAGGTGACCACAGGCACCATGAAGTATGCAGGTACGATGGACTACATTCACGCCACTTTGTTTGGAACAGAGGGGCAGAGCGAACGAACTGAGCTGGACAACTTTGGCTTTGACGCTCTCAGTGGGATGGTAGGTTCAATTTCTAAAAACATTTTTTTCCTCAGATTTCTGAAGTTATTTTGATATTTGTAACAGTACTGTTCATCTGAATGTGATAAATAATATAATATTAAGATAGCTTTTCGTGCAACTGAAAATACGAAGAACAATGTAAAGATAAACACATTTTAAAATCAAGACTATTACTACTTAAATAAGTTGGATTGGTGTTCAATAGAAGGCGACGAATTTAAACTAAGTTTGAAGTAGATACACAGTGTGAATTCTCTTGAAGCATCACTAAAATAATTGCAAGAAGGAAAAATCAAAGCCTTGCCTGTCAATTTGCTTAACCAAACTTAATGGGTTTTTGTTTTGTTCCATTTCATTTCTCAAACGTTTACTCAGTCACAGCGTTTCCCTCTGGGGTTGAAATTCCAAAGGATTTCACAACGAGCAAAGTTGCCCATCCCTTCACAGGGTATTGCGTCACTATATTGGTGGTTTACAGGATTTCATAATTCCGTACAGTAATTGATGGGTGTGCTCACGAGGGACACCTGGGGACTCTCATTCATGTTTTCCTGCTCCAGCGCTCAGGATTTAATTTGATGGTTCATTGTGAAACTCTGTAGAGGCACGATACCAGCCTGTTCACGTGAACCAGCTTTGTTTCCATCTTTAACATCGTAAGTCATGACACGTAAGTCATGACACGTAAGTGTACGAAACTGCAAATGACATGAAGCATATAATTGCTGTACAACAATAGAAAAACACACATTTTGAATCACGTTTTGTTGACTTTGTCTGACAGATAATTCCACTTTAATCACTGAGCTTACATTGCACAGTGATGTTTCCGAGGAATGTATCATGTTGAAAGGTGTTCCTTGTCTACAGCTTGTGAGTAAATTAATTCAGCTGGTGTCTTAGATATTAGAATCACCACTGAATATTACTCTATTATGGAAATATACAACTGCCACAGTAAAGAAAGATTTTTCTGAGCCGTTTCTCCTTATTACACGAAAGTTTTCTCATTATAAATTACATAGCTTTTTTTGTAAATATAACAGCTTTTAATTACAGTTCATAGATTCAGACTTCTGACATCATCAACTCTTTAAAGACAGACAAAACCAAAAAGCTTCTTTAAAAAATATATATATTAAATCAAGTGTTGTAGTATATTCAGCAGGAGACAAATTTAGGCTAGGCTGCTGTGATTTTGGTGACACTGTTGTAAATACCATCCATTCATCCATCGCTTATCCGGGACCGGGGGCAGCAGTCTAACCAGAGATGCCCAGACTTCCCTGTCCCCAGACACTTCCTCCAGCTCTTGCGGGAGGATCCCAAGACAATCCCAGGCCAGCCGAGAGACAGTCTCTCCAGCTGGTCCGAGGTCTTCCCCGGGGTCTCCTCCCAGTGGGACATGCCCGGAACACCTCCCCATGGAGGCGTCCAGGAGGCATCCTAAACAGATGCCTGAGCCACCTCAGCTGGCCCCTCTCGATGTGGAGGAGTAGTGGCTCTACTCCGAGCTCCTCCCTGGAGACTGAGCTCCTCACCCTATCTCTAAGGGAGCGCCCAGCCACCCCACAGAGGAAACTCATTTCAACCGCTTGTATCCAGAATCTTGTCCTTTTGGTCATGACCCAAAGTTCATGACAAGAGGTGAGGGTAGGAGCATAGATTGACCAGTAAATCGAGAGCTTCGCCTTTCGACTCAGCTCCCTCTTCACCACGACAAACCAACACAACGACTGCATCACTGCAGCCGCTGCACCGATCCGCCTGTCAATCTCACGCTCCATCCGTCCTTCACTCGTGAACAAAACCCCAAGATAATTAAACTCCTTCACTTGGGCCAGAGTCTCCACTGACCTTCTTCCGGTCGAGGATTATGGCCTTGGATTTGGAGGTGCTGATCCTCATCCCTGTCGCTTCAAACTCGGCTGCGAACCGCCCCAGTGCATGCTGAAGGTCCAGGTTCGGTGGAGCCAACAGGACAACATCATCTGCAAAAAGCAAAGATGAAATCCTGTGGTTCCCAAACCGAACCCCCTCCGGCCCCTCTGGTCATAAATACCAACGACATTAATGGATATTTTTGCATTAACGGTGTTCACAGTTGCAGGGGTCATTGCAATTTGCAGTAGGTCTTATGAAAAAGGTTACTCTATGCCTTAATAATTTCACACAGCGTCTGTGTTTGCATGTATTGAGAGAGACATTGTTAATTTCTTGGTTTGATCTGTGGAGGCCTTCCACCAATACAAGGTTTACCTTACCTTCACACACGGTCGACTCAGCTGCTGCCCAGACAACCCGAAGCTGAACAGGAGAGCAAAGAAGATGGTTGAATCTTTTTTTACAGACATACATGCACTTTTAAAACTCAAACTGTAGTCTTAAACCTATACTTAAATCTCTGCATAGCTAGAGCTAAATGCTTCTCACGGTGCTTCCATCCTCCTGTTTCACACTTAAAAGTGAACAGCACTTTATCAGGTTTTTCACTGTTGAATAAATTGAAATCAGGCTTGTTGGATCAGGGAGACATGTAAAATAGGAGGATATCTCACCAAGGCACCACTTGCAACAAACTATTAAAATGTTGCTGTTATTTTTTTTCTTTCCTTGGTTACTTCCAGACAAGGACATACACCATAAAAACCACCACGTCTCTGGGGAAACTTCTGCTGCTCAAAGTGGAAAAAGATCCTTTCTTCATTCTCTCTGAAGATGAGTGGTACTGCTCCAAAATAGTGGTGACCACCCCAGAAGGAGAAGCCATTCTGTTCCCCTGCTACAGATGGATCTCCAGGGGGGAACTGGTGGAGCTGAGAGGAGGGAAAGGTGAGCTTCACACTGACCACATGGTCTGATAAAGATTATCTGACTGACAATCATTTTCATTTTTTAACTTTGTACTGTTTCTCCTCTCCAGCCATGAAAGTTTTTGAGGACGACTGCCCATTGCTGATTGACCATCGGAAAAAAGAGTTAACCAGTAAAAAACGCTTATACCAGTGAGTTTACAGTTGAGCAGTACACACAAAGAGCGGCATTTTGTCTCAGAAGCTTTTCAGGACAGATTTGTGTGATTTCCAAATTTTCAGATGGGCGATTACCGATGAGAAAATACCACATCGAATCCATTACACAGACATCGATGAGCTGCCGGCGGAGGTCCGGTTCTCTCTGTCCAAAGAACATGAAATACGTTTTACAAAAAAGCTCACGTGAGTCAGTAATTAGAACATGACCTGTGCATTAAAACTTATTCTGAAGCATGACTATCAATCCCTTTATAATTTACATATATTTGTTGGCACTGTCCTTTCTTCCTCAGTGGTGTTGAACTGCTGTTCAAAGGAATGGCCGGATCTACTGAACAATGGGAAAGCTTTGAGGACATCAAGGACATCTTCTGCTGTCGGAAAACTCCAATGTCAGGTAGAAAACAATGTCTGCAAACATGTTAGTTTTTTAATGAGCACTGACTGCATACAGTATAAACAAATAACATCACCTGTATTATCAGGTTTACCAAGGGTAAGAAAACCATTCCAATGTGATTTCCACAATGAAAAGCCGCTAACCTTTTTAAATGGTTCATTTTAGTCAATTTTGTGAGGGAATTCTGAATTGATTGTTAAGGATAGTAAGTAACAAAGCTTATCATTCTCACTGAAAATAAAAAAAAGCAATGTAGTGCTGCCTACTTTTACCAGTCACATTGATGCTTTGCTGGACTGTTTTTCTCTCATTAAAGTGAGATATATATAAAAAAAAATACTGACAAAAATAATGTTGCAACAATTACCACAATAACAGAAATCTATTTTCCCATTTCCCACCATCCAGACTATGTTGCAGAGCACTGGCAGGCAGATGAGTTTTTTGGTTACCAGTTTCTGAATGGAACGAATCCCAGTGTAATCAAGAGGTGCTCTGAACTCCCCCCAAACTTTCCTGTCACAGAGGAGATGGTGAAGCCATTCCTGCAGGAGGGAAGCTCTCTGAAAGAGGAAATGAAGGTATGAAAGATGAGCAGGTTTGAAGCTCTTTTTAGGATTATATTTATTCCCGAACACTGAATTTATTCATCTGTTTAAAAAAAAAAGTTGAACAAAATTTTTACAACATATAGTCAAAATGTTGTCTTTTGTAAATGACTGTTGTTCAGCTTTCAATACATCTCCTCACATTTGATGGACTTTCTCTGTGTTTTTACCAAATAACAGAAAGGCAATATATTCATCTGTGATCAGAAGATAATGGACAAGATACCCACGAGGGAGTACGATGGGAAACCTCTGCAGGCAGCTGCTGGCTTGTGTTTGTTCTACATGAACCCGGAAAACAAACTGATGCCCATTGCAATACAGGTATTTTACTGACAGAGCAAATGTAGATTTATAAAGTCCTCCCTGCACAGCCACCTTATTTTTTTTGTTTGTCATACTTGTTTTTGAGTCAACGGTTTTATTATGAAGTAGGTATAATTGTAATGTTGATTAACAGTCACTTATGTTGAAATAATTCAGGGACACACAGTGACAGAATCATGACATTGTTGGGCGTGTCCAAGTGGATGTTTACTGATTTAATGTCAGTAAATCTCAGTGCAAAGTCCACAAAAGTTGTGATGCAATTTCTTGGGGTGTAGCAAAAGAGAAATAATCAGATGCCCATGATTCCACTTTCAATTTGTTTGCTACTTTGGAAATTTGACCAGACACTAATGAAGTGTCGTGTTTGTGGCGTTTGTGTTAAAGTACTCACCACACTAAATCCAGACAAATAGATTCTGCTACAGTCTGATGTTGCAAGTATTAAGATCTGAATTATCACAAAAATAATGGGAAGCCACAAAAAAAATAACCTCCTCATTAAGTTTTGCCAAGTCCCTTATGTGCAACAAGCACTGAGCCGATGGTGTTGTAACCCAACGGTCTATCAGTACACATTCTTCTGGACCTTATAACTCTGACACTCTGCACCGTTGACATGAGACCTTCTACCCTTGCAAAGCACTTAATGCATTTGTCTGCATTATGTCTTTTTTTCAGTTGCACCAACAGCCCTCCGAGCAAAACCCCATCTTTCTTCCCAGCGACTCAGAGACAGACTGGCTGCTAGCCAAGATATTTGTCAAAAGTGCCGATGCAATGGAATATCAGGCAATCTATCACCTCATGGGCACTCATTTTTTGGCAGAAGTCTTTGCTGTTGCTGCTCTCCGCAGCTTTCCTGTGATTCATCCGCTCTACAAGGTACAATTATACAGCTTATATATTTGAGATGATGATATAACTCATCCTGAGAGAAAACCTCTTTGGGTCACAGGTGTCTTTGTGGTACAATTATGCAGAAACTTGTATCTTTGTCTGATTTTGACTTTCTGTTTGTCCCTCCTTGGTCCCTACAGTTCCTGATCCCACACTTCCGCTACACTCTGCACATCAACACTCTGAGTCGTACCATCCTGTTCGGACATAAAGGAGCTTTAAATACGGTATGAATTCATGAATGTATGTTGCAAAGATTACCAATCCATAATACGGCTAAAATAATAGGTTGATTTTCTGTTTTTGCATTTTTTTTCTTGGTTAAATCAGAGTACACTTGGATATGAGGGAATGACAGAGCTTATCCGGAGAGGTCTGTCTGAAATGACCTACAGCTCCCTCTGTCTGCCAGAGAACATCACTGCACGAGGACTGGAATCAGTTCCCAACTTTTACTACAGGGATGATGGACTGAAGCTGTGGAACATCATCAACAGGTTTCAATTATTACATTATAACCCAGTCCCGGATAAGCGGTGGAAAATGGATGGATGGACATTAAAAATGTTGCCACATTGCAAAGAGATTAACACCAATGCAAATAGAGAAAGCCCTATTGAATATATGTAAAAATCCCTCTGTCACAATAAGATGATGTGCAGTTAGACAGTTTGGGAATAAAGAAGTTTGTAAAAGTTTTTGATCATGTAAATGGGCATGTTTTCACCAGTTTCGTGAGGAAAGTAGTGGAGCACTTCTATCCCTCAGACAACGATGTGGTAAAAGACACCGAGCTGCAGGACTGGATCAGTGAGATATTCACACATGGCTTCCTGGCAAACAAACTTGCAGGCAAGTTCCACAAATGATCTGATTTTGTCAATGAAACAGTATAATATTACTGTGTTGCTCAATTATTTCCTGCATCCCATGGCTGAATTAACAATGACTGTGCTGCCAACAGGGTTTCCTACAACATTTGATGCTGTTGAGGAAGTCGTCAAGTTCATCACCATGCTCATCTTCACAGTGACGGCTCAGCATGCGGCACTCAATAATGGACAGGTGGGACAACAGAGGAGCATCTGGCAGACCTGCTTCATACATTATCTTTTTATGAGAATTTGGTGTGATATTAGCTGGAATCCACATTCCATCTGACATAATGTAGTTTTCCTTGGAAAGCTTGATCAAAAATAAACATTCACCCTGACACACTAACAAAGACTTAAACTATATTGCAGTTTGACTTCCTCTCCTGGATGCCCAATGGCTCGCTCCTGACACGCAGACCTCCTCCAACCACCAAGGGGCAGTCAAGCGTAGAGACAATTTTGGAGACTTTCCCAAACATTGGAGAAACTGTCAAGTTTGCAGCACAAGCTGTGGTGCTCTCAGAGAAGTACTCTGACATGGTGAGTGTTGATGAACACACTCACAAAGTTGGCTGATTATGACAAATACAGAATGCTGATGTGCTGGGGAAAAGAAAAAGCTGCAGTTTTGGCTGAACATGTGTGAAGTCTTTGTATTTATTTCATATGTTTGCAGGTCCTCTTGGGTGCTTACACTGAGGAGTGGTTCCAGGAGCCAGCCCTGAAGCAGATGATCAAGGAATTTCAAGCAGATCTGTCCAACTTGACTGACATTATCACTGTAAGAAATAGTGAACTTGAACTGCCCTACACATATCTGAGCCCAACTGAGATAGAAAACAGTGTCACTATCTAAGATAGTTGGGAAGAGCCCGAATTACAAGTTTACACATGTCAGGTTTTTGTTTTGTTTTGGGGGTTTTTAATACTGAGAGGTGTGTTCATTTAATTCAGATGTGACAAAATTTAAAGGGATTTAAACTCATATTACTGGTTGAACACAAATCAAAAAAATGCCTGAATCATGTTTCAATAGAGTATCTATCTATCGTCTGTGCTTTGATTCTGTTCAGGGTCGCTGGAGCTGATAACAGCTAGGCTTCCTCCCATTGTCTATTGTGACACCCATTGTTCAACTAGGACGATGAATGTTTCTTATTCCACCTGCATAAATCCCCTGTTGGGCAATCACTTTATAGCAGTTGTCTTTGTTGTTGCTGAAGAAGAACAATCATCATCATCATCATCCTCATCTTGGAGTGATTATCATTCCTGTAAACAATCACTGAAGCATCAGAGAAGTGAAGATGCCAGAGCACTGTGCAGCACATTCTTCTGCCTGCCATGGAACTGGGCTGTTCGTTATGAGTCAAGTAAATTAATCTGCTGAACCGTGTCCAGGAATATGTGTTGTACACTTTTTCATTTCTCAAACGGCATCTGTTAAACTAAAACATTTCAGTGGGAATCATCTGGCCACTCCCCCTTCCCAATTAAACAATGCATATACTGTCGTTTCTTTTATTTGGACAGCCAAGTATTAATTAATTTTACTGTTATGGCCCTGTCTACACTAAAGGTACTTTTAAAGATGTATTCACTCACACACTTGAATAGTAACATTGATTATGATCGTAACCATTCAACTCCGGCGGCCAGGCTGTAGATAATCATGAATAAGTGGCCATTTATTTCCCTCTCTCAGAAAAACACGAACAATGACAAAAAACTGAAAATTCCGGATGAATTTCTGATTTGTGTTTGAGCCTCACGGGCTACTGTAGCTACTTGCTGTGTATTTTGACAAGATTTTTCATTATCATCCCTTTTTTATGAGTCAGGAAAATATACACCACTTATTTAAATTATTAGATTCTGTGCTTTGCATTGAGCAAGTGAAGTGTTGAGTTTAATTTGTTCCAGCAAGTTCTGTGGCTGATGTGCTAATGAAGCACATCATTGCGCACGTAAGCAACTTTACATGTGCACGTAAGACTTTTAAAAGGAGCATGTAAAACTCCTTAAAAAAATTTGATGTCCCTGGGGGCTCCGTAGAATCATATAATCATATCAATAACAATCAAGTACAATATACATCCTTAAACCAATTCTCTCAATAAAAATCTCCATCAGCCTGAACAGTTTGAGTTCATTTCGTTCTGTTTGTGTCTGTGTGTCCTCCATGTCTGATGTTTATAATAAACTGGAATAGAAGTTGAAAACTGATCGATTTATGATCATTCCTAAATGTGCTGTGGAAGTGAGGTCCACCCGGCAAGATGGCTGCCACACAGGCACGTTGGCTCAAATTCACAGCAGCGTGAATGGGGCGTCTATGTATGACGTCTGTGGGTCTGAAGAGTTATCTCACTTTCCACATGCTGTGAGTCCAGTTTGGTGAAGATGAACCTGTCACCTGCTGCTCAAGTGATGAGGATAAGGATCTGGCTGTTTCTGGAGATGATAAAATATTTCATGATGCCCCAAATGGCTTGCAGCATGCAGCACTCAGATTCCACTTCACCTTCCATGTTGAGTATGACCTGAACAGGACCCGCCCACTGAACCCTTTCAGCCAATCACAGCGCAATAAATGATGGACTTCCTTTTGCACGAAACTTACTTCCTTTTCCTCTCACTCGCACTAACATATATTCTTCTCTTACATTCATACATACTTCTCTTACCTGCATATATTTTCTCTGTACATATATGCATATGTATGCATGTGAGAGGATAAAGTGTGTGTGTGAAAATGAAAATATATGTATGTGCAAGAAAATAGACGCATATGCAAGATTATAAATGAATTACGGTATGTCTTGTACGGCCCCTCATATATATATATATATATATATATATATATATATATATATATATATATATATATATACATATATATATATATATATATATATATATATATATATACATATATATAAAACTCACGTGAAAAACTGAGTGAAACAAACAGATACCACGAAACAGATGACTCTTGAGTCGAGTGGGCCACCAATCCAAGATGGCGGCTCCACTACCCGTCTTCGCCAACAGGGAGGTTGCGTCCATAGACCTAAGTCTGTCAATGCGGGATGCACTGTTTATACGAGGGGGTACCCAAAAAAACCGGAATTTGGTCAGAAAACAATAATAATAATGAGTTCCGACTTCTGGCTGTCAGATGTGCTACAGGTAAGCCTCATGCACATCTGTGAGAAATTTGAGCTCCGAGAGTGACACTGACGCCTGTCAGGCGCTATTTATAGCAACAGAGTGCAGAGGCGTCTGCGATTTTTTCCAAAATGGCGACATTGACTGGGAAGCCAGAGCAGCGCATAAATATTAAATTCTGCTTTTTGCTGGGAAAAAACAGCAGCAGAAACACTCACCTTGTTGCAGCAAGCCTACAAGGATGATGCTCTGGGAAAGAATCAGGTCCATGAGTGGTTCGGGTGGTTTAAAAAGGGCCAGATGTCGGCGCGTCAGGTCCGCTCAGCCGTGACAACAATGCTGAGCTGCTTTTCCGCTGTCCAGGGTATCGTCCACAGCGAGTTTGTCCCTCCAGGTCAGACTGTAAACCAGGACTACTACATGGAAGTCCTCAGACGGCTCCGTGAGGATGTGAGGAGGAAGCGGTCCGTGTAGTGGCGGAGTGGAGCCCGGTTGATCCACCACCACAGTGCGCCAGCGGACACGGCGCTGCGCCTCACGCAGTTTCTGGAGAAGAATGAGATGAATCTCCTCTCCCATCCGCCTTATTCGCCAGATGAAGCCTCGAGTGACTTTTTCTTGTTCCCCAAGTTGAAGAAGGAGCTGAAGGGACAGCGGTTTGCAGATGTGGAGGAGGTGACAGAAAAATCGCAGCCGGCAAAAAATGGCACAATTATGCGCGGGTCTGACGACGCATTCGTGAAGTGGGAGACACGGCTGGAGCGCTGCATTAATGCGGATGGAGACTATTTTGAAGGCGACGGTGGTGTTTTATTTTGAAATGTCATAAATAAAAAGTTATAATCAAATTCCGGATTTTTTTGGGGTACCCCCTCGTATCTATGGTCACCAAACTGATGACGTATTAGAGTGGCAGAAGCGGTGGGATGCTGGGACTAAGGGAAGGCATCTGCACCACATTAGGAAGGATATGAATGGTCTCAGGGTTCAAGGAGGTATAGCAGAAGGGATGAGGTGGTGATAACAAGGTTACGACTTGGGCATTGTGCTCTAAACAAAACATTGCGAATGATGGGAATACATGGGACAGGGCTGTGTGTGGTGTCTCAGGAGGAGGTGACAGTGGAGCATGTGTTGCCGAGGTTTGGTGGCTACAGTGTGGAGCGGGAAGCCTTGGAGGAACAGGCTGAAGAGAAGAGGGGTGAAGGTGTTCTCTCTTAGGAGCATACTGGGCTGAGGAGAACATTGTTTATAAATTTAAGTTGGGACTGAAAGCATATTCTCTTACGACAATACTGGGTGATTATGTCTTTTTATGTCTTTAGCTGTTTTAACTCCAGTGTTTCCTGAGGGGGGTCCTTCACACCGGGAGTTGGTCCTGATCCTCTGCTGGGGTCACTGCGCTCGAGGCCTCGGGTCCTGGCTGGCCTGGGGGTCTCCACACTTCGGTGTGCGGGTTCCCCTTGGTCTGGCGGGGTCGGGGGTCAAGCGCTGGGGCCCCAGTATTAATGACCTTCGCCTTCTCCTGTTGTGAACGGCCCCACTGGTAGTGTTTTCCCATGATGCTTAGTGCTATGCAGAGGTGTCAAGAAAGTACTGTAGCGACTGCGGGGGTCGCTAGGGGCGCTAGAGAGCCACTGCCCCAGAACTGACTGTTCTGGGGAGGCCCGGGGCATGATGGGAGCTCCCCGTTCGGGACTTTTGGGGCCATATGTGGGGGTTCTGTGTTTATTTGCGTTTCCTTTCATTATGGTTGTGTTTTGCATTATTGTTGTTTTTCCTGAGGAGACTTAAATCCTTTGATGTGTGTGGTGACATGCTGTACATTTTCTACCAGTCTGTTGTTGCAAGTGCTGTTTTCTTTGGGGTTGTCTGTTGGGGCGGCAGTATGACAAAAAGAGACAGCAATCGGCTGGACAGACTGATCAGGAGGTGTGTGTCTGTGATGGGGAGGAAGGTGGACTCTGTTGGAGCAGTCTTGGAGAGGAGGATGGGGGCTCTAATGCAGAGTATCTTGAGGAACTCCAAACATCCACTGCACGACACAGTTGCAGCTCAAAAAAGTGAGCGGAGCAACAGGCTCCTGTCATTGCGCTGCAGAACTGAGCGCTTCAAGAGGTCGTTCATCCCCTCAGCAATCAGGCTGTATAACAGATGTGCCTGAGCCAAACCAAGTACAATCTGAGCACTTGTATTTTTTGTACTGTTATTTATTTGCATGTATATGATCTGTGTGCTGCTGGACACTGGAATTTCTCCCTTGGGAGATTAATAAAGTTTTATCTATCTATCTATCTATCTATCTATCTGTTTGTGTCCTTTTATTTTACACATGTGTTGGACCGTGGGTCTAGGGGGTTACTTGGGGAGTGACCTGGGGCCTACGGGCCACCATGATGTTGTCTTGGTGTTGGTGTGTCATGTTCCCTTGCTTGGTCGTTTTCACAATAAAGCTTCAGTTGAGCAATAGAGCAGACCTCGCCTCGTCTTCTTGCCCGCAAGTCGCCGCTCGAACGCCACATTGGTGTCAGAAGTGGGATGGCGTACCCGCGACTCCAGAGGAAAGAAGACAACGAAGAGCTACTACTAGCCGTCGAGAAGGGCCTGGACGTTCTATTGGGTCTGCTCCGGAGAGCTAAAGAGCCGGCTAGCGGAGAGTTCGCTCCCGCTAGCGCTGACAGCTCCGCCACACTGAAGACCCGCCGGGTCGCTGGGGGACGGCCGACTACGAACGGCGAAGAAGACGACACCCTGGCCGCCGTCATGAGGGACGGCGCCGCTGAAGCCGGGGGTCCGGCAGCCGTGAGCGGGAAAACGCCTGTAAAGCTGCCCAAATATGACGGCACCAACCCGCTGGAAGTCTACATGAAGCAGACGCAGGTTGCTGCAGCGCACAACGGCTGGAGTGACCAAGACACCGCCGCGCACCTCGCCCTGGCTCTGGAGGGTGAGGCACAGCGGGTCCTCCTCGACTTGGTGCCTGGAGAAGAGCGGGTGCTGCCCACATTAATCACCGCACTCGAGCGACGCTTTGGGCGGCGCACAACAGAGGCCGCTGAGAGAGAGAAACTGAATAAACGCTGCCGCCGAGAGGGAGAGAACCTGGGCTCCTTCGCCGCTGATGTGCAGCTGTGCGCGCGGCGGGGTTACCCCGCCTTTCCCGTGAACGTGCTGGGGGAACTGGCCCTCCACGCGTTCCTGCGGGGACTCACACCCGAGTGGTTGCGGCAACATGTGCAACTCGCCGCTCCGCAGACCCTGGAGGAGGCCCTCCGAGAAGCAGAGCGAGCTGAGATGATCCTCTCCACGCCGCGGGGCGGCGCCACATCACCGCCCCGGGTTCGACTGGCTGACACCACCGAGGAAGACACCGAAGCAGTCCGCCAGGCACAGCGCTCCACATCGCCCCAAACAACTCGCCGGGGGTGCCATGAAAGTGACGGCTGCTATCGGTGTGGTGAACCAGGCCACATCGCGAGAAACTGTCCGGCGCCGGCCCCGAGAAGGCGAGCTCCGGCGATCGAGAAGCGGGGTGGCGCTATGAGGAAGCCGACCACCGACCCCCGCCGGGGCCGGTACACGCTGGTGGAGAGCTGCGGTCAGGCCGAGGAGCTGCACTGGTCCTGCTGCATCGACACCGCAGAGAGAAGCGTCATCCTGGGGACCCAGGATTGCAAGCGTCGGCCGAGCCGAAAGAGATGCTGCAAAAGAAAGTAGACTGACGACTCCGCCCACTCCGAGAAGCAGTCGTCAATTACGTCCGCTGAGCGAGAGGCCGACTCCGCTCCTGCAGAGCGGGCACCAAACAAAAGCGAGAGCAGGGCCCCGCCCCCTTCAAAAAGCTGTCTCCAACTACGTCCGCCGACGAGAGACAGCGCCTCGCCGAGGCCACCCCCCCTGGTGGCCGTCCCACGTCAGAGGCCTCGCCGCTGCCGCCGTGCAGCCTCTCCGCTGGGACCGTCGAAGCGGTCCATGAACAGGGGCGGCGTCGAGACATCTTTGCGGCCCGTGGCAAAGACTGTCGGCGTGTCTCCCGGGTTCTGCACGTGGCCCAGGTTTCGGTGGGGGCCGGGCGCTGCGAGGTGCCGCAGCATCATGTTCACCGCTGTGTCTCCTGTCCTTGGTCCGCCGGAGTGAGACCAGGGCGGGTCAGGAGGCGCAAGCGCAGGCGCATGGTGGCCTTTCACCGTAACCGGCTCTCCCTGTACCGGCATTTGGAGCCGCCCGGGGGGCGAAGAGCTGGGCTGATTGTGATCACCTGGGCCCAGAACTGTTTGTTGCAGGTGATTCAAATCAGCCCAGCCCTTTGTTAACTGACTGGGCAGAACAAAAACATGGCATGGGAAAGTACTTTCTTGACACCTCTGGTGCTATGCCATGTCTCCTCTGCTTTGCACAAATAATTCAGAGTGTGTTTGTGTGTGTGTGTGTGTGTGTGTGTGTGTGTGTGTGGTGTATATTTATTGATGGTGCGGTTTTTATTCTTTTGTTTTTATGACTGTTTTAACTGTTCAGCACTTTGCGTTGTTTTTATAAATATGAAAAAGTGCTCTACAAATAAAGTTTGATCTGATTTGATTTGAGGGATTGAGAGACAGGGAGACTGCACGGGCAATTTCACTTTCTTTTGTTAACGGGTCTGTATCGCAGAAGCTGTAGTAGCGCGAATCACCTGGGTGTGGCAGCAATGCGCCGAGTTGTGCCTCGTCTGCCGGAAAAGAAAAAGAAGAAGAGGAAGCTGATGACGTATTAATCGTGCGACGGCTCGAACTGAAGGCGGGAATAGAGTCGCCGGTAACCCTAACTTTCTTTGGATCTTTTGTGGATCAGGAATCCTTTCGGATGGAGAGGTAGATGAAGTGGCGGTGGAGTTCATCGTGCTCCTTGACGCCGAGGTCTGCATGTAGGACGAGGAGCTCTGCGAACACGGTAAGCGATGTTTATTCGGGCGGGATGGTGAGCACAGTTTCCATCAGTTTCCAGGAGTAACATCGAATAACACACTGGTCGGCATTAGCACGTTTTCTTTTCACGATGCGCCAAATTATATGAAGTTTGTGAAGTGAAAAACACTTAGTTTGAGAACGTGTGCTCACCGCCTTTGTTTATTTCTCAGGCTGTCTGAAGATGATGAATGAGGAGGAAGAGGAAAACAGAACAGACTCTCTGTCCACGAGGAGTGGCCAATCCAAAGATCATCCCCGCGTCGTCAGGACTGAATCTGGAGCCTCAGATTCAAAGTAAGAGAGATTTTAATTTCAACTGTGAACTGAGTGGAAGTGCAGCAGAGTGAAACACCCTCACTTCCCCATCCAGCATGTTTCTTCTCTCTCAATGTTTCCAATTTCATGATAGTAAAAAGTCAGAGCTTCATTAGTAGATCCCTCTGCATTCGCTTCAGAGTAACATCACGGCCATTTTCAGTCTCCCATAATGCAACTCCACGTGACGTCTTTACTCTTGAGCCTTTGCTGAAATTTAACTTGCTCCCAAGTGAAATGGTATTTCAAGTAGTGTCAAACAAATGTCTCTTTTCCACCAAGAAAAAGTAGGTGCTGGTTTAGTGTTGGAGCTCATTCCATTGCTTAGTTGGTTTCATGGTTCCTCTGAAGAGTTGGTTGATTTTCCTTCGAGAAGGAGTGAAGTGAGAGCTGCATCACTGTTTCCATTATATTTCACAGCAAAACCCCTGGAAGAATGCATTCTATATGATCAGCCATTGTGGCGCACAGGATAAATTCTTATGTCCCACACAGGAGACCTGGTCATATTAACTGATTTTTTTAATGTTAAAGATATAGTTTATTCTTTTTTCTGTCTTTGTATGTAGCCATTTACCCAACAACACTCTCCAGCCTAAATTAATGTTTGAATTTAGTTGAGGAACTGGTGGAGGCTCAGTTGGTATTCCGCTGCATCTGTCCCCTGCTGGATTTCCTCCAGCCACCTGGCTCCCACCTAGACCTGGAACCAGCTTGGTGGAAAAGCAGCTCAACATGCGCTCAGCCTGAAGTCTGACTGAACTTTCACTTTCTTTCAGACTTACTTTCTTGCAAAGTTTATGAATCTAAGTTGTAGAGATTTAGTTGTTAAACCTAAATATTGAAAGCATCTCAGTGTGGGGGAGGCTTTAGACAGTTTGTGCTTGTGTTTGCAGAGGTCAGAAACTCAGAAATACGGCAGAGTCTTCCAGATCCAGCAGGTTGTCTCTGAAACGAGACTGGCCCAAAGATGGTCCGCCAGACTTCAGTGCTGAATCTGGGCTTTCAGGCACAAAGTAAGAAACTCTTTGTTTCCTCTTATTTCTTTAAAAATAGAGTGAGAGATGTTCTGCTCGCATCAGATTCGGCTCCAATATTCTGAAGCCGTGTGAAAGTTGAAGCTGAATCTTTTTATCTCTGCTGTGTGTTGTGTCGCTCAGAGTAAATGTTGTTTGGTGTCCACAGAGAGAAGAGGAGGAGTCATGAAAGGAAGGATCCAGTCTGTTTAAGCAGCTCACATTTGGACCAGGGTTCATCATCAGGAGCCTCCTGCTATCCTCAGTGTGCAGAAAGGTCTGGAAGAAGAGCTGCACAAAGTAAGGGTGGACATGTGTCTGCTGAGGGACTTGTTTGTGTTCACTGGACTTATTGTTATGTTGTAAATAGGGAAGGCTCTATACCAATTTTTTGCATCTGGTATTGATACCAGAGCCTTGAGTTTCAGCTCATACATTCTGTTTCCCTTTCTTTAGTGAATAATAATGATGACACGTTCACAATAATATTCTGAATACAGACATCCAAAATAGTGTGATTTGCATTCAGGGGTGGGGCTTAGTCTAAGGTCCACAGCATTGATAGGTGGGAGGAGGGGCAAAATGAAAATCAAGAAGTGAGAGGAGTTTTGCAGCGTGGGTGAGGAGTCAAAGATGGCTCTATTAGTTCTTTATTTGTAATGAAAGGACTTTAAAGCAGGGTTCCCTCGAGGTCTTAAAAAGTCTAAAACGTATTGAATTTACAAATCTGCATTTAATACCATAAGTCTTCAATTTGATCATGTGGGTCTTAAATTATGTTTCCATACACTTGTCTGCTGTATTGTGTTGACATGTGTTCGGGAAATGTGGTTTTTATATTCACTTCCACCCATTCCAGATTGTTTTTTGAAATTATGAACCAATTATTGCTAATTTTCCAGGAGATGCAGGTTTCTCTCTGATCGCCTGATGAAACAGGCTCATTACAGCGGTTCAGCTTGGACATTTTAAAAAAAAATAGATTCCAATATCCGATCTGACTGTTTTGACCCATGTCGAACCTGATACTGATCCACAGTATTGGATCGGACCGTTCCTGGTTGTAGAGTCATGAAAGCTTGTTGTTTATGTGATGTCTGATTGCTGCTCTTGTCTTTGAGCAGGTGTGGGTCTGCAGCAGCTTCTGGTGGAATATAAGGAGAGTCTGAGAAGAAGATATGAACATGGGACTGAGGGAAGTGATGAACTGGGAGGTGGAAGGCTCTTCAGCACGATCTACTCAGAGCTCCACATCATAGAGAGACTCAATGAAGAGCTACAGAGGGAACCTGAGCTGATGCAGCCTGAGTCAGCTTCCAGGAAGGAGAGCCTCCATCACCCTGCCATCCAATGTCAGGACATCTTCAAACCCCTCGCCCAGCAGCAGAAGCACATCCGAGTGGTCCTGACCAGCGGCGTGGCTGGCAGTGGGAAAACCTTCCTGGTGCATAAGTTCACTCTGGACTGGGCCGAGGGCCTGGAGAACCAGGACGTCGGCGTGCTGGTTGTGTTGTCCTTCAGGGAGCTGAACCTGATGGGAGAGCAGGCATACAGTCTTCTCACGCTGCTCCGTGCTTTCCACCCCACATTCCACAAGGTGACGGCAGAGGAGCTGGCTGTCTGCAAGCTGCTGTTCATCTTTGACGGCCTGGATGAAAGCAGACTGTCTCTGGACTTCAGCAGCACCCAGCTGCTGCTTGATGTCTCACAGCAGTCTTCAGTCAGTGGGCTGCTCACAAACCTCATCCGGGGGAATCTGCTGCCCTCGGCTCGGGTGTGGATCACATCCCGACCAGCAGCAGCCCATCAGATCCCTCCATCATGTGTGGATAGAATAACAGAAGTGCGAGGCTTCAGGGACGCCCAGAAGGAGGAGTATTTTAGAAAGAGACTGAGTGATGAGGAGCTGTGCAGAAAAACCATCTCTCACATCCAGACATCCAGGAGCCTCAACACCATGTGTGGACTCCCGGTCTTCTGCTGGGTCACGGCTGCAGTTCTGGAGCACATGTTGACCACAGAGCCGAGAGGAGAGCTGCCCCAGTCCCTGAATGACATGTACTCTCACTTTGTGCTGGTTCAGATGCAGAAAAATAGGCTCAAGCACCAGGAAGGACAAGAGACAAGTCCCCAGGAGCCGACGGAGGTTGACGGCGAGCTTCTTCTGAACCTGAGCCAGATGGATTTTGAACATGGGGAGAAAGGAAGGGTCACATTCCAAGATGTCCTGGAGCAGTGTGGTCTGGATTTGACCAAGGATTTGCTGTACTCGGTTTGTACTCAGGTCCTGCTGAGCATTCGGGAGTTTCTGGCTGCAGGCGATGTGTTCTTCTGGTTCGCCAGCAAGAAGAAATGCGTACTGAAGTCTGTCCTGACAGGAGATGATCATGATTTCCCATCTCTGGTCAACTTCCTGGAGATCATGCTGCTGAAGTCCCTCAGAAGTCAGAAAAGCCACCTGGACCTGTTTTTTCGCTTCCTTTATGGCCTCACTCTGAAATCCAACCGTGTACTCTGTGGCAGTCTGCTGGGTCGGACAAGGCGCAGTCCAGAAACCACCAAGGGAGTCCTCAAGAAGCTGAAGGAGATCAGCGCTGATGAAATGTCTCTCGACAGCAGAATCAACATCTTCCGCAGTCTTACGGAAATGAGGGACCTGTCAGTCCATCAGCAGATCCAGGAGTTTCTGAAGTCGAAGAAGATCTCAGACATGGAATTCTCTGAGACCCACTGCGTAGGTCTGGCCCACATCATACAGGAGTCAGACCTGGTCATGGAGGAGGTGCACATGAAGGAGTACAACACAACACACGGGACACCGTGGATACTGGGCCCACTTTTGAGGAACTGCAGGAAGGCTGTGTGAGTAAACGTGTCATCATGATCAATATCTCAGTGATGTTTGTAGAACGGAGTTCCTGTAGTCACCACGCAACAAATATTAAGTTCCCCTGAAGGAAGACATTAAATATCCCAAAAAATAACTGAAGTTATGCAATACTACTGTGGCTTCATTTAAAATACAAGACTGCAGCTTTAACAGTGTTTGGCACTGACCATGGTTTTGGAATTAATTATTTCTTATTAAACAATTCAGAATGAAAGTAAGGCCCGGGGTTAGGGCTCGCATGCGAGCGCCTGGTTGCCGTTCCTTTGCCCACAGAGCCCAGCTGGGCTTACCCCAAAGGGATGATGTCGAGATGAAGTCTGGGAATCCCTGCTTGGACTGCTGCCCCCATCTGGTCCCAGATAAACGGTTGAAAAGTGATGGATGGCTGGAGGATTAAAGGACTCTCCCTCGTATTTACATTGGAATATTACTTCTGAATAAAGGTTTACCAGGATAACACATTTTTCCACCGAGCTTTAATGCTAGGTGTTGGGGAGCGTTCTGATTGGATGTATTTACGTCTACCGCAAGTAAACAAACTCCAAGGCCTGTTTTTTTTTTTTTTTTCCTCTCATTCTTCCTCAAATAACTTTGGTGCTACACCTTTAAAAGGCCCGTATTTTCATGCTTCCCTCCATCCATTCTTAATTATTATTTCTTCCAAGGCTCCATTAAATAATTTGTCCCTGTCCAAGACCAGAGCTTGGTCCAGGCGGCCACCTTAGAATATGTGTATCATCGCGACAGCACAGACTCCACAAATGTGGAATTATTTAATTCACTGTTGAAATCAGAACAAAGCAAGCCACAATATTTTGAATTAAGTGTAATTTGGAATAAACTTGTCAGTCTTAATTCGGTGTTTAAAAGGTCATGTTAAAGCAGAATTAAGTTGTATTCAGAATTAAATGAAAAATGAAAGTTTCATGCAAACATGGCGCCATTGGTAAACAAGACTCAGTAGCACCAAACATCTTAAAAGTGCAACTTTGTGCAAATGTTTAATTAAATGAAGAATCATAATTCCAGTAGGAAAAAAACAAAAGCTGCAATAAAAAGTATGATAAATGACCATGAAATATTACCATCTCTATCAGAATAATGTATCTTAGAGCACAGAAAGTTACACATGGCTTCTTTAGGTGCTCACAAAAAATCTATGGGCTAATAAACTAGTTGCCACACAGACACACAAACAAAAAAGAAATGCAAAAAGACATAAAAGCAGTCAGTTGTCAAACTAACTAGCAGCTATTGGCAGAGGCCAAAATTAGTTGGTAATCAGTTAATTGTAAACATCAGCTTCACTTTCTGGTGAAATGTCTTGATGACAAGGCATCAAACTTTAAATACAATGTAAATAAAGCAGATGGAATTTAAACCCAGAGAAGATCTGAAGCTCTGATGTCTAATGATCCAACGAAGTGTCCTCTCTCATAACGTCCCGTCCTCTCTATGTCTCACTTCAGACTTGATGGCTTTTTCATGTATCCTTCACAATTTGACGTGATCATCCCAGCTCTGAAGTCTGACTCCTCCCATCTGAAACATCTGATCATAAAGGACTTCTACCTGCTGGATCCAGCACCGCAGTTTCTCTCTGCTGGACTGGAGAGTCCAAACTGTAAACTGGAGACTCTGAGGTCAGTTCACTGTCTGAAGTTACACTCTGTTAATGACAGAGGAATGTGGGAAGATTCCAGTTGAATCAATCCTTCAGCTCTCAGTGACTTCAGCATCCAACTTTGCCCTCTAATATCTCTTTTTTTTTTTCAGGTTGAGTCACTGCAGGATTACTGAGACGAGCTATCCTCTTATTTTCTCCGCTCTGAAGTCCAACCCCTCCCTCCTGAAACATCTGAAACATCTGGAGATAAGTTTGAATGCGCTGCCCGATTCGGCAGTTGAGCACCTGTGTGGCGTTCTGGAGAGTCCACTCTGTCGTCTGGAGACTCTGGAGTGAGTGTGGGACGGGTCCTTTTTGAATTTCCGTGCCAGCACCGTGTGTGTGTGTGTGTCAGTCAGTGACTTCAACATCAATCCTTGTTGTTTCACTTCTTTCTGTCTTTATTCAGGTTGAAAACGTGCTGGTTGTCGGAGACCAGCTGTTGTTCTCTGGTCTCAGCTCTGACGTCCAACCCCTCCCTCTTGAAAAATCTGAACTTGGGTGGAAATCAGATGCCGGATTCCGCAGTTCAGCAGCTGTGTGGTTTGCTGGAGAATCCACTCTGTATTCTGGAGAATCTCGGGTAAGTCAGTCAGTCAAGTTGTCTTGACACCAAATTACAGGCATGAGGCTGATCTGAGAGTGAGCCACACTGAGGAACTCCAGGCTAATTTCTCCTGGATAACGTCAAGTCACTGGCTGTTGATATGCCCTCCACTGGGCTCTGCTTTCAATTCAGCTCTCCAAAAGAACAAAGATCAAATCAGTGAGAATTAAAAACCCTGGATCTTCTTTCAGTTCCTTGGGCGTCCAACCTTCTAATGAAGAAGAAATGAACTACAAGGATCCATCTGATCAGTCTCTTCTAAATATGATTAACTGCTCATTTCAACTCATAACCAAAGTTAGAACACTTTCAGTCGGCAAATGTTGAAGGATTTGAAGTTCTCTTTCTTGGCATTCACTTTGATGTCTCACGATGGGATACGCCTCTTGCGTATGTCGTCAGAACCATTTATATCACTATGCCAATCCAAAATAAGATGAAAAAAAAACAACTTAGTTTTCCTAAAACCTCATATCTTTTTAAGATACAGTACACACTAGTATTTTAAACTGCAAAAACAATACAATACAAAAAGCACCATCATAAACAAAAGTGGCATAAGTATGTTACTGTTAAAGTAATATATCTAAAAGGTGACTTGAAGTTACTTTTATAAATTAAATAAAAAGAATTTGGAGTAAACATCTTATGGTTAGAGAAGTATAAATAACTGCTTGCGTACAGCTGGTAGCCCAACATGTGTGTTGTGATCCAGATGTTGGAGAAACTAAACTCTTCCGGTCAGAACCTCCTTTAACTCTCAATGGCTTCAACAATCAAACTTTGTCCTCTAATCTCACTTCTTTCTCTCTTCAGTTTGACGGGTTGCTTGACGTCAGAGACCAGCTGTTCATCTGTGACCTCAGTTCTGAAGTCCAACCCCTCCCTCCTGAAACATCTGGAGCTGAACGGAACCAACTATCTGTATTCAGGAGTTGAGCAGCTGTATGCATTTCTGGAGAGTCCGCTTTGTCGCCTGGAGACTCTGAGGTGAGTGGACCAGTGAGCAAGTGGTTCCTGAACAAAAAAAAAAAAACGATTCTGGAAATTGGGTGGTGTAAAGAACTTATTTGTATTTGTCACAATAACTGCTCTGTCTACTGCTCCACTCTGTAGAGTCAAAAATAAAAATAAACACATTAACAGGCTGAATTAAAAAATACTTCACAACAGTAGTTTCCAAACTCCAGACTGCAGATGTGAAAAGAACATGATATTGACGTATTAGCTTGAATGCATCACAGCACCGATCGGAGCCGTCAGCTGCAGCGTCCATCACACTCCTGGTGTCATACAATTCACAAAAACCCATCTGATTAACGCATAATAAAACAAAACAAACGCAGAACTCATTCATTCTGGTTAAAATATAGTTTTCATATGTTTTCCTTATGCAGAATTGTTGGGTCTTTAGACCCATTACCACGAAAGCCCTAAAAATACTTTTTTTTCCCTCCTTTTTGTCGCGATCACAAGTGTGCATTTTATAAAAGATGCATTTCAGAACAAATTCTGGTCAAAATATTGTATTATAATTTTTATTATACAAACATGATTAAATATATAATACTTAAATACGATGTGTTCTGCTGCCACCGCCCACAGAGGAGAGCTCAGTTTATTGCAGCGCAGCAGAGCCTCCTCTCTGTACATCACAGGTTAATTAGCGCAGTCGCGATCGGACGGCTTTATCGGCTACTAAGATGAAAAGGTTTCAGTATAAATTCAAACTGTGGCCACATTCAGTTGTGACGTTTGAATTTAAAATTAGTGGAGTAAATGACATGGTGTAAACTGTACTCAAGTTTGAGTAAAAATTACACAATTGAAAAAAAATAGTCATGAAAGTACAAGAAGACAAAAAATTAATAATAATATACAATGTAAATTCTTTGTCAAATTTTGACCACAAATACAGTTATGGGTCAGAGTTACTGAAAAACTGCATACACATTCACTTCTATTAACCACCAACTGCACAAAACAAACAAATTGTTTACATTTAACAAATTCTATGTCAGATTGAATCCCTTGCCCCAGACCTGATTAACTGATTAACTCTGGAAGAAATAATCTCACTTCTTTCTCTCTGTGTTCAGCTTGAGGGGTGGGAAGCTGTCAGAGGTCAACTATTCTTCTCTGACCTCGGCGCTGAAGTCCATCCCCTCCCTCAAAGCTCTGGACCTGAGCTGTAACACTCTGCGGGATGCAGCAGTCGAGCATCTGTGTGAATTCCTGGAGAGTCCACTCTGCCGTCTGGAGAGTCTGAGGTGAGCTGTGATCCAGAGTGAGCCGAGCTCTGCAGCATGTTGGCGAGAGCTCTCCTCCTCCTGTTGGCTTCAGCTGTTTGGACTTTACATTTCTAAACTCTTAACAGTCTGAATGTTCTCCAGCATCAAACTTTGTCCTCTAATCTCACTTCTTTCTCTCTTCGTGCAGGTTGGAGCGCTGCAGTTTGTCAGAGAGCAGCTGCTGTTCTGTGCTCTCAGCTCTGAAGACCAACCCCTCCCTCCTCAAACACCTCAAAGAGCTGGATTTGTCTGATAGCCAGCTGCGGGATTCAGCAGTTGAGCATCTGTGTGATTTTCTGGAGAATCCACTTTGTAGTTTGGACTCTCTGAGGTGCGTGTGTGTGTGTGTGTGTGTGCGCACGTTTGTGAAACTTCAACATCGAACTTTGTCCTTCAGTGTCACTTCTTTCTCTCTTTGTTCAGGCTGAACTGCTGCAGTTGCTCAGACATCAGCTGGTTTTCTGTGGCCTCGGCTCTGAAGTGCAACCCCTCCCTCCTTAAGGAGCTGGACTTGAGTTCCAACCCTCTGCCGGATTCAGCATTTGAGCAGCTGTGCGGGGTTCTGCAGAGTCCACGCTGTCGTCTGGAGAGACTGCGGTCAGTTGTCTCCTTCTGCTACATTAACATGCAGTCATTTTTGTCAGCAGCTGTGATGTGAGACTGGACGATCCGGAGCTGCTTGCTTATTTTCCTGCTTTGTCTCTCTATTCAGTTTGTCAAACTGCGACCGTGCGTCGGAGACCGGCTCTTCTTCTCTGCTCTCAGCTCTGAAATCCAACACCTCCCTCCTGAGACATCTGAAATATCTCAACATTTATGGGACCAGACTGCTGGATGGTGCTGAGATGAAGCAGATCTATGATCTTATGGGGCGTGATCCCTACGGAGTTTGAGGTCAGTAAATGTTTGGAGTGAGGCCTTGGTGCTTTCAGCAGGTTTGGACTGAACACGGTCACCGTGAGAACAAAGATCCAGTGTTGACTGCTCAGTGAGGCTGTGAGAGCAGAACGCCATCATGAGCTCTGAACAGAGCTGAGTCCTCGCTGCTTCACAGAGACTGATCATCGCCTCTCGTCTCTGCAGAGACTGGAAGCGAGAGCAGACGGGACGCTGTCCGTCCTCGACATCGACCGAGGAGAGCAGAGAGCGGCGCTTCTCTCATTCACGTGTGGTTCCTCGTGTGATTTGAACTCTGACCTCTGAACTTTGCATCACAAGGTTTGATGAAGATACTGAGATCTCGTGGAGAGCTGAAGGACTCCTGGAGATGACACTAATTTGCTGTTGTTCTTTGAAAGAAGAAATTTCAATGCATGCTTCGTTATGCATGTTTCTGTGTTCATTTGTTTTTATGTCGTTGTAAATTTCCATGTTGAGAGCAATAAAGCTACCGCTTGAGGTGATTATCTATTTATCGCCATCATTATTATTGCACCATTTGATCCAAACTCATTCATACCTCACTTATTTTCTGCATTTCCACTTTTTTCGTTCCTTGAAAACACAGAAATCCTTAATAGCATGAGGACCGGTGTCTTAACTCTGGAACCTGCTCCCTGTGTGGTGATCGGCTGTGGACTGGCGTCCTACAGAGGGAACCGGAATCATCCGTAAAACAGGGACATCAGGGAGTGGTCACAGCCTGTACAGGGTCGCTCACTTTTAAAAAACACTTGCTATTTATATTAATCGGGCTTGAATAGATCTCGAACACCCCGGATTACCTCTCTGGCCTTTCTGCTAGAACATGTTTACCACTGAATCTTGACTTGGTGAAGTGAAAAGCATCACAGCAGAGAGTCACATAAAAGGAGCATGATTTCAGTCTGAAAACTTTAAACACCTAATTGTTTGATTACCATTGGCAAGTTTTGCCAAGTCTTAGGGTTGTTTTTTTTTTTTTTTTTTTTTTTACTTTTTAATACTAAATTTGTCACAATGACAAAAATCACAAGTTGACAATGTTTCAACTACATGAAAAATGTTACATTGAAAGTTCAAGTCCCCCTGAATTAGTAATCTGTCAGTGACTTTTGATGCAGTGACATTTAACTTGACTTTTTTTACTGTGCTTTGTGTGTTTACAGTCAGTGCAGCTGCAAATCCCACACTTTACTTCTGAAGTCCATCATGCTTTGTATGCCTGTTTACTTTTTTGTCGGTTTTTTTTACTGTGGCTTGCTAGATTCTTACTTCAAGATAACTTACATAAAAAATATTGGAGACTGATTAATAACATCTTCAGTTCCCATGGGTATAAAAAAGTTATGGAACAATCTATTTCACAAGATTTTTTGAAAAATAATGAAGAAGGAAATGAAGTAAGAGTATTATAGTGTTGTCATGATAGAAAACTATGAGTGAGAGTGGCTGTGCCTCCCAGATCTCATTATTGTTTATAATATTGTCATTGTAAAGTGATTGTAGAATGTAAACGGGAAGATTATATAAATTCATTGTTCCTTCTACTCCCTTTTTATTAATAAGTTTGGAACCTTTGTATTGTACTCAACTGAATCTTGCTTAGTTTTTAGATTCATACATTTCATCAATGAATGAAATAAAAATAAGCAAAAACTAAAATGTCACATCTATTTCGGTTGCAGTAAGTCTATTTTATTGTTGGTGTATAGAGTCACAATGATAAATCTCAGTCCACAGATTGTCAAAAAAAGGAGAAGCAAAGCAGCTTTGATTGAAAAGTGGAAGAAAATGCAGTTTATTTTTTTTCCTAAAAAACTCCCATATTCATAAATTAATATTCCACCTCTGTAGGTTTATAAATGTACTTTTAATACAAGGACACAATCGATCAGAAGTGTTGCGCATGAAATACACAATGAATATACATATGTGTGGTGTCGATAATCATTTGCTGGAGTTGCAGACGGAGTGACTGCTGCGCCCTCAACTCGGACCTGGGTATTTTTAGACCACAGCCAGTGTCCAGCTGGGTTCCAGTGAACGGAGGGTGCAGTGGAAAGCTCAAAATCGGAGAAGTCATTAGACATTGTGGACAGTGCAGACTCGTGGGGGACACAGGGGAGGCACGTGGAGGCAACGTGGAAAGTTTGCACATCAGAAAGGCGCCCGAACGAATGGTTTGCACCTGCGAATCATTCCTCATCGCTCACTGGAAAGAGCCGGTCAGAAGACTCGACTCGTGAGCGGAGTTCCACCTCCAGTTCGGCTCCACCGAGGTAAACAGCCGCGCGTGCAGCGCAGGTCGGTCCCCGGGAAGTCCAGCAGGGCAGCGATGTGGTTCCGGTTCGGCGTCATTCTCACGCCAGAGTCCTCCGACGTGGAGGTGTTTGTCTTGGGCTCTCGGGACGAAATGGGTCACTGGGACCCGAGCAGGGCGGTTCCGATGAAGGCTTGTCGGACTCTGCCGTCCTCGGAGGAGCCGTGTCTGTGGACCGGGGACGTGCAGCTGGCGGAGCCGTTCACCGACCCGCTGTGGTTCAAGTTCCTCCAGAGAGTCCGAGGAGGAGAGGTGGTCTGGGAAGGTACCCGTTTGTTTCGTGCACGACTGCGGTGTTTTGAAAAGACAGTCCACCATGTTTGGTTTGTATGGTGTAATACAGTTGAACCGCCACACGAGGGCGCTCGAACCACGCGGTATGCTCATAGGGGCATTACAGTAAAAGAACAACATGCAGGAAGATAAATAAACACAAGTGTGTGTCACAGAGAGAAATTCATATCCAAATGAAAATAAAGTATGGTGAAAGAATTAATAAGCACAATATAAGAATACCCTGCAATTTTAGATGTTTTTGTACTACTTGTTATTGTGCATTTTTTTCTAAAAATATAAATTTCCTGAAATGATAGTGCAACTCAATTACATATGTACAGATATATTTTTATAGGTTTGTGTTTTTAATCTGCATAGCCCAAACCACTATTTTGTGTTTTTTTTTTTTTTTTTTTTATTATTATTACTCTGTGCACCTGTTTTCTAACCCACTGTAAAATGGAAATCTGCCCACTAACCTGCAGTAAAGTTGTCTCTGCTTCTTCCCACCAGGGAGCGGCCCAAGCCATGACAGATGCTGCTCTTATGATGAGAGGAACGTGGTGGAGGGAGTGTACTGCCACCCAATCGGACACTGGATAGAAGAAACAGGACACACGGATGAGATGAAGCACACCACTAACTTTTACTTTGGTGTGGCCGGTCAGAAGGCCATGCATTTCTCCAGGTAAGTCAGTGCAATAGCAGCTGAAGTCGTATGATGCCGGATGACTTTGCCAGAATTTGATTACAACAAAAGCAGTCATGATTATTTATTGGTTTGGAAACAACCTTTACATGATCGTCACACACATTCAAGTAAATGATAATATCCAAGACAACAATCTTTCAGTTGTGTGTTGTTTATGATGATATCCAGTCATCAGGACTGAGATGGTTTTATTGCTACAACAGTCTTGTTTACTACAAACAACAACACAAACAGAGACCTATCACTCTCCCATGACTAACATGAAATGGTACATTTGTGGGAATTTGTCTGCCTAATAATCACACTTAAAAATGAACAGGGTCTTCTGGGTCCAGTTCAGTTCTGTATTGAGGTGAGAGTCATGTTTTGATGAGAGGTGTGACGAAGGGGGCTCCCAGAGGCAAAGCTGAACCTTGGATATTATTATTAAGTGGCCACAGGATAACAAAGTGTGGTTGTTTTTTTAACCTTGAACCTTCAAAATAAATGTCCAAAGTTTCGAGGATTTATCTCCTGTCATGGGAATCGTCCCATTATCCAGTCACGTTTTATTCATAGAATCACCCAGCCTATAAATCTATAAACTGAGAAATGTCTTTACTACAGGGTACATCTACAACAATGGCTGGAATCACATGGAATCGCAGCAGCTAACTGGAAGTCCTCAGTTTTAATCCATTTGAATGTATTTGATATTTTTTACTTTGAAATACACACATTCATAGAGTGATTTCAGCTGATCATCGTCTGACCGTGATTTGTGAAAACCAATTACCCATGCAAATGATAACTGGACTTTAATTATACCGTTTATTTTCACCACTCCAACAGTGTTTTTTTTTTTCATCTTTCTTCTGTAACGTGCATGACTTGATCTGTATTCCAGATAAAGGGTTAATTTTCACTTCACTGAGATGTTGTATTTGTCAAAGAGGTGCTCCTTCACACTCGTCGCCGCCCTTTTCTCGATGAAAGTCATTCATTTGAAACCTCTCCTCTTGGACAAAGCCTCAGTCACCTCTCCTCACTCCTTTGTTTTTCAACCTTGCTGTTCCCAGTTCAGTTGTAATTGCTCTCTGTCACTTTGAAAATGATTGTCCTTTCAAAAAATGGAGACCTCCCCGACCTCGCTGACAGAAAGGACGGGACCTCACTCAGAATTCACTCTCGTTTTCACAGTAACTCACAGTTAAAAGCTGGAGACAGTGATAGTAACCATGTGTGAAGGAAACAGTCTTTATAGCCCCTAAATAGCTCTTTTTTAATCTACAAGTGCATCAGAAAGAATATGAGCTATTTTTGGCAGTTCAGACCATCTTGAACAGCTTATTGGCCAAATGGCTGCAGGAACGTCAGACCGTACCTAAATGTACATTTACAGAAGCTTTCATTATGCGGCTGGCTTGTCACCAAACCTGCCCGAGTTCTTAGGGGTTTTGTTGCTTTTGATTTGTATCAAACCTTTTAAAGCTCCACAGAGAGTTTCAGATGGTGTTTACACTTTGTCATGTTGTCTTTTTAAAACAAGGAGGACGTTACTTCATCTCACTTACTCCGACTTCTTGAAACACCGTAGTGATACAGTCACGCAGCACTCCCTCCCCATGCATGCCCTCCTTTCTCAAGGAGCGGGCTTGGTGCCACGGTATACCGGGGCACAGCAGAAATTAGCCCCAGGACCCGCCAGGCAGTCGGCACATAACTTGCATGAAAATGAGGCGGCCTGGGCTCTGCCGTCAGGTTTTAATTTGTGTCCAAAGACCTTACAAGGCTTATGTCAAGGACCCATGTTCACCAGGAAGCACTGTGTCGTTGTGCCTTGTGTATTAATGTTTTTTTTTTTTTAATTCGTCCACCAAACCTTGAAACCACATACAAACTCTCTGCAGTAACTCATTAAGCAATTCAGCGACCTGTATGCCCTTTCTTTCAGGTATTAAGAGGAAAAGAGGCACCTCAGAGATATTGAGCTCTTTTTTGTAATGCCTTTATAAAACCATTCTTATTAACCAATTCAGATGTTTTAGGACCATGAGATTAACTCCAGTGGCAGAGCAGTAACCCAGAGGTCTGATTCATGAGTGACGGGAGGCAGTAGGTTTAGCCAAGAGGGGGCAGCGATGCTGACAGATGTGGTAAAAAGCCCCCTGAGCTGTAAGTCAAAGCTCTGTGTACCACTGGATCTACGTCAATATCCAGGAGTGAATCAGAGAAGAGCGATGTAGGGTCACTGATTACCTTCACACGCATGTTTTTGGGCTGTGAGAGGAAACACACACACAAGCTCCGTACAGATATGCCTGGCTGGTATTTAATCCACAACATTCTTGCTGTTAGGCGAGAGAGCAAACCGCCGCTCCAGCACGCAGTCAAGAAAATGTTCAACAAAATATAATTTTCCATCTAACTTCCATAATGGATTTAACTAGCCCATCTATCTGCTAGTTTTATGGGACTGATAAGAACTTGTGAAGTTTAATTTTCAGGTTTTATGCAGTCCATGAAGTCCATATTGACACTGGGTGAGGCGTTAAGACGAGAGCAGAGAGTTTCCCTGCGGTGCCGCCGTGGGACACCGCACATTTTACTGCGCTCTGTCTTCTTGGTGTCGTCTCCTCTGGATGTTGACTTTATGCATACTGATGAACACCAAATGGAGTGTGCCTCAAGCCATGGTGGTCGGGAAGAAAATTAGAAAAAGAAGAGGTCAATAAAACTTTATTGCTCTGCGAGCGGAGGAATAAGGAGACGACATGTCGGCCAAACCTTTTGCTTATTAGTGACCCGCAAAGGTCAACTTTCCTCCGCCGTGTTTGCAAGACCGTTTAAAAACAGCTCTCCGCTCAGAGTAACTTAAAAATTCTGCGGTCCTGCCTATTTACCTTTCTTACAGCCTCTATTGTTCCTGATATCATTTTTCATCTGAGTGAGGTTTTAGTTCATACCTGTGAAATCATGTTATTTCATAATACAGCCCCAATACAGCCTTCATCCATCATCACTTTTCTTTATTCCACATCTCCGCTGTGAATTCTTTACACCTTTATCTAAACATTACTCCGACAAAGCAGACCTTTTCGGAGCTTGCAAAGCGTGATAATATTCACCTGTACCTTATCTTGCAGCGTTCTCAGCGGCTTCTAAAATATTTTCTCACAGGTCCACAACGTGTGCAGTGTAATAAAAACTGAAACGTACAACTAAAAGGTTAATGCAGTTGATTTCCTCCAGGGTGCTGAGCTGCGTTTGGCTGGGGAGCTGCCCTCGACAGGTGGAGCACGTGACCATAAAGATGAAGCAGGAACTGGGCGTCACGGCGGTGATGAACTTCCAGACCGAGTGGGACGTGGTGAACAACTCCCGAGGCTGCATGCGCGACCCCGGGGACGCCATGACCCCGGAGACCATGACGGATTTATACAAAGACTGCGGCCTGGCATACGTGTGGATGCCCACGCCGGACATGAGCACCGAGGGTGAGGAGTTTTAACTGTTGTTGAAGCATTTGGAGCTCGGGGTGACTCAATGGCGTTCTGAAAAAAAACATCAGCACGGCCCGACTCTGATGAGCCGTAACATCCCGCCCACAGACAGGTGAAATGAATAACGCCGTCTTTGTTAGAATTGCACCTGCTAGTGGGTGGATGTTACATGTCAAGTGAACATTTTCTCCCGTTGATGTGCTGGAAAGAGACAAAATAGGCAGATGTCTTTGGCGGGTGTCACGTAGTGATGGCTTCAGGCGACTCCAAAATTGCAGCACTTGTGGGACGTGTTTCTTCAATTGGCGGCATGTTTCTTCAGTTTGACTGAATGCAACATACAATCTTTGTAAATGGTCACAAAATTAGTAAAATGTCTTAGCAGCTGAAAATATTTCTCTCTAAATCTTTCTTCGGCTTGACTTCCTGGTGACTAGACTGCATGAATTTATTTTTATGTAGCTGTAACAATGTCCAAAGCAGTGCTTCCTTTGTATTCACGTGTTATCTTGTGCTGCAGGTCGGATCAGGATGCTCCCGCAGGCCGTCTTCTTGCTCCACGGCCTCCTGGAGAACGGACACACCGTGTATGTCCACTGTAACGCCGGAGTGGGCAGGTCCACGGCGGCCGTGTGCGGCCTGCTCATGTACGTCCTCGGCTGGACCCTGAGAAAAGTGCAGTACTTTGTAGCAGCCAAGAGGCCTGCGGTGTACATCGACGAGGAAGCTTTAATCCGGGCTCAAGCGGACTTCATCCAGAAGTTTGGACAGCTTCGATCCTCCATATCCTGCCCAGAAACATAAAGTCCTCCAATTTGTTGTTTTTCTGCTTCGTTTTGTGGAAATTAATAACAAGCTTCAAAGGGACTGTGGTTGATCTCCAACTACCCGGAGAGAGTTTTCTGCTTTCACCCGTATGAAAAGTAATGAATCTTACCGTGACATGTTAGCTTTTACTTCCCTGCCGTTTAGTTCATACTGCCACTCGGAGTCAGCCGAGGTTACTGTGAGTAATTTTCACTGCGTGTCCGTTGGGGTGTTTGGAAAGACCTTTTCTTTTAGCCTTTTTAGTGGTAATCAATAAATAGAGTTGACATTTTCAGAAGGCAACTTTTAGCTGATGCAGTAAAGTGCAACGAATGGAGCGAAGATGCAGAAAAACAAACGCCGTGACAATAAAAAGTGATCGCAAGGTGAGATTTATCATTTCGGGTCATTTTTCCAAGAACAGCATAAACTCGGTTTCATGGGCTGCTCCGTGGCGTCGTGCCAAGCACTCTTGTTTTACAGCAAGAACATCCTGGGCTTTGGGCCTCTTTCTTTATGGAGTTTGCATGTTATAACTAAAAATTTGATATAATAAGCAGATCAAATACTGTTTAAAAAAAAAAGAGAGGTTTCAGCAGGTCCAGTTTTTAGTGAGGTTTACGGTAACGAGAGTAGAATAAGGCTTGATTGGTCTGATATACAGTAATGTAGAGAGAAATGAGGCCTCTGCATTAAACCATCCCGAGAGAGCAGCAGGCAGCTCATGTATCTCTTGCCGTTCTTCTCCGTAAAAGGAAACAGTTCTTGATGTTGCATTAAAATTACACACCACGCAAGGCTGAAAATCAATTTCTAAAACCAATACATCAGCGGTGCCTCTCCCTCCCTGTCAGAGAGAGATTTTATTCCCATCCAAGGATCCGGTTCCGCCCCGTCCCTTTCACGGAGCCTTTTGCCGTTTTATCTTTATTTATTTATCTGACAGATGCTATTCAGATTTGTCTCTTTAATAACAGAAGCAACATTTCTGCCAGACGGTTTGAATGCATTCATAATAGCTCATTGAAACATCAAACATTGTTAGCTGTCAGTTTTGAACTTTGGAATATAAGTAAGGATGTATTGCTTTCCCCTTGATTTGGTTTCTTGTAACTATTTCCCATGAGGAAAAATATTGAATTAGATATTCAGTCGTATTGTTACAGAAATGTAGTGGTCTGACGAGGACGTCACTCTGAATGAGGGATTAGTAGAGCCATGCACTTACACTCACAGAAAAAAGTGGATTTCTAAACTTTGTGAAATTATCAAAACTGAAAAACAGGAATAAATATTAACTTTAAAAAGCAGCTATCCATAGTTTATGCATGTAAACTTGACTAGTGTGAAAATTTTAATTTGTAACATCACTTTTGATGAAGAGCACCATTTACTTCATGAATACCTGTAACGTCAGCGCACCTTCACAATGAGACTAGAGCTGTTCCTTTACATTCATTCTGTCCCCTGGAATTGCAGCTTTAAATGTCAAATATGCCCTAAAGTTCTATAACTTCATTGTAAAAATGATTTTCTTCCCAGAAGGTCTGGCTTGCTTAAAAGAAAAAAAAAACATCCATTTGAGATTAAATGCTTGTATATGTGAATGTGAGTGTGTAAACGATGACTGCTTTACACACAGGCGAAAGAAATTAACAGGTTACAAATCAATAATGGCAATACAGAAGACACTGCTCTTAATATTTTGCATTGAGCACAGGAAGTCTTTTGCAAATTGATATTAGGAATTTATCGAAAAATGCAGTTTTTGATGTTTTACCTATCAAAATATTTTTTTCAAGTCCTGCAAATCCAAGTATCTGTCCAACTGTCACCGTAACAAATGTACCAAACCAACTACAAAAACAAGAATGACAACAGTGACACTAATAAGGTGTGTGACCTCAACCCCAGTCTCACCTTGAAAAAGAAAGCTTATCCATTCTTTTCAGAGTTGAATGCTCACTCGGTGCAGTGGACAGCCACAGTGCTGAACACCCCATGCCACTATCTGGCAGCTTCACTTCAGTCACCAGAACGTCATCAAGCACCGACTTAACCTGCCGAGGAAAACTAAAGACTGAATTCCTTCAGTTATCACTGAGCTGTGCTCCTGCTGGAAAATTGAATATAAATGGAAAAAGAACAATTTTCAACCAATTCACCTGGAAAACATGTGCCTGGCACCTTCTCATTTGGATTTGTCATTACATGCAGGTTCTAGGTTTTCTATGTGAAAGTCCTCACAAAGAAAGGCACCAATATGTTCTGTTAATTTCTCTGTTTATATTTGAGATTGTGGCAAACAGGTACTGTCCTTGTTGACAACACAAATCTGCACTCTATGTAGCTCAAACTGCATCCAGGGCCTCATAACGTATATCTTATGGTGACGTTCTTCTTAGCCAGAGCTTTGTTTTGAAGGATTGTCACATAGCTGCTTCTTTGTAAACAAGCCATTCCTCTTCTCAGAGGTCCCCAAGATGTTTGGCTCTTGATATCTGGGAGATAAACAGAAAAGCCACTGAAGTGCACTCAAGAGGTTTGTTCTTATTCCATATCAGACACGGATGCAGTTATAAAGGAAAAAAGCCGTGTGGTCTGGTTCCTCTGAGGAGTCAATTCTTTTGTCCAATAAGACTGAGGTCCTTGAAGATGCATCATAGTCTGAACATGAACTTTGCTCTATCAATATTTATCATTCATCTTTAGTGCAGTTCATATGGCTTTTCTGCTTTGTGCATTCACCCAGCATAAACAGACGGAGCTTTTTTCAAATGCATGAGCAGTCCCGCAGGTCACACAGCCACGAATGATTTATATTCATCACATCAGTCTGCATTTTCTCGGCCAATTTACTTAATAGATTCTAAAACCAGGCATATCGTTTGCATGTTCTGAGCACACCGAGCGATCAAGAGCAATGAATGTACTGCGCTCAGCTTTGTCTCACAGTCTCAGTCAGTACTGACTGAACTGGATGGGTCGTGTTCCAGATAGTCAACAGAGGAGCCACAGCCTGGACTCAAATGATAAAGAGACCAGTGTTTTCCAGCAGGCTGTGATGAGAGAGTAAACACAATGAAGTTTCTCTGAGGGTCAGAGACATTTAAATTTCCTAGTCGGACTATTAATGTGTGTGTGCTGGTTTGGCAGTCTGACTTGTGTGAACACAGCTACCAAAACCAGAAGCAGAGATCCCCTCATCACTCCTCATCACCTAGACTCCTGGTCGACTGGCCGTCTGAACTCTAATGCTTTATTTGCAGTCTGAGTCCTTTCACAAACAGCTTGGGGCAGTACCCTACTGACATTCAGAAATATCCAGCCTTTGTCCCGGGGGGCCAGAACAATGGCCATGCTGATGTATGCAGACTCGACATTTCCTATACTCCCTGTGTGAATGCAATCTGAAAATTGTTTATTGCTTTAATGCATAAACTATGCACCCAATTAATTTTCCAATCAGTTGGTGGGCTTTTCGCCTTTGCTCAGGGTGCACTTAATTTCCCCTTTCTAAAGAACCTTGGTGAGATTTATGAGAAAGACTCGATGCCACAGTTTCAATTAAACATTTCTTTTTATAGCTGAATTATACCAATTTTTTTTTTTTTTTTTTTGTCTTTTTGCATTCGAAGTTGGTACAATTTGTCTGTGACTCATCACATTTTACATTCGATGAGAGGCTGCATTGTACAGCAAGAAAGTCCCTGGTTTGAATCTAAGTTTGATTTGTGTTTTTACATAGACTTTGGGGTTCTGGGTCAGTGAATATCAGATCCTATTGGCAGCACACACCAGTAGACACATGTTCTTGCAGGAACAATGGGGCTGATTTATTTCTTAACCCAATCAGACTGCTCATCTGTGCACAAGAAAGGAAATTCAAGATGCTTCATTTGAAAACTGTCGCCTTGTGAGTTTTGACAAGACTCGTTTGGTCACATAAATATTGCTAAATGCTGTCACCACATGCATGTCAGAGGTCATTTTGGATAATGGCGGCAGGCAGCGGCTCACTGCTGCTGAACAGTAAAGACATTTTCAATTTCAAGCCGCAACTGCGCGTAATACAGTTGATTGTTGGTGGCTTGTAATTATTACCTCCATTAACGGCACCCAAGCACTGCACTCAATTTAGGAAGATTACTGTTCATCACAGAGGGAGGAAGAGTGTCGGATGAGGAAAAAGTGGTAGTCATTTGCTCTGACAAGTCCCCACCATCAGGTTGGTACTGGCGGGCTTCCTGTTAAAATCCATTCCCTCTGTCAATACCGCTGTTCTCTCTATCTTCACCACTGCTACTGTCATTGATCAGTGTCAGCAAGGCAGACTCTGATGAGACCGAGGGAGGGGGATACATTCCTGTTGTGCCACGGTGAAGCATAAAGGTGCTGGAGTGTGACAAAAACAAAGCCAAAAAAATGAAAACACAGGAGCTCTGTGCAGCCCGCTAATGAAAGTAGTGCTGTTTTTATGTATAATCTGTCACGGAAGATGACACCAATGTATCTTATTCTGACACAGACTGACAGTTCTTTGTGGTCAGACACAACTTCAGTGACCTTAGATGTAGTTAATAGAGACATATCCCAAATCAATAAATCCTATCTGCTACCCGCGGCTCAGCTCGGGGTCACACTGTGCAGTCCTTCCAACTCTGTGAATTTGAGGCTTTACTCTCCAAGATTAAGAGCAGATATCCACTCGTACTGCTGCACGGCTTCATTTTATGCGACCTGGTGCTGCTTATGTTCTGCAGTAGGTGAAATAAAACTGACCGGGACACTTTGCCTTTATTATGACTTCTCTTGCAAACACCTTTATAAAATTTAGCTTTCACTTCTTTGGCTTCTCCTCCCGATTCCTGGCTCCACCACTTTCTTCTGCTCAGAGTATTTGATAATTTGCTGAACCTCACTCTCCTTGGTATTGATATTAAATTTGCAATGATCAATTTTTCATCCCTAGATTCAAGGCTTAATGACTGAAAACGGCGAGGCTGAATGGGAGACTCACCTCTGAGCTGCGCAAATCTCCTTGCTGGAGGCAAGTGGAAACACTTTCTTTAGATTACGGCATTAGAAGGAGTTTAGTCTGGATCTGTTAGTAATGTGATCTGTTAGTTAATCTGTTAGTCTGGATCTTCTGGAGGTCTTTAACTAGTAAAAGTTATTTTCTTTCTTTTGCTTATCTAACCTCGTATGCATTTCCCTCGTCTGTATTTCAGTAAAACTAAAATAGTTTTTATAATAATGAAAAATGGAACCCTGAAACAATTTTCATCTAAATGATAAATGAGTCTAGCTGCGAGCAGGGACAAAACATGCACAGTTTTGCTTTTCCAATACTGTGATGCGGATTCACAGCAAAATAAATCTACTCAGTTTTCCTGAGATAGCATCATTAAGACATTGTTGATGGAGATATTCAGAACAGGCTCTCTCTCCATCTGATCCTGGAGGTGGATATACACGTCTGACAGTCTGACAAAACAATAACTCTGTTGTTTACGTTCTTCAAATTATGATTTTTTTTTTTCAAATCATGTTTCTGATCCACTGATCTATCACTCCATTTAGCTGCAATGACATGTCCCAAATAGAAGTGTGTGTGTATATGTGTGTGCGTGCCTTCACAAGCCGTACCACGCATATTTGTCATCTTGTTCCGAGCAAACAGGACTGGACAGGTATACATTACCTTGTGAAAGGAAGCTTGTCTGAAGACTTTTTTTTTTTTTTTTTTCAGCACATAATTAAGCTGGCCGGCCCTCACAGAAGGAGGAAGGAGATTGTGTGGCCATGCATGATAAGTGGGCCTGCGTCCTACCTTTACCTCTCCCTGCTGAAACAGAGCTGCCAGATGCCAAAGCTGACAGTTCAGTTAACATGGTAATCATGAGATCAATGGGCGCTAAATGATCCAGTCAGAGACGCGCCCGTCATCTGAGCATGACTGCAGGAAGCAGGCCGCCATGTGATAAGTAACCAGAGGTCACTCAGTGCCTTTCAGCAGGAATTCTAGTTCAATGCTTTGACAGTAGGAATGTAAACCAGGAATGGGAAAATGGCAAAACATAACAATTTGGGAATTAGCTTTTTTTTTTTTTTGTTAAACATTGACACGTTGACTCGTTTAAGCTATTATTTTTCTGTGTGGATGATGATCATTTTCATCCATTTGTACACTTGTTTTCAGATTTTACGACTCATTCTTTCACACAAAGCTATTTTGTTCAGACCCAAGGAGAATATTACATAATATAAAATATATATATATATATATATTGTTAATATTCTGTGAATTAAGAATAGTTTTACATTGAATCTAAGAGACGTTCCCTGACAGCATTTGCAATTATCCTGCAATAACGTTCTGACAAGGTGAGAAATATGAGAGCAGTTTCCTTCTTCACCAACTGAAAAGCACCGTCAAGCGATGGGACTATCAATGCTACACTGGCCGTGGGGTAAAACTCCAGAGTGGCTAAACATTCTCCATTCTGGTACTCCTGTTTCCTCCCACAGAAAACCTCCCGATTGCCTGTAGGTGTGAATGTCTGTAAGCATTTGTCCTGTGATGGACGGGTGGCCTGCTGGAGCCGATCCCAGCTGACGGAGGGCGAGGGAAAAGTACAAACTGTACGGGATGCAGGTCCACCACAGAGCCAACACCGAGACAAAAACATCCACATGTGCAATTTAAGTGTCCCTAATTAAACACACATGAATGCAAAACTGCTGAATATGCAAAGTACATGACCCTTTTCAAAGTTTTTACTTTTTAACTGGTATGAGAAATTAATCAAAAACTTACTGAAGCGGCCTAGTGGGATCAAACGGAGGAGCAAAGTTCCTCTTGTCGAACAGTACAGCAGGCAAGTCATCAGCAAGGGCGCCTCTGTCCTGCAGCATCTGGATCATCTGTTTAAAGACAGTTCTCTACTTCCCTGAGGCTGGCGCTATAAAACGCCTTTGGAGAGTACAAAGAGGCAGACTCTCTTTTGTACTAAGTGCTATTGTTCTGCAAAACAGGCCATTTTAACATTTTTCTCCTCTCTGTGCTGTGTCATTGGTAAAAACAGCCATTTTTAATTAGAAATGCATGTTTTTATCTATTTACAAACAGACTTTGTGCAAAACTTGTGGTTGAGCACCCTGCACTGACCTCTGGCAATGGGTTATTTCTGGAATACTCATGCTTCCATTGTTTTTTTTTCTTTGTGTATTTTTGAGGGGATGCAAAACTATTTCCCCAGAGGACGCTTCGATCAGAAAGACTCCACTGGCCACAGGGGAAAAACGAAGGGCTGAAATGGATGAACAGAGAGTAAAGTATGACTGTAACACACTTCCCTTTCATCCTCTGCTTGTTTGACCTTGCCACAACGCAGTGAAGGAATCTACACATGTTGGCCGATGTTCAATGTGCTTTACAACCAGTAGTGAGTTTGGTCACAGCTTCAAAAATCTATACAGATCAAAAGGTCATGAGTTTGTTTTATAATTCTTTATTAAACCTAAAGCTTCCATGAAGACCTGCAAGGTACTTCTGCACTATGGAATTGCAATCTGAACCGTAAACACATACTGTATTGACTTGTTGTAGTGTTTTTTTAGTGACATGATCAAATATTTGGGACTTGGTTTTGTAGGATTCATAACAGATTTTTTTTTTTTTGGTGCGTTTAATCCTAATAACCTGAGGCTGATGTGCTCCAACCTGCATTATTTTCATGTTTGTTTGCTTGTGTTTGCCCTTAAGAGACTGGATGGAGCACTGAGCGCCCTAACGAGCACAAAATTAAATGTGATGCCAGGGAGTTTGGCGTGGTGCTGGAGAAAGTGATCAAATATAGAAGCACAGAAGCAAGTTGATCTGAATTTAAAGAAGCAAAAACTCAGTATGGGAGATTATTTGCCATATTGTCAGTTGTGGGGAGAAAAAGCAGCAAAAGATATTCAGAAAAATGTACAAAACCTAGGAGGAGCTATAACGGAGAAGAATATAACATGAAGTCCACAACTAAAGGTTTTGAGGCGTGACTTCATGAAAACCCTCTCATTTCAGTAACTGCAGCATTTCTGCTGAAGGCTATGCTGATTCACACGTCCTTTACCCTGACTCTCAAATGTAATATGTTAAATTTGGCTCAAAATGTGTGCCCCACAATACAGAACAACACAGCCTGACCTCTTTCCGATGTATCTACATGGAGTAATTACTGAAAACAGTCTGTCTTGTTAATCCTCTTCAGTTATTTAAAAGAAAGTCTCCTCAGTGGCCATGCCTTTAAAATAAGCATTTACACTGTGGTGTCTGCACTATTTTAAGCAAATTGATTGTATATAGTAGTGGGAGGATTTGCTGAGCTGCGGGCTGATGATGAGCACCTTATCGTTTACATGGTATTAAGGCACTAACCGGATAATGACTTACGTCACACAATGAGAGAAAAAGTCAGATCCATCAGCTAATGGGCCGTCTTCTGGTGCTCTTCTATTTTCTCCCCTTCGAGCTCATGCATGGCCAGCTGATTAGTCACTGAAAAACGGTAATTTCTTTATTTAAGTCTGGCAACAACACACCCCGCTGTGGAAACCCCTCTCTTGCTTCTTGTATCAATGTTTGCTGTTATGCTCGGTGGACCCAGCTGGGAAGAAGAGCTTCGGAGCTGTCAATACCATTAAAAGTTCACTCAGTGTGTTGATTGCATATTTGGATGATGAATCTCAGCATCATTACCAGGACGGTCCTGTGTGTGAAGGCATGAGGAGACATATGGCTGCCAGTACGCAGGACCGCCAGACACATAAATCACCAGTGACAACAGATAATGAATGCAGGCCCATCAGAGGAGATTGGTTTTCCCATCTCCATATCAACTCTGTGAAGTGACGGTGGAATTTATATTAACGACAAACCTGTTTTCAATGCAAACTATACGGGCAGACAAATAAGGTAAGAAAAACACTTCGCCTACAGTAGCTGAGGCCCCCCAAACACTGACGAATCGAACCTGCCTTGTTCAGAATGTTCTCAAAAACATGTTTGTTTTGGTATCAACTCAAGAAATTAGCATGCTTCCCACTCTGCTCTTTACTCACCTCTGTACTAAATTTCGTCCCTCTCCATCTCGTCCTTATTACTGCTATTCGTCAACACATCTGGGCCCCACAGCCTGACAGATGGAGAGTAGATGAGGCCTGTCTTCAGCCAGGGGATTGGGCCACGTGTTCCCATACTTACCTCAGAAATATATTAGTTAGATTAAATCCCAAAAGACATAAGTAAGAGCCTTAGAGAGCTCAGTGTCAGGTTGTTGAGTTCTAATACGGTTGCAAAGCCCCGAGGCAATATTCAAAGGAAATTTAGCCCCTGAAAAAAAGACTAATATCATACTGCGAGTTGTCATAAACTGTTAAAATGTTCATATATTTGGAGGGAAATGTTGGTGAAGCTCATATCCTGGCTAATGAAGTGTTTGAATTTGCATCCACGGAGAAGTCACACACGCTGAAACGGATCTATGACGACTTTATAAATGAAGCTGTGGCAGAAAGAAGTTTACTCCGTTGGACCTCCTCACCTATCCGTCTTTATCTCCACAAAAGAAAGTTCCGTTCCCTTCAATGTCAATCTTTCAACCTGAGTAAACGAGTTATCTTCTTTCTCAATTCCCGCTGCCTCTCACACACACACTCGCATGCAGATGCACACACAAGCACACACGTTTTCACTTGAAATGCCTCCCTAAATTACCCTGCAACTCTGGGGGCCTGTGAAACTGCCAAGTTGATGGGAGGGCAGGAGGGGATTGTGGGTAATTTCATGTCACATTTCCAGCAAACTGATGCCTCTTTGGACAGATAATAGCCTACAGCACACTGTGACAGGAAAGGCAAAGTCATAGTGCACAATTTCTTCAAATACTCAACTTCTCCAGTAACCGCTGTGTGCAGATTTTTCTAAAAGGGGATGGACAATTTTCCTCCACATATAATAATTTGCAGAGGCATATGAAAATTGCTTGTTTCCCAGAATATTTCCTCTGCACCTTCATCCACTTTGCGCTACACTTTCAGAACGAAGGAACACAACGGATAATTTAAACACTTATCAGAGCAATTGTTTCTGTCGTATGAGGAGGGGAATGATTTCAGCTACTAAATTTGACCATTTTTAAAAGAACAAAAATCAAATTTGGAAAGGTTTAGGTAGTTTTATCGTTCAGCGACGAGGCTGGATGCTCATGGTTGCCTTCAAAAATCCCTGAAATTATACTTCCTTTGAAAATTAATTGTAGACCTCTGCATGCAGAAAATTGTCAAAACAAATCCCTTTTCAGCTTGTTTTGTGGTATTCAGTCATGGGCCACATGGTGCTGTAGTTTTGACCACTTTAGCCTCATAGCAGACGTTTCCCCGCTTGAACCTTTGGACTCTGCATTGTGGTGTTTGCATGTTCTCCCTGTGCGTATATGGGTCTTCTGCAGAAATTCAGTTTTTCTGTTCTTCGTTTTTTTTAAAGTGACCATTGAATTCTGAAGTTAATTTCAGTGTTTTTTTTCACGTTTGTGTGTTTTCTCTGTGAGGGATTGGTGCTCTGCCTCCTCCCACAGTCAGTCGGATCTACTTCCAGATTGATCAATGGATTTTCAGTCAGTAATTAACAATTACCTAATAGCTATAGCATGCTAGAGTCAGACCAATGCTAGGTATTAAGCTTCCCTGACACAATTTTCCGTGTGTTCACATTTGACCTCTGGGTTCAAATATGTTCAAAAACAATTTACTGCACTCCAGTTTTTACCTCACTGGCTTCTCAACTTCAAGTAAATCACATTCAGATCCAGCTTCTATGCAGAAATTGGAGGAAAACTTGGTATATTGTGTTTAAAATCTAAAAATGTGGCCAGCATTTTCCTTAGTGACTCATTTCACCTGTTCCAGAGAAGTATGTGTATGAATAACTGACCCAAATGTCAAATTTAGTATTGTTGATGTCTGATTTTGTCTCATGAAACTGGCGAAGTACACAAGTTTCATTATTCAGTGCTTCATTAATAATTAATGTGTGGATAAATCGATCAACAAGCACTAAAACACTGAACCTCACAGGGACAAACTTTTTTCTGTATAATTCTCATCCGACATCTTCAGAATCTCTTGTTGAGCCACAAATATGTCAAATCTTCCTTGTAATTAGGACCTGTCCTGAAAGGTCAGTCAGTATAAGAGAATAAATGTCATTCTTGGGAACCGGTGCTGCAGCTTCTACGACCTGCACTTTGTCCTTTGTCCCTTCACAAAACTTCATTACTTTAAGTTTCCCGTTGCCCTTTAAATCCCTTTCCCTTTATTATTCCCAATACCCTGTCTCTGGTCTCTTAATAAAAGTTGCTCAGAAGTTTTGCAATCTACATCCTGACAGGAAACCTCATAAGCAATTCCACCTTTTTCTCGGGCTTGTATTTTTTCAGTCAGTCATCTGTCATCACTGTTTTTTGTTTGTCTTTTCTTGCTCATGTCTCAAAATGCCCCGTTTGTTATTGTCATCTTTAACAGACACACTTGACTCATAACAGACCCTTTAAAAAAAAAAACAAAAAAAAACAGCATAACGGGTTCATTTTGCTACACTGGGTGCTTGGGCTGATCACACTTTCTTGCTGTTTTCTTAATTTAGTTTGATGTCTGCGGGCGTTGGAAAATTGGAAACATTGCAGTCTCTGCTCCAGGGGACACAGTAAAAGACTGCATCTCTTCTCACAAGCAGAAATGGCCACACATGAACTTCACCGTCTCACAAACACCCAGGTGGGTCTTTATAGGCAAGCACTCGCTCTTTTGCATTGAGCTCGTTGCGGCGTTCATAAAATTTCGTTTTGCCAAGGAAACTGGAGAAGCTTGTAATTTGCTCACCGTTGTGGAAAAGAGGAAAATGGATTGGGGATTCAAAGACTTTCAAACAATGGCTTCCGTCCACATGGCAAAAAAAAAAAAGGACAAAAGCAGAAGTAAATGCTTCAAGTTCTGAGTGTAAATGTTGGCATAAGCCTTAGAGTGTGTATGAAAGCCTAATCACACCACAAATTAAAAAAAATAAATAAAAAAGTGACTCATGTTATTTCTGATCACGAAAAGCAACGACACACTGATCTAGACAGAGATACACTTCAAAAAGTGGGGTCATTTTATCTTCATGGTATTCGCCTCCAGGTGATGTACAGAGCTCTGCAGACCAGCAGCATGGGGGATTCAGAAATAATTGGGATATTCTGAATGTCATCCATTCAAATGAATCAAATGTCAAGTCAGTGACTTGATGATCATACAAGGAGGAAGACTAACCATCCATTACATTGTAGTCTACTGTGAGCTTATCTTATCTTGTATTTTACATTTTCAGGGCAGAAAGCACCATCTCTCATTCACACTACTCGTCTTTCAACAGTGCTGCTCACACATTCTTTCTGATTTGCCCTCTGCAGGAGCATCGCCTGTCTCATTTTTATGATTTGTTATTATGTTGAGGCCGAAGCAACAAGCAGGCATATATCCTGAACACCTTCCAGTGCTGATGAATTTCAACTGACTGCCGAGCATCTATCACCGCGAGCACCCCGGGGCATAACAGGGTGGGTCGACTCTTAACTGCTCAGGGTTACCTCCAGCCCCGGCACTCACTCTCACTAACAGCCGCTGAAAAAGTGGCTTTTTGCTACTTCAGCACACGCTTTGCCTCGACGTGTCCATCTCGCCACTCGTCTGTCGCCCACCTACATGTCAGAATTCTCACTTCAACACCTGCCCCTTCGCATGACAGAAAAAGCACTGACTTGAAAAGAAAAAAACAAAACAAAAAAAAAAAAAGAGTTCAAAGCGCGAACAGAGCTTCGGTATTCAGTGTGGTCTTTACACTTGTGACCCTCTTTATGATCCTTTGTCAGGGCATTTCCATCAATTTCCCTACTGTCAGTTGTAATAACTTGAAAACAGCACAAGAGAGATGTCTGCTGCATGGCAATGTTTCACTCCAATCCACTAAAAAAAACACCTTGGGCATGTAAACAGCTCCAGAGCCACGCACGGTTACGCAACAATCCTCATCGGCCTCGTGCTTCATTTAATAAACAGCCTTGTGTGGCTGTGCTCAAAATATCCTGCAGGCAGAATAGCAAGTTGAATGAATTTCCCTAAGTAGTCGTCGTTCCCGTATTCTCAAAGAACAACTGTTGTGAGCGGCGAGGCTGGTCATTAATCAGAACTGCTCCACATCAGTAAAACCAAAACGAGACAAGAACAAGGCACAGTTTCACACGTGATGAAACACAATAAAATGTTGCATGAATCTGAATTAATTCACACCAAGACTTCCTTGCAGGAGTTTCAGGGTGAATTGGTATCGTGTTCAATGAATATCTTCCATCAGTGAGTACATTTTCTGAATAGTGACAAAAAAAACGGAAGCCTGTCACTTTGACAGAATAGATTACAGTGGACACGTCTTTCAGCGCTGAACCTCCAACGCAGTGATGAACACATCGACTCACAAAAGGTCAGTGTGATTAAAAGCTTAAATGAGCATATTGGTGCTACCAGAACAAGAACAGATCAGTGTCAAACTAGATTTTAGACAACAACTCCACACATAATCTGAAATGCAATTTTGCTTAACATTAAAAATCTTTATTTTTCCTGAATAAACGGGGAAAAAAAATCACAAATTCAATTGACCTGGCAGTGTCACTATTTTCAGATATTTTGATTCAAATAATCTAAAATAAATGGCAGATTTTATCTTTTTAAGCTACAACAAAGCAATCTAAAACTGTGCCAGTGGCCTAGATCAGTGACCCCTAACCAGGGGGGACGACCCCCTTATGTGGGCGCCAAAGATTCACGGGGGTCGCAAAGCCCCCTCGATTGTACGAAGGTTTTTTTGTTTTTTCCCCACTTTCTTTATGTTTTAACAATAGGTCAGTTATTTTTCAATTAATTTAGATCACAAAACTACTAAGCTTAGCGTACATTAAAGTATTATTTAAAACATTTTAAATTCTCTAAATATTGTGAGGATATAGGTGTGCCGAACCTAAACGTCCTATATACACCTTTCCAAAAACGTAAATTCACAAAGCCAGCAGGGGAGAAAAAAAAAAGTGGTGAAGCATCAGGCTAAAGAGGAAGATGAATCTGTCAAAAAACAAAGAACGTATCAAGACAGTTAGATGGAATATGACATGTATAATATAGAAGTTTTCTCTCGTGTCTCCTAATGTCTGTTGCAGCACTCCCTGCCCGCCTTCAGTACATTTAGCTCCGTCTTCATGGCCTCCACTGTGCTCTCTGCTCCTCTGATTATCCTTCACCAACTGTGTCGATTCCACATGTCGAGCCCCTCTCTGTGTTTTGTTGATCCGACTTTACTGTCCTGTAAAAATCAGTGGATTTCCATGGAGCCTGCGTTTTTGGGCCTCAGCTTCGTGTTTGGATTCCTTCCTTGAGTTTAATTACATTTCCCTTTAGACAATGAACAAACTTCGCTTTAATTTGAAGTGGTGGTGTGTTCGGGTCATTTCTCAGTGCTGTCTGACAGCATGTGGCCGTGACACACAAAGGATCCTGCTAGATGAATATAGGTCTAATGGTAAATAATTATTCAAAAGAGTTCACATTAAGCCAATGGCTTTTTTACACAGGGGAGAATGTGAAGTTGCTTAAGTACATTAAGATAAAAACAAATAAATTGCACCTGCAGAAAAATACCTTGATGTACTGTAACTATAATACTGAAATCTTGACCCAGCATTCATTGATCACAACTTTTCAAAGTATTTAATTGTGCGCTTTAAAAGTTCTGTGCGCCTCTGCAGGATGAAGGACATGCAAAGACAAAAAGCCTTCAGGGAAAGCCGTGCAAAAAGACGAGATACAGACGGCTTTGATTAAAGAGGAGACCGACGGCTATCAAATACATTTCAGTGGCACTGACGGAAAGTGATTAGGAGATGATAGCCACTAAAGAGATGAAATAGAAATTCAATAGTGTTCCATCATGGTGATGAATATAGGAGTGGTTTTTATATATTTGCATGGTGCTTGAAAAGCAAAATCCACCAGGAGTTCACCACCAAAGCGTCCCTCGTGTGGTTCTGTAATTTGGGGAGTAGCAGAGAAGATCTTGGGCTCTGATTGCCGAGAGACGTGGAGACAAAAGAGCAAGAGTGAGGGAATGAAGAGATGAGAGAACAAGGCGAGAGGGTTGATTTAGTTGTGATTGTGCCCGGTCCCAAAGCTGCCGGCCAATTCCATCAGCGTGGAGATACTGCTGACTGATGAGCCCAAGTTTTGAAACGGAAAGAGAGGAAGGCGGAAATAAATTTGGGAGGCAAAGGGTAAGAGTGGACACACTCAGCCAAAACATTTTGCAAATGCTGTCGAAACAATTAAGATTTTTTTTGTAACCAACTCTAAACTGCAGGTTAGATTACTCTTGCTGGGGAAACACGACATCTAAACATGTTCCGAATAACAACTAAAGACACAAATCAATGTACTGTGGGCATTTGAAGGTCTCATTACAGATTGATGGCAGAGGGAATTGTGAGATAGGCTGCAAACAACAGCAATAATGCAAAGATAATACATAATAAATATGGTAAAGCTCCTTGGTTTGCTCTGAATGCTGACTCTCAGCTTCGTGTAAACTTTGTAAAACATTTTTAAAAAAAGATCACAGATACAAGGCGCTGAAGAGTTTTCTTTGGGGAGCAGCAGGTCTCACTCTGTGATTGGAGAAAGAGTTTGGCCATTCCTAAGGAACTCTGAGTGGAGCTGATTGAGGTGCTTGGGGCGCCTGATTAGGAATCTTAGTGGCTGCTTTCAGTTGGAGGTGTGCTGGTTACAGCCAGATGGGACTAAATCCCCAGTTTGGCTCAGACTAAGTTGGAGAGATTATATCTCTCAGTATGTCTGACAGTGATGTGTCGGCTTCTCTTTTCTCCATTTTGCCAGTGGGCGAAGGAGCTCAGCCGGCCGAATGCAACAGACAGTGGACGGGCTCGAGACGCCCGGGGCGCCTGATAAGGACTCCTCCTTGCTGCCCTCGATTGGAACTGTGCCAGGTATGGAAAACTGGGACAATATCCCAAGATGACCTCAGGACACGCACTGGCTCCAAGATGGTGTCTAAGCCTCTTTTCTTCCTTCCATTTTCCCATTTAAACCCTGGGACGGAACTCTGCAGATAAAACCACCAACTAATGAACTTCTCAGACTTTTTATTTGAAACAATTTCCTCTGAGGTGGAATCGGTGGCCTATTGGCATCACAGTAGGATTGCATGAGGCAGCTGCATTATAGAGGACAGGTTTCCAGCTCGCGCAGCAGGAAGGGCTCATCATCCGCATTTCTTGTGCTTCATTTATGTTGCCTCAACTTTGGCAGAGTCACAGCTGAGAGATTTTGGAAAGGGAGCCACGAGCCTGCCATACAGGCAAAATATTGTCATTAGAGGGATGTAACCCTTGGAATATTTCCGGGTGTTTTTTGGGACCAGTATGATGAAGCTGTTCCAGTAGTGGTTTGTTGTTGGCTGTATTTGTGGGTAACTTTTTCATAACTGGGCTTATTTTAACATTTGAAAAAAAAAGAAAACAATAACTGTTTACCGTTATGTGAAAATGTCCTTGTCTGTGAAATTATTGTAGTTCAGCTACAGAAGAGCAATTCAAGAGAAAGATCTGCTGTTTTCAAGGTATCTCTTGAATTCAAGGCTGTCTTGATGTGATGGGGATGATCATGTTGGTCCCTCGCTGTCCACAAGTCAGTACAAACAGAGGAGGCTGGTTTTAATGATTCTCTCTGACTGAAAAGAACCAGAGTTCCTGAAAGCTTAATGACTGAAAGCTGCACGCCACTTTCACGCTGCCCTTTTATAACTATTGTATTCCTAATCCTTTTCTGCCTGTGTGGCTTTCTCTGTTCGGCCATCTTGTGGTATGAGACGGCCGAGGCTCCTTGTGATGGCATCAGATTTTAATATCTGTCTGGTCTCTCACAGAGAACATAACGGATGAGAGAGAGTATTGATAGTGTAAGGAAGGGGAACCGTCTGTCCCTTTCGCTCCCAAAATGTCAATGCCCAGTTCCCATAACTAACACACACACACAGTCACACACAGAGTCCCAAATTCCCCATATTAACTGTACGGCCATGTTTATATGGATATCTATGAGCACGAGGGAAAGAGAGGAGGAATGAGCCAACAGGCCCCACAGCTGATGCGATGTGAATTAGGAAACACAATACTGGCGATACATCTTTGTCAGTTTGTGCACCAGAGCAGCTGATGGCCCACACTGTGTTATAATGTCAATGACTTTCCACACAAACATCCACAGTGCTGCAAGCTAGTGCATTAAAGGTCCGGACATATTGTTACCAACATCTTTAGAGGGTGTGCTTTGTGGTAGAAGGTGAACACAACAGCTTGATTTCTTACTGAAATATAAACATGCTGCAACTCAAACTATTAAAACTGCGACAAATGAGGCTCTGTGAGCGCTGTGATCTCAACGCGGACTGCCCTTCACATGCTGCCACAGTCTTTTAATCCTTCATTTGCTGCAGTGGAAATTGTTTTATGGGTTAAAGCTGGAATCAGAAGCGTCTCCTGCTGGAGGATTTTACATATTGCAGGAGCAATCTTCTCTTTGCTGATCAGATGTGAGTCTTCAGAAGCTTGTAAACTAAAAATTGGAGAATATTATGTGTGAGGGACAGAGAGAAGTGTTTCTGTTGACGCAGGGTCGGAGTCAAAGTTATTTTTGTGTGTGTTGTGTTTGCATGCTCGTCCTCGGTGGCCATCATCTGTACTAATCTATTAGCGGTGTACGCTGCTTTTGAACACTAACTTTTCTTTACATTATAGATTATGTTATATTAGCAACGACTTTTATCCGAACATGAGCAACAAAGTTTAGATTTGCCAGTACTTTAACCACCTTGAAAGTATAATTATTTGTCTTACATTCAAACACAATGTACATCAGCATACTGTGAAGAAAATGGGTTTCAACAAAAAGTTCCATTGTTTTTAAGACATTCAAGTTTGGTGATTTTCAATGTACAGACTGTTCACTGAATGCGTTTTGGAAATGTCCCCAGTGTGTGATTTATTAGCTGCAATGACCAAACAGCAGCAATTAAAACCAAGTCTCCAATTCAGTCATCCGCTCATAACAATTTGGCCTGTGATATAATTGATGTGGTTCATTTCTCCCGTGTCCAACACTCAGGCTGAGATACAACAACAGACTGTTAACTCACCCGCGGATTCATCCCAGAATTTGATTGGCTAATTATAATCACTATAATCCGTGGCCACTGGAAGACAGCAGTGTAAGGACCCAACACAGAAAATTACACAGTTGAGATTGATGAATTAGCACTGTCAGGTGCAGCGTGTACCCCCAAGCTCTGCATCACAAATAATAAACCAGCTCTGGACAGGGCCTCATTTTGTTGTCTGAGCCTCAAAATTCAAACTAGGTGGCATCAATTTGGCAAGATGTGGCAAGATTTTTTTCAGTTTTTAATCAACTAGTACTTTCTGTCTGGAGAACTCAATAACTGCCTTTTCTGAGTGAACTCGAGGGCTTGTGTGTAAAAGAAAGAAGAAAAAAAATCCCAGGAGAGCCCGAGTTTCAGGAATACTCGGTAAGATCAGGTTGTTAGCCCATGTCGATATCTGATGTGAATATTAATGGAAGCTCAAGCCCCATATCTAAAGGATTTTATGCATCGCTCTGCTGCCACAACACTGACTAATAACACTAAAATAAGCAGGTGCGTAGGTTTTTCTAATGAGTCGACACACGGCATCCGGAGAAACTACAAAGTTTTGAAGCTCATTACTCTGCGATCCCAGGGGACCAAACTTGTTATAACCTCTCGCAGCATTTATATTCCGTCATCCCGTATTTTACGTAATGGCTTCAGGAAGGTTGTCATAATCATGCACCACTTCAGCAAATATCTAGATTAGGGCGGAAGTTAACTAATGATCAGAAACAGAACACTGAGGCAGCGTGACTGGCTCTGCACGCAGCAAAGATGAGACTTGTTGATTTCCATCAAGTAATCAATAGAAACTCACTATCATTGACACAGAATACTTTGTTTTGGATCGCTCTGATTTAATTTGCCTTTGGCATGTCTACAGAAAGTGTGGCGGGGGCTGGAGGAGACCCAACAGAAACAGGAAGAGGGGATTAAGAGGTGCAGAGCTATGTTGTTATGACAAAGACAAAACGGATTACAATACAGGAACAGAGGTGAAGCTTTTCCCACCCAAAGTTGGCGCCAGGGGTTGAATACAGCTTTGATGAAGTCTTAACCGCAAAGTCTATGTCATGAGTCGCTGTGCAATGAAGCTGACATATCATCTGAGTCAGAGCCACGCAGCGAGGACGGGACACGGTGCTTGAACAATAATTGAGTCTATAGAACAGCTGAAGCACCATGAGGGAGCAAAGAATTCAGACAAATCCCCCCAGAAAACATTTAAAAATAAAAAAAAGCTCTTAATCTTTGTGAAGCACTGCTTCATTAAACCTCGGCGCACAATTCAACATCTTTTCACAAAAAGAATGAAGGCCAGTATTTCACAAGGAGGTCTTGTTTTGCAAACACCACATGATGAAAGGATTATGTACAGACTGGCAAAATATGCATCTGAGGGAGACGTTTCCATAGTTCACATTTTTACCTTTGTCTAAAAGAGATGGCAAAGTGTAATGTGTTTTCGCAGACAGTCCAAATCTTGGCATTGACAACAAATCACCCCCCGGTGCATCCTATCAGCCCCCGCTCTGCAGCAGTGCATATTCCTGATGTCTTTGTCAGGCCTGATGTTTATCCCCGGGCTCCAGAAATACTCAATCATGTTCTGCAGCAACTGGGGTGGAAAAGGAAAAAAAACAAAAAAAATTGATATGGGAAATCATATTTGATGAGTTCCAGAGAGAAAATCAACCCCAGTTCTGAATCTATTCCAGGAATTGATGATGGATGCTGCCGAATGACAGACAGCCACACTGGCAGCGTATCTCCACGTTTAATGAGAGAACGCAAGCCTCAACAATACAGAGAAAGTAAATACTTATAACACCGAGAAGCATTGATCTGGTAATTGTGAAACTCCAGTAATGGTCGCTCATCTTCACTGTCCACAGGGGGGAATTTCTGAAAGGCGTATTTATCTCACACTATTCCTGAGTCAATAAGGCATTTATTATAGCCCCAAGATGCAAAAGAGCAGCTTCTGCTATCTGTGCTGGCATTTAGTATAAGCTTGAATTAAAACTGACACCAACAAGCATGAGAAAGCCTGTCAGCTCATCACCGCCCTGGTGAAGTAAAATCCCTCACCAAAAGGCAGGATGGGAGGTGAGTTCAGTTCAGGTCCACCAGTTCGAATCCCAGTACTGTAGGAGATCAGGAAACATGCTCTCTGAGAAAGACCCTGAACACCTGCTGCATCAGGAAGGGCAACTGGCATGAAACACGCTCCAAATCAAACATGCAGATCTGCTGTGGCGAAGCAACCGAAATGCACCTCCCACTAAAAAAAAAAAATTACCATTTACTCTGCCAGCAGGTTCTCGTATGTAGATCACACAACGCTCAGTGAAAGCACACGGTCACGCTGGCTGGCGTAATCACGCTGCCTAGTATGACATTCACCGAGGGGACGCTGTCTGTGGACACTGCTATAAAGGCTGAGACGCAACACAAACTAATGCTAGAGATGACAAACGTCAGCGGTTAACTCGATTTTGGTAGCATCTGTGCTAAAAAGATACAGTAAAGGAGAATCATGCTCACACAATTCAGGATTTATTGTTATATTCTCCAACTCTTCTTACAGCTGGGTGGATGTCAACGTTTTCCTGTTACGTCTCTAAAGTTATCCATCCTTTCCGACTACTGAGCACATTTTATCCTCAGTAAGAGTGTGTATAATCACAGTGGATGAACTTAGTGTTAATAATTAAAGAATGTACTGCAAACTCAAATAATTCAGATGAACATAAATGTTTCATGGTCTTACAATCAAAGTAGCCCAATGTTTACTCTCATTGTCATTTCATTCAGTTTCTTGTATGCTTAAGATGACTTTGAAAGTCATGCTTATGTTCATCCGTTTAATACAATATAATGACAGGTCTGTGCAACAAGTGGGTGTGGTTTAGTCGATTATAACGCTTTGTGTGTGACCGCGTCCAGCAAATCATAACACGGTTTGAATTACGTACATACCACACAAAATGTGTAACGTGATTTGGAAAATAATCCCCATCACACTGCATCCAGTTCTGATACAATTCGACACTTGGTGAATAATTCATGTTGGCTTATCAGATTCTGCAATTCTGTACATTCTTTATCATTTAGACACAGATCAAAGAGTAATAAAAAGTGTGGAGATGTGGTTGACAAGTTTTAAAACTATGAGGAAGATTTTTTCAGTCTAAACTCTTTCAGGGGTGATATGCTCATGCAATGCATTTCTGAATCAAGATTGTTTTTATAAATGCCAAAGTTTAGGTCTGATCTTTAGGTCTGGCTGTCAATTTAAGCTCCAACACTGAAATAAGAGCAGCAGTCAGAAATAAAGGCTGTACTTCACAGCAGAGGGAAGCTCCGAATAAGAATGCAATTTTCTCTAAAATATGGAAAACAACCTACTCCAACCTAATTTACTAAACATACCTGGCATCCGACACAAGAACAAAATGCATCCATCAGAAAAGGGGGGAAAATAAGAAGAGGACGACTACCTCAGCGGCACCAACTGAGTGTCAATTTAAAGTATGAGAGTCGCCGATTTTCATAAGTTTGAGTTTGGAACATGAGAAAGAAAGACGTGTCGGGGTGAGCAGAATAGAAGCCATGCAGCAGATATTATCAAAAACAAAGCAGAGGATGCCGTTCATCATCTCATGGGCATCTTAATGTCCATGGATCTAACCCTTCCTTTCACCCATGGAGTAATGAAAGCACGAGTCAGTGTGCCAGTGTCCTCACAGTGCCTCTCCGTTTCAGGCTTTGCTCTCGCCCTCAGGCGCCGAGCAGGATCTCTTTATTCCGCTTGGATCTTCCTCTCTTTGCAGCCAGCTGCTGCCCTACTTGGATTTCTCATCTTGTGCCCACAATTGCCCCCGCTGCTTAGAGCTTGTGCCACTTTCATCAGCGGGCTATTTGAATCCATTCCACCTCGGATAATTGTGCAGGTCAATGCTCTGTTCGGAGGCCCACGGTTTGAAAATGGTTTGACATGCGGGTTTGACTTCAGTTTCGAGCATCAAGGTAAATTGGTTCATTTGGAAAAGCTGCGTATGGCAGACAGAGTCTCAGTCTGGATATAAACGACATACATTGATTTTTCGTTCTTGCAAAGTATTTTTCGTTCAGCTCGTGGATAAGCCGTCTCGTTAGCATTCAGCTTGAGTTTCTCATGCAGTAATTGAACCTGTATTAGCCGGTTACATCAGCACGGCCCATTTAGCATTACTCAAGCAGGCATGGAACTCATTATTGTAGGCAGAGGAAGGAAACGTCTAAAAAGAAATCGCGTGAGGAGGAACGCTGGATTCATCATGAATATGATCGATTTGAACACAGAAAGTCTGAAAATTTGACGTGAGACTTGAGGTGAATTCTGCAGTGACAGACGTCAAGACGGCTTTCTGGCCATTACCATGAACTGGGTGAACAAGTTAAAATGAATGCGACTCTGTGATCATTAAGCAACCAAACGTCCAGCAGCGCTGATGTGAGGTTAACTGATTACTGCAGAAGCAATCACATTCATAGATCCAGTCAAGCTGATGAGTGAGTGAGAGATGCGACACAAGTGTGCGTGGGTCTTCTTTCTGTATTCCGTTTCACTTCAAAGTAACATTTGTTCACATGTTCATGCGGCTGTTGGGATTTGTTGTGACAGCAGTCGCGATGAGTCAGACGAGAGAGAGAGAGCAGACGGAAAGAGCAGTCATGAATAAACAGTCGTTCTTGGACAGTCTCTTCCTCCAGTCCGATACTGTCAAAGTCAGCCACAGTGACCGAGTCAAAGTTTTTCTCTCTCCGCTCTCCTATCTGCTGCTTCGGACACTCTCTGCATAAAGCGGTTTTCTCTCTCATTTCGTACTTGTCACAGTTTACATCTTCGGTTGTACCTGTCCTCCTCACACCACCGCAGTCTGCGCCTTGTTCATCTGCAGCAGCAAAACTACAGCCAATGTTTTTTTTTTGGTTTCTTTTTTCCACTTTGCACCTTCTCACACTGACATTTCTCTTGAGTGTGGACCTGTTCCAGATGTGACTGCGGAGGACTGAATGTGTTGATGTTTTCTGCTGCGTATGTGTTGAGAGTGTATTTTGTTTGTTGTGGGATGGAGAGTGGAAAAGGAAAAGGGTAAAGTTCAGTAAAACTCTATAGCTTTGAGGATGGGAAATGACCTTTAATAATAAATACATTTCTTTTTTCAGGCCAGGGAGGTATAAGCAATCCATCCTGTCAGTCGCAATGAAGCAAGTCGAAACTTTTGGTTGTGACTCGGAGTCTACTTTTACCCTGCAGGAAAACTTGAACTCGGGGCAACAAAAGACTTTCTCGAGTGCCAAGCCTAAATGTAATGCAAACAAGCAAACCTAATGTGACTCTGGACGAGAATGCAGAAAAAAAAAAAAAAAACTTTTGTGGGCTGGCAAACAATTATTTACTTGTTCAGAAGTGTGCATTCTCAAACTCTGCAGTCAGTCACTGTCAAGACAAAGAAGTCTTTCTCATCCAACGCAGTGCTTGTAGTTTGTGAGCAGAAGAAGTGCAGTCGATGTTTTCTAGATACAGGAAGTATCAGTGATGCTGTACTCAAGTAAAATATGGACCTTGACCTGACATTGCTTCTTAGGATAATTAGACTGTTGGAGCCCATTGAGACTTCCTCCCTACTGGAGCATCTTGGGAGGCAAATAGCAGAACTGTGTCAAATCAAGGGGTAATTGAAAGGACACGGATGGAAAAGCCCACCTGCTTGATTTGTAAGCAAGAGCTCTGCTTATGTAGCAACATGATGCGTTTCTCCACTGGGGGTCCTGCTGCACGGATCCTGAATACTAAGGACCCCAAAGGTTTAAACTGCGGCCAAGGCTCATCGTGTGTGTCATGGCTGCAACGACTCGAGAACCTTTTGGACAGGCGGCGAGCCGGCCCTGCGCTCGCACTGCAAGGGCAAAGGCAGCAAAAGCTCACGCTCCGACACTCAACCCTGACCAAGCACATGCAGAAAATCAAGCAGTGAACAGAGAGACAGAGACAGAGAGAGAGAGAGAGAGAGAGAGAGAGAGAGAGAGAGAGAGAGAGAGAGAGAGAGAGAGAGAGAGAGAGAGAGAGAGAGAGAGAGAGAGAGAGAGAGAGAGAGAGAGAGAGAGAGAGAGAGAGAGAGAGAGAGAGAGTCTTCGAGTCATCCCACAAAAAATGCAGTGCATGAAGAAACAGGCAGACATGGTGACAAAACCTATTAAGTATAATTCAAAATCATCACTATAGTTAATATTAAATACAAAAAAACAGATGACAAAACAAATTGTAACTTTTTTTTTAAGAACTTAATAAGAAATTGTTCAGAATCTGTTCTGAATAATGACAAATATTCATTAAATGTGGTGAAATCAGCGTTTTCAGTCCCCCACAGTAATTAGCTCCTGATTGAAAAATGCCACTGCAAAGTTTTAGTGCTGTTTGCTTTGGATTTTAACTATGTGTTTTTAACAACACAAAAAATTATTGGAGTTTGTTTTTATTTTTGACCCCTCAGTTACAAATGTTCTTCAAATGGGTCAAGAACTGACTATGTGGCCAAAAAGCTGGAATCAGCAACATGCACACGGAGGTCCATCAGAAATGAGATTTGTGATTTATGCTTATGAGACACTATGAGGACATCTTTTTACATTTGTGTTCTGACTTTGCCGTTACAATAGAAACAACGGTTGTTTCCATCTGTAAGTCAATAAATCTATTCCCTTGGAAGATCTTTAAACATCAATGGGAATATTAGGCCAAGCAACAAACTCCACTACTGAATATATCAGTTTGGCTAATGATAAATCAATAAAATACCATAGATTTACTTTAACAAGTTGCTCTGGACAACTCAGAACAGTTGCTTCATTTCTCAGTTCATCGACGACTCAAACAGTTTTGCAAACCGCACCAGCTGCTCCTCTGAATTCTGTTCCTCTCGCGTCATTTCTCAGAAGACTGTTTTCCCCTGATATGGCCCAGTGAGTGTGAAAGCATCCCTACCAAGATTCACACAGTGGGTGGAACCGACTTCATTTGGAGTGGGAGGAAAGAGGGGACATCTGGGAGAACGGGAGCACTGTATTAGAGCAGCTTTTGGCATTGTTATTTAGTCGTGCAGTCCAGAATGGCTCCAGTTTGCAGTAAAAATGTGTCATTCTATTTGTGAAACCTTCACTAGCCATCACATCAGCGAGAGCCTCAATCGTAACAGAGACGCGGGAGAAGCGGGATTGAATGGTTGTGGCCGACCATGTTTGTCCCACTCTTACAAAATCTCATTAAATTGTCCAAAAAGTGGCATTAGGAAGCTATTTGTGGCTGTTAACGGTGTGGAGGCAGGACGGCGTTTCTATCCAGGCCCCGGTGTAGCCGTTAGTGGTTTGAGGAATGTCGTTATTAGTCACCAAAGTGTCTCAAGTGAGTGCTTCATGAAGTGGTGGTTATTAACCATTTCTCGTCTTCGGCCGGTTGGAGTTATTGGATGAGGCCTATCAGATTTATTCACTGGATTGATGCAGCTGAGAATGAGTGTTGGGTGTGTGTGTGTGTGTGTGTGTGTGTGTGTGTGTGTGTGTGTCTAAGCTAATATAAAATTCAACGCCTTCTCCCAACACAGCAATAAAGATTCAAACTACTTATTCATGACATTTATTGGAAGCAACCTTCCTGACTTTTAGTGGATAAAATAAATTTCCAACTACATTTTGAGGGGGGCTCTTTGTATTGTCACATTCCTTTCTTTGTGTACTTGGTTTTCTGTTTATTGTTGTTTTTGTTTAAGTGCTTGAAACACACACAAAAAAAAAGAACAATTTTGGGTGTCTTTTTTATTCACAATTACCCACAACCTATTTCAGCACGCTGTTTTTAATAAAAAGCCAGCAGCTTTCTTTAATAGCGACAAGAAAACAACCACTTGCTCAAAAATTGAATTCACAATGAATGGCTGCATCAAAAAATCTGTATAAAAGAATAAAATGTCAGACGATTGAGCACAGTACAAATCGCCCAACCCTCCTAGAAAAATTCAACGTTTTTGTCTTTTTTTTTTGGTGTTAGAAAAACAAAGCAGTTTGACATGAACACACTCACACACACCTTTGTCAAGGAGTTATATATACACATACTAACTATATAAAACTGCATTAAAAGCAGGACTAATTACATATGACAGTTGGTTGCATCAACCTCTGTTAAATCAACCACTTTTGAGGCTTCCTTGGGATTCAAGCACTCATATCTTCTGTGTAACGAGAGCACTGATAAGTTTTTCTGTTCGTGCAAACGATAAGACATCAACCGGCCCCAACGATACTGGAAGTAATTCATGTGAAGTACGGGTTTATATAAATTGTGAAAAACAGTTCACTTTTATGTCCTGGTGCCCTCTCCATCAAGATCATTAAACGCTGAATGTCAACTCTTTAACGGTAACACTGAAAAGGAACCTGTAGTGCAGCAAGGACAGCGACCTGCAGAACATCCACCTCACCGAGCATCTATTCTGAGCCACAGCGGAAAGGACGCTCTGTGTTACATCAGCCACTAAAATCTATAAAAACTCGGGCCACGGCACCAGTTATCAGCATGCTTAAGTGCTGCGTTTAACCGCCTCAGAGGAGAAATAAAGTCCTTCGTGCTGCAATCTCTGCAACCTTGTGTGCGAGTTCTGAAACATTACTGAATTTATCATGGTACGCAATCTTGAAGCCCGCGGATTTCTGAACAGCAACAAAACAAAAAGCCCTTCAAACTGAAGAAATACTCATTATTTCACTGGAGCTCATCGCCACAGCTTGCTGATGAACTGCTGAGGCTAACGTTCGCATGCAGCCACAAAATTATTGTTGCTTGAGAAACAAGTGATGAACAAATTGATACATAGCGAGAAGCAGAGTGGTACTGATTAAAACTTTATGAGAACAGCTGGATCGAACTGATGAGTTAAAACCATGTTTTTGTCAATGAAAATATCAGTTTTCTCCATCTTGGCTCTGTCTTAGACCACTGGGAAGATATGAGGACTTGTGAGGTGCATTGATTGAAAAAATTTACATTGTAGGGGTTTTATAACCAGGAAAAGTGGAAAATTGTGGGTGTTTTTTATTTTCAGTTAAAAAATGTTTGTTTTAATCTCAAAATCAAAATGTTAATTTTAATTTATATCTACTGCATTTTGACTGTGATTTGCTTGTTTGATTCATACCATCAAATTTCATTATAATCACATGTTGTGAATGTGTTTTTTTTTTTGTGTTTGTGTAAAATGACATTGTATTTTATTGTGAACACACTCCTGGATAAAATAAACAATTATTCACTTTATTTTGACTACAAGGGTGTTTTATTTAAAGCAAGTTTTGAACTGATAAAGAGAAATAAAACAATAGACAAATTTTATTTTTATTTTAAGAGAAAATCACTTTTCTTGTTTTTTATTCTGGTGGATCAGTCAGTAAATCTAATCCTGATCAGAACATAACATTGGACTAAAACGTCTGTATCAGAAAGCAGTTAGTGGGATATGGGCATCTTAAAAATTAACTATTGCTATTTAATCATGATATACATAAAGCTAATTATACCCATTGATAAAACAGGTGAAAACTTTTGAGTCGGTCTATATAATTTTATTGCATGTGCCTTTTTTTAAAAACACAGCACCAGGAATAAACACCACAATAACAGAATGTGTTTTCTGAAGAAGTACTGGACACTCCTACCAGCTGGAGAACTGTTCATTAGAAAAATGAAGATCAATCCAAATAAAAGACCCCAGCAGACCAGGCTATATAAGTGGCATTGATGTAGTGTTCCTCGCTCTCATGAAGGTAGATTGGACCGTTATGCTGAGCCATAGCTGTGGGCTTCGTCTACAATGAAGCCGCTGCTATGCACATTTGGACTCACAAATGGGTGATTTGCTTTTTGCAGTTATCCAGACAATAGTCTGAAATCGCTGGTGGGTGAACATCCTGCTCTGTTTTTTTCTCTCTTTCTCCTATAAAACTGTTGCATAACAAAACTAACTCTCAGCCAGAGAAGAAAGAATCGCGTTTCTCTCTACATAAATGCAGCGTTTGAGTTCCTCCTCGTCTGGTTCTTTGTTCCGTCATCGCATCTATTCAGTGGGGCAATGTCAAGAGCTTCTGTCATGCTCCCTCTTAAAAAGTGAGCTTTGGCTGAAGCCATAATGCCCCAGGAAGCTGAAAGTGGTGCACGGCTAAACCGCGTCTTTTCTTTTTCCGCGGAATATTTAAACCATCCCCCTGTTCAAGAGGCTTCTCTTGATCCTTGTGTTTTCAAGCATGGAGGAGACAATGTCTGGTTCCAGGGATAAACAGAGGGGGAATCCTGTCTCACACAAAGCCCACAAGCCGCCGCGCGCTGCTTCCAGGCTCGGACCTATTCGTGGTTTGAAACCAAGGCGGCTCTGAGGCACGCGTCTGAAGATACAGATAAAGAATGTCACCAAGCCATGATTGCTGTGGTGAACACACACACACACACACACACACACACACACGATGTGAAACAACGTCGGCATCGGCCAGCCATGACGAGGCTGACAGGTAATCTTGAGAGAGCAAAGAAAAGGGCATTCAATATGTTGCTGCTTGGAGTGTGTGTAAATATGAAGATGAGAAATGGATTTAGTGATGCTAGCGTGAGGAAGACCCAAAGGTCTGGCTTAGCGTGGAGATCTCTTCAACTCGGAGCAGCAGCTGAAGTAACCATGAAGCACACACTCGCATAAAAATTTCAAGACAAGCTTTAGTGTTTCCTGTTTAATAATAATAATAATAAAATAGGAAAACATCTTGGAGGCATGAAGCAGGATGAAAATTTCATATTTGTGTAATCGATACCATCTCAGCATTGTTAAAACGAGTGGTAAAAGTTTTAAAAATTACGAGCACACCCTGAAATAGTGTTATAGTTTTGACTTGCAGAGTGAGACACTGCAAATCACACTACAGCAGATATCAAGCAGTGTTGGAAACATAGTGATTCTGATGCTGTATTCAGCAAGTTTTCAGACAACTTTACTCCCAAAAAAAAAAAAAAAAATTGATGTACATTGACAAAAATGGCAGCTTTGTTGTGGTGTCACTCACTTTGAACCTGGGCGTGAGTCATTCTCACACGTCAAGGAGCAACAGGTGCGAATATGTTCGAGCGAACAGATCTCGCAGCCATCAGCAGTCAGAGCACGAGACGTTCACCTCAACACATCCAGATGGCAGAAAAAAGGACAAAAAAGAAATCCCACAATGAGCTGATTTGTAGCTCTGAACATATTGGAGGTTTTGTTTTTACCCACAGGCAGAAATAAATTGGTAGAGCAGTCGCACCAGACCTGGCTGGTATTTAGTGATTTTTCTTTTTTTTAATTTGATTTTTAATCCGGAGAACTCCTCAGTAAAATACATTATTAACCTGCAGACCATTAAATAAAACAATCTAAGTCACACTTAACATGGTTAGCTATAATATGGTCGTAAAACATGAGCATTATGAAGAACAGGACTCTTAAAAAAGGCCCGTAGGTCATTAGTTTGAGTGGGCAGTGCTTATTTTTACTTTGCACTTTATCTTGGGTAAAGTTGATGAATATTTTGCTTCCAGAGACTTGCATGACAACATTATTTTAAGTTTCATTCTGAAGACGAACGATTTCTACATTGATAAGGTGAACAGACCATGAGGCAGAACAGTTCATTCATTTCAAGAGCAATTAAAATATGTTTGCCCAAAGATAAATGAATATTCATAATTAATGTCCATAATCTAAGGTGTGATCGGATTAATTGTGATTATCATTTTGACCACAGTTGAATAGCTTCAAATGTATCCAGAAAACTTTCGAGACCAAACATGTAAAAGTGCTGCATCAACTATCATGTAAATAAACACAATTTTAAAGCCACAACTACAAACATCCAAACAATACTACACATTTCTAGAACGGATTTGAAAGGAAAAACAGGGAGAGTCACAGCGATAACACTCTCAGACTACTGGGCAGTGCGTTTTGCAATTCTGATGTCCAAATTTGATGAGAAATTTGATTTGTTATAAATTAGCAATAATTTCCTCGCGTAGGCAGAGAAATGATTGTGTTAATTCAACTGCAGCACATCTACCTCGTCATTAGTCTGACATGCTGGCATATAATTATGAAAAATGGAGCTCAGCGTGCAGAATATTAGCTCCCACATAAACAAGAGTGGGAGTTACAAGAAGAAGCAGGAGAAGAAGGAAAAAACATAATTACGCGATTTCACGTAGCATTTAGTCCTCACAGCCGCACACATACATTCACTCGTAACGCAGCAGGCATCGGCCGCTTTCACGCAGCACGTTGATAAAGAAGCTGAAGCTTGGTAAAGTAGTTTGCCGCAACATCGGAGGAGGGAGAAACATCAGTTTATCTTTTCTCGGTGAAACGCGGAGCCAGGAGGTCTGAGTCCGTCGCATTAGCATGAAACGCATGCACACGAAAACCTCAGAACTGACACAGAATCCCAGCACATGCTACACACCACACACTGCTCTTATTCCCCTGCTCGGCAACAACCCGGCTGGAAAACAATAAACAGTATCAACAGGGTTGTGCGCAGTCGTCATGTCAACACCTGGGTAAAGAAAACAGCTTCGCTTCTCCAGAGATCAAACAGAAGGGAGGTAAAAAAAAAGAGATAAAAATCATGACAATTTGATTCAGTCTGGAGAGATGACAGCCGTCCAAACATCCACACAGGTGTTAACATAAATATGCATCGAGGCTTATTGTTCTTCAGTTACATTAGGACGTTAAATCTTCGCCTTTCCTCCCACACCGGGCCCAGGAAGAGAACAGAAGAATACTGAGTACAATGCAAAATGGGAGAAAATCTTATCGGTGCACAGCTGGCCAAAAGAAAAAAAAAAAAACCTATTCTTTTCATCCCAGAATATCTGCTGTCGCCACGGCAGCGCCAGCAGAGATGTCACTGGGTGGATTAGCCGGGATCAGTGTTCGCTGCTGGTCTGACTGAATTCACCTGGGCTTTCTGATACGTCCTGTTGTCTTCGGTAAACAGCAGTTTGTATCGCGTCCAGCAGTGGTAATCCAGTACATGGAGCAGGATTAGTGTGGATCAATGAAGACCCCCCGCTGTGAGCACGTTAAGCTAATTGGTGTCTTCCTTCCTGAGCTGTCCGGGTGACACGGCCCACGTTTTGGTCCGTACAAGGAGGATAATTGACTTCTAGGACAGAAAGGCAAATCTGTGGATTGTTACATAACAAATGAGGAGATTACCAACAAAAGCATGACTCTTTTTTTTTTATGTGAAACAAATTCAACCAAGCTGAGATTTCACTCCTTTTTGAGGTGAACGGGATTGATTGTCATTCACAAGTATCTCAGGAATTAAATCTACAGTTAGGCTCTTAATGCGGCATTTAAAAAAAGCCAGCTAATGTATGCAAACCAGATTTTTGTTGTGTGGAAAAAGCCCCCCTCATTTAGTCAACACACTGAAAGCCCTATGGGCAAGTCTCTATTCTCCAATGTCAGCCCGGCTAATCAATGAACCTGTCAGTCAAGGCTTGTGCATCAGAGAGGGTTTGGAGGCTGCTCCACATGAGACACCTCTCCCCCACAGTAGCAAGAAGGCTGGAGGAAATGTACACAAACGCAAACAGAAACACACAAAGGACTGTTTGAACAGATTCCAGGAATACAGTACACAACCGCACATCCAAGAATACATTTCTCCTATTTACCATACCTAGCTGGAACATCAAAGTGTTTTTTTTTTAAACCTGTATATAAAGGAGACTTATTTCATTGTTTTCTTCAGAAATTGTTTTATTCCACAAGTAGACAGATGGAAGCCTGTTAAAACTGCTCGCTGGAAGATGCAGTGCTTTTGTGAGAAGATGAAAACCTGTGATGGTGTGAATGAGACATTCAAGTTGTGAATTAATCATTAATGTCACGGCGCTGGTATTTTTTGCTTGTGTTTTCAGTCTTTTTAATGTTTTGTTTCTCCTCATGTTTCCCGATGACTTTGGATTTCATGTTCTGGACACAGTTTTTAGTCCATGTCTGGTTTCACCTGCAGAGGCGTGATGTTTGTTTATCAACATGTCTCCATTCCCCCATGTATCTATTAAAGGTCTTAATAAGAAAAGCTAATGAAGCATTTCTAGGTATGATTTCACAGACAGGATTCTCACTGTGGCCACATTGTACGGTGTGTATTTTAAAGTATTTTACAGTTAAGACAGCTAAAAAGTCTTGAATCCGACGTCCGGCATGTCACAGAGAAGACCGAAGAGCTAACAGAATCGACAACACTCACCAGCAGACTTCATGGTCTTCCTGATACGCTCCAACAAACAAGCTTATCTGTTTTATTGTAATTTCCAGCAGTGTGGTGAACACTGGGATGTGATTGACAGGGGATCTGCTCAAGGTGGGCCGTGCCAATCCCCACAGTTTAATCTGGGACAGGCTCAGGCTCCCTGTGGCCCCAGACGAAAGGACGGCTGTATTTCTGGATAACGAGCAAGACAAGTCGTTTCCTGTTTGTATGATTGACTTGTTGAAATAATCTGTCTCAACTCAAATGTGTGAGTTGATGCACAAAAAAAGATGGTAAAATGGGATGTCTCACATGCTCTCTCGCTCTCCCATCTGAAAATTACTGGCAACAAACAACAACGATAACTGAGACTTAAAAAACACAAAGCTGCAGAAACTCCAGGATTTTGGACATTGGCCCAAAACACAATAAAGTTGGAAATGCTCCCAGGGGAAATAAAGTAAATTTAAAACAATAAAAAAAATAAATAAAGGAGGACATACAACTTTTGCGTGGGAGTGATTGAAGGGAAATAATTCACACGACGTTCCTTTGAGAAATTACAGCCGTCGTGATGTGTGACCAGGTGCTGGTCTCGATATGCGAGGCAATTATTCATTTGAGTGGGTGGCAGGTCTATGACTTATGCCAATGTGAGCATCACTGGTAAAAAAAAAAAAAACAGAACACATCCATTACTTGGATGTGATACAGTGCGGATATATAGACACTCCTCCAGTTTCTGGAACACGGAGAGCAACATCTACCTGAAGATATTTCTGTCACCACTTTGTGGATGCATGAGAGTGGCTCGGTGATTGAATAGAGGGGGAACGGGAGGATCGCTGCAGGAAAGGAAGAGAAATATGGCAGAGGTATTCACACTATTTCAATGGAAGTGGCGCAAGTCGTGAAGGTAGCGGAGGGAGGAAAAAGGAGAGAAACTGAGGGAAATTCATTAATGTAGGTGATGGCTACGGACCATTAGGTAATTATGGCAATGTTTCCCAGTAAGAATCGTTTGAACACAGCCACAGCAGATGCATGGTAATGAGTGGAAGGCAACAGAGAAAATAAAGCCCTCTGCAGAGACATATATGCGTGCAATAGATGAGACAGTACAGGCACTTTTTGCTCGTCCCTTGCCTGCAGTTTTTCCACAACTGCACTGTCACACTATCTCAAGGTCAGTGATTATTGTTCCCTTCCTGCTGTGTCATTGCTGTTGCGCCACGTGGTAATAATTAACAATTAACCTTTAATCGAAAATGCTTGTCACAGCTCACACTTAACATGTTCATTAGTTTCATGTCAACGCGCAGCCGATATTAGCCACAGCATCGGCAGAGCTCAGCGAGTATCACACACAATCCAAAACACACAAAGTCTGACCTTCTAGCTATTGAACAGATGATTAACCTTTATGCTCATTTAGCCTTTGGTACGCTTCATAACTTGATGAAATTTTAATTACAAAGCTGAAATCATGTTCCAAGAGCCCTCCCTAGAAATCCATATTTAAGCGCTCCCTTGAAGACTATCAGCTAATGTGCAAATTGAATCAATCCAATCTTCTTTCTTTTTCTTACGACTTTTTTGGTTTGCTACCAGGGACATAAAAAGTTGGAGTTTCACCAGGGTTTAAAAGTTTGTCAGATCAAACTTGAGTCTGGAGAGTCTCTTGACAGTTAAAAAACATGTCAGGAAAACATTTTGCCTTCAGTTTTTATCAATGCTTTTAAATTAGCAATGCCAAAAGCTGTGCATAATGCCTGCTAAACTGCAGCACAAGCACATAATAAATGGCTCTTCGAGTCTCTGCTGCTTCAAGTTTCAGAGCTCGACAAGGAATCCTCTGAAGCAGATGTTGTTGTCTATTATTAATGGAAAGACTGAAGACAAAACTCCCAGAGTAGTACTCACAAAAACCCCAAAGCTACAGACGTGCACCCAAACAACATTCAGGCCCACAGCTGCACACAACCAAACAAAGCTTCCACATCAGAGGACACAGCATCCCCGCAGACTCCAGTCAGCGCCATTCTATTTACAAAGATTAATAAATCAAGCACAATTATTGATCAGCAGTCATTCACTGACACTCTGCCGTTCACTGGCAAATAAACAGATTTTACTATATTTAGCCGTTTGCTCCGCTTTTGACTTTGGCTTCTTCGCCATCAGGAGAAAACGAAGCCGGCAGCTCCGGTCCAGCCGACACCAGTGAACGGCCTCTATTGTTCACCTGCGGATTTGGGAACAAAAAACAAGGTGTTGTGGCGTGTCGTGCACAGAAGGCATCTTACAATGGAAGGATAACGTGCTTTCCAACCGCAATCTGCACTGCACAGGGCTTCCAGGCTCCCAGCTAATTCTCATTATGACTACAGCGGTGGAAACGGACGACATGGAAACGCAGACAGGGCCTTGGGCTGAGTTGGACTCATTTTCATTTCAATGTGTTCGAAGAGAAGGGGAAAAGGGAAAAGTGGGGCAACACGTTCCTTGGCAACTCTGTCATCCATGAATAATGGAATATAGACATGTAGAGGGAGCAAAGGGGCGAAATTGGAAAACTGATATTCAAGCCATGAGATTTCCATTATATTTTAAAGGGCCGTCATCCAACTGCTTCTCCTTGGCTTCTTCTAATGAGAACGACGAGCATATAGCAAGGTTACAGGAAGGGATTTCAATGTCCAGACCTTCTTCACACCTCAAGGCAAACCTAACACTGCATAATATTGATTTGCTGAAGAGTCACACAGTTGGCCCAAACATAATACCTTCAGGTAAAAAGCTGCTTTCAAAGTGGACCCAGACTATGTGAAGTGTAACATTATTTCATGGCATCACTAAAGTGCCATTAGGACTAAATGTTTAAAATTAAGCATAGTGTTTGAAAAAGAAAAAAGCTTTGGCATTTTGACTATGCATTGTTTTTTTCCCCAACATGTGATTATCATCGCAGGGTCCTCTAATTACACAAAATAAGTTAAGTTATCCTGAAAGTTTATTATGCAATGAGGTGTAAGGGCAAGCTAATAAAGCAATTTCAAATCAGACTCCAACAGTGACAAATGCAGTGTGAAAGGGACCAGACATTAACAGGACACACTGCTTCTGCTAAAATCATGTGAAACGTTGGCATTGACGCAGTATGAACACTGAACCGCTGTATTCACCCACAGCTTACTCCGTTCCAGTTCAGTGCCTCACCGTTCCCCACAATCTCTCTCATTTTCTTGGACATGTCATGTTCACACACCACTGGACACCGTCGTCCTCTGCTCATGTATCTTATTAGCTGTTAAAAAAAAAAAAAACACACTTGGGCGCTATGGAAACGAGCTGCATGGGTCGGGAAAACCTTTAATACTATAATGCAGGCACGTACATTGTGGTTCCGCTTCACCTGGCCGCAAATATGTACACCGGTTATGAGTAACCTTTCAAATGCTCGACCCTCTGCAGCGCCTCTGGATTTATGAAAGGACAGGTTTGATTTGGTTTTCTGTAGGGATTCAGTCAATCCCTTTTGTGACAATATATAGATAAGTAAAGGATGATTTAAAGCACTTCAAACTAAAATCAGTTCAAATAACGGACAGAAAGCAGCTCGATGGATGATTAATAATACGGCATCAGTCCGGCAGTGACCGCAGGCCTGCTGAGCCGTCGCTGACCCATCATTGAGCACAGCTGTTATAATCAAACCGCATGAACCACTGGCAGGCAAATCTACCAGGTGGACGACAGTCTGGGATCATTTCATGAGGAGACAGAGTTCTCTTTACTGAGAGAGAGAAAGGAAAAAAAAAAAAAAAAAATCAAAGATGAGCCACAACAGGCCAGGGAAAATCAAGAGGGCGGATTTGAAAGCAAACAGCAGGGACGGCACTAATTGGGAAATTAGCAGTCGACACACAAGGAGGTTTTTGTGCGTAGGAATGAGCAACAAGGTGAATTTCAATAACGGGCTAATCAGTACAATGAGCAGGGTGAAACTTTGGGCAGTGTAACCGTCAGGGAAAACATCAAAACAAATATATGAAGTTAACAAACACCATCAACATGGTTGTTGACGACTTCCTTGTAAACTGGCACAGTTGGCTTCAGGTCGGAATTCAATTACGAGCAAATTAATGTAGCAATCAGCTGCAGAGACGACGCTAAAGAGGAGAACGTCAGAATACAAACAAGAGGCGGGAGAAAAGAAGACGTGATCACATCTGACTGGTCAAAAAGCCAATTTGAGAAAAGAAAAACAAGGAGGGCTGACGAAGACGAGAGCAGCTGCCCTCTTCAGACAGATAATGGGGCGCATTATTCAGCTTCTGTGATCATTAAAACTCAAGAGGAAGATTTTTTTATTCGTCACAGTCAAGAAGAATTTAAATCACTAGAAACTGTATAGAATATTAAGACAGGCTGAAACAGACATGGCAGCCATCAGATAAATTCTCTCGCTGTTCTTTTCGCTTTGTTGCAATAAACATTGAAACTGTATAGCTCCAAATGCACAAGGGCTTTTTCATAAATGATTATTCCAGAAAATGCTTCTTAAAAAAACAAAAGCGACAAATAAAAATGCACCTTTGAGGTTTCACAGATGAAGACCGAAATCATAACAAGCTCTTAAGTGACAACTCATACGGGCATAACAACAACTCTCATGCATATCTGCTGCCAGCGCCAGTCACCGACACATTCTCCCGATGCTCTCCGGAGGCAGTGTAGTTCCCCGTATTTGACACATGACAACTCCCTCTCCTCACATCAACCTGCCTGCTGAGTGTGACAGGCTCTTTAACAGCTCCGCGTTGTTTTTTTGATCATTAGCGGCCCATTTGTCAAAAAGAACATGCATATTCTAAACACCGCTCAGTCCCACCAAGCCTCTTCTCTGCGGAGCCTTTTTCCTGCCCTCATTTGGAAACCAAATACACCCGCCATCACTTTTCAAACATCCTGCAAATGTCATCCATGTTTTCTGAAGTTTGCATTCCGGCCCCTGTTCAGCTTATCGAGGTTTAAAACCCGATCACACACTTCAGTTCCCCATGCTGGACCGTATTCATGAGCTGTGGGAAAAAATTGTGATTACTCATCTGAGCTGATTCACTGCTGAGGACGTAATTATGCGTATCGCACTTTGAGAATATAACGCACTAATCTGTAGCAGGCTAAGAAAAAGAAATCCCAGTCCTCTGTCCTGAGGTGTGTGTGTGTGAGGTGTGTGGGCACCTTTACATATCCTCCAGCTCCAGCTGTCAGTCAGATCTTGCTGCTCTCCACTGGTGCCGAATGTTGAAAAGTCCTATTTTAGGAGTGGGATCTGTGAACAAGCCAAAAATAAAGTCATGAATGTGAGGGTAACCACAACGAGAAACTGTGCGATCAACACTAAGCAGGAGAGAGCTGACCCGTTAATGGGATGAAGGCACTTCGGTAATATTTTCTGTTTCAAGCATCTTTAAACTTGACATCACAAGTGTGAGCCAAGGATTTTAGAAATGTTGAAAGCTGAGTAAATATTTTTAAAAAGTCCTGATCTACAGCTTCATCTCTCTGTATTACTTCTTGCAAATGTTGACTTTCTTATCAATGTTTATTCAGCAGTGTCTCATCTGAGTGCAAATGAGATACTACGTCTTTACATTTTGAATCGCCCACACAGAACAAGACAGGAAAATAGTCAATGAGATCTACAATATGGACTAAATCCATTTCACAATTCATTAAAAGAGAATTCTCGTATTGACAACAAGAGTGAAAAGTCAAACACATGAAACCCCTGAGGCAATGCTTTAGTGGAAGCGGCATGAATGAAGCCTTCACTATAAATGAAGCTCTGTGTCATTTATCTGCAGAGTATCTACTACTCTATCAGTGTTATCTGTAGCTCACACTGCCAAAGGAAAAAAAAAAACAAGCTACATAACAAAGTTAGTATTAATTTTCTTCTGCCATCCCCTTGTCTGCTGGAAGACTCCACTATCTCTGGTTTCTTTTTGGATGTGCTCACATCTTAATTCAAAATGAATATTATGTGTGTACGGAATGAAAACGTGGAATATTATGAAGTACATGAGGAGCAGAACACAGTGTGTCAGATTTTGTTATAGTGGCTCGGTTATCCTGGCTTCACACGATCAGGACCTGACGACTCCATTTTATTAGATATGCCTGTAAAAACACTGGAGCACACAGAGCATGGACTCCTGCATAACACATTTGATTGATTTTACCCTTTAAAATTTTCATATAGCATATGCGATTCAGCTATCATCACTTCAACTGTAGAGGGAGGAAATGTCTCATGTGGATGGACTGGATATATATATATATATATATATATATATATATATATATATATATATATACAAACACACACACACATACATACATATACACACACACGTGTAATTGGTTATGTATGTGTGCATTACAATATGTTCATATGAGGATACTGTAGAAGTAATTGGACGCCTGGGCTCCATCTCCTTATGATTATATTTCTTTTGCAGCCTTGGTGAAAATGTTATTCGTTCCCTCTGAATAACTCCCCAGATATTTCATGTTTTAGCGACTCCACTGTGCTACACTTGATTGCTGCTGTTTGAATTTTTAACAAACTTGGAATGTCTATTTGTGGCGGCACTATTCCCTTGTCGTATTTTGCCCTGTTGCTGCGTCGCTCTGACCAGAAGACAGCTGGTCTCTGACCTGGAGCGGCTTCACGGCTGAGCTCCAGCATCATTACACATCACAGTAACGAAAACCAATACTGGCAGAAAAACCTGAAAGAACATAACAAAACAAAAACATACTGAGTAAATACAGATTATCAGTTTTCTTCTCTCTCCGGTCTAAACCGTGTTTAAACTGCGACAACTGTGTCACTTCAGGAACAAACTCGACAGCATTGGGTTGACTACAAAGAGTTATTAGACATTTTAATATGTCATTTCACCAACACATCCTCAGGCCCACTGGGAGCTTGTAAGTGCTCCTGTACAGCATGGCAGCATAATCACGACTGGATTTGCTGCTGGCAGACTTATTTTGTGTAATAAACACGAGAAACGCTGTCGCGCCACGGTTTTAGCCACTCTCGTTCCAGGCATTTAACGGATGGGGTAACGAGCGAAAACATTAACGGGAGGATCAAGTGTGTCAAAGCTCCTGTCCCGTGTTAACATGAGAGCGTCAACATCGGATTTCTATGAAAACTGATAAACTGCCTACAGAAACTTTTTTCTTTCTCATTTCACAGGACCTTCTCCCGTCTGATTTCTTCCCAAACCGTCCCGGTTGCACCGCGGCGCTCAGTTTAGCTTTTATAACCGTACCGACGTTGTTTGCCGGGCGAGTGCAAATGACCAGGAGCAGCCTGTTAATAATTCAAACTGCTTCTCAATCACAATCTGCGGGACTGTGGCCAAGCGCTGCGGTGAATCAAGCCGTCAGGCACGGCGGTGTGATGAGCATGAGATATGCCTCCAGCAGACGGATGTTATGAAAGTCGAGGAAAAATAAGAAGCACAAAGGAGATATATATATATATATATACACACACATATATATATATATGTATAGAGAGAGAGAGAGAGAGAGAGCTTAGCTTCCTCCCTCTGACACAAACATGGACAAACACTAATATTCATCATGACAGACATTTCTTTGTTCATCTCCCCCACATGCAGTATTTTCTCTTTTAGGAGGCTCTATATAAGAGATTAAAAGTCTACACCATATTTTACCAGCGCCTGGTGTTCTGTGTTTTCAAGCGCTGTTTGGATCTTACTCATGTGGCGACAGTGAAGCCCTAAACACCGCCCGCGGGAGTGTCGATGGCCTGCCTGCAGCTAATGATCCGTGCCGTAATAAAAGTGGCAAGACACTGACGGATTCTGCGCACTCCTCCCACTGCTCCCATTTCTGGACGCACCGCTTCCAGTTTGTCTTGTTCCATTAGTCCTCGGCCCTGACCGGGCGCCGTGAACCGGCCCGTCACTGTGAGGCGTGGGACTTTTAATAGTCTGGGAAAGCTTGTTAGAGCACAATATCTGTATCCGTCCATCTATTAAAGCCACACGAGTGGAAAGAGAAATTTAATGACTTCATTGAAATGTGATCATCACCGAGGCAGGTGAATGATAAGAAACGTCTCCAGAAAACCACAAAAAAATTGGGATAAATTAATGTAGGGGCAAATTTTTAAAAGAGGGATCTAAAAATCTTAATTAGTAAAGAAGAGTAGCAGAAGGTCACTGCTGCAGCTCTTTATTAATTAGGTATATAAAAGTGACATGACATATACTTGATCTATAAGGTTATGCTCTTCTCTTAAAGGCCACCAAGGGAAAATGCTGAACATGGAAAAAATAAAAGTCCTGCAGCCTTCAAAAAAATGTAAACCGTGGGATGATGCCTTAACTTCTCTGCTGCTGGACACTTAAAATTCATTGTCAAAGAACAAGCTAATATGCTGTTAATGCTAACTCGCACTCACCACTCAGCATATTCGGGAGATTTGCGGCGCGCAGAGGACAATAAACTCGGGCAGATAAGCAGAGCAAGGGAACTGTTAGAGTGAGGCGGTTCATTAGGAGACAAGTTGAACTCAGGTCTGGGGTATTTACATAGAGGACCGGCGCGTCAGCATTAAAGGGAATTCAACTGCTGACATAATAGCAACAACGCAGACAGACGCCGGCTTTTCTCCCCATCTGATGCTGTGCGGCCCGTCGTGGGTTGCTTGCCTTGCAACTCCCCGGACTTCATTTCTCCGGGGCAAAGCTTGTATCCCATATTCGCTCACAGGTCGTGCGGAGTCTGCCTCCCCCTCAACATCTGTTCGCCGTCCTCGCCCCGTGCCAGGGGCAGCTCCCCACCAAGACACCCATACCGTCGGCGCCGGCTCCGTCGCCGGCTGCCAAGCTTCTGATCAAAGAGGACAGCTGTCGAATGGATTTGCATGCCAGCCAGCGCTGCTGCATGAATGGCAGATGAAGGGGGGGTGAAGAAAAAAAAAAAAAAGCACCCAACAGAGTCAGCACCCCCAATTCAATGGAAAAACTGGAAAAAAAAAGGTCAATGAACAGCTGAAGACATCCAGCCAAAGCCTGGAGGTATCATGGTAGTCAGAGTGTATCCAGGAGTACAAGGAAACCAAACAGATTAGATATTGTTTGGTGTCCTGAGGGGCTCTCATCTACCCCTGGGCTGGGTAATAAGATGTGTTGGACTGAAATCCTACCAGTTATAGCTGAATGAGTCCTGGAGCCAGATATGGACAGAAACATAAAGAAAACACTGATTTCGGTCTTCATGAGGACAATATAGCCCCTATTTGTGCCAGTTACATGAGAAGTGTACTGCTGGCTTAATAGTCCAAGCCATATCTGAACACTTTCAGAAAGTGTTCTGGCCTTCAAGTCCTTCCAGGACAGCTTTTGCTTGAAGTTTAGAGATTAAAGACGTCACTTGTGTTTGTTCTAAATACAATAGAAAACACAATCAATGAAGCAAAGGAGTGAGATGAATGAGCCGCACAGCTCTCAAGTCATATGAACTCAGTTCACACAAGAGGAAATCAATTTACATGAGAGGTAACGGTGGGTCCTGAAGGGTCCTGGTGGGTCTTGAAGGGTCTTGAAGGGTCCTGAAGGGTCGTCTGTCTCCTGACCTTCCTCCTTCTCCGGCTCGGTGTCCATTCCTCCTGTAGCTTCCTGCTCTGCCACACCTGTTGCTCATTAGTTAATTGCTGCCTGGGTTTAATGAGTGTGCTGCATTCAGGGGCAGTGGGAAAAACAAAAACTCCCTACAAAAGGCAACAAACCATAAAAGCAGTTCGATAGAATTTTCTATCAAAACGCAGCATCTTCAAAACAATAAACAGACTAAAACGTGCAGCAGCATTATACATAAAACCCAGTCACACAAGCTGTGTGTGGCTTCCAGAAACATTTAGTGCGGAAATCAAATTCCTCTTTTGAGCTGACACGTCCACATTCCATGTCCTGCCCAGGTCTTCTGGAGAGATTCAGTCACTTTGTGAAAATGTCTGATTTAGATATATTTTCAGGGGACCAACAATCATATATTTACACTGCTGGTGAGTTTAAGTCGGTTATACTGAAATGCTTATAAGACGGAATTTAGGAGGCATACTTTCAGTAAACTGAAATTAGTAAACCTTAAGTGTCCTCATTTGGAAATCAAAGAATTTAATGTGGATGTGAGCTGCTGACATTCAAAAAAAAAAAAAAAAAAAAAAAAAACTTGGTAAGTTCAGTTGTGCCTGAGGGTGCTGTAGTGCTTTTAGTATTTACACAGAGTTTCACAGGGCCCTCGGTACTAAACGGATAAATGACGAAATACTTACAGGGAGCCGCAGTTTGTCTTCAGATTAATGTGTTCAAACCAAACGCTGAAACTAAATAACACATTTTCAATATTGCTTCAGCACATTTATAAATTGACTTTGTGTTTTCACACCAGCGCCATTTCTCTAAACTTATGGATATTACGTCATTAATTAATGGAAAAACAAGTGTTTGAGGGGAGAACTGGGGGGTCGGCTTGCGGTACAGCCTGGAGTTACAGTGAGAAATGTATAAATGTTGTTTTTTTTTACCAAGAACATCCAAACTCAACTGTTTTAGGCTTTACAGGTTAGGTGACGCAATCTCCAGCACAGACGGAACATGAGTGAAGAGCATGTTGGACTCATTTAGAGAAGGCACTACTACTACTTTTTGCTTTTATTCTTTGTGTTAATCCCAGTTTTCATTGAGTTTTAATCAGTAAGAGCTGTCGCTGGACGACCTGTGTTTTACTGTCAGGCGGCTTGAATGACAAGAGAGCCGAGTCTTCCTCTGCACCCCTTTAAAGCTGACGCTACATTAAAGTTTCCCTGCCCTTCCTCCCCTGTTTTAAAGTTTCCTGAGCGTAATCAACATCGCAGCCACATGAGGCTGCTGAGGCAACGGGCCTTAAGTCACTCTGATTAAACGCAGTCTTCAATATTTGGTTGGCTGCTCAAATCCTCTGAGCAATAGGCTGAACTTTGACCCCAACTTTGGGAACTAGAAAGTATCAATTACATTGTTATCATATAATTATTTAAATATCAGCTTAGTGAGTTGTGTTTCTGCTGAAGTGCAGAGGACTAATCTGGTCCAGTAAGAAGAATGTTCCTCAGTGGGACTCGACAGTTTAATGCACAGTCGAAGTGCTTAATCAGGATTTCTAATAACTCATTCAGTCTTTTCTCCTTTATCTAAGTTGCTCATGAGCTCATTAGATTGTTGAAGCAATTAAACCAAATCCACCTCAATAGCAATATTATCACATTAATATTAATAACAATAATCTCTTTAAGACTGGACACACTGGTGGATAAGTACCGATCCTCTCGAGCGTACGGTACTTTGTTACTTACAGACATCTCTTCCTCTTACGAGCAGATTCTTGGAGTGAGTTACAGAAACAGAAGTGGAGGACTAATTAAAACACCTCGGGGAGTCCGGAGGATGTGCACACGCTGTCCGTACAGAGCCAGAAAATGTACAGTAGCCCCAGATCCAATTAGGGTGCACCGCCATTTGCCTGCTGTTGCATTAATATAGTTTTAAGGAATTATTAGACCACAGATGATAGAATATAGCAGTAAACGAAGGGGGAAAAACAGCAGATGCCTCCAAACATTGACTATTTTTACAAGTTAATGTTGAAAAAAATACATTTAACCCATCAGAAACACATTAAAATGAGCAATGTGCTGATATTTCACTGTGAAAACCAACTCCAGGAAGTTTGAAATTAATAAAGTATCTACCTTTCCAACATGTCTAATATGAGATTGAATTTTTTTTTTTTTTTTTTTTTGACATTGTGAATTGATCACTTTCCATCAGGACTTCAGAAACGTGTTTCCACTTTCCTGGATGTAAATGGAATTTGTAAAAATTGAATAGCCAGATTATCTTTGTAGCCGATCAGTTTTTTTCAGCCTTAAAGAAAGCTGAAATAACGATTTCATTCACGGCAGCACAATGTTGCTCGGAATGAAAAAAACCTGCCTCTCCAGTGAAAGGTTAAGAAGCTAATTGATTTTCATCATTTGTTCATTCGGAGTCCTCGGCTCCTGCTCAGCATGCCGACCGCAAAACCTGTAATAATGATCCGACTTCTCGCTGTGTGATCAATTCCTTTGATAAACAGTAATGATCCTGGCTGGATGACAGCTGAGGAGTGAGCAGTAATGAGGTTTATGTTCCTCAAAGCAGGTGCGGCGGCGGCGGAGGCGACGTGACGGATTCCTGACTCGCGATAATGAAATCAGTGAAGTGATTAATGTCTCTGCGTTTAAATGTTTACTGTATCAATCGGCTATTGCGTTTCTAACGGGCGCAGAGATGAAAAAGCACTGACAGCAGAGGGGGCGTGTGCTTGTTATAAAAATTTTTTTTATTTAGAATAAAACAACGTAGCCATCGTACATGTAGTGTGGTCAATCTATTTTACATACCTCAGGAGGAACGACACAGTTCTGCTATGGTACGGTTCGGCATGATTGTGATCAATTAAAAATCCTCGCCGGCATCTTCATCGTCACGAGTCTACAGCCAGAGAGGGTTATAGTAGTGTTGTTCAGTCTCACAAGTTTTACAGGATAGCATATAGCACGACAACACGACGCGGTGAGGGACCAGTGCTAGAAGGCCAGTGGAAAAAAAAAAAAAAAAAAAAAAAAAAAATCCAACGAGTAACACTCATCAGAGCGGGAGACGGGCGTCAGCAGGCCACAGACCCAGTAACAGTAACTTCTAGTTCTCTTTTCACTTGGCAACTCCTCGATGCAGTGTACACCAATACAGTGAGCTAAAGCTTAGGATGCTTCGCCGGGCTGTTCACGTTGGTTCAGACAACCGCGAAAAAACAAAAACTGTGTCTATGAGTCTGAGGTAGCAAGGCAATCATGGCTTTCCTCTGATTTCTCAACATATACCTCTTTAAAAAAAAAAAAAAAAAAAAAAGCTAATCTACACGATGACGGCAGGTCTCTTACAAACCGAGCTTCGGGACAACTGTAGAACTTTAAATCTATATTTTCCAAAAATTTCTCTTTATGCACAATCCCGCTGTAATTCAACACGTCTCCACTCTGTCTTCCACGCGTGGAATGACAAACTGTATAGGCACAGAAGGGGTCAAAAGGTTTACGTCAACAGATCGCAGGTGAGACGGAGTCCGCCGGCATGTCGATGCTTTAAAGGGGAACTTGACATCAAGCATGCTACGAAACACGAACAGACGGGTCACATTCCCCCATTACACCCCCCCCCCAACCCCCAAAAAAATCCTTCCATCCACTGAATGTTGTTTCTACGCCCCTGTTAAGTCTGCGGCAAATCATAGCGACCCGGGGCTGGTTGGTACAAAGCAGTGGAATGACACAAATGTAACAGTTTGATTCCCACGAAGGTCGAATCTGGAAACAAAAAACACAAACACCGAACCACCCTCTGAAAACAAAAAGAGCGTATTTCACTATACAAAGCCCCGTGTCCATATACTCATCTCCATATCTAAATAAATCACTGACAAATGTTCAATCAGATACAATCTACAGTTTTATAAAATGTACAGTTTGCATAGTACAAGACAAGGTGGTAAAAGTAGTTAAGTTGTCTGCTCCTGTGCGTCTTTGGGATCTGGGGCCGGTGGGGGGGGGGGGAGGCCGGTGGGGTTGTTGTTGTTGTTGGTTGTTGTTGTTGTCTGCTCGGGAATGGTCACAGAGACACTCTCCTCCTCTGGAAACGGTCCTCACATCACCTGCAGAGAGACACGGGAATGTTGGATCAACAGTGTGTGTGTGTGTGTGTGTGTGGGTGTGTGTGTTTCATGTGCATGTGAACTGAAGTGCAGCTCTGAGATGACGAGAACGTGATAAGAGTCGCCTCAGCGTGAGTCTGAGCGCGTTTCTGCTCATCAGGACACCAGTGTGTGGGACGCGTCGGGAGTCTGAACAATGTAATCGGGTTTGAAAGCTGGTAAATGGACGACGGTCCCTCTAGCCAGTTATAGTCCATTAGCATCGCAGAGGGAAGCCGGGGAAGAAGAAGAAAAAAAAAAAAAACAGCTGGAGTTTGGAGGATTTTTTTTTTCAAAACCCGACTGTCCTCCGAGACGAGGAATCACGCACTCGGGCCTATTCACCCATGCTTTAAGCGTGAAAGGAAGTGCGCCGCTCGCCAAGGACAATAAAAACAAAGTAAGGAGCGAAGGGACGTGTGGGAAATGAAAATATTCCGCCTGATTGTTGGTTGATGCGCCGTTGTGTAACTCTGACGCAGGACGGGAATCAGATGAGACGGCTGTGTAGACGGCTGACGCTCTTCAGGACAGGGGGTAAACAATGCATCATCAACAACAACAAATGCGGCTGCGAGGAAATCAGTTACTCAATTATCTCCTCGTGTTTTTGTCAGCAGGTGATTTTTTTAAAACATTTTTTTCATGTTTACATGACGTGTGTGAGGAGCGAAGGTCCTTTCAGACGATCAATATGTGTGGCGTCCTTCCATCTGTGCTGCGTGGATTAAAACTGATACAGGCGAGATGGATTTCCACAGCAGATGGGGGAGATAAATAAAAAATAAAGAGGAGGACTGAATACAAACTGAGTATTAGGAGAGTCCCGGAGTCACAATCAGCCTGATCTGACCTAAATCAAATTTAGAGGTGGGAATTGCTCAAAATGATGAGTTAAAGTAAGAACGTCAGCCTTGAGCAAAGCAGAAATGAATTCAAAGTAAATAGGCAGTTTAACCGGCGTGTGAAGGGAGCAGGGGGACGAGCTGAGCGGCTTAAAGAGACGCAGGAAGGAGAGACGGAGCGGAGGGGTAAATAATTACAGCCGGGAGAGGTCAGTGGCAACAGCTTTCACAATACCTCTGTCCCAAAATGCACCTTGGCCCCAGACCGGCAGACCGTGAGGAGCTGCTAATGGCGCTCCCCAGAGATCCATTAGCCACCTCTCTCTCTCTCTCTCTCTCACAGGACGCCAAATGTAAGGGGGCCGAGGCGGGCGAAGGCTACACGGAAAGGACGACTCCTGCAACAGCCGCTGTAATTACCTCCGAAGCCAGCTCGCCTCTAACTTCTTTCACCTTCACCGGTGGCGGAAGCGCGGCGCTTCCGCCACACGGCGAGGAGGAAACGCGGGCGTCTCGTCCTCTACCAGAATTCATATTACTTTGAATGTAGCAGTGGGAAGGATCCATGTCTTACCTGGGGTCTTGGGGAGAGGCTCGAGGCTGTGGGAGACAAAACAAAGAGAGAGATTTGTAGTTTAACACTTGAACTCCCCGGTTCATCTCTGTTTTTATAAGTCTTCACTAAATTATCAGCCCCTGGGTCCCTCCCACGTACTCATGCACACACTCCGCTCTGCGCTGCCTCGGAGCTGTGCAGTAACCAAAGTCTAATAATGCTGCCAGATAAGAATGGATTTTTAACTAAAGCCCCCGTAGGAGATTCAACTCTGCGAAGAATGAATGCAATTTGAAGTCGGTGAGCTCTTCTCCGATATTCAAACATTTAATGTTTTTTTCTTTTTGATTAAAAACCCCAGAGGCCAAAACAGCTTCCAATTCACTTATTATGATCAGTTAAAGCTTTGTTGTGTCTGCTGGCTGCAGACAGCAGCCCAGTGAGCGCCGCACTCAAACCACACAGACCATGTTAGAGAGCCGACGGTGGTCAGGAAACGCCTGTGAAGCCAGAACGTCTTCTCTTAATGAAGACCGGCGATGTCAAGGCGAATATCTAAATTCTAAAGCACAATACCAAGAGGGTGAGTTGGTAACAAGACGCACAGTGAGGCTGCAAATATTTTGAGGCCAAGGAAGCAACAGGCTTTTACCCAAAGATATACTCAAAGCGTTTTGTTTTTTAAACATTTCTGTTGTTATACGGTGTATCTTTGTGCTGCTCCAGCATCATTTAGATCAAATTGGGTTGTTTGAGTTCCTTCTGCACTAAAGTGAGATGAACTCCACCTTTTACACAACAGGGGTTCAATAGAAGACAAATACGTGAAAGTTAAGCAAGGTAAAACAACAACAGAAAAAAAAAAATAAAACCCCTTTACTCCCCATAGTTATACTCCCATGTAGAATATATTGACTAATATTCAGTTTCAAATGATTTTCTTCATAATCCAACATTCTGGTCTGGTTCAAATATTTCCTGTTCAGATCAAGCATCAAATTTGAATAATGAGGAAAAAAAAAAAAAAAAAAAAATGACCCCCCAAAAAAATCCTTGAGGCTACATCTTAAATCTGTGCATCTAGCGGCACACATAAAAGCAAAAACATGAAGCCACAATGCAGATGAACCTTTATACACTCCACAAGTTGTTTGCTGTTTCTTTGATGAAACACAGAACAAGACCCTTTGAATTCATGACGACTGACGAGTCCCCTTGGAGCTCGCCACTCCGCCGCGCACGGACACGCAGTGCGCTCAAAACAAAGCTGGAACGACGGCATGAGGCAAACAGATGCAGAGTGGGACTGTGTGAAAGGGTGAGAGATGGCTTCACTCACTCACACCTTTCTTTTTCTCCAAACAATCCATTTTTATGAAGCACAATTCTGCATTGTTCGAGGCCTGTGTGGAAGCACTGAGATAAAAGTGGGAAAGGTTGAAGCTTTAAAACCATTTTTCAGCTGAATTGCAGAGTCCACTGATTAATTACAGCAGTCACTTATTTTTTTGAGCTACTTTTAAAAACCCATTAATCACACGAGTCGAGTTCCAACGAAACATGCCAAAGTTTCAACTGTGAGTGTTTTTCCAAACAAGTAGTGCGAAAAAGGTTGATTTTTTACGCATCTGTTAAAGATTAAAGCGGTTTCATTGTCATTGTAAGACCGCAATCTGCAGCAAAGCATTTAAAATGTAAATAAATGGTATTTCCTAATGATCGGAATGCAAACTGTTGGTGTGGGGACACCAATATACCCGATTTAGCCATCCAGTACGCCACACATGAGGCTAAACAAACAGACGCTCTGATTTACTGCTGTCGTGTGGCTTCATGTCTGAAGAAATCTGCCATCTGAGGAGAGGGAAACACGGTGGGAGAGAGGAGACGGAAGGCTTAGACACTTACGACTGCATGCAGGGAAGGAGTTGTTAATCTGCTCCATTACATCTGCCAGGTCAGAGTTGCTGTTGTGGGAGTCCAGCAGCTCATCTGAACACACACACACACGCACACGCACACACGGAGGAAAGTTTATCGATCAGTGTATGCACCCTGGTGCTTTTCTCTGTTGTGATCAAGCTTTCAGGTTTTACATTTCATCAAAGGAAATGTAAGTATTGATTGAAGGACAGGTGATGTACCTGATATCAATGACAGAGTCAGTGTTTATGTCTAAAGGCAATAAGTATCAAGCAGCTCACCTGAGTTTTCATTAAGAGGCCCTCGATCTTGCACGGTGGGAGACGACACTCCGTTTATCCTGGCGTCCACCTCCGGCTGACAGAGAGACAAGAAAAAATGGAAATATGAAAAAAAACTAACCAAAAAAAAAAAACAACAACAACCACTACAAAAAAATCAGTCCTTATAACGCAATTATTCCGCTTGGCATCTGCTTGATAACTCGACAATCAGCTGAGCTTCACAGCGTCAGGCAACAACAAAGGAATAAGAGAGAGCAGCACAAAGAGGCCGGTGACGAGCAGAAAACCATCCCTCAAACACGTTACGGTGTGAAACACAATCAAATGCTGGAAAGGACATTTGCACAGTTTCAGAGAAAAATCCTGCACCGCCAACAACAATGAATGAATTTAAGTTACTGTTAGTTAAAATGTGAATATTATTTGCACATAATACGAAACAACACAGACAAGAAAATCTGTTTTCATTTTCCACTGTTGCAGATATATTACCGTGTTTCTCATGTGTCCCACTTCCAGTAAACACTGATTTATTTTATGTTACTTCTTCTATGCATATATGTATTCCAAAATAAAACAACATATCTTGTTGTTATTCTTTCGCTTTTTACGTGGCTTATAGAACATCAATTTGCAAATCGACTGAATCCGCTGAAGTGCCAGACAGTGAAGCTGCTCCCTTCACTGTGTTTAGAGGCCATAAAGATGTTCTGCAGCCTTGGTATCAACAGTGGAGCGCGGGGCCGACTTGACCCTTTATTCATTAATCTTCTGTGCTGCTTTGTCAGGCTTCCAGTTGTCGGTTGCTGCAATGTGCCACAGAAAGGTGCACGCTCTCTGGATGAGTCCAGCGCAGGACAAACGCAGACAGACTGCTGACCTCTATGCCGCTGTGCAGCCGAAGATAAACGCTCACATGGATTTCAGTTTAAACTGAATAAAAATCCCACATTCAAGTCGCAGCTAAAAAGCAAAGTCTGAGTAAACACAATACTTTTTTTTCTGATGCACAGAAGCAAATACATGATGTCCGGTGACATTTACGACAGAAGCTCCCATGTCCTTCAGCTTCACAGCTGCGAGGAAACTAAATCAATGCCTCCTTCTCCTCAAACCCCTCTTCGTCGTCTCTCTCCCCGTCTCCAGGAGCCCCCGGCTCCAGTAAAGGCTAACATGTTGGAAGCGTCTCCAGAGCACCACCAGTGTCTGGAGGCGTGTCTCAGAATAGCTCAGGTCAGGGCTCTGGTCAGGCTTCGGGAAGTGTGAGTTTGATGCCTGCCGTCACGCTGGCAGGCTTCATTATTCTGCAGCTTGGTAGCAACGCTGCGGCTGACCTGAAGACATGTTGACATATCAGGGACCTAAATGTCAGACGAAAGAAGATCTTATTCAGAGCGGTGAAGTTATTGCCGGCATGTACCATATTATGTTTACATTTCTTTGTCAGAATTTGGATCAACATCAGTTTTTCATCAAACCCTCCAATGGAGAAACAGCAGCCACACGGGAATGAAAAACCGTATTGTTTGCACTGCAACAAAGCACCGTGCAATAAATCACCATTTTACTGCATGAACACAGAACGAAAGTGTTTTAATGAACAGTAATAAAATATTGGATTATAGCACAGGGGGCTGCACGGTGATGCAGTGGATTTTTACTCCTACCTCAGAGAGAAATCTCCAGTTTGAGACCACAAAATGTGTTGAGAATTTTTGCGCAGTTTGCACAATTTCTGATTTACTTTCATAGTTCAAAAACATGTAATTAAGGTAAATTGGTAAATTTATGGTGTTTAATCTCAATGTAGCTCACGCACATTGCCTCTTCAGACACAAAGCTGATTTCCATCAATTAATAAACTCCTGAGTGACGCTGGCTGCTGCCTCTCTGCTGCGAGTCACGACCAGGACTCCAGCTTCAATACCTGTTTGCTCAGCCTGATTCCCGCTTGTCTGACTGGAGTGTTTCTCGATCGGCGGAAAGAATCCGAAACTCGATGAGCAATTAGGTCAGACATAAACAAATCTGGAAGTTATTGATAGAGGGACCGGAGATGGATGCCGGGTTGAACGGTAATGATGTGATTCAGATGTAATCTGGGAGTTTATTATTCACAAACTCAGCAATCTGAGGATAAATGATGAAGAGGTTATCACAGATACACAGGCATGTGGAAGTGAAGGGTTTATAATTGAAAAGCATATTTAGGTTTTTTGTTTTTTTCTTTTTTGAATGACTTTGAAAGAATCCTGTTAGTTTATTGGATACATTTTGTTCCGGTGTTTAAATGAGTACTTTTTTTTTTTTTTTTTTGTATTTTATGAGTAGCTGTGAAACAGCCCTGCCAGCTGGTGTGTATGAGTGAGTCTGTGAACTGTGATTACTGCCCTGCTGCTCCACAGCAACAAACCTAATGAACTGAACGGAAAGACAACTTATGGAGCAAACAAACTTTAAATCACAGCTGTGTGTGTGAGATATGCTCAGAGGATACTTCATGATGAGGAAACTCAGAATTCCTCTGGAAGAATCGATTACCTAATTTAATTCTGAACAACAGCAGCAAAGGTTTCAGTAGGAACTGTTGTGTTTTTACAGATTAGTTTCATTAGAATGTAATTATCAAGTCTGTGTGAGTTATGAAAGTTATGAAGATTGAAAATGATGTTAGCAACATAAGGAAACCCAGAGAGCCTTGCGGTACTTCATATCTGAATATATTTCACACATTATCAAGACATTAAAGATGTCTGCTGTGGAACGGCCTCTTGTTGAATCTCTTGTAATCCCTGTATCTGTTGTCGGGGAGGACGGATGCGCTGCGTCACCTGGTGCAGGAGCTGTCGGAGGCGGTGGAGCTGAGACTCCAGCTGCTTGTTGTGTTCCTCCAGGATGTGCATGCGCGCCTCCAGCCGCCCTTTGTGTTGCCTCAACAGCTTGGCCTCGGCCAGAAGATCAGCCTCATCGGGGTGTGCGGAGGGGCCCTCTGACTCCCAGTGGCCGGCGGGAGACGCCCCTCGCTGCTCCTTCAGCTGCTCATACTCCCTCTGAAGGGTCCTGCGAAGAAGGGAAAAGATGGGAGTTACAGTCTGGCCGGTGTTTACCCTGCTGAACACCTGGGAGACAGCCGACAGCAACCTGTACCATCATCAAAGCATCATGTGGGGGATAATCTCTTTATTTTTTTCCTGCGTCGCGTTTTCTATGCTTAATGATCATAAATATGATACTTTTAGTGTTTTGCCTGAAAGACTATCAAGAGGCTGTTAAAGCCTCGCTGTGAAGCCCCACAGTGGGGTGCCGCACAAAAATACCACCCTCATGTTTACCTCTGCTTTCAGCGCTCTCAGTGAAATCCTATTTGAAGTGGGTGCACAAACATAAAGGACCCCCCCCCCCCCCCCCCCCCCCCCCCCCCCCACACTGCCAAATCTCCCTCCTCACCTCCTCCCTCCCATAAGCTGCGATGCTTTACGTAAGACGGCATTTACGAACCCGACGATAAAGCTCCCCGTCGCCCTCCTCCTCCGTGCGCCCTGCTCTTCCGGAGTGCCCGTCGGTGTGTGTAATCAGTGTTAAATCACTCCAGCCGAGCCTCTGGCTGTGCATAGGCATCTCGACTACAATAGATTGTGCAGTCACTTTCAGTCTGGAAGCCATCTCCATTTACAAATCAAACTTGGGAAGGACTTGGCCAGTGAGCCAAACTGAAGGTACGGGAAGTGTGTGTATAAGTGTGTGTGTACTATAGTTTTCACTTGAGTGAGGCAATGAGCACATCCTCTCAGATGACACTGAACTATAAATAAACGCAGGTGCTCGATTTAAATGCACTGGACATAAAAATCTTATACGAGCATTTCGAACTTCTTACCTCTGCTCCTCCTCGAGCCGGGCGATGATCCGCTCCAGCTCGCCTCTCTCCTCCCTCTCCACCGCCTGCAGGATCTGAGCGGGGCTCTGGGGCTGGCTGCACGGGGAGCCCTCCCCTCCCAGCGTCTGGCAGTACTGGATGATCAGAGCGTGCTCGTCGTCCCTGCGGAAACAGCACAGAGTTGCGTGATGAGTGTGAAGCTCTGACATCTTGTCCCCGGCTCGTCGGTTCAATCCACCGTCTGTTCTTCTAAGACGGGCCCGACTTAATTCACCGTGCGCACAGTGTAGAACTGGAAGAAAATCTGCTGTCATTTAGAAGAATCATGGCGCAAACAAATCAGGAGAAATTACTTGGAGTAGGCCCCAGGAACGTACCGGAGCATGCAGTGCAGAGAGCGAGAGCGACGCTGCAGACAAACTAATGTTTGACAAGGGTGCAATGGTTTCATTAGGAATTCAAATCAGGCTAATTTCAGCATAATATTTAAATAATCGTTTCAACCTTTGCAAGAGCACTCAGTAAAATATGTGTAAATTAAATATAAGTAAGCCTAAGATGTTGTAATAGATTCATACATTGCATGGCAAATGTACAATAACGTCTCGGGAAGTGGCTGAAAACTGACTGAAATCATACATATTGCAATATATAACTAATGTAGCTTTAGTTCCTATAAAAGATAACTTATAAATTGAGTACTACTGTTCATTTTATAAAAAAAAAGCACATTGATAATTACGTGTATGTTTTCAAAATAGAGAGAAACTGACCACAAATGACACGATACTATTGTTTAAGCACAGGTCTCCCACATCCATGATGAGTTTTGACTGGGAACGAGACACACTTTACTAAAGGAGCCAAACATCACATTGTTTATAAGAGACACCACAATATAAACTCTATCTTAATCATGTGCAGAACATTTTTTCCAACCAATATTCTGGTATTCGTTTCAATTCACCATTGGGAGTTTCGGAGAAGACATAAATATAAATCATCTGAAATAATTTTGCTCTACAATCTGTCTAACTGACCTCACAGTGTTCAAAAGAGGATGCGGTACTAAACACACTTGTGAGAGATGTGACAGGCGGCGTCCGTGAACGTCATAATAAAGAATATGCGGCGGGTCGAATGCAGTGCTGCAGATTCCCCGGTGAAACACATTCGCTGTGTCTTGTGTGATGTGCCAGTCGGAACCATCTGATAAGTGGAATAGGGCAAGGCTGCTGATGGAAAGAGACCGAGGGAGCAAGAGAGAAAGAGCCTGGCAGAGCGATGAGAAGATACGGAGGGAAAAGAGGCAGAAATGGCTGCTGTCTCGTGATTCTGTGTGGTGAAATGTCCTCTTTCTTTGTGTGTTATCTCAATATTATGGAAAAAAGTGTCAATTCTCACGAGCCACTCGTATTCTGAACCTGCCTTGAAGACAAATGAACGACGACCATGCAGGCACACACAAGAAAAAAAAAAAGAAAAAAGCAGATATTGAAAGTCATATCCTTGGCTCAAGTCCTGTCATTTTCAGAGCCAGTTTGACAACCTGAAATAGAGTTTTGGCTGAAAAAGCTTAATGGCATGGGAGCCTCACATGTGGTTTCCTACGCTCCACTAACTGCACTGTATCGGCCCATTCAAACACCCACCAGCGCTCCGGCTGTCATCCCGCAATGTTAACAGTCTCCTCTTTCAGCCATGTGCTGTAATTGTGTTCCCAGATCGAAGGTCATTATATTATAAAACCAGCAGCCAAACCATCACTGCTCCAGAAAACAGGGGCCATATGTTTATTAATGAGCTAAAAATATTTACTCCCACGTTTACAAAATCCAGTTATCTAGAAACGATATGATGCGTCCCTCCTCCAGCCATTGACCCTGGAACCGATCCCAGCTTAAAAAGAGAACGAGTCCAGCACAGAGCAAACACAGAGAGACAGCCACACACACTCCCTGCCATTTACCGCTAATCAGTATTTGGAGACACCAAAAATAGCTATTTCTTGAAGCTGCACTTATTCCTGAATGTGTATCGGTTGCGAACCGAGATTCCTCTCGTCTTGAATAAAGCTTTTGAGGCGAAAGACGCAGCTCTGACGCGATATGGAACAATAGCTCTAGTCTAACGGGACTGGGTAGATTAATCATTCACAAACTGGGGAACTGAAATACCTGAAGTTTTAAAAAGACACCCTTGGAATTCAAACGAATGAGCAAATATTCAAAATGTTATCACCACACTACTTAAGAGGGGATACAAGTAAGAAGCCTATTTTTCTCAGATATGACAATAATTATTCTATTTCACGACCAAGGACTGAGCTGGGCGGCGAGCTAATGAAAGGCACGCAGAATGAGGCTGTCACCCCTTTTCACACAAAAGGAACAATATGCCGAGCCGGCAGCTTTCCACGTACGCCGAGGAGAGAAAGCCTCTCATCATTAACCAGGCAGAGCTGCCCGTGTGACGTGACTCACAAGTTCAGAGCACTCCTTTCTTCAAAAACGGAATGGCAGCCAAGTTTGAATCAATCTTTCATGAATTTTATTACAATTAAAGCCCCAAATAATAAAACTGATGAATACAATTTTTAAGCCAAGAATTCCAAACACTTCTGACATTCCTGCACACTTGAGAAGGAAACATGCCAGAGTATTTTTTTCCCTCCTGTAACCAGGATCCCTCTTTGCATTTTTGCGTACAGTGTCTTTTAAACATTATTTATGCAGTTGTTTGTTCCAGAATTTAAAAAAAAACTCTCCCTATGTTTAGTTATTCATCAGTTTTACTTAAACTCGCATTTCTAACTCAGTGCTGGTGCCGCGTGAAATTTCTTTTGATCTCAATTCTCTCCAAAGTTTTCTTTAAGTTCAGACCAATGTCAAAAGAAAGTCTCCTCTCAAAACAGGAGTTCTGCAGACTTTACCAGGTTTTAATGAAATTCGCCCTCTAGGTATGGCCGCAATGCTGACGCGATTTCTTTAGCAATTAGGAAGCTAGCCAATCACGATATCTCTTGGTGCCATCTACAGTTTGGCCTCTGCTCTGCTTCATCAGGCGGACCGGATTGAACCTTCCTGCAAGCCGGACTGACATCCCCGCTCTGATGCAAAACCTGCAGGTGCCGAAACCTCGGAGTGACTGAAAAACACAGTTTTATTTTAAACGCACTATGAAAGGGTGGACAGGGGTGGAAAAACCTGGAGAATTGACGGTGTGATCTGCCGGGGCGGAGGACAAGGGCTTCAGCAGACACTGAGTGACCAATTAGGAAGGTTCCCATCAGCAGGGAGCGGCGGCACGACGGGCAGAGAGGACCCACAGGACGGGTGGAAGAGGATCATTATGTGTGAAAATGAAGACCGCAGGGGGTAGGGCTGCCTCACAAACCACCTGCATTGAAATCCTCGGAGGAAGAGGAAGCTCAGTGAAAGAGCGGAGGCTCAGACTCCGTGGAGAGGATGAGCCGACAGAAGAAGAAGAAGAAGAAGAAGAAGAAGAAGAAGAGGAGCATCAGCGCGGTGGCGGATTTAGACGTGAATAATGGTGATGAATGTGAGGACACTGGCTCGCCATGCCTGCGGCGTATTGCTAATATGAGAGTCGTGCGCTGGGTGAGAGTGAGAATAAGACGGACTGAGGGGACTTCTACAGTTTTCACTCGACAACAATGGTCTTCTGAGCCCGATGTCTGGCTAACGTATCACAAAGTAAAGCCTTCTCTGGATGAATAGCGCTATCAGCCAAAGAGGCTAAGCCCAGGGAGAAAAACCGGGAGATAAAGACGAAGGGAGACAGGAGGAAGAAACACAAGAAAACCACAACCACCAAAGAAAACAAAGGAAGAGGATGAAAGAACCAGCACTCTTCTCCTATGGTGAGATATTTTAAAAGTGTGGCCTCATTTACTTTGGGGGGGTGTCGTTCTGGATGCAGGGCCGCTGAAAAAAATATTTACTTATGTGCAGCATTCGATCTGAAGGCTCCCCGGGACCACAGCTGAAACATGATTAGACTATAAGAAAAAAAAAAGAAAAAAAGATGAAAGGTGGAAAGTGGAAACAGAGGAGGACAGGTTGGGATGAAAGGCAGTTTAAAAAGTGAAGGCCTCGTGAATTTTAAAGAGAGGGACGAGAATAAAGGACAAAATATGAAAGAGGAGAAAAAGGGGACAGCACAAAGGGAAAGACTGGAAAGCGAGAGATAACAAAACAAACAAAACCCTGGCAAATATACAGAGAGCAGAGAGTGGCGCTCCTCGGTGATGTCCCGAGGCGTCGATGACAACACGGTGCTTTGGCTGGAGGTCAAAGAAAGCCGGCAACACAAACTTAGTAATTAAGGATTCCCTTTTAGATAAAAGCTATGCAAAACAAGAAAGACACACTTTGCACACTTCACACACGCACACACACACAAATTATTGATATCACTGCACAGCTGGAAGGTGGCTCCGAATCGGTGTGCGCAGGATTTCAACGATCAGAAAACAGAAGCCAAAAGCCAAACACGCGTGTAATTGGCAAACGCACTCAGCCGTGCCGCACAATACATGCTTTCATTAGCTCAAACGGTGCAACCTTCATCACACACGGGGGATAATGTCTGTAAGCGAGTGTCCACACACAAACACAGCCAGGCAGAGTGTTGGAAAGCACTAAAACTTCTGAGCGAAATCGGCCGCAGGTGGAGAAAACCGCACATTTTCTCAGCGAAGAGGCGATACGATCAGAACCTCCAACCAAAAGAATTATAATGCAAATGATTTCATGGCAAGAGGACACACTACTGAGCTGAGAGGGCGCGATAAACACTATGTTCAGCTTCATTTAAAAGTTCCTGACTGTATCCAGATATGTAAAACTGTGCTGCTAGAAATACTGAAAGCAATCATTTTAAAGTCATAGGAATGACCTTCGTCTGCAGCGGCAGGGAAGTTTGGACAAATATTCACGAAGCAGCACGAATTCTCTCCACAGAATTTGGATGATTACCTGCAATCATAAAGTAGTTTAGGGTCACTCAGCTGGTTACTGTCATGATCTGTTTCACGAGAACCTTTTTTTTTTTTTTTCAATCACAAAACAGCATCAAAATATTTTTAATCTTTTGTAAATAGAAACAGTATATGGAATAAAATTTGTTCCAGGAAACTAGTCTGGAATAAGTGAGGCGGTCTTATATTCGAGGTCAAACATCCAGCTCCTATTTATGCTGGTTTTTTGTGTAACAGTACGAGGGCCTCTGAAACAAGAGGAGCACGTCAGATAGAATCCGGGGACACGACTGAGCCTGGAAACTTCAAATCGGGTAAATGAAGCGTATATACAGGCACTGGAAGCTGTTGTTGCTTTAAAAAAAAATAACATTTAAAGACTTTAAAATGCTGCTTCTCAAATGCATGTGGATGCTGTGAAGGAACGGGCAGAACCAGGAGGAGAACGACGACAGCTGGAGTGAAACGACGCGAGGCTGGAGATCCGTGCGAGGACAAGTCTGAAGGTACAGGAGACTGAATATAAAACTATTATAATGAGGAAACGCTGTAGAAGTTTGGCGGAGTTGCACGGTTAAGTGTCTGTGTGTAAACATGCCCGTGTGTCATTCACGTACCCAGTTTTTATGTGTTTTAATAATTGTCAATTTAGAAAATAAGAGTTGTACTTCAATAAAAATAAGGTTTTTTTAAGGAAAAGTTTCTTGCAAAAAGGGTGAATCTTAAATCAGGACAAATATTGATGTATAAATGGGGACAAATGCATTCTGTCCGTTGTCAGTGACACTATTCATCCTGCAAGAGATGAAAAAAAAACGAATATGGGCTCCCTTTTGCTTGAAGAGGTACAGTTTTCGGTGCATGGTGAAAGCAGATAATGGCACAAAATGTGAGTGCAGAGTATGGTGCGTGAGTCACAGGCGTTGCACTTAAATATTCATAGACGTGAAATCGGCATAACCCCCCCACTAAAAGAACTACACTTATTGCCTTTTTCCTTGCAAATCCAGGAGCGCCGGCTTCTCGTCGCATCGCTATTATGAGGGTGAGTTTTAAAAAAAGCTGTGGAAAGACAGGCCGTACCGCGCAGGAAAAGGATTTACTTGTCGACAGAGTGAAAGTGACAGGTGTTAAAGGACTCAGGACCGATGACGACCCCTCAGCTCTGACTGTGTGACAGCTCATCTGTCTGAAGTGGAGAGCCCCGGATCATTTACCCTCAGATCCTCACACATACTGACCGTCCTTCTGTGCGGGATCATTTAAACGTATATAATATCGTATATGATGAGGTTTCTTGGGCCAATGCCAAGCAATGCTCACAGTTCTCTTCTTTTTTTGTGAGACACATACAGATAACCTTCTGTCTTGATTCATGCCTGGATTAATAAAGTAAATTCTATAAATAAACGAACCTCTTCTTGAACACAAATTGAAGGCAGGAAAAATGTCCCGACTCTTGTCATTTACAGGCAATCATACGCAATAATTGACATTTAAATGATCTTTTCTTGAATCACTTTGCTCCATTATCTCCGCATTCACATCGCCGCTGATGTTCCCGAGCGTCGGGAGAATAGAAATACAACAGAAATGACATGTAATGATGTAAAAGCGAGCGAAAGACCAAGGAGTGTTTGTTGCAAAGGTTTTTTTTTTTTTCCCTCTTTCCCTTTCTCTCTTGTTGTTAAAACCATTAGTCTTCATCAAACCGTCATCTTCCTCATCTCATTAGTGCTCTTCACGATTGTGTGTTGGAGCGTCAACATTGTTTTCAGCGCTGGCAAAGATAATGGTTTCTTCTTTTAAAAATGAGCCGGAGCACAAAGCACAAAAGAGAGCGAGCGAGAGAGAGAGAGAGAGAGTGAGGAGGAGTGGCGATAATGTGTTTCGTGCTGCATTATGAAAGCTTGGTGAGGAAAATAAATCCACCTCTGTTTGCAACCTTCCCCTGCTCACCAACACTTTTTTTTTTTTTGTTTTGTTTTGTCTTTCTATTCTTCTGTTCTCCTATTGATGAGATGAAAAGCAATGGGAGCGGACAAAGCAGTGTTTGGCAGTCTCGAGTTGAACAATGGTCTCTGTCTTTGCTGTTCTCAGCTGCAAGGTTGGATGAAGGTGAGACGTGGGAGCAGCCGTCCACATGTTGGAGGCACATCGGCAGGGGACGAACGCTCCGACACGATCTAATGCTCTGCTTCATTTTCATTCAAGGCCCTTAAAGGTTTTAACCATCTTCCCATGTGTCTCTCCACTCTAATGCTGAACACGCTCCTTATTTTAAGCGTTACCTCTTTAAAAAAAAAAAAAAAAAAACATCCTCAAACTTTCTTGCGTGGAGTTCTGGGAATATCTGCTCTCCCGGTGCAAATTTCCTCTCACTTCTGAGACAGGCTCATGTTTCCGCTTGAAATCGTTGTTGAGATAAAAACAGAAATATCTTTTGAATCCCTGCACGCATAAATTCATTTCGCACATGCACATACTCGCCCAGATCTATCACGGTGATCTCTGATTTTGGGAAATCGCGGAGATCAACAAGTGTCTTATCAGAATCGGCCGGTGAGACGAAAAGTAATTTCCCTCCGAAGACACGAGACATGTGAGAAATGTGTTCCCATCCGAGAGTGTATGAACACACTTGAGTGTGCCAATGAACTCTGAGGGCATTTGAACCCCAAGAGCTCATTTCCCAGATTAGGATCTTAGTTGGAAAAAGGGACTAATACGTCCTTCAACTTGAACGAATGCGCCTATTTTCACACAGGAAAACCCGAGCACAGGCCCCATCTCTCACTCCTCCCATCAGCCTTTTCCTTCTCTCCTTTTCACGGTTTGCTATGTTCTCATCTCCTCCGATCAAAGATAAGGCTGGTCTTATCAGAGATCCTGAAAGCACTCACTCCCACTTTGTCGGCACTCTAATTCATTACTTTCCCTCTGAAATCCATCTTCTGCTCACTGTATCCGGCCACACCCCCCCTTTGTGTTTCCACCCTTTCCCATTTTGCTTGAAACCTCGATTCTTCTCGCTCCTGATCTCCTGAAATGTGGAAAACCGACTCGTTATTCTCTCGGCTCACATTTATATTTTCGTGTTTTATGTTAAAGAAACAATGGTTTGCTGCGTGAACCTGAGTCCTTGGTGTTGAAATTTGTACAGCGGTGCGTGTTGCGCATTAATGTGTAAAGCAAGAAAAACTCGTAACTCACATGCTTCCTGTGGCTGAGCTGCTGTCTGTGGGCAGAGAGCCGTTGGAGCGCTCCATCTGTGCCAACCTGAGGAATAAACCGCCACTGGTGAAATCACTCGTAAAAAAACATTTATTTTCAAAGCTGGGAGCGTCTCTATGAAATGCATCAGAGTCAACAAATGAGGATATCAAGGCCGCAGTTGCAAACCCAATTAAAATTCCAAACCGAGTAGTGAGGACTCACGACAAAGAATCAAAGGTAATAAGAAAGGATTACATTGTAAAATGAGATCCTTCTGTGCATGCAGTCTACGCTCTAATATATGCATGAACACCCATCTTGTTTGAGAGACAGTTAAGTGTTACACGTGTTTGTTTGCGCCATATGTGGCTGTTTTCCTGATCACAGATTCAGCCGAAGCAGCCCAGCTAATGAGGCTGGTTCCTTCAGATCAAAGCCTGTAATCACTAAACTCGGCAATAAACAGGGAGCAAGGTTGTCCGGCAGATTAGGAATATGATCCACGCGCTATCCTTAATTAGGAAAACAGGCTATGAAAGAACATGCATGAAGGGATGGGCTACAACTCCGAAGTCAAGTCTCATCCCCCTTTTTCTTTTTTTAATGTGCACCTATAAGCTGCAGTATAAGGGCCAATGTAAAAAAAAAAAAAAACTACATTTCATTCAAAGCTGTAGCCGGATACACTGAGAGAACGGTGTGCAGCCAGTGGAAGGCAATGGTCCGAGCAATGCCGCGCTGAATCTGAAGAGCCTGCTGCTTTGTGAAGAAATGCACAGGCCACTGCATTTCCACAGCAATTGTTGGCACTTTCAAGAGGATTTGGACTGGCTAAACATTCATCTAAAGGCACAGATGAGATTTTACAGACCTTAAAAATGTAGCTTTATCCTATTAAACCTAAATAAACATGGCAGGACTTCAGTCAATGCAGCAGCGCATTAGTCCTCGATGCTGCTGGTGATTAACTGCAGCTCACACGCAGCGCACACGGCTGTGATGATGTACGGCGGCGCGATCATTTGAAGCGGGCGCCTAAAAACAGCCGTTGGGCCGAGCTGTTGCTGCTGTGATCTCAGCAGTAAATCCATAATGTCGCCAGCTGGAGTGGAGGCGGAGCTGCGTGTCTTTTGAGTTCACTCAACAAGTCAACTTTGACAGCAACGTTGAAAGCGAACGCTGGTCGTAACAAAAACTTTATAAAGGGGGCCTTTCGCTCTGGAATCTGCTTGTTCTTTTCTTTACATGTATGGATTTTTCTTCTTTAAATGCATGCCTTTACAAGTTTTGCTATTTTAATATTTATTCATCTCTGTATCAACTGGCGCAACATTTGCATGTCGGCAGGCTCCTCCATTTAAAGTGGCATTCAGTGTTATTTAACCTGCTCCCACATGTTGTTCAATAAAACGCCGAATAAAAGCAACAAGATGTTAAAACAGTGGTATTGTCTGAAACGAGTTCACACACACACACATCTGTTAAACGATGTTAATAGATGAAAGTCACAATAAGCTTGTAGAACAAAAGTTGCTTGATACAGATCCTTTTAATCTCCAATTTAATGAGGACATCTTGCTTCCTGCTCTCACTTTTGATAATACCTCAGCTCAAAAGAGCCAATTCAGTTTGCTAGAGAAAAGCCACAGGATTCTTTGATAGATATCTCTTCTTCTTTTGTGTTTGTTTCGGAGCCTGGCGAGGCTTTCGAGATGTTTTTGTGCAAAACGAAGAAACAGCAGGAGAAAATAAGACCATTAAGTTCCATACAGGCGTCTGGGCTTCATCAGCGTCTCAATTTATTCTCTATTTGATCTGAAAGGTATTTTTCTATATTTACAACAAATTGCATTTCTTGAGTTCACAATTTTGCTTTTGATCATTTAAAAAGTACAAAACGCAATTTTCTGGGCCTCTAAACACCTGCTGCTTTTGCTTTACAGAAATTTAGTTTGGTGCTCTTATTACTGGTCACATTATATGACTGCTGCGTAAAAAAAAAAAAAAAAGCACTTTAAAAGTCAATCTGCAGGGTAGCACATCCTGAATGACGGGGCGATCACACCCTGAAAGCTATGGCGTGCTTCAGAGAAGTGTCGGCTGTAACAAGGTTTCCTTTATGGACGCCAAACCGATAAAAAACCTGTGAAAGTTTATCTTGCTGCAATGAAGCTCCTGAGCACCTAAATATGCACATTAGAGTAGAGCCATTCCTCAGGTGGCGCGCTCCGCGGCGTCTGTGACACGGCGGCGTGGCGAAGTGGGCGACGCGGGGCGTACCTGCTGGCGTACTGCTCTATCCTGGAATGGGTGTCATCATGAGAGAGCTGAGGTGACTGGGACAGCCTGGAAATGAATGGAGTAATGGAGATGAATGAGATTCATGCTCGCACAGCCTCATTAGCACACGCACATTTACAGGCCGATATACACACACACACACACACACACATTCACAGAGAATCTAATGGCCCCCGCACAACTTCACCTAGAAAACAAATCTGATGATCCTAGAGAGAGAAATGGGAGAGCAGCGGGATGATCTACGTAGCGGTCGGCTGGTTTTTTGACAGCCCTGCCGGGACGAGCGACTGATGCTTTAACAAGGAGAAAAAGGTGAGGGGTGAGGAGACAGAGGGGGGGGGGTTTGGTCGGTGGTGGTGTTCAGCCAGTGGGTCAGGCAGGCAGGCAGGCAGGCAGCATGCAGTGCAGTCACGGCTTCGTCAGTGTGAGGATGAGTGTGAGACGACGGGGGTGGGGGGGTGGGGGTGAAGGCAGCGAAGGAGGTGTATTCGAAGGCATTTCAGTCCGGAGACGACGTGCCGTTTGCCGCTGGCGTAGATACTCACTCATACTGCTCCGGACACATGCTGATGAGGGTGACGGGACTGTAAGAGAACCGGAGGGAGGGGAGGAATAAAGGGTGGGAGGGGGGTAAAGGTATCACAAAACATTTCAGGGTCAAAATCTCTCAGTGGGTCAGAGAAAAAAAAACAAACAAAAAAAAAAAACACAGCAGGTGAAGGAAGAAGTGGGAGGGAAAGTGTCCGACTGCCGACGGACTGGATTCAACACACAGGGGAGGAAATGTAAAGCAGTCAGGAGTGTACGCGGCGCACGTGGCGGTGACGCTCGCCGATCTACAAATGTGTGTCGAAACACATCGGCAACACAGACGAGAGAGAATCTGTGGAGTGGTCACATTTAAAAAGATTAAAATGAGCGACTGGATGAGTCAATATACAGGGATGTTCACATAAAAGTTCCCACAGGTTGATCATGTCAGATGATTTCACGGTGAATTGGTTTTACCGTGACTTCCACATACAGAGTGAAAGGGATCAGCTCGTTCAATCTCTCAATTCCAGATGAAATGGTAAAGCAGAATCTATTTTCAGCCTAATTTGGCTTTCACAGCGCAACAGTGTTGTATATAAGGAGGCTTACTAACAGTAGATGCTACACCAATTATGATACTGCTCTCAAACTGGCTGTGAATAAAAAGTGACAAACTGAGATGTTGAAAGGTGTTTGTCGGCGTTTCGGAGTCTTCCACAGTTTCCTGTCCATGATAATTGCTGCTGTTCTTTGAAAACTGGGAGCATAAATTGCCATTTGTAAACAAATGGAATACTTTCTTATCTCGGAAACACAAATAAACGCGCCATTTTTCATATGGGAGGCTGGCTAGAAATGGGTAAGATAACGGTTGAGGTTGACAATCATTCGCCTCACGCTTTTGTTCCCACATTAAAGCGGAGAAATTCAGAGGGGAGACGTGCAGGATGGCGGTGATGTTCCCCGCAGCGGGGCGGCCAATTTAGTCACACTTGTGCGGCTGCGAGGAGAATTCAGAATGTAACGGCGGATCCAGACGGGAGGAGGATTGGTTGGGCTTATTGCAGCTGGAGGTAACTTTTTAGAGTGAGTGTTGCAGCGTTTTGCGTTGCTCCCACCTTCATCTCTCGCCTGAGAGAGGAGTCAGGTTTAATTTTGCAAACACTGATTGGAAGTGTGAAAGTTTTTTTTTTCTTCCACAAACTGGTGCTATCTTCATTCAGTTATGTAACTTTTACTTTTGCATAGGTGACCCACATGCAGAATACTAATGATGACGAACAGGGAAGGCCAGGGAGAGATACTGGGCTAAATGTCTGAATAAGCTGAACTGTGGTCAAAATTAATTCTACTGCAAACGTAAAACAGAAAGGCGCATCCTACTGTGTGATATTTCAATTTCAAAGTGCTTTTGAGCGAAAATATTTATTATTCTGCTAATTTTTTGAATAGGGAGGAAAACACGAATTCAGGCAAGGTTAGCGGATACTTCTGAATTCCTCCTTTTTTTTGCTGCATTGGCGCTAATTTGAATGACCACTTTGGGGGGATAGTCAAATTTACATCCTGTGCAAAATGAAAGCAGACGTCCACATCCATTCAGCAGCTATAAAACCGGCGTAAACGTGCATGAAGGAGGAGGCTCTAATCACACCAACAAACTGAGCTCCCGAACTGCTGTTTCCCAGCGGATGCTTCAGTTTGAGCTGCTGACGAGGAATAAGGAAAACCAAAAGAAAGTGCCAGAGGAGCTGATGTCTGCTGTCATCACTTTATGTATTTGTCGACATTACACAGTGTGTGTTGCTCCGTGCTTTGTAGAGCTCGTTCCTATTTTTCCCCTTCTCTGCAAATGTCCTGTAAGGTTTTTAAAAAATCAATTTAGTCCATCATGTTGCCACAGCGAGTTCTGCCTCTCCGTGCTCCGCCTGGCCACCATTTTCTCCGTCGGTGGTAAAAGAGTGTGTTACACACGCTGACACTTCTACCTGTCTGTTTGGCAGAGGCAGCTTGAGGGCTGGGAAGAAAAATAAAAATGTGTGTCTGTGTGTTCACCAGAGCCACACGACTGCAAGGCAGATCACTGTTCTCTGGCATTCACGAGCATTTAACTGAGTAATTCAAACAATTATAAAACATTTATGGTACACAGCAGAGGAGCGCTGCTAAAAACCAATCTGCTTTGGCAGATTTCATCTGGCTGTACATGAAATGCGAAAGTGTAACAGATCAAAGAAGAAGCAGCAAAAACTAAACGAAACTAAATGTACACCGTGTACAAAGAGGTGTTTGGATATTGTGGTATGGTTGGGAATGATGCGACTCATGGATCATCAGCTTTATCGCCAATAGATCCCATCATTGCGGATTGACATTCGACTACAGACGACAGCAGGAAGTTTTTTTTCCTTGGTGTTACACCATCAATCAAATAAACGGCACCAATTCATCCGGTTTTTAAGGAAAAACTGGAGAGAGGGTTTCCAAAGCGGCGACAGCCTGATGTGCCAGAAAGCCAAAGCCGGTTTCTTCAGCGTCATCTGTTTTTCAAGATCATCCGTTTTTGCCTGAAGCAGCGAATTTTACAGCTACACGACCCAAAACCCATTCCCAAAGTGAGATACAGTCGCCAAAATTTGTTGAGTAGTGCAGATATTGTTCTAAAGGTTGAGTCCTTCATTAAAACTGAAAGAAGTTCATCCAGCTCGGAATTACATTCAATGCTAGACTCCTGCCTTCTGAGAGAGCGAGAGAGAGAGAGAGAAAAAAAAAACTAAACTTCCTCTTTAAACTTTTCTTTCCTTTCTGGTGGATTTGTAAGCCATCATTAATGGTATTCTAAGGTGGATTCGTTACTGGAATGAAAACTTTGGGCGAAGCGACAAGCAGGAATTGAATTTCAAAAAGACAAACCCTAAAACTTTATCAGTGAGCTTCTCCCAAAGCGGTCTTGTCCTTTTACACAGGATGCCTAAATAATCTGAAAACTTTTCCCTCTTACGTTCCAGTTTTAAGTGGCTCAAGGCATTCACCAAGTTTCTCCTTCACAGAGCGTCTACTCTGTTTCTCTGGAACCACACTCGTTGAAGGCTTCGTGTTATTCATAAATAATGATTCAGCGATGAGGTTTCACAGTCCACATTCAAGGCCATTAACCTTTACACAACGCAGAGCGCGGCAGCTACTTGTCTCCACTCTCCGTTTGTGACGGGAGAAAATCACGGACCAGCGCCGTGTGGGGAAACCATTAAAAAGACTCTTTCGCATTATCAAATTTAGCTGTGACGGATCAAGAATCCTATCTGGCGTGAAATGAGGCAAAGATATAAGTGGGAGTTGAGAGTAGGTGGTGTTGTGCTCGCTCTCTCTCTCTTTTAAGGTGGAGTGAAACTCGGTGGGTGGAATCCAAAAAAAAAAAAAAAAAAGAAAGAAAAAGGTGAGAGAGAGAGAAATGATGCTACATGAGTGGAGGAAAGAGAGAGAGAAAGTGAGCGCATTAAGGAGGGCAATTATTCAGCACACAATCTCATTTTCTCTTCTGCTGCAAGAGAAGTTAGAGCATTACAACTTCTGAGAAGTTTTATACTTTGGATGACCGATGGAGCTTTAACGTGAGGATTTCACTGACGGTTGAAACATTTTAAAATCATTTCACTATGTTTACACACATTTAGAGAATAAACATTGCTGTACAGTGGACACGTTCTCCCCTGTGTGTGTGCGTGTTGTGTGTTTTTCCTGGTATTACAGTTTCCTCCTGCAGCCCAAAATATACATTTAATGCCAACCGGTGATTCTAAATTACCCGTAGGTGTGAATATTTGTCTGTACTTGACTTTTCGGCTGCAATCAGCTCCACCAAAGCTGCGACCCTGAGTTGGACACGTCATATAGAGGCAGCATGAACTGAGTATAAATGGGTTGCTGCATTACTTGCATTGAAAACGATTTAAAAACTGTGAATGATAAATGGAACATCGAAAGTGGGAGAAATCCATAATGACTTATGTAAAAACATGAATAAAAAGTTTTTATTCTTTACTTCATCAGAATAATTCGAATATTCAAGTACCAAACTCGACTTTGTTCCAATTGCTTTAAAAAAAAAAAAAAAAAAGTTCAATTCAGATCATATTAATAATTTTAGTGATGCAGAATCAACACAGAGCTGAAATGAATGTAGGAGTGTGTGTCTGGTTTGAGATCTTTCACTCGGATCGTTCACTCGGAGTCCAAATGCTCTGAATTGCAAATAAAATCTCCTTCATTATGTATAGAAGCCTGAGGCAACACACGGAGAGCCTGCAGCTCGCAGCGCTGTAAAAGAGACGGGGAAATGATGGCCATGAAATGGCCCTAAATTTTTCTAAGTCTCCATTGCCTTCTGCCATATTCTGAAAAGATCTTTGCCTTTTCCCCACAATTTCCCACCTTTTAGAGACATTTATCAGGCAGGCGGCTCTGCAGAAGTAATTCTTCACCGCGGAAGGGAGGTGGGGACGGAGAGAGGCGGGAGGTGAGGAGAAGTCCGGACAGGGATGGGAGGGATGAAAGAGGCAGGGCAATCCATCTGCGCGAGGACCGCGGTGCGACCGGGAGTCGGGGAAAATCTATTGCGAGGCGGGCAGGTGAGTCACAGTGCGTGCGCTCGCAAAACAACCCTGAGAGTTGTTGATGCTTAAAAAATGTGAAACTACATTGTTGAAAAGTAGGAGGGCATGAGCGAGAGCTGTCAAAACTTCACACTCAGACTGAGAGGGTGACGGCGTTTTCCGGAGAAACCCTGACAGGCTGAGAGAGGGGGGGGGGGGGGGGGGGGGGGGGGGGGGAAACCATTAGGATAAAATGTAGCTGAAAAACAAAAACAAGAGGCAGAGACCGGCGGCCTCTGAGCACACCGGTGAGTATCCGAGAGATCCAGACACACTCTGGGGGGGAGGAGAGTGAGGTGCCTGCCTGAGGGTTCTGCATAATGTGAGTCCAGTTAAATCGCTCCCGGGGGAATTTATGGACGGCGGCCAAAGGGACATAAATCAGCCGCGGCGCCGCAGACACAAGATCTACAGTGGAGCCGTGGCACCTGGGCGGCAGGTAAATAAACACTAATTGGAGTGGGAAATTAACGCTTTGCACATACTTGCACAAAGTCCAACTTCAGACTCTAAATCACTCGCGGTGTGAGGTTGTTTTTCTTTCTTTTCTCCCTCCACAGAGAGTCCGTCCGTCGACCTGACACGTCCAGGCTGAATTAGCAGTCACGAGGAGCTCAACCGAGCATGTGACAGCATTTTGTGCCGTGTGTTGCACAGTTATTGAAAAGCTATTTCGAGTCTGAGAAAATCAATTTGAAGAAGCGTAATCGCTGCACCGATCTTGACCCGGAATGATGAAAAAAAGAGTTCATCAATGAAAGGCTGCGTTACAAAACGGGCGCTTGAGTTTTCAGAGGCGCGGGTTTACCAGGAGGTTCCACTGACGCAACCCAGCGAAAAAATAAATAACTAAATAAATAAATAAATAAAAGCTTGAGCACTTTTTTAAATTCTGTCTTTTCCCGGTCGCAAGTCCTCGAATGATATGGACACCGAATTGCAGGAGTAACTCTTCAACAAGCAGGTTAAGCCACTTGTCACAAGCCGCCATGCTTTAAAGTGATTTACAAACAGCTCCCAGGCTTTGCCAAGCAAAACCAGACAGACGGGAAACTATAAAAAGTCATATCTGCTTCCCTCCCCCCCTTCTTTAATCCATGAATAAATACGGCTTTGTGATCGTCTGTCAGGTATCGCCTTACGAGAGCATCGGCCAATCAGACGCAAGAAACTGCTTTGCGGCATAAATAGCCGAGTGTTTCACCTCTGAGCGCGTCCAGTGTCACGTGTGTGTGTGTTTTCGCTGCAAGCTGACAAATAAACAAGATGTTCAGAAGGTGTTGAGTTATTCCTGTAAACAATTAGATCGACCGGAAAGCTGCTGCACAACGAGTGGAAGGTGTCACGAAAGGCGGTGGCAAACGCTGCATCCATGATCAGCCATAACATTATGACCACTGTCAGAAGGAAATATATGAGGCAGAAAGTGAATATTTTTTTGATCAGTGTATATATTCACGTGTGTCAACAAACATTTGCAATCACTGTACTTCATTGAATGAAGCAATCAGATTTGCACTTACGTTTCCATGTTGTCGCCCTCCAACACGGTCTGCACGGGGAGGTAACCCAGCCGCGGATGCTTAGCAAAGTACTTCTTCGATCGGAATTTGTTCTTCAGCACTTTGGTGAAATCTCGCATGTCCTCGCCTGATGTTGTCTACAGGAGTAAAGACGGGAAGAAAGAGGAAAAAATAAAAATTAAAAAGGTGTTTTTGTTTCTTTTTTTTATCAAACTTTTTTCAAGAGTAAATGCTAGCTTAAGCATTTCCTCAGACTCTTGTGTGCACATAATAATGATAATCCATAGGAGCATTTGTATGGAAGTAAATGCGCTGGCTAATTAGATACTTACGAAAGGTGTTCCTTTTGCAGAAGTGGTTTCTGCTACGCAAGCAAACAGCAAATTACCACCAGAGTCTGACCAGAGACCGAGAAAATCCTCAGACTAGTGCTGAACACACACACACACACACAGAGCGAAAAGCGCAACTCTCACAGCTGACAGATAGACGGAAATGAACAGACTGCATTGAGTTCACTTGGATTATTGACTAATCCTCACATTTTAAGATGCTAGCCTGAGCTAGACAACAGCAATTATAAAACAATTGCACTAAAGCTGCTGAGGAATTTGTGAGTGTGAGTGAGAGCTGCATCCTCTATAGCGCGGCGATATTTAGGAGTTGGGTTTCTTGAATTTATCAGAAAAGGTAATATGTAAACATGAAAGTGAGGGGCATGGAAGATTAGATCCCCAGAGTCGGAGCTGAACTGAGTTGATGAAATAATGATGTGGCTACAAACGAGGCCACCGAAATATTTGCTAAGCGCAGCATTAACAAGCGGTCAAAACCAAAACCAGCATCTTGTGTAAAGAAAGGCAAAAACACTGCAATTACAGCAAATCCACACAGCAGAGCCTCCTTTTTGTATGAATTTTTCAATGTCATTAATAAGCCCAGTGGTAGTTGAGGAAATAAAAAGAACCCAATCAAATAGCAACAATAAAAAAATAAACAAAAAACCCCAGTATGGTAAAGAGAAGGAATTAAATCTCACAAGTCTCACACTGTTATTCGATGTAAACTTGATGTTCTCGAGCATAAAACTCAAACACAATTTTGTGTGGGTTTGGAGTGTAAGATAAATACAATTGTGCATTATATACTGATATATTCGGAAGAAATAAAAAAAACAAACAATAAAAACATCCAAAATAAAGGTGTTGAGAGAAGTCGGGCTGAACTGTGGGATTCAAAACGACACAATAAACTGATTCAGATGAGTTTTTCATTACATTTTCCTTCGCCAGGAGGAATACAACTGTGATCTGCTGGCTTAGACTTCTTTTCAACAAATCTCCACTATATTGAGGCACAATAAAGCTGCTTATGAGTTTCGCGTAGCCTTTTACTGAGATTTCAGTTAGCTGTTTTCAAGGTTTCCCTCGGCTGTATGATCCACTTGAAAAGAAAGCAACAGCGATTCACTTTCTGTCCTTTAACATTTGGCTTTATTGCTTCCTTTCTCCTGACACAATTTCCCGTCGATTACACCGACACGTCTACCGTACACCGTGCGTCAGCCGCGGCCATTTTTCAGGGTGACGGCGACAAGCCCTGGCTGTTTTCCTGACAACGGGCTCCAACTGTACGGCTGATAAGCATCCATCTAATCATTTCACACAATCTTTTGTCTTGTGACGTAGCCGCCACGAGCTCTGCAGCATCCAGTCGGCCATTATCAGCGTCTCTTTTCAAATGGAGGAGCTCTCTGCCACAGTGATTACTCCTCTCCAGCAAAAATCACCCTCATTGTGCCTGTAGTGGCTCCACCCCAGCATCCACTCCAAGCGAGTCAAGGAGGGCTTTTCAGTGTTTCTCTAACAAAGGTAAAGATACATGCAAGGTGCACGACGTGCGAAACCAGAGCGAGAGATAGTTGCAGAGGAGGGGGTTGCTTTTATGATTTATAGATAAGTAAAGGTAACGCCACTTCATTGATACATTAGGAAAACAGAATTTAATGTAAAGGTAATAAAATACCACTTACTGAATAAGTAAGGGTGTGAAAGTGTATAACAGTTGCACCAAACGTTCAACCTTTAAGTAGCAGAAATTAACAATTTATTACCCAATAATCCCAATATAAAGCGGGCTCGTATGATGAGATTTGGATGAGTAAATGACTGATAGTTAGCTGCTTTACCTGACACTTAAAATGCATTGATTCGATGGGTTTTATTTACTCTGCTGTGAAAGTCGTGTTTCCGACTCTGTCTGGGGCTTCATGTGTTTTTCCGGCTGTCTTGTTTTCTCATCCTGAGTGCTAATGGCTAACGGCGCTGCTGGCATGTGAGATGCACCTGAAGTTCCCCGGTGGGCCTTTCACCTGATGGAAGCACTGGGTGCATCAGTACTGGGTTTTTCTCAACTCCCAGATCGATGCATTTGGTATTTTTGATATTCAACGTGACAAAAATAAGTATTCAATTTGCGTCTCACCATCGGGAACGCCCTCAGTGTGCGCCCGTCACAACCTGTACATGTAGATGTGCTGAATTTGAATCACACCTCATTACAGTTATGAAACATTTAAGTTACTGCAGGTAAAATCAATAAGATTCCTGACAGAACGCATAATAAGGCTGATTTCATGACGAGATGAGGCTCAAACAAAAAAAGAAAAAAAAGCAAAGGCAAACAGTTGACCTCCCTCTGATTACCGTCGTTCTTCCTAATGACAATCAGTCCTGAATGATTAATTCACTCCAGCGCAGCGATAATATTTTCGCAACAGGTAAAGCATTTGTTGCCGCAGCGGGGCTGAAAATAAGATACCGTTCGTTCAAAGGTGGAGCAGTCGGCTGCTGGCTATCTTAACTCTCGGAAGAATGATCACCGCTCACTAAAGCTGCCGCTCGCAGGTCAATATCTATCCCATTTGCAAAATTGAAAAAGCAAATTAAAAGACAGAAATGAGGAACATGGAGAGAAACTTGAGTCACTCAGAGTATGACGTGAAGCAATATTGAAAGAAGTTAGCCGCAAGTGAGGAATCCAAATTGAGAAAGAGGGAGCAATGTTCAATTCTGCCGCTCTCCCTTTTTTCCAATATTCTCCTCTCTGAGTTGTAGTTAAGCGAAATATTGCTTTCTGACAGAAATTATAAAAAAGACCCAAGAGAGCCTCGAGTATTTTATTATTTGTTCAAGCGGATTCAAATTAATCCAGAGGCCTTTTGGGAGGACGGATTGTGGGACAAGTTGGTAGAATTCTGTGCAGCAGATCTCAGAGATAAATATCTGTTTACATGCGTACAAGTCCAGGAAACACAGAGATCCGACACCATCAACGCTAACCTTGCTCTGTGTCTGTGGGACTGCCAACAAAGCAATCCACCGTTATGACTGTTTCTTTGTCAGCTTCGTTATAAAATTCACAGTTACTCTGAGTCCCATTTACTCAGCGATGGTGTGCGGCCAACTCGGCTGCAACAGCTCATGGCCTCTGCTGGCCTCTCATAAAACTCACTTTCATCACTTCGCGTAAAGATCTGGGAATAGAGGTTTCAAGATGGACGTCGGGACAGAAACAATCAAGCCGGCGCAGCTCGAGAAAGTAAATGAACTCCCAACTTTGTGGTCTGGCCCCTCCAAACAAGACGGCATCTCAGAGATAGTTTTCTAAGTTTGGAGAGGAGAAAGTTAACTGGGCTGCACGGAGCACTGACCCGAGCCCTACCCAGCACCTTTCGGATGAACTGGAAAACCAATTGCGAGCTAACGGCTCTATTGATTGCACAACATGACTGAGCTTGACTGCAAGACGGACTGAGAAATCCCTCCAGCGAGACTTAAAAATTTCATCCTGTCAGCAAAGCGTGGACACCTTTAGTGCCAGATAAGGCCGGGAGTCTTTAAACGCTGCGCAATAAACAAATATTGTTGAGACTAAGACGGGAATGAAAAACACTGGTATGCTTTCAGCGAATATGGGAGTGGACTGAATTTATGCAGGAACTGAAAGTCTCCAGAAATACGTCAGTTCTTCAGACAGGCGCGGATCTGAGGAGTCACTTGACATAAAGCAGAAATACGGTTCTGGGGGCAGCAAATGTCAGAAATGTGACGTGTAAATTTGAGTGCTTTCATTAAATGGCTCAGAGGGCTGCGCGGAAATGTGGAAAGGAGCTGTGAGATATGAGCGACTGAACATATGTCAGAGTGTGTGTGTGTGTGTGTGTGTGTGTGTGTGTGTGTCTCACCGGTGTGCAGTACTCCACCATGGGGTAGTTGAGCTTGTGGCCCTTGGCGGTGCGCCCGGAAAAGAAGCAGCTCTGACACACGTCGTAGTTGAAATGCTTCAGACTGCGATACCTGAAGAGCAGAGGGAGCGAGAGGCGGGAGGTGAGTCGGGAAGTTCTGTGTGTCGGCGGCACTTTCGTGTCCTCAGGTGATTTGGGTGTGTGTGTGTGTGTGCCTGGCTTTCTCGATCACACGAGAGGAAATATCTCCCTTATAGGGACAATAGATAAGATTTAACTGTGTGTGCTCAGGATGAAGCTCTGGAGGAGAAAATATAATCTATTTCCATGTGACTAAATATTAGCGCTATAATGCCACCTGTTACTCATCTCCAGTCTCACAGAAGTCTCCTGAAGACTCGACTGTCACTCTCTCATCATCCTCAGCTCGCACACGTTCACACATGTATGTAAAATATCCTGGCAGAGTGACAGACTATCGGATTTCCAGCACAACAGTGAGCAACAACAACTGTGGGGACGCTGTTCCCAGCAGTCGTCTCAGCCAGAAGGCCGTTTAACAACTAAATTGAGACAGCAGCCATTCAGACATAATAGCTTAAGTCTTTTATCTCTCTCTCCTCTCCAGCTCTCCCAAGGTTAGCTGACTGATGAGAGAGGAGAGAGGCTCATATATCAAAGGATGCAACAGTGCGCACGACGCCACCGAGTCAAATGCGCCATTTACATATTTGACAAGTAGCATATTCCTATAAGAGAAGGAGCGCTCAGTCACCTTCGTTCAGGACAAATTAAGACAGACGGACCACAGGCAGATTTAGTTAATTAACGGAACAGTTCAGTCGGTACATCAAAGGCGACTGCACCTTATCTGTTAAGAAAACTTTTAACATTATAACTTGATCAGGTAAGTATTTAAAGATTGGATTTTCCCTGGAGTTTGTGCAACGTGTTGCTCTCTGCACACTGCCGTGTGTCTCTGAATGGCGCTGCTACTTTATTCACGTTCTTCGCTGATTATTTTGGTACACGGCAAATTTTGAGACATTCAACCTATTTGGGCACTGGAGTGGATTTCATTCATCCCACATCATAGGAATGATAAACTGCGCCATGCAAAGCCACAGAGTTTTAATTACTGCTTTCAGGTCCAACTATGGCAGTGAGTCTGCAACAGGACAGGTCTGCTTGAACGCACAGGAAATGGTGCATGTTGAACGAGGCTCAGCTGCTTGTTAACGACCCCGCAAAATTTGTAGCTGATGAGTTGACATTTATCTAGTGTAAACACGCTGTTGACACGTTATCCATTAAATTCTGAGTGCTCCGTGATCCCTGCACCGAGCTGGGTGAAAAACCGTGAGAGACAAAGAAAAAAAAAATTCCATCTATCTGTACCAGCGCCGGCGCCATGTCTCAAGACCACACAAAACGCCCGCGATGCATTTTCCTTCCTCTTTCTCTCTCGCTCCCTGCCTTTCCCTCCTCATGTCGCTTGCTCCCATCCATCAATGACAGAACTCGGGAGATGTGTGCTTCATCAAATGTCTGAATGTGTTTCTCTTTCTGCTGGCAAAGCAAGGAATGTGAAGAGGACGTCCCTGCCAGCCCGCTTCATTTAGCTCAGTAACAATCCGGCCTGAGAAAAAACCAGGATCCAAGTGTGGTCAGGCGAACACTGGACCCTGACAAAAGCTGTTGATCCTCCTTTCTGAGTGTAATTCATCAAGGGGTGACTGAGAGCTACAGGTGTGTGTGATTGTCAGCAGCGCCGAGTATCAGGTGTGGATGTTCGTCAAGCGGCTGGTTGTTTTTGAACTTTTTCCGAACGCGGCTCTGCGTCGCATGTTTGTGTGTCTCCTCGTGTTTGTGAGAGCGTCGGCATGTTTTAGTGCGAACCTTGGGATGGTATTTAGTCAGTGGTGTATCAGCTGCTGACATTTAGATAAATGCCTGCCCTCCAGAGCAGATCTGCCCTTTATGCCCAACCAGGAGAGAACAACGTAGAACAGTGCCATACTGGGTAAAGTGTGTGTGCGAGTGTGAGTGTGTGTGTGTGTGTGCACTGTTACAAATTGCACAGTTCATTACCGCTCTTCATTTCGTCTGTTCCATAAATGCCAACTTAAATGCTGAATTACGAGCGCGTGGGGGCGAGCGTGTTTACCTGAAGCCGACGATGGGACACTCCTTGCAGATGTTGCACTTGGCCTGATGCTTCGCCGTCTCCGCCGCCGCCACTCTGTGCAGGACGGGAAGCCAAACCATGGACTGCGGCTCCAGGCGCATCCAGTCGATAAACTGCCGCGGCTCCAGCTCCACCTTATTGGTTACCTGGTCGTAAAAAAAGAGGAAGAGTTAAGAGTTGGGAGGAAAAATCAAAGTTTATCCGGGTTCAAGTTTTAATAAACGGAGCGAATAAACTGAAGTTCCTGGGAGGATTGTGCAGAATAGACATTAAAAAAAAAAAAAAAGCTGTAAGTCTTGACTTGTTACCACACAGCTAATAAAGATGCAGACAAATTTAGGATGACTATACACATTAAAGTGACAAGTCCCAAAGGAGTAATACGGCTTTGAATTGTGCACCAAGACTAAAAAGAACTTTTACGAGCTCCTTATTCATGTTTATTAGTAGAAATATCTTACAGTAAACATTGATTGATTTTTACTCCCTCCGTGTCCTTCTCCATGACCATCGCTGTGCAATCAGCCATGAAGCTCTGAGCAAGTAACTGTGAAAATGTCTCCTCACTCCTACTCTTAACTGCTGCTTAACACTTTCCGGGGATGTTACTTTCAAAGTAGACGGTGCTTTGAAAACGCTTCAGAGGCCGTTTGAACATTTAAGGATGGTTTAAATTCTTTATATCGCTGGAGAAACTATAACTCTTTATCAACTTAGACAAGGTTTGATCTATCCATTTTGAATTACCTCTCGCAAGAAAACCCTACCTGCACAAAACTAATGAATGCGGCGGTATTTTTCAGCGCCATCTTGGATTATAATGAGGCACTTGGAAAAGCCAAACAGAGAGAGTGAGAAGCTTCGACAGAGCCGCTGTTAGAGCTAAACAAATCAAAGGCAACCTTTCCATCGTCTCTGACAGACAAAAAGGGCACCAAATGCAACAAAGGGCAGAATACATTCTGCAATAAGAGGAGAGAATATTCAAATGGGAGAGTGTGTGTGTGGGTTCCCCCTGATCCTTTCTCAAGGCTTATGGCGCTCAAGACTATAGAGGGCTCTGACTTTATTAGCATATCCTCCTTAAAATAAATTCACACGAGCAGAAAGAAATGCGTTCAAAACCTGGAAATTGGAATGAGGGATTCAATTTTTCAATTAAAATTCAGTTGGTTTTCAAAACCATATTCAAGAGTGAGATAAGCCCACATTCTTTATGCGAACAGAAAAATGTCTTCACAGCACCAAAAAGTGTTCTCAGAAAAACAAAGACAAAACTGGTACAAGATGGCAAAAGTAAACTTATTTAAGTTGTATTCAAATTCTAGCAACCATCCTTTTTTTTTCATTTTTAAGTTGCACAAAGAAATGCTGGTTTAAGAAAGACTACATGTTATTTTTTTGTTTTGTTTGTTACTTTTCAAAGAACTATTTTTTTAATCATCCAGTCCTGTCTTTTATGCCTTAGCCTCAGGGAATAGTTCTGTTTTTTGTTATCTGATGCACTTTGGGTATGAAAGTTGTTATATAAATACAGATTATTGACATCACGGAAAAAGAGAATAGAATGAATTGTTGTCTTGTCCGAACAAACATGTGCGAATGAATGAATATGACTGAATGAAAATGGCGTTAAGTGCCTTGAGACTGCTAAAGTGATGAAAATATGTTCCAACAGTGTCGTCCATAAACCATTTGACTAACTGGTAAAAAACTGTGATTGTTTGCTTTCTTCTTCCTGGTTTGTGGGACATTAGCTTTGGAAGATCGGGTTACGGCTCTGGAAAAGATACGGGAAACCTTCAGCGAATTCTTCACCCGCTGACGTCTGAAATGGTCTTCGCACCCTCCACCTCTCAGTTTGACCTTCCCCTGCACAATCTCTCCGTCTCAACTTTAGTCTCATCTTCGCCTTCTCTCCCTCCTCTTTAACGTCTAATGGCAGAATTATGGCACTTACAGATTAATTACCGCCGGGCTGAAAGGATGGCTGGGCGGACGGACGGGCGAATGGGAGGAGGGCGACGGAGGGACAGCGAGAGAGAGAGAGAGAGAGGCCATATTCGCGGCGCCGCAGCTCATTCATCACGCGCCCATTAAAAGAAATGGACTGGGTGACTGCGCGGTCACTGGCGGGGCAAAGTGACACACAGGTGGCACTGGATTCCGCTCGTCCGTGTGCATGAGTGTGTAAATGAGAGCGCATGAGGGAGGGAGCTCTTGTGTCTGGTTTCCACCTGCCAACCTGGTTGGATGATTAAATGATTAATGGGAAAGTGGACTGCAGCTGGCAAACCAATTCACCACCAGGTCTGTCAGCCTTTCCCAGTGTGCATTCATTCCTGTTCACTTCTTCATGAGCAAAGGCGTGTATGATGACGAAGAGCACGAATTCTCTGCCAGGCAGTAAAAATTTTAATTTCTTCCCTTTGCATTGTTGGGAAAGATGCAAAATGGCCCCTCGCTGCTATTTTGGGGGTTTGCGGGCACAGAAAATTTATAGCATCCTAATTTTAATGTTTGGCTCCCATTTATGAGCGCTGAAGCATGCGCAAGGAGAGACAGAGTGAGAAAAATGAAACGGATGCGCCATGGGATGGAGACATCATTAAATGCCGGTAACGTCCAGAGATAAACCCCGAGAAAAGTGGTTAGCTGGCTGCAGTAAAACACCAGAGGACAGCCAGCAGAAGACTGGAGGCTATTTGAGGTTTCATGGTTGGTCAGCAGAGCCTAAATCCTAAACGATTTTTACAGGATGGAAAGAGGCAGATGATAGGAGGCTGGGGGGAAACACGGGAAACTGAGGTGTTTAATGACAATTAGCTCTTGGAGGCAGTGCTGAATCCTGATCTCGAATAGCAGCGACCATCCTGTCCAGAACAGTTACCGATATCAGACCCCTTTCAGGCTACTTTAGCAAATCCGTGGTTGGTCCGACTGTAAAAACTCCACATTAAAAAATACATAAAGACGGTCAAACCCGTGGGTAAGAGTTGGCAGGGATAGATCTAGCTCTTTGCAAAGCAGCACAACAGCCTCACTATCTTGTTGGAGCTTACGCTGTGCAAACTTCTGGGTACTGGATCAGATTAAGTGCTGATTCACATCGCAGAGAAGCTCAGTCAGTGTGACAAACCAGAGGTCATGCATGAAATCTTCTCTGGATAAATACCTCAGATATTTTTCTTTTTTTACAAGCATCTCTAAGCCGTGAGAGAAGGCAGAAACATAAAACTGACAGGGAATATCCCTCAGACATACATATATAATTCTTTTTTAAAGGAATCCTTGGGCATCTTTATTTTTGAATAGGCCAATATAACAGACTTATATATTATTCAGTGTTAGTGCTTACAGCAGTAATAAAAGCAGCTGGTGAGCTTCTGCTTGCTGAGTGACCCCAATGATAAATTTCACATGAGCATTTTGAAAATCTGTTTTCTACTGTGAACAGCATCTGTGACTATTTCCTTAAACTCCTGTTTACTGAAAGATTGAAAATCGCTACATTTATGGTTTAGTAACTCAGTCTTCCTGACAGAAATATGAAGGAAAATATCACATTTATCTCAATATTTCCCTGAATTGAGTGCAGTTTTATTATCATCTGATCATTATTGGAATGAAAGAATGTTGAACTGAAGAAGGTCAGTAAAATCCATCTTAGATTGGTAAGTTTCATGATTCAGTCCTCACACAACCTGCGCAGCTGAGGGTTAAGAGCCTTGTCAGGAGCCCACAGAAAAGACCCGTCGACCGTGATTCTAATTACAAATGTGAACGCATGTCTCTGCTCCCTCCACAGGCTGCTCTGTGCTGCCAAAATGTGTAAATTACTCCTCATAGTAAATCATCCTGGTCATTTTAAACATTAAAAACCTGATATCTATTGAAAATACTTGAAATCACTGTATCGATGTGCTTATTTCCAGAAAAAAAAATCATCAAAAGCAGACACAGTGATTGAAAGTAGAGACATATAACTGGTCCTTCATGAGAATTTATGAGAAAGAAATCGAACATGAGAGAATCCTGTGGAGGGTTAACAAGTCTGCACCTGTTTGACCGATTCTAATGATTGTAGGCTCTAAATAAAGTTTAAATCTAGCTTTTCTGTTTGTGTGAAAACAACCCATTTTGCATAAGTAGTTACAAGCAGCTGAACTGACGTCACCTTTATTTCCCCCTCTTGTGACTAATTACGTGTTGCTGTATCCTTTGAGAAGTGTGTGTCCCAGTGTGTGCGTGTGTGTGTTTGTGTGCATTTCTGTGTGTACGTACATGCTGGAAGCAGCTGCGGACACTGGGCTCGATGTTGGATCCCCCGAAGGCGGCCACCTCCCCCAGCTGCCTGGGGATCTGGATGGCCTCGTGAAGCAGCAGGCCGAGCTGCCTCTGGTCACATGTGTCACCTGCCGACGCAACCTGGCTGAAGAGGTCTGCGAGGGTGGAGGAGTGAAGCGGAGTGAGCAAGAAGAGAAAAGAGAGAGAGGGAGTGGGATACAAGTCTGAGCGTGTGGGTGATATTTCCAGTGAAAGATACGGATAAAAATAGATGTAGGTTGAGAGAGAGTGATGTATAGCAGGGAGTGGGAGGAACAGTGTACTATGTATATGTGGGTTGTAGGAGGTTGGGAGGATGCAGAGAGAATCGGGAAACGGTTGCATTTTTTAATCTTTCTTCTGCCTTACTTCTTTCGTGCCAGACTTTTTATTTTTTTCTTTTTCCTTTCCCACCCAGTCTAATCTCTCCCTCTCTGCCTCTAACTGTCCAAGACCTCAACACAAAGATTGACAGGAGTGTTCAGGATATGGCTGCCAGCCTGGTGACACACTGGCTTGGCCGGTGAACGTGTTGACAGCATGATTCCTTTTTTTTTTTTTTTCCTTCTTTCTTTCTTAAGATGAAGCCATGAAACATCGCCAGAGCTCATGCAAAAAGTGAGCGAGGGGGGGCAGAGACGGGTAATTCAGAAAAACAGTGAAGGGCATGACAGGTCTTTCTGCTCCGCTTGCAGCTGTCTTTGATCTCTGTGTGAAGCCCAGCCCGGATGCCAGCCCCTGTTTTAGATATCTGTGTGTGTGTGGTTGTGTGTGTGTGTGTGTTGGTGTGTGTGAGAGACTGTGTGGCCATGCGCACCTCTGACTGCAAGTGATCAACCCCTAAATCTCCTACTGAATACATGTGACACACTCCACGACTGATTAGGTGGATGCATGGACCTGTGCGTGCCCCGGCGCCGCTATTTGCATGGGAACAACAGTCAATGACACTCCGAAGAAAAGTAAAGGAGTTGGGATGCAATCAACCGTGCTTGATACCCTTCTCAGTCTAATAGAAACTGCCAGTGGAACGAATAGGCTCAGGGAAGGAGTCCATGCGATGGCAAGAGAAAAGGAGGAAAAGGAGAACAGGGGAAGGCGAGGTGCGAAGAGAGAATGTAAGCCAGAGTGAGTGAGAGAGATAGGACAGAAAGCAAAGGGGACGTGTTAGACAGATGAACAGTGGTGTGAGCAGCGACAGCGAGAGACAGCGGAGAGATAAAGCAGCAGAAACAAAGAGCAGGAAGCCAAAATGACAGTCTCCTCCCAGTGCAGCAAGCCTATATTCACGCTCCCTAATCCTCAAAAATAAATCAGAATGGAAAATTAAATAAAGAACAGGGGGGGGATGCGTAGGAGGTCTCTCATCCAATTAGACGAACCATTCCAGAACTTCTCTCTCTCTCTCTCTCTTACTGTGAGTTTGATTAATACTGCTGGGATTACAGCTGTGGTGGAGTGGCATGGGATGAAAGCTGGCCAGTACAGTGGTGGTGGTGGTGGTGGTGGTGGTGGTGGGGTATTTAAATGTGTGTGCACATCAGCAAATACATCACCTTCTCATTGGCACTTACATTTGTATTTCTCCTCCAGGTGCCCCTTGGAAAGAGACAGCAAGCCGATCTTCATGGACAGGACGCGGATCTTCCCGCTGCGGCCGCTGCAGACGAGCCCAGAGAGCAATCAGTCATGTGTGCCGTGGGCGTGAAGCCTGTCTCACGTCTATGTTTGTACGCGTTCAGTTCATTTCCAGTCTTAATTACGTACAGTAGGAATGACAGAAAGTCGTAATGCACCTTGAATAGGACGGCCCTCCAGCTGTGAAATTTATAATTGCACTTTTCATGTACAGACATTTTATAGATTAGTAAGAGTACTAACAAAATGTGGACGCACACATGATTGCACAGGGAGTGCTGTATGTTCACACTGTTCAGGCTATATTTACAAATGTGTGTATGTATGTTTGTTCCCAAAGAAACACAGCAAACACTCATTTGCATGCTAATGAGTGGGGGGGAACTGCATTTATGCATAAACAACAGAAACGACTGGCCGATCTGATTCAAGAAATTCTCAAAACTAAATTCCGCATGCGATGTTCTGGCACTCTGATGCCGACGTCGCTGTGGGGAAAGCACGTTGTCCGACCCATAATCCCTGTCCTGAATGTGAAGCAGGCGGCTCACGCACGTGTCGTAAACGTTGAGCAGCCAGTTGAGACACATGTCGACACAGAGCGGCACGTTGACCAGGTCTTTATGCTCCTGCTCCAGGCCGTCGTAGATGGACGTCAGGCAGTTGATGACGTCCGGAACGGTCAGCAGCTGGCTGTTGTTGGTGAGCTTGTGCTGCTCGAAGGTGTTCTGGGCAACGCTGAGGTCCAGCAGGTCCACTGAGGACAGGGTGTTAGAAAGAGAGATGGCAGAGAAGAGAGGGAGAAAGTTAACGAGGACACGGAGACAGGGCCATCAGTAATCTTTCCCTACTTGTTCACTCAGTTTCCAGCTGAAACACAGTTTTACAGAGAACCCCATTAAATCTGGAAAGAGAGTGAGGCCAAAAACTGTGACGAATATTCATGGAAGTATTTCAACAATACAGTTATGAATCACATTTTGTCCAATATAGTTCAAAACTACTAAGTGTGTTGGCCTGTTGGGAGCATAGACAGAGAGCAGTGCAGTGAAATATTGATTTAAAACAGAAATGTGAACCAAAAAAAAGATAAACAAAAAAAAATAAATAAAAAAAACCCCATCAGAGTCAGGCTAGGTGCAGGATGTTTTTGCCGTAATCTAATCTGTTGCCTGCATCTCCACTGACTGAAATAAGAAGACATATTATTTATATTTCAGTATCTCAATTATGGTAGCATCATGTTCTGTCCTGTAGGTTTCTCTCGCTCAGTAATGAAGCTTGAATGTAGGGGAGACTGAGCGAAAAGGCAGGAAATTAAGCAAGACAGGCTCATCCACATCCAGCAACTTTGGGAGAATATCATTACTGTGAAGGAGACCAGAAGAAAAACATGCTTCATTTGTGTCCAGCGTCTCTTTATGGTAAACAGTGGTGTTACTTTCTTTGGTAGAAAAGCTGCACGCGTCTCCTTCTTCTGTCCTCGATGACCTTCTGATAGGAGCAGAGACTCGGAGCACGGACCAATCGCAGCCAGGAGCCCGTCACACCAAACAGCTCGTCTCTCCTGATGCCCCTGTCTTTGTGGTTGTTACTGTTAAGATTACTCTTTGTTTGCTCAGAGTTCTCCGCCATGGGAACTCCGGCTCAACGAGCTGACTCTTGCTTTTGCTTCCCTCTTTAATATTGCCGTGATTCCTTTGTGGTTATTATTGTTTTTGTTTAATTTGAGAATAACCATGTTGGCCCCTTTGTGTTTTCAAAAGATGCCTTATTTGCACATTCAGTGTGGTTTATATTTTCTGCCTCTCCTTATTCTTTGTTAATCAATGTACCTGAATATATTAATGATTTTTCTTCCATCGGGTCTTATGCTGCTTTTCTTTAACAACCTGGGCCGCTTCATCAGAGTATGAAAAACAGCAGTGCTGGCAAGAAATTACATTTCATATGAGTCTGAATTGAAATAATTTCAGCCAACACTACTGCATGTTATCACACGCACTGCAGTCAGCCTCAAACTCAGAGAACAAACACTTAGCAAGTTTCACAAAATGTGAAACTGCTCCTTTAAGCTGATTTTATTGTGTGCATAACTTTTAAATCCATGCTGAAGAAATAAACTGTCAACCTTTTGAATGCCATGTTTTTTTGACATGACTTGATGGAAAGTGAGTTGATTACAGCCTCTCTCTGCACATCTTCCTCTGACCCTGGACGACGTTCCCTCACAGTATTCCAACTCTTCTCTAATTCATGACAATTTCGCCTCTCCTCACTTGTGTCTCCTCCCCCTTTGTTCCCTAGACGGCACTAATTACCGGAGTGATCCACGCGGAGCGGCCACAGCGGGCCGGTCATGCTATCAGAAAGGAAAACTTTTACTTCTCTCCAGCTTTTGTCATTTAACAGTCAGATATGAAGCTGAGAGGCTGTGGCACATTAGTGGGATGCGATGCGAGCTCATTTGTGCTACTCCAGCCCCCCTGGCACAGACTTAACCCAATTAGCCACTTTATAGTTTCCCTGTCATGTGCATGTGTGTATGTGTGTGCGCCTGTGTTTGTGTGAGAGTGTGCCTGTGTGTGCGAGTGCGATTTTCTGCTGCACAAAGGCACGCGGAAACACAGTAACAAATAGGCACTCATGGGTCTCCAAGCAGAGATTCCACATGAATCCAGGCTAATAACCAATAAGTCCTGATCCTTCTGCTGTGCCTGCGCATTCCCATGTTTGTGTGTTTTTGTATGTGCGCTGCCCGTGCGGTGGTTTTTCTAATCTAATGGATGGAATTGAATTGCAGCGCCCCAAGTCGAAATCACTCAGACTAATGCATTCCTGTCACAAACAGACGCTAGAAGATCGGGGGGAAGCACGGCGAGACAGTAAAAGTAAAACACCCGAATCATCCAAAGTCATTAGCGACCAACAACTCACTTTGCTACCCACGATTACCCACAAGTACACACACCTGCCTGAGGTTTGATGTACTTCTGGAGCCTGTAGTGGCGCACAGTACAGAGAGAGTGTCCTGCACGGTGTAACCTAAATAAAGAGTGTGGGCGAGCCGTGCTTCTTGTGATGATAACGTCCAAAGCTGGATAATAGTTAACATTTGTCACCATTATTACACAAAGCGGAGCCAAGAAGCTGCTGCGAGAGCCTACGTGTACCTGCAGAGTGTGTGTGTGTGTGTGTGTGTGTGTGTGGAGATGGGCTTGAGAGCAGGCCCCTGAGACTGTGGGTAATAGCCACCTTTCTCAAAGCTCCTATTACAATACAAGTAAACAGCAGCTCTGGTGTTCAGAAAACAACATTTTTCGCCAAAAAAAAAAAAAAGGCTTCAAGCTTAAGAAAAAATCCCCCTAAAAACAAAATCGCACCTGTTCACAAGAAATGAAGACTGTGCTCAACAGGCTGAACACAACCACCAGCTGCAATGGTTTGTCGACAAGACACATCGACACAGGAACTCGTGCGGCGTGTGTGTGTGTTTGTGTCAATTTAGGGCCAAAATCTCCTCGGATGCAGTGTCGTTCTCACACTGCATCTGGCATAGCCTCAAAATCAGCACCGCACCCCCGCACCGGACCACAACATCAAAAGAAGCAAACAAAAAACCCAAAGTATACAGGTGTGCGTGTGTGTTTTACTTACAGCACAGTGCTTTTTGGAGTCTGCGGATCTTCATGGCTGTTCTGTATGCAGAGAATCTCACATTGTTCAAGTCGGCTGCGGGCGGGGAGAGACAGAGATGAAAGGTAAACGGACACGAGGAAATCTGAAAACCAACTGAAAAAGAAGCCCGCCTTCTCCGCAAAACACACACGCAGGACCTTTGTCTTCAGTGAAATCTGGCGGTGTTAGTTACTGTCTGTGGAGACGGCGGAGGGGAGCGGGCGCTAATGCGGACTGTGTAATTAGGTTAGTGAGTTCTGCTCAGCGGGGGCCCGTGCTATTTGTCGAGCCGCCGGCCCGCAGCAAGCGCTCCCAAAGTTTCACAGGTTATTACTTACTGGGCCGCCGCTCATTACAGAGCAGCCGGACCGGCCATCCCAGCGGGGCCAAAGACACGCACACGGATATTAACGCGGTGTCGGAGCGAGGGGAGGGATCAGGGCGCACTTTTTCATGAAGTTGACGAGCAAATGAGCCGGATGGGTGAGACCTGGGCGAGCAGGATCACCGATCAGTGACCGGGAACCGGCTGACTGACGACCAGAGGCCTTTAATTTTAACCAACTGGGTCAAACATAGGACAGTATTTATAATGTAGATTCTTCCTTCAGTTTCAAAAACAAGAAAGGTTAGAGTTACTGTTTGCCAGTATTTCCAATCAAAGCTGTTTGAAATAGAGAGTAAATGCAAGGAGTCAGTTACTTTTATTTATTTGACCTTTACTTTATCAGGCGAGTTGCTTAAGATCAAATGACCTATTTTACAAGTATTTGCAAGCAATTTAGCGGCTCGTTTTTACAGGGGCCACCACAGTCATTGCAGCTTTTACTGTGTGGTTTTACTGCTCGATGTTCTTCCCGACGCTGCCATGTTTCCCTTCGCGCTGACGACTCTCGAGGAATCCAATGAAGCATGCTAATTATATGATCTTCTAAGATATTGTGCTGATTAAAGTGGAACAAACATGAGGTCAAAGTTATCTTCGGCTAATTGTTTTAAACTGACTCTATTCTATTACTGACGCTGTGTTTTAATTGATTAAAATTTCTATTTAATCCCGTGAAACACTTTCTGATTTTGTTCTCTGTGAATGGGCCTAATGCTTTCTAACCTATTTACTTAGAAAACCGAATTATCTAAACTTGTTATAGAGAAAATATGCGCATCTGATTTGAGAAAAAAACATATTGAAATCCTTCAGGAGACGACCGGTTATGGAGAATAATAAACTATTGAGAGACCCCTTAACTAAAAGCGGATTGTGAGATAATTTTCAAACGTCCCCCCATCTGGACAGGCGTCGCCGCAGCGCGCAAATGCTTTCTCTACCGTTTTGCAGCAAAAAGACTCACTTTTGGATTCAGGTACTTCCACCCACTGATCTTCACTTGATCACTTGAAGTTCTGACATGTTTTTCAGGCTCCCCTTGATCACTGAGCGTGTTACCTCCAGACTTGAAACGATGTGGGAGTCAGTCATACTGTGAGGACCACTCCAAAAGCTTCATCTCACACTCGTAATAGTTTAAGTAGGATTTTTTTTTTTTTTTTTTGCGGTAAGCCGCGGCAGCGTCTTCGAAGCAAATCTCTTTTCGGGCTGACAGCCTCCACGATGTTTCCGTTCACTGACGTCTCGTCCACACTTCACCTTCGGCGGCTGGAGCCAAATAGCAGAACTTTTGACATTTATCTACAACACTCATTTGCAAAGTAACTCTGTCTTAAGCTACTTTGCAAAGTGATTTTTGTGATTTTTTTTTTTTTTTGTTTGAATCTGCTCCTGCATCAAAACATTAGAGAGTAACAACAGACTTAATGGAGTCAAATGAGGATTCTGGGTTTTTTTTTCTCCACAGAAATACTTTTTCTTGTTCATCAGGTCCATTGTTCTTTTTACTGCTATTTCTAAATGAAATCCCTCAAATAGAAAGCGTTTGAATATGTTTTTATACTCCTTCCCCTGCTTCTTAGAGGTCACTTCGCTTCCATTTTAGACAGCCGGTTCATAAAGTTTGAGGAGTCGGTGAATTTGTCGGCTTCAGCTCACTCCTGATGACAATCATGCTTAGCCTTACAAATGAGTCAATTAAAGTCTAACAAAGTAATGTTTTTTCCTTCTATTTCTATGTTAATTTAGTTGATAATGACTTGTCTCATTAATTAAAATAAAAGTCTTCCGTGCTGCCGCTAAATTAGCACGCCACAGACGAGATGAAACCAAATGTACCTGCGACTGAGAGCCACGATCGCTGGTGAAACTTCATAGGAGTCAGTATATCAAAAGGTTTTAGCTTATATTTAAATAGTTTTGCATAAGTATTGCTTCAAAATAATTTTTTTTTTTTTTTTTTTGCTTGCCTGTAGCACTTTCTAGACATAACACTTAAAAATTCAGCAGCAACACCTCCTTTCAGCAAACGCACCCAACTCTGAATTATGTACAACACACACAGTGAAAAGTTTGCTCTGGAACAAAAGAAATGCTTTTTCATGCCGAGAGTGTTGAATTACACAAAGTGACAGGAACACTTTCTGGATGGAAATGTTGCAGATATGTATTTCAAATGTGATTTTGGAAGTCTGCAAGACATCGGAGGTGTAATTCTGCGAGACATCTTTCTGACAATCCTATTTTTGAAAGAACTGGCAAATACAGAGTATATACGGGATATGAATAGTAAACAAGATGATCCTAGACATTATGCAAACCAGGGTTGTTGGCTTTTTTTTTTTTTTTGTCTTTACCTAGTGATTGGTAGAGCTCTGTCATCTTTGGATGATCCCAGCAGGTCGTCTGGGTCTGATGACTGAAAAACACCAAAAGCAAAAACAGAATGATTAAAGAGAAAATGACAAAGTGAACAAAAGCCACTCACATCAGAACAAAGGATGATTCTGTTTGACACTTTCCGGACTTTGAAAAGGACGCAAGGACAAACTAAACAATTCAGAAAAAGACGGCACAAAAGAATAAAAACACAAAATGGAGGCAAAGTCTGATGGTATGGACTCAAAACTGTAGGAATAATTATAAATAATTAACATCTTAATTCATTTGCTACTGCCCTAGGAAGGTTGAAGGCTCCTCTTCAAATCATAAATCATAGAAACAATAAAAATATGCAAAAAGGCAGACGCGTATTTTGAATTCCTCTCTTCACCACAGGAGCTTGCTTTTAAAACATCGGGGGAAGTGAACATAAGGAGGCTGGTTTTCAAGTTCTCGTCGTAACTAACGCTTCAGAGAGAAGTCTTGCACACACACATACACACACACACACACACACACACACACACACACACACACACACACACACATAAATTCAACATATCTCCCTAAGAACCAACACTGCCAAAATAAATAAGACATGTCCCAAAACTGATCAAACATGGCTGCCTTCACAGATTAAAGGGCAGCAAAAATCAGACTCCTCACAAGCTGAAGGCACCAATCAAGTGTGTCTATCTGACCTGTGCTGACTGGGATGTGCCTTTGCCATTCCTGTATGTGTGTGTGTGTGTGTGTGCGTGTGCATTTCAGAAAGGCACCTGGCTGTCAGAGGCCACACTCTGATCCATGTGGAACATTCTGGGAGATTTCTGTGAGCGGATTTTTGAAATACAAGGCTGTTTGTGAATGCAGACTCTCCCCTGTGGGTTCTGTGAAGGTTCGCTCTCTGCTGACAGTCTGCAGGAAGTAAAGTCTAGTGCTGCTGACTGAGACACACAGTGGCAAGGTAGACACATAAGTTCTGCTTATAGGAAGATGTTCTTCGTTATTCGATGACTTTACAGACCAACGACCCCTTTCGAAGAAGGACAGGTATCACTAACGCCTGAATATACATATAGAGAAATATGTATAACTATCAAAAGCTTTCAGTGAATTACATATATGGGAACTTTTGATGCTGATTTCCTCAAAAACACAAAGGAGATCAAGGAACACAGGCCATCCAGGCCACAACAGAAACCTTTTTAGAACAGAAGGGTACATCAAAAACACACAACAGAAGCGGCGGGATAATGGGATGAAAAAAAATCAGCTCCCTACACAACAACAAACAACAGCGTCACATTCGTGTGCACACACGAGGCAGGCAGTGGTTCCATCAACAGAAAGACAGCGTCTGCTTCCATCCACGGCACATGAAAGCCCCGACGAAGACAACCAAATTGTCAAGTTCAACCGTCGTCAATGTTTCCCCCTCAACGCCTTCCCTTTGTAATGCCTAGGCAATGTTTTTGTTGTCCTGTAGGAGGGAAAGAAAAAAAAAAAAAAAAAAAGGCAAACCGACGACACACTTACTACAAAGCCGCCACAGTTTAGATAACACAGTGGGGGAACGTTCACAGACGAGAGACGAGGCATCAAAGACTGTCACGGAGCGCGGACAAAAACAGATATTGTGGTAGATATTTGCATGCTGCTCAAAGAAACACAATAGTTGTACACTCCTCGGTGAACTTAAAGATGGTCCAAGAAGCCTGAAACCCAAACGTTTTCAGAGCTGCAATCTGTATTCACACAGGTTTCTGAGGTTTAAAAAACATCCACCTATCATCACTCTTGAATTAGTGGTGATTTAGCTTTTATTAAATCATGGAACATCCAAAATGAAATGTAGTGAAAATCAATTGGAGCCTTCCAGACTTAGTTTTTAGCTCAACCATAAGTCAACCTTCGAGCTTCCCTGACTGAGCTGAATGGTTACAGACACCAAAGGCACCTGGAGCTGAACCAAACGGGTTCACCGCATTGGCACAACCACACTGCTGTTGGTTTATAAAGTTACAAGTCGGGAAACCAAGTTGTCCCTCCATCGCTGATCCGCCTCTTGTGCCGAGCTGCAGGCACAAACACAGCGCAGGTGCCCCCCCCCCTCCCATTCTCTGACAAAAATCCCTCTTTCCCCCACCTCTATTTGTGATTTTACTGAGTAAAAATGTTTTCTTTTCACTGTTTTTTTAAAATTGACCTGGAATCTTGACTCAATGAAAGAAATCAGCTGGTTTTAATTGCTGTTTGATTAAAGACAGATCGCTGCTTTCACAAATCTGTCAACAACACAGGCAACATCGAATCCAAAAAGGCACAATTTATGAAAAGAAATCTAATTAGGGGCAGGAAAGCCTGTTGGAAATGTGAAGTTAACAGAAGAGGTGAAAGGCACAAATAATTCTAATGAAGCAAAAAAAAAAAAAAAGAAATAAGAAAATCATGTGATTAAGCAATATATTTTATAAATTCAACTTCTCTAATGTGATTACTTGCATTAAAGATATTGAGTTCTCTTCTCTAATTCTTTAATAATTGATCTCTTGATGAAAGAAATACATAGTGCTTGTTTGCATCAGATTAAAAAGCAAATTAAAACGGGGAAATGGCAATTAAAACTAGTCCGTAATCATTTTTGCCAGCCCGTATCGACAGCGTCTGGAGATAAAACCACTTGAATCTTGCACAATTCTTGTGACATTTTCCTTCACAAAAGTCATTAAATGACAACTCAGAATAGGCATCAACAAATCAAACTGAGGTCACGCGGGGAGAAACTGCAGCAGGCGGAGGGGGATTAAATTTATGGCGCCCCTGAGGTACTGCGAGGGAGAAAATAACCTTTTTACAAGATGTTTTTATGAGATTTCTGTCTGACCAAGCAAGCAAAGTTGCTAAAGTTATTTGGCAGAGTAGAATGGTCTGACCCTCTTAGACTAACAGATCACCACAATAACAATATAGCTTATCAGAAATAATTGCTTTTTTTGACGTTTTCCGAGTCGCACTGCCGTTTCCGACGGCTCAGAGTCTCACTGAAGGTTAAAGTGGTTCTGCTAATTACTCACTCTCTCTCTGCGACTCTGAAATTAACTGCAACCACTCTGGTCTATAAGCACACTAAATATCTGTGTAATAATAATAGAAAAACAGGAAATTAACAAAACTAAGTGTTCCTCCAACAGAATACTTTGGCAAAAATTGAGCAAAAACTTTCACATTTCCTAGTTTTCTTTAAGTCCAGTAACATCCCTCAAAGGGTTCAAAGTTGCATAAATATCCATTATTTCTTACAGCGTCATGGCGCCTCAGCCATGTTCTCATTTTACAGCACGGTTGCAAGATTCATGGCTGAACTCAGAGGATTCGCGTAGCAGATTTACTTCCATGTTTCAGGTCATCGTGCTACAGCATCACCCAACTTTTAATGGACTTCCACTGGCAGATAGCCACTGTGACGTTATCCTGCAGGCCATTTTGAATGGATATTCTTTTTCCGCTCTATAACAGCGAGCGGTCCAGGCCCCGAGGCGGCGACGCAGCCCCGAACCATGATGCCCACTCCACCGTGCTTCATTGTAGGAGAGATATTCCCATGTTGCTGTGCGAAATCCTTAATACGCCATGCATGGTGCTCATCTCCAACAGTTTAACTGTAACTTCATCACCGCCCAAAGCATCTTTTCTGCAGTGCTGCGCCAACATACTGACATTTGTCAGGCCTGCACTACTTTGTCTACACTACTTCCTGATTGTTCACTGTTCAATGTCCGTACCTTCCATCAATAGATGTTTACGATCGGCAAAGCTTACTTTGAGCCTTCAGCTCCTAATCTTGCTTTTCACATTCTGTTCCTGAATCTCTTGAAGTTGGTTCTGAAAGGTGTGGACTTCTACTGAGAGTAGCCAGTGCACTAGCTGTCACTGACTGACACAAAATGGATCAGAAATCCCTTCATGTCTCGTGCAAAAGCAATCATCATTCACCAAAATTTCTTGGAAATCTTGTTTTTGCAAGGAGTTGATCGCATCAACAGATGCTTCTTATGAATAAAAAACGGTTTAAGTGTTTATTAATCAACTTAGCTCTACATCTGGTTTATTTCATTGATTTAACTTCACATTCGCTGACTCCGGGCTCCGATTAGCCTGAGGGGATCACTTAACTTTCCCAGCAGCAGTGTGAATTTTTAATGGCGGTGTTCAAGGCATTAAACAATACGAGCTTTTTTGGGGATGGTAGCATAGGCTGACTCTAGGTATTTGTGATTTAAATGCCAAACAGATCACGCTTAATGAACAATTTGTGCAGAGAAGCAGACATTACTTCTTGGCCTCATTATATCCAGAGACAAGATGTCTTCCAGAATTTTATTTAAATCATTGTATTGGTCTGAGACATGATCAAACACATACATCCATTATTCACATTGCAGAAAAACTCAACAGCGCCACAGAATGTTGTTTGTGGCATATTGGGTGAAAACTTACACATACCCAGAAAACCACTGTGAATCACGAAACGTCTACAGGTGAATGATTACTAGTGCATGTGAATAACCAGAAAGAATATCTGAGATATTTGAATAAGCAAGAGAGAAAAAAAAAATTCTGGATTTTTTTTTACTTTGACTGTTCACAGCAAGCCGGGCTTATCGTGGTGTGTCTGTGACAGGTGATAAGTGGCTCCATTCACCAGCTGACATCTTCTGCCTTTCACTTCCCCACCTCTGCTTCTTTTTTTGGCTCTCAAAAGGAAAAAAAAAAAAAGCACCAGCCTTCTTGATAATAGCAACATTCTGCCTTTGAATTGCAGTTCAAACAGTCTGGGCTTCCCATTAAAACTCCTGAAACCCGGCGTCCTGAGGAGCATGTTGTCCACCCATGAACAGAACGGCTGTCTTTCCGGCAAGATACAACCACACAGCCCGTTTCACAGAGCCAAATGTCTTCAAACGACAACAATGGCAAGCAGACAGCAAAACCAGAGGAGCCCGGAAACGTGGAGAAACTCCCTCTAATCGTTGCAGAGATGCAGTTTTGCCATGTTTCCTTTCAGTAAGCCCCTCTGGCTGCGAGAGCGCAACCACCAGAAGCGCCCGAACGCGTGAAATGGAACATCATATGGGATTGCCAGCACGGGGCGGCAAGCGCAGAACTTGCGTGAAGCCATTTCGTTTCTCCCAATATGTCGGAGGAAACCCTCGCTGCAGGGGGTGGACAAAGCACCGGTTTTAATCAGGAGGCCTTTGTCAGCCAGCAGGAAAGAGGCAGAGTACAAGATGAAATGGGAGAGGAGGCGAGGAGGAGTTTGGGGAAATGAATGTGTCAAAGACTGATGCGGGAGCTCCGAGGATATCACAGCTCTGAAAGCGACCTGTGATTAGTCCTGGAGATGGATTTAGACTTCAGTTCAAACAGCAAATTAAGTGGGTTTTCATGAGCGCGTGCACGTCTGCATTGGTATTTGCGGGGAAAGTGTACCGCACAGTATCAGCACTTCAAAATGAAAAAGTTGAGGAAGAATTTATTTTTTTTTTCCTCTCTTCCCTATTTCTGAGAGCTGATTCTGGGTTAATATGAGAGCTGCTTTGGAAAGGAAAAAATTGGTCCAGCCAACCCCAGAGGAATCACCAGAACATATGGTGTGTGCTCACAATGGGTCCGACTGTCCGTGTGGTGAGCATCTTTGGAGTTCATCTGCATCTTTGGGCTTGTGCAAGCTTTTCCCTGCCAATAAGACTCTGTGCATCACCACTCGTTTCACTGAATGTGTACATTTCTGCAGAAACACCCTTGTGTACATGCTTTTTTTATTTTTTGTTTATGTGAGAAGACCCAAGCAGGTTCACAGGCTGGGCACATCTGCCAACGCAGGCTGCTGTCGACTCGAAAGTTATAAGACCGTCCTTGGAGTCATCGACTGTCTGGCTTTCATCTCCGATTCCTCCTCAGTGCCAAGCTGCAGGCCAAAACACAGCACAGGTGTCCCTCACCATCTCGCTCTCTGTCAAAATCCTATTTCTCTCCCAGTGTTTGGCTTGACGTTACTGAGGAGATTTTTTTTCCAATGGAAGAATGCAAGAAAGCACATGATCTAATGTGTTTAATGAAAATGTATTTACTTGTGTTTTTTTAGTGGATGTTAAATATACTGAATGTAAAACGGCAGCACGCTGGCTCAATTCATTCAGTTTTGTGTCTTTTTGAATACTTTTAACAGCACTGAGGCAAAATTAGGTCTGTAAATCTTTACAGCTGAAGGCTTCACTGTGGACTATACAGTGGACACTGCACCCAGTTCTTTCTTTCTTTCTTTTTTTTTTTTTTTTTCCAAATGGCCATTTGACAATTTTAACTGAGGCAGTGACATTTGGAGTCGGGGCACAAGATGATTTAGGAGGGCAGCCCTGAGAAACTACAGCCATTTTCTCATCCTGAATAACAAAGTGAGGCAGCGGCAGTATCCTAACAGGAATGAAAAGACAAGAAATGATTGCACAAGTGAGAAATGATCGCTGGAAATGTTACCCACAGATACTTTTTTTCGTGCCAGTCAAATGTAAGGGTGGATTCAGGCTCGCTTAGGCAGCAGTTTACTGACATATCGTTACCTGTTTTTTGGATAATGAGCTCCTTCAAACTTCTAAACTTCCAGAGCAGCAGGAAAACTGTCTCAGGTGCTAAAACACAGATCTACTCTCAGCTTGTTTAAATGAAAAGCCTCTGCTTGGCCTGATTTGGCTCAAATTAAATTGGGAAGCAAGCCATCAAGCTAAAGCCATTATAGTCCCTGCAAGCAGCACGTGGGAAGCCGGCCTGGGATCCAGCCAGGTATTATCTATTCAAGAAAAGGCGTTAATGTTGAACCAAATGAGGAATGCGCAGGTGAAACAGTCTGAATGGTAATTTATAGACTGGGGTAGCGTTTGCAGAAAGAAGAGCCTAATTGGAAGGGAAATAAATTATGTGCGGGCAGGGGAGATGCACGGAACAATGGAACCATCATGGATGATGTATAATATATAAGAGGTCACTCGAAGCTGGAACTGTAACGTGGAGGAAAATCGAAGACTTTGACTGTCCACCAGACAATCTTTGAGATAATGGGCTCTTTCACAGTCAGATAGGAGCATTTTCTTTAAAAAAGCACAATCAAATACAACAATGTCAACATCATCGGTACACAGTTGGCTATAACTACAAGAACAAGATAGTTTCAAATCTATAAGCTGAAAACATCATCTATCCGTCCATCTTCTAAATCGCTTTTATCGAGCCATGTGCATGCATGGGCTTCCTGTGGCCAGCGCATTTCGGGATAATTGGGGACTGAAATGGCGCGTGTGAGTGTTTGTGTGTCTGCGTTTGTCCTGTGATGGACTGAAGACTTGTCTCTATCTACCAACGACTTCAGGCCCATTTGACCATGAGCTACATACAAAGATGTGCATTTTCAGACCTTTTCAGAATGCCGACTGTTTTCATGGCAGACTTAAAATACTTAGTATGCACTAGACCGATAGGATCAATAAGATTTTACCTATACATAAGTAAATCAGAACCTTAGATTTCTTAAAAAAAAAAGAAAAAAAAATTATGCTCCGACCTTTAAAACAAAGGTGTAGAATTATAACAGATTTCTCTGCATTGTATAATTTACCTCTGCATGATGAAAATCAGCAAAAACAAACTTAACACACGCATGCAAACAGATGCACACAGTTTCAGGAGGAACGCCGTGGGCGACTGAGGCCATTTCTCAACACTTACTTGATGTAATAAGGAACCTTATTCTGAGAAACTGCACGTTGCCAGGGGAGCTGTACAGACGCTGCAGACAGAGACAGAGACAGAGATAAAGAAGAGATGGGACAGATAATACAATAAGTCAAGCAGTTAAAATCAAAAAACACAATTGCACTGTGCAGCATCGTAATCCATTTAGAGTTTGGAGCCTGACTTGAAGTAAGTCTTGCCTCTAACTCTTCCATAATAGCGAACCCCCCCACACGAAAAGAGGAAGACTGTTATGGAGCATGAAATTGGTGGACAAAATGTACATGGACACTTTTTACAATAAGAAGAGGGAGGATGGGAACAATAGAACAATAGGCTTGTAAAAAAAAAAAAAAAGAAACAAGGGAAATAAATAAATGGGGGAGGTTTGCATACACACAGATTTAATATTTGTGGATAGGGAAGAAGGCAATAAATAGAGACAGACTAGGAAAACTCCTGAAAATGACAAGCTGGTACAGTTTTAAAAACCAGCCAAATAAGAGACTTGAGAAGCTCTCAAGAGCAATAAGAGGCGGAAATGTTGTTTGATTTATCACCCTCCCACTTCCCCTCCTCCTTGACACAGTCCTACACTCAGATAGAGAGATGAAAAGACAGTAAGAGAAAGAGATTAAGCAAGATTGGGAGATACACTAGATGGAGGGGACACGATAAGAACGCAGTACTTTATTGATCCCTGAGGGAATATTAAGCTACTAGTGTAATGAGAGCCAATGTGTGATGAAGGAGATAGTGTCGTAAAGCCAAGAGATGAAAGCGGGGCGGTGTTTTGTCTCGTGTCATTTCCAGGCTCTCAGCGGGGCTCGCTTTGGAAATTCATGTCTAAGAGCGTCACGGAGGGGGTGACCGGAGTTGCTCTGGATTCCAACACCGGGGATCTCACAGCCAGGTGGAGTGACGGGAACGCTAACGGCCGCGTGATTATTGAAAAGGAGAAAAGACAGGGGAAAAAAAAAGGGAAGGAGCAGGAAGACTTCAGCTTCATACTCCGGCATTCGTCTTTTCTCTTCGGCTTTGTGTCTAATGCTCTCTGTTCTGCTAATGACCACTCTAAAGAGGGGGAAAGAGGGGGGAGCCAGTGGAGAGCTGTAATTAAACCTTGCATTATTCAAGAGTAAAGTGCCTCGCCTGCAAACTGTGCACACAACCGCCGAGCGCGCGCGGCTGCGAAGCGGAGAGGACAAGAAGACGAGAGCAGGGGGAAAAGCTGAGGAGGTGAAACAGTGAGACTGAGGGTGAAACAAACCAAGTCATCCAAAAATTCTCATTTGCGGGGAGAGGTAATTGGCTCTGTACTCACTGGAGAGGAAATGTTGGGAGGAGGGGCCGAAGTCCCGGTGAGCTTCCTGAAGGAGTTTCAGCCTTTCATCCACCGCCACCTGTACGATGACCACACACACACAACACACACACACATACACACAAAGAGCTGTCAGCTGTGGCCCAGAGAGCTATGGCTATAGAGACTTTACAGTGACTGGCCCTGGCGTCATGCTTGGGATAAATTCAATTTCATTGCAATTAGGTCAGAAGTGGATTTTCTGTAAAACCCAAAGAAACTTTTTTTTTTCTCAACAAGGTACACAACCACAAAACACTGTGGGTAATTCTGCAGCTAATATTCATGTGTGCTGTGACATTTAGCACTGTTTGGAAACCATATTGAAGTTTAAATTAGCTGATATCAGTCGCATGCCCTTCCAGCTTATCTGTGTTTGTATAAGTTCAAACCTTTACAGAGATTTCAGAGCAAATACAGTTTATTGTGACAATGACAACACAATCATCTCAAGGGTCTTTTACAGAGGAAAACACAACAATTCAGCAACAATCTGCTCCCTGGAGCCTTGACGGGGTTTAACTAGCTCAGATCACGAACTTCCAACCATCAGAGATCGAAGGTACAGGGAGAGAGAGAGAGCATGTCAATGAGATGAAATGGTGAAATATAACTATACGGAGCGTGAGAGAGGATTGAAGAGAAGCGTAGTACAGTGTAAGTCTCCCAGCAGTCTAAACCTAGAGCGGCATCACTAGAAAACGGGCTGAACCAGCCCTGACTGGAAGCTCGGTAAGTTTTAAAAGTAAATCTTGAAAGTAGGGAAAGTGTTCGCCTTCTGAAATGTAGCTGGGATGCAGAAAAAAATAATCACGCCACTTCACACTCTTTTCGTCTCCTCACGGGAATGCAGCTCTTGAGTTTCTCGAGAAGTATGAAATGTCCTGACCAGAAATAATTTCTTCTTCTTGTTATTTCTGTTCTTGTTGAGTATGTATCTGCCTCTACTCCCTTCAGCATTTCACCCTTAGGGGTTGAAGCACCAAATCATTTTCTCCACACACCCTCTGCATCCTGACACCAACCCGTCAGCATGTCATCCCCGACTGCATCCTCACCGTCGCCCCCTCACCGGCCTTCCTCTTCTCCACTATCATCCCTCCTGCATATACAACCAAAACACCTCGACCGAGTTTGTCTCGATTTCCCACCAAACTGTCCACCATGAGCTGTCCCTGTAATCATCCTTCCATCATTCGGCCTGTTTTGATCACTCAGTGAAATCCTCAACATCCTCAGCTCTGCCTCCTCTGGTCAAGCCTCCTGCCTGTCTGTTACTGTCACAGTGTCTAAAACACAGCTGCTCTCAGTGGGCCTATATATCTACTAATCTATACTCACTTCTATGAGTGACCAAAATGAGCAAAACAGATGAAAATTATCTTAAGGCAGACAAAGCGAACTGCATAAATTGCCATATTTGAACAACTCCTCAGATGTTGCATGGACACATAACCTTGCTTGTTCATGTAATATTTCATCTCGACATCTCACTGAATGTGTTTCAGATCTGAAGAAACACCCACAAGGTGTTGAAAGCATCACATTCGCACGCTGAACTGAAATACTGGCTGAGGTCTGCAGCGGTTATCATGTAGAGACACAAATATATAATGAATAAGTGTATTCGTACAATAGCATTATTGTTGCGTTCACGTTGAGCTGAGAATAACAGGCAGTAATGGAGTGTGAACGGATAAACAGCCGAATCAGTGGAATATGTTGAGTTGTGCCTAGGTGTGCGGAAACAGAACATTCTGCACTGCCGAGTGAAATCAGTTGGTCCAGAAATAACAGAGTCGAGTGGAAAAAACAAGAAACATGTTGAAAGTGATGTAAAAAAAACAGAAATTGGGGGAAAAAAATGAATTAGAAAGTGTCTTTTAATCAGTTTAACATTTAATTCTAGGTAAGTACCAAAACCAACAAAAGAGAAACATGCTTTTAAAAGTGTTTAACTCAGAGCTTCATAGAGTTATCTGAGCTATGAATCACACAGACGCTCTCGTCTGAAAGCCGCTGATCGACCTCTCAGGCGGCGCACCTGTGGCCTGCTCTGTGTGACTGCGGGGCTGTTTTGCTTCATCAGTCGAACTAACAGGACGGCTCTGGCGGTTTGTAACACGTGCTTTCGCACAGAGAGGCCGGCAGTGTGAACGTCGCACATAGCCACACGGAGACGAGAACATACGGACAGAAAGGCCGCCAGCCCTGCTTCTTTTCAGACACTAATGGCCATTTCGCTCACTGTCCCACAGCAAGGGTGATGATAGCTGTCTGCAAATGACAAACAAATCCTCACGCCACCGAGTCTGAGCTTATTAGCGAAGCCGCCGCCGCCGCCGCTGCCTCTCTGAAATTAAGGGAGCCGACAACAAAGACATGAAAAAAAAGTGCAGCCCACGGAAACACTGGCCGCCTCTCACACAGTGACTATTCTGGAGAAAAAAAAGGAAAAGAAAAAGGAGTGTTGGTGTGTGTCCTCACAGCACACAGGAAATATCAAAAGGCTACAAATTAGCACAGAAAGCCTGTTTTTGCTCTGCAGCTGTGCCACACTTAAAAACAGATGACTTCAGCTTTATTTTCCAGGATTTCATTCTTCTCTTCACATCACTCCTATTCTCTGCTTTTCAGTGTCTTTTGTCTTCTCGACTAATTTCTCAACAGCAACAATAGTGTGCCAGAGCACAAAAGGGAAATTCAGTAGATTTTACTGTGAGAAAAGGAAGACATCAGAGTCGGAGCAGCCTTCATCTGGAGCCCATCAGGCTGAGGGCATCATGGGAAGTCTCGTCTGTCAGTCTTTCATGCTTCCAGTCGGTGTCACAACCTCTGTGTATCATTCTGTCTGTGATTGATTCCCTCATTTATTCCACTATTGCTATTCTTGTCTTGCGTCTAGAGTAATAGGAAACACAATGGAATTGTGTAAAGGTTCGTGAAACAATGAGGGCGAAAAAATACATCGAATTAAGTCGACGTGTAAATGAAAATATGCAATAATTAGCAAATCTAACCTTTTTCTTCCAAAATGTCTGTACCTGATCTCCTCACTCATTATTTATTTATGTTTTATTATGGATAGAGTTTATGAGATTTGCAAATAAGTGCATTTTGTTTTCATTTACACTCAACACAGCACCGCAACTTCATTAAATCTTCTTCGTTTGTCTGAACACTGGTGAATCTGTCTTCTTACCTCTGACTTCTCTGTGAAGTTCAACCCCGTAACTTATTGTGAGACTTTTTCTACCTTCCTCCAGCCTTTCCTGCTGCTCCAGTCGCTCTTGTTTGGTTGTTACTTTGTGGATCCTGCTGCTGTTCTGCCGCTTTTCAGACTTTGTATTCAGTCAGTGATGAGGGCCAGACCTCATTTGACACAACATCCCTGACTATACCGCTCTATTGATTTTATACAAGGTATCTGAATCGCATATTTCTTCAAGCTATTCTTGCATCTTCTGTGAGCGGAAAGAGAAAAGACGACAGCAGAAACAGTACCAAGTCTAAATGTTAGGTTTGAGCCTTCCCCGATAAAGAGACACTGTGAAATGGAAAACTAGACAACTGACTGAAACATGTCTGAAGGGATTTCTTACAACCGACTGATTTAAAATTGTGACACGATATGCTCTCCCGCTCGCACAGACTCAGACAGAGAGGATTTCGCTTTCTAATTCACAGCCAGCCCCCCGTGCTCATTGCCTTTCATGTGAAAACTTGTGAGGAGACTTCTCCACAACTTCCCCCTTCAGGGCTCAGACATGCCCCGCTCTGAGAAACACTCAGTGAATTCAGACCAAGACTATCGGGCGCTGCGAGAGAGCGGAGAACGCGGCTGACGCGCTGCGAGAGTCGCGTCCATTGATGTGCGGTGACAAAGTGTTGCACTGAACACGGTGCGGCGCCGAAATGAAAAAAGCTACACAGGTAGAGGGACAAATCTCAGTCCCCGGTGAGTTCAGATGACAAAAAAAAAGCACAGACAGGGAAACTCAGAAAGACACACAAGAAGAAGACAGAGAGAACAAATAGGAATACATGCTGCCAGAAAGAGAACCACAGCAGAGATCAGAACTGAAACACCGAATATAGCAACAGTGGTCAAAACAGTGAAGGAAAAGAACAGAGAAAGCATGAAAGACCATTTGCAGGGACTCAGAAGGCGTGACGGTACCTGCAGGAGCTTCCATCTCATGTTGAGCTGGTCCAGTTGTCGCGAGGCGGTGGACGACAGCTGGATGTCCAGCGGCGTCAGCTCGGCGGAGAGCTCGTTGACGAGCCGGACGTCCTGACGTAACGGGGCCACCTCGTCCCTGAAGGCCTGCGCAGAGGGGTTGACATTACTGAAACCATGTAATGAAATTACAACCGAAACATTAGCCCAACAAATTGTTTAATTACAACATCCGAGCTTCATAAAATCGCGTTCTTGTCGCAAAGTGCCAATTATCTTGACTCACGTTTTTCCATTGTAATAGCTGTTTATCTTTTCCTTGTTTGACCTAATAGTCTCTAAATGGAGATAAATGACATTTTAAAACGGGTTTATTTGTGCCATATTTTACATTTAAAGTCTCCTCCATGACTGTCAGCATCAAATTGACTCTGTGCAGCATGTGTCCCATTTGGAAGGACAAGTGTGCGTCTGTGGCTGCAATGGAAACTATTATTAGAGCTTTTTATCTAAAGTGGGGCCCTGAATGACACGAATATTAGGAAATGTAATTGGGCTGAGTGTACACACCACTGGGACACGATCATTAAAATCTGAGGCGCAACACTTGCGCTTCCTCCTGCAACTTGTGAATCCTGACTCAAATTTTTAATTGTCACAGTTTTTCTGTCTCCTTTATTTGTCAGTTTTTTCGCTTGTTAGCTGAATGTGTTGCCAGTTAGTCAGCCAGGTCTCAAGAAAAAGAAAAAGAAAGGAAAAAAAAAAAAACTGATGAGCAGCATTTGGCAAACAAACAAGGCGGAATTATTGAACCGTGTTCGTCATCACTTCAAGGAGCATTTTGTTTGAAAAACAACTGCTGAGAGGAATGCGGAAAGAATATATGACAATTCACCTGAAGCGCCCTCATGAACACGTTTACATGGACATCAAGTTCTGGCTTATTGTTTAACTTTGCACGTTTTCCTTTCTGTAGAATCGTCCTACGCAGTGTCTTCTGTCCATTCCTTGCAGAGATCACAGAGAGGCTTCGCTTGCTCCCTCAGACGACGGTCGTTCTCATGCTACTGTTGCGTCTGCTCCTCCAATGCATCATCCTCGCCGCCATCCACAGTGTTTGAAATGCGGCATTTTAAAGCTTTTAAAGGGCATCTGATGTTTGATTGAGCGAGCCTAAAGTCTGCAGATCACATCCAGCATGTTCATCTCCATTCTCAGCTGCTGTGCTGTTGCTATGCAGAACTTAAGCAGCTGAATATTAAAAAAATGCTATTTTTTTCAAACTTATTCCCAAGGGAATACAAAAAATACACAGTCTCATATTTGGAGTAATACGGTACATTAGAGAGACATAAAACCCAGTGGGTCATGTAACTCTTGACTCTTAATGTAGAAGTCTGAGGTGTTTCAGCAATGGTGCGCAAACTGTGGTTCCCGTCCGACTCACCGTGGTCCTGTCGATGTGGTCCTGGAGAGAGTCGATCAGCAGGTCGCCCACCGGCTGCCAGGTAGCCTTGGCCTCCTCCGCTCGAGTCAGCCGCAAGTCAAGCTGGTCCATGGAGCTCTGCAGCTCCTGGAGCCGCTCCAAGGCTCGCTCCACCTGATTCTGCCAGCCGCCCACGTGGCCTTTCAGACGCTCCCAGCGCTCCCTCACCTCGCCCGTCTGCTTGCGGATGGCCCGAGCCAAGCCGCGGGCCTTCTCCTCGGGGGTGAGGTCTGGAGGAAAACAGAAGAAAGAAGATGATGATGATGATGAGGAAAGAGAATCGACCGCGATCATAACTTTAATAGTTTATATATTTGTACAATGGTGAAGCTGCAAAGTCCAAGATGTTTCTAAGGATTCCAAACAAGCTTTCCTCTGAAAGCTTACAATTGTTATAATGCATGTAATCACATTAAAATTCATACATTCAGCTGATATTTATTTCATATCCCTTAACAGCTTAATAAGCATAATTTCCATAGTAACAAATGTATTAAAGAACAGTTCAGAGAGAGAAGTCAAACTGGTTTTTCACGTCTGTTTCTCTTGGAGAGTAAAACCAGCTTTAATCAAACACCTTGCCACTAGAATAGACTTATTTGTGCAACTCTGTCATTTTTTTCTAAAAAATCTGTTATTTTTCACTCAGACTGTACAAAAATACATGATTTCAAAACACTTCAAGCTGTGCTTCATTATTTCTCTATCTTCCATGGTTTGAGGATGTCTGAACGGAATTGTGTTTCGGAACATGTTAAGTACTGAAAACATCCTTGTTGAGAGTTTTGTATCTTTTATGTGAATTTCCACCTATTTCCCAGGCAAGTCAAAAAGCTAAGGACAGGGACTGAAAAATAAAAAAGAAAACAATGAAATACGACAGGAAAAAAAAAATAGACTGGAGATGAGGGTGAAGGCAGTCAATGTGTAATGAAAGTGCCCCAAAAAAAAAAAAAAAAAAAAAAAGAAAAAAGGTTGAGTTATTGAGAGTCGAGGCACTGTGAAAGACAGAGAAGGTGAGGACATACCATAACGGTGAAAAACTGGAGGATGCAGTTATAAGGGAAGAGAGAAGAAAAAAAAAAAAAAGAAAAATAAGAGAGAGAAAAAAAAAACCTCCTGTAAAAAGCTCCCCTAATACCCATTCTAACCATGAAGAAAGATGAGCAGCCTTTATTAGTTCTAAGGTCTCGTCTCCGGGGTAGCGGCTGAATTACTGTCTTCACCTGTTGCACTGCTGCAATCTCTCTCCCGGCATTTCACCTCCTCGCACGAGGAGAAATGGGCTGCGGGCGGCGCTTCACGCTGACTCACAGTAATGAAGACTGTGATGGACGCGCACGGCGGCGAGAGTTACATTTAGAAAACAACGGCAGCCGGAGACACCGCGAGACGCTGCGAGTGGAGGCTTTATCGCAGCGTCACTTTAAGGTTTTTAATCTATTTACACAAAGAGATGGGGCTTTGATATCGGCATCAAAGATCACAGGATACATGCCTGTCGGTCTCCACTCTGTAGTCTCGCCACACCCCTACACGGCCCTTTGGGTTGCTTTAATTATTTACACAGTAGGGTTTTTAGTTTGAGGGGAAATGTGCTGACTTAATGCTTCCCTGCCGCATCCAGCGGAGGCAGGCGGGAGATTCGCCGCTCCTTTTACAGATCCGGATCGCCTCGTGCTCGCGGTTGAATGATCGGCGTTTCGGGGGCGCTTTGCACAAGAACTGGACAAAACGAGTCCGCAGGTTTGGTTTGAAGCCAAATGACCAGAGGGGCTCGCTGTGAAGGCTCCAGAGCTCTGCAGGTGGGGATTAAAAAAACATTTCTGACATGGTTTCGCCATTTTTTGAGACCTTTTTAACTATTTCTTTCCTTTTTTACCTTTTGTAGTGGTTTAAACTGCCTTAGTTATTTTCGCCACGTTAGACACTTTATTTAGTTTTCTTTGTTAAAATTGTTAACTTTCTTTGCTACTTCACCACTGAGTCTTTCTATTTCCTTTTTAGCAGTTTCCAACTATTTTAGCTGGTGTGTGAATGTGTGAGAGAGAATTAGAGATGAAGGCTGACTTGCTTTGTGCTATCTGGCATTTCTGCATAGTGTCGAAGTGTGCGTGTGCGTTGAAAGAAGAAAAACTTATATAAGAACTAAAAAATATATGAAATATAACATACATAAGTTTTGCATCTAAAGAAATGGGAAAGTGAGCTTTCAAGGCTCAGGTGTCATGTCCATCGATGGCAAGTTCAGACAGTGAACTCCCAGCACGACTTGACGAGGTGTCATTGGAGGAAGACGCTGAAAGCCAAGTTCCTCCTGACGGCTGCCAATAACCGCGCATAACATGACGGGCGCGCGTGGCAGAAATTAAAAAGCACACCGAGACGTGAGGAGAGGATGAGCCGGAGAGCTCGACTGTAATATTAAATGTCAGATGGAATCTGAAATGCACCAACACCAAATAAAAGTTGTTGTTTTTTTTTTGCCAGAGTGAAGAATACAGGACCGGCAGGGTTTCACCCCTGAAGGTACAATGATGATGATATTTTCTGACTTGAAACTGAAATACAGTGAGAGTTACTCTCCTACTACAGGGCTAAATATAAGCTCTGACATTGCTATAAATTGCTCAAACGAGAGGCAAAAAAAAAGGCGTGAAAAGTGGTTTGCCGACCAAAGTGGTGCCACGAAAGCAGAAGCAACATTCTCTAAATGCTGGGGTTTTTTTAAATTTTTTTGGTTGAGTTCCAGCAGACAGGCAGACAGACGGTGTTCGCTGACGTGGAACGTACCAGTCTTGGGCTGCAGGTTCTTGCGCGGCTCTCCGGGACCTTCGATGGGCTGGTCGGCCAGGAACATCCGGGCCTGGTCCAGGGTGCTGACCACCAGGTGCTCCCGCTCCTTCAGCTCCGACCGCAGCGCCTGCAGGAGGAGACGCTCCGATTACCATCCACAGCTTCGTCTTATCGAAAAGTGCACTTCTGTCACCGTCAAGTAATTATAACTTGGAAACAAATCACAATTTAGATCACATTGTTGCTTTCAATGATTTCAGATAGAAAAACTTATCTAAATGAGACGCACACGAGTGTTTTTTTTTTTTTTGTGGTCTATTAGCAGAGATGTAATTAAAGCTTTTCCTCTGCAGGTATACACGTCTCACTCTGCTCTTGTCTGCAGCCTTGAACTCCGAATGAACCTGACGTGTTGCATCCAGCAAACGGCCTCAGAAATATCTACTAATTAACCACTGGGGTTCAAATCAACTACGACTTTCATTATATTATGAAAGCAGCACTTGATGATTAATTCACACATCATACACGTGCGCTCATACGGCCGAAGAACGGGCGCAGATGTTTGTGTTCGGCTTGACGGGTCAATATGGTGATTGCTGCACAACAAAACAGTTTCTCAGCCGGGTTTTTTTTTTTTTTTTTTTTTTTTTTTTTGCCAATTAAGAGGGTAAAGCGGGAGGTGAGCGAGAGCGGGCGAGAGATCAGCCGCGACGGGAGTGTCGGCTGAAGTGAGAGCTCTGACAACCGAGCAGCGATTGAAGGCAGGCGAGATTACAAGGTCAAAACTGGCCTTTCCTTGAGCTCTGTGTGAAATGAAATGAGTGGCGCAGAGAGCCAAGTGTGACCCTGCAGGAGTTCACATTTAACCCTTCGTGTGGAATGCATTTATCGATGGGAGGATAGAACATTAAATAGCATTCATACAACAAAAAAAAATCAGTTGCAAAGTGATGTAAAATTGACCCAAATCACATACTTCACCATTCTTTAAACTGATTTTATCCACTCTGTTGAAGGCTGCCTTTACATTATTGATTATTATCCTAAAACACAGTGTTATTTTCAAAATAGCACAACCAACATGACTTACTGTGTGCTTCCTATATTTAAAAAAAACCTGTTTTTTGCAGTAGTTTGCTGGATACATTTTTTGTCTTATAAATAACTAAACCAAGCCCACATACTGGGAGGATGAGATGCTTTGGAAACAAGGGCTGAGTCACCGTGGTGTTAATGCGATTATAGGAGACACCAGACAGCAAAAATCAACCAAAACTGCTCACTTGTCCAATAAACACCACGTATCCTGCTCTCACGGTGACAGATAATTTACCACACATGCATACACACAGCCATTCACCCACACTCCAGGCCGTTCAGTAAATTCAGATATTAAAAGTTCACAAAGCAATTTGAAAAATGCTTTTAACCTCATGTCAAACAGTCAGCCTCACAGCAGGCGTTTAAAAAAAAAAAAAGCACAGAGAGGGAGTGAGCATGGCATGTAACAGTATAATTATTCTTGTTTTAATATACGTGTGACCCCCAGGGGACTGCACTGCCTATCGGAGTGTGTGATTGCTTTGTGAGGAGGCGATGTAGCTGAAGAAGCGGCAGGGCGAGCTGATTAGACGGTACGATTCACTTTGATAAAGCCTCATCTTTATAAGACTCATCAACCGGACGGGCGCGGTGAAAATCAGACGCCAAAAAAAATCATACGTTCACCAGCGTCAGACGACGAGACGCTGAGTTCAGTGCAATCATATCACCAGTACCATCTGAATATATATCAAACAAAAGAAAGAAAGGAAACAAAAGCAGGCCTTGAAATACAGAGACTACTTTATACTTCAGTATAAACTGAAGAGAGGGGAAAAAAGTGCTTGTTAAAGTTCAGTTTAGACCAAAGCAATGACAATTTCACACAACCACCTGCAGACAAATGTAGCCGCACGCCGAAATGGGAGCTTCCTGCTGAACACAAATTAGATCATCCCCGCTAATGAATGGTTTGCTCCGTTCCACTGATTCCAGCTCACACGGAGGAAACGTAACAGGCAGGTCGCTCGGAGAGGGGACCTTGAAACATAAAACCTAAAGGAAACCTAAACGATTGCCTTTAAAGGGAAATGGAAAAGAAATTCTGAAAACATCATCACTGACAAATTAAGATGTAAATAAACAACTTTTCATGCACTCAATAATATTTCAAATACTTAACATCCATTGGAAATGTATCCTGGCGAGATGTTTGCTTTATTTATTTTTGCTGGCTTTTCACACACACAAACACTTGGGATCCATATATCACTTAGCATCTGTTTATGAGATCTGTTTATCTGTCAGATTGCAGGAACTGAAAAAAAAAATTGAAAAAAAAAAATCTTGTTTATTATCATGAAGCTGTTGATGGAAAGTTCATCACTTTAAACGAGACAACATCTGGTTATACCAGATGCAGTTTGTGGTGAACAATCTTAACTCTGAGAGAGAAATCCCGGGTTCGAAACCAGGCTGGTTTGGGCTCATTATTAGTGAAGTCTGCATGTTCTCCCTGAGCACACATGAAGCTTCTGCAAGCGCTTCATCTTCCTTCCACAGTCCATTTCAGTCTCACTCAATCTTCAGTGTGAAGGGCAGCTGAGATTAGATTGCTGTATTTCTTATTGGATACATATAAATGTCATAAACATGGAACATTACTGTTCCATAAGTAATTGTTTCTCAAACGTGACCTGCTCAAAAGACACGAGCCACAGCAGCCTGCGTCTGTCATCCAGCCACTCGATCTGCACAGTTCAGGCCGACAACGCCACAAAAGACACCCTTTTTGGTAAACACACTCCTCCTCACACAGATAATCAGAGTGTCACAGAGGGGCAGACTCTACACAGGAAGCTTGAGAGCTAAATATCATGAGCAGCTTTCAGGTGAAGGGAAAAAAAAAAAAAAAACAGTTTTTCCTCAAGCAAATCCCAGCTGGCCTCTGAGTGATAAGACAGTCGTCTGCGGAAGATAAAACAGAGCAGCCTTCACTTTACTATTGTTTTGAACATTATTGTTTTTATGTATATAAAGAGCGGCTTCCTACCTTTGCCTGGTTTTTGTGAGGAACAGAATAAAAGAGTGTTTCTGACCCACAGTACTTGGCATGTGTCTGGTGTCCAGGAGTGATTGTGACCTTGGCTGTGTGTGTGTGTGTGTGTGTGTGTGGGGCTGTAGTAGTGCACCCTTATCACTATGTGCGCCGTGCTGTGGCGCCAATAAGATAAGATCGCTACACGGCCACTTTCAGGGCTCTGCCAAACATCTCTCTTCCTGCCCTCAAAACGCCGCTATCTCAGCCTCTGGGCCGGATTACAGCAGCCCTCATCTTCCCCCTGGAAACAATCCCAAAAGGACCGCGGCAACATGGCCTCTCTCGACATCAGAGGCAAAGACTCAAGGAGCCTTCACAACAGGGAGCTCTCACATCCAAAGAAATTACAAAAAAAAAAAAAAACTTTTTTTTTTCAAGCTAATAAAAATAACCAGCAGTATTTTTAGATATTTTCAGTCCAGGCTTGAGTTTGAAATTCTGTTGCCTGAGTCAGATTAAATTCTGCTTCTGCTCACAGTAACACACATCATAATGGAGTCTCAGAGTTACTCAGTCTGAAAATGTAATTTCTAGTTCCCCCTCTCCTTAACATCACCATTATCTTAGAATAGCTGAAAGCTCGTGTGAGGCAGTGGTTATTGGAGTTTTCTAATATGCTCCACTGAAATACCACCTCTATCCTTGACCACTTTTCGAATGATTTTTAAATAAGTGTGCGCCGATGTGGCTAAACTATCTGATGCAAGTGACAACAAAAAACAAACAAAAGGCATTTTTCATATCAACAAACATGCATACATGCATAAATATCATGCTTGGTTGGTGCGTTCGCAATGATTTATGAGGTTATTTTAAAGCTGTTTTCTGATTATTCCTGCAAACCAAAAACATTTCAACTAGCTGTTCTGCTGCTATTACTGTTCACACTTTTAAAACCAACAATACTCTATAGAGCTTCATCCAACTTCATAGAGAGACTATCAAGAACAAATATAAACCAGAGACCACAACAATCTTTTATGGCCCAATACAATGTTACACAGATATAGACGAAGTTCAATTCGAAATGAACTTCACACTCTTAATGACAAAGCTCTGTGTGAAGAGACTCTTCAAACACACTTGGCTGCCAGAGTTGTGCCTTACTGGAGTTCATAGAGTTTTTAAAATTGGAGACAAAAGCTGCAGCGAGACGGATTCTCTCGTTTGACCAGCTCCCAGGTTCAGTTCAGGAGGTTAACACCCTGGATTCAGACATTCACTGTCTGAAAATGACAATAGTCAGAGCTGGCTCAGGTCACCCTGGACCTCTCTATGAGGATCACTCCCCAGCATGGCCAAAGCACATGTTTTTGTCTTTTCTGATCACATTTCTGAGTGCCATATGAGGATACATAATTGGTATGTAAAAAAAGAGTATTAAACATTTTGCCATCAGTAAAACCGCCACGATCGACTTAATAGAGCAAAAAGTTGCAGATTTACCAGGAGTTACGGAGCAGAAGTCAAATCTCCCTTCACATTTGCTTTCATGACCCCATTATCTCCAAATGATTAAACTGATGTCAAACCTCTACAGCTTTATCTGTCACGAACAAGCGATCTACTGTGACTATTGTCACTGGAGGCTCATTGAAACAAGCTACTCCTTTCAAATCACATTTACACCATTACAAGCCTATTGTTTTCTTCAGCTTTGTCACTTTGTGTTTTTTTTCCTGCTGCTGATGAGTATTTCATTGTCTCCCATCATCTGTAAGGATTCTATCTAACAAACCGCAGAAAGAATAATCTCAGGCCGAGCTGCAGCAGAAACTAGTCTCACAGACTCACAAACCGGCGTAAATGAGGCAGACATGAAACAATTAAAAGTTAGTGAAAAAGAGGACGGCCGAGAGTTTAAAGGAAAGCCCTTCCTCTCTGAAGACACCCCGAGGTGGAGTCCAGCACAGCACTTTAATTCACTTTATTGTCTTTACGACCTGTCCGTTCAAGCAGAAATGGTGCTAATCTATCATTCCAGCATAATGGTTAAGATTGTTCCGGCAGCACGTTATAACGCCGTCCTCACTTGGAATTGTACGCTACTGGAGCGTATCGGGACCCCTGAAACAGCCGTGTGGTTTCAGTCTTCATTCACAAAGAAACATTTGAAGGAATCGTTGGAGGAGCCTCACCGGACCGTCGTGACACATGAAGCCAACTGTTGCTGAGAGATAAGCGTCGTTAAAGATGCCCACGAGCCCTCGGAGCCCCGTTCACGCTTCCTGATCTAAAAGCCGCTAATTTAATAGACGAGACTGATGAGTTTAATCAGCTGGATGCTGACAAAAGCCGTTCATTGGATGGTTTAATGTGCAATTAATAAATGCTCTTATGGCCATGTTAGCAGAGTGAGACACAGATCGATACGCACATCGGGAGTAAGAAATCACTGAAGTCAGACGTTACAGCGCCGCTCTCCGGGAGCCTGTCGCACTTTTCACCCTTTACAAACTGAGGCGCGTTATCACAGAAACGACTTTTTTCAATCAGATTTAAATGCGACAGATGTGCTGAAAGTGTAAAGACGGGCCGTGTTGATCTTTCCCTTTACCTCCCAAACCCATCTATGTTTTCCCCTCTAATGCACATCGTTCTTACTCTCTGTCCTCCTTTTTTTTTTCTTTCCAATTACTTTGGCTTCTGTTTGTTTCCTGTCCGTCACCTCATCCGCTGACTGCCCGCCGCTGCTCGCTCATATTTTTCTTCCCCTTTGATTCTTTAATAGCAGCAATATCCGTTGCTCTCTGCTGGGCTAAGTGGCTTAGCCGTCTGCTTTCATCCACCCAAGACTCCCAAAAAAAGAAAAAAAAGAAAGAAAAGGGGGAAAAGACAGGTTTCTCCATTTAGCTCTTCTAAGACCTCCCGACCTCACAGACACTGATTTCCATAAATCTCTGCACATATCCAGCATCTCTCTGACACAGTTGCGGGAGTTTGTCTATCTATTGCTCCACTGCAGGCTGCATGCGCACCTGCAAGTCAGTGTAAGCAAGTAATAGAGCATGGCGTGTTCAGAGCACCAGCTCCTTGTTCTTCTCAAACCACCCCCCCCCATCATCATCCTTTTCCCAGGGTCAGCAAGACCTCCAGGCCAATCTATTAGGAAAAGAGAGGAGAGAGAAATGAGGGGGGAAATAAAATGCAGTCAAAATGAAGAGTGGGCCTTCCTCACTTTTAACTCCCCGGCTCCATTATTTCTTATTTCTGCGCTGTCAACGCTGAAGACCTGGAGATGAACGGGGGGGGGGGGGGGCACGAAAGACAGGATGGAGTGTGAAGAAAAGAGATGCAAAAGGCTGGAGACCAGCGGCAGGACAGGAACAGCAAAGACAAATGGCAGAGGACGAGATAAAAGAGCTGAGGGAGGGTAATAAGAAAAGGAAAGTGAAGTGGAGATGCAGGAAGGTTGTACTTTTCTGTTACTGTGCGCTCTCAGACCCTTCTATAATAGAGCCTGTCTGAAGTGCTGGGCCGAGGCGCGTTCAGTCTATCTGTCAGGCGCTGAGTAAAGACACTAAACAAGTCTGGATGTCAGCACAGACCCGGGCTGAGCTGCGGTTCATTGTCTCAAAAAAACCCAAAATACAAAAGAGTTAGAAATCAGACGTCTAGTCAGTGACTCCAGATCTTAAGCTTTTATCAAGGAGCGCATCACTTTTGATAAATGGGAAATGATCTTCACTTGTAATGCGCATTTTCACTGCTTCAGCACTCAGAACACTTCAACAGCGTTTTGCTTCGTTCACCTGCACGAACGCAACAAAGGCCACGGCCGACACGAGGAGCAATTTAGGGTCCGGTGTCACGCTGGAGGACACTTCATCACACGGACAGAGAAAGGCCGGGATGCAGTCAGTTAATAGAACAATTAGAGGAGCGGCAGTGGATCCGTTACTCATTACATTTCTCAGACAGCAAAGCATCTGAGGAGTTGTCGAGCTGCCATCACTTTCCGTCTTTCTCGCTGAATAACTTAACTTTAGCATCGGCTGTCTGCGTTGATGAGTAACTCTGACAATTTCGCTAAACTTCTGACAGCAGCGGGGAAAAAAAACACACAAAAAAATGATTGTTAGATCATCATCTAACAGTTCAACTGAGCACAACTTTTCAAACATTAGTTTAATTTTCCATACATTCATCTATTATCTCACAATCCTTGATGTTTTTATTGCGTTTTGCAGTAAATACTGGCTTTCAGTAAATACTGACATGGCTTGGCCTCCTTTTATAAATCTATATATCCACCATATCCTTCATATCTATACTGCACACTGATGTGAGAGAAAACCATTCAATAGAGGAATCCGTTGCTTTGAAAAATGTCCCTTCATGAAATTATGACCTGCTATACTTAGCACTTATTCTAGCAGCCAAGAAATTGATCGTCTGTCGTTGGAAATGCCCTTGGTCTCCACGTTAGATCACTGATTTGTCTTTCTTAATATTTTGCCTGTGCACATTGTTTCAATGATTTTGTTTCTGGCTGAAAGGGGGCTTTCAAGGCAAAGCAGGCAGGTTTATTTGTACATGAAGCCTAAAAAGTAGTCGCAAAGCGTCCACAAGAGCGATCCCTGTTTGCGCAGAGATCGAAATACGCTTCGGCCGGACGAAATGCCCGGTTAGTATCATACGTCCGCTGCACACAAATAATGGAGTGGGCGTGCGAACGTGTCCCCGAGTGTGGTGGCTGATCTGTCTCGGCGTGCCTCTGATCCTTCTCGCACGCATGAGCGCACATGTGTTTACTCTCAAGGCGTTTCGGGGGACAAAATAATAGTGTGGCGAACAGGGGTGCACAGAAACGCATTACGATGTCAACAGCAGTGGCGGCCGGCAGACTGGGAGTAAACAGTAGCCACGGGCTGAGTCATTTATCTGAAAGCAATTACACTCCGATGCACTATCACAATAACCAGTGGTTACAATAAATAATACAGTGGGGGACACAGGCGGCGAACAGCAAAGTGTGAATGGGTCAGTACAATAAAACTATCGACTGCCTGTTGAAACAAAAGGTTCAATTTCATCTGACAGTTTGTAATAATTATTTTTAAAAATTGGGTCACTGAGACAACTGGCATGACAGTAATGATCTCATTCGTTGACAGATTGACATTAACGCAAGTATCTCATACTAAATGAAGCTCGATGTCAGGGAAATTAATCCCTCTGCTTTAAAAGAAAAAAAAAATACTCATCAGCCTTTTTTCTTTTAAGTCAGGGTTAGTTTTACAGAAACATCTCTGCCTCTCTCCATCTGTGACACATTTCAGTGTGATACTCCAGGTTATGTAACGAACAGAAGAGCATTCTGAGTCATTTTACAGTTTCCCATCTCTGCAAATTACTGCGGAGACAATGGTAATGTGATGAATTTCCTTTGAAAATAAGATTATAAAACTGCTTACAGTGAACAGTTAACATAAATAACGTGCCAATAACGGCCCTCTGCAGAAGCCTGATAGCAACCTATTAATTTCATTTTAATACGTCGGAGCATAAAGCTTCTCTTCAAATGTACACATCCGCAAAATTTGTGATGCAGACAAATAACACTATTACACAGTAATTAAATGAGTGTGTTTTCTTATTGATTCGCCTACATTCACAGAAGATTTGTGTGCAATTTTTCAAAGAGTGAAAAAACAAAACTCATTTACGTGGTTTAGGGCAGTTCAATCTATTATGCTGACGAGTGTTTTCAATTAATGAAACATTTTTTTTTTCAAGGCACAAAATCTTCCTGCTGCATGTGCTTAAAATCCAAACACATTTTGATGCTCAGAATAAAGTGTTCAAATCATTAAAGGGACATTTAGGAAGGGACACGGTGTGATTCGGCTTCCAGATGCCGTCTGCGGCGGCGTTACGTACCGTGCAGTGGTTCTGCTGCTGCAGCAGGGTGGGCACGTCCCCTCCGACTGGCATCTGCTTGGCCAGCTCCTCATCCTTCATGCAGATCCACCTCCACAGCTCCTCCAGGAGGCCCAGCAGACGAGACCAGCGCTCAGCGCTCGCTTCCAGATGGGCTCTGCCAACAAGCGGCAAACACTTAAATTAAATATCACAACACATCTCTCAGACAGTTACTCCTGTGTTGTTGTTTTCTACCAGCCTACACACAGTTGCAATATATCAATTGTTCTCCTCTCGTACAGTTGTGCCTTTAGATCGATCCAGTTGGGGTTGTTTTTGAACTTAACTCAATTTTTCATCTCATGGTTAAAGAAGAAACGTTTTCATAACATTTTGGGACATTTTTGTTCTTATTAATTAATAGACTTGATGTGTTTCTGCTCTCATTGCGAGTATAAACAGATCTACAAGTCTATTTTTTTTTTAGGGGGATGTTTGTGTTTCTTTCTCATCTTAATGTGTTGGGCAGTAGTACACTCTGAACTTGTAAAATACTGATGCTTTAATTTTAACATGGCTAAATAAATGTTGTCCTCACAAAATCCCGTCAAAGCCTGATTGGGAACCACTCGAGAGGGGCTGCCGCTCTACTGGAGTGGATGTCATTTTGAAAAGCGGACACGGTTCCAGCTCAGTGTGTGGGTGGTAGCACACACGCGATATGTGTTGATAAGCACTTCTGCTTTCCCCTCCTCTCCTCCGGGCATGACAAATTTGAACACAGTGTACTGGGATGTCTTACTGCCACTCACAGTCGGCCTTAATTACACATGTACTGCAGTAACGGCATAATGGGATGTATACAACCAACTTAGACACTATTTCACCTCCTACAAAACGGTTTCTCGCGGTCTGTTTTTCTGCTAGGCTTCCCGTGCAACAAGTCTATTAAGTCTGCACCGTTTGACCTTGACTCGGACCCATCTTTTTCCACTAAGATCGAACAATCTTCTATACACAATCTCTCCCTGCACCTTTTTTTATTTCCCCTGGTTCAGCTAAAGCCTCGTTCACCCCCCCCCCCCCCCCCCCCGCCCCCCCGGAGCTGTGTTGTGCTGCGCTCCTGCGTTGCTCCTCTTCATCTTTGCTCTTTCTTTTTTGTCTTTGAACATCTCCATCTGGCCCTGTCATCTTCGCTTCTACCTCCACTTTCTTCACCATCGACAGTCCCACCCAACACCAAGCTATTTATGCCAAGGCTGTGGCTGACATGGCACCATTTGTGTCATCAGAGTTTTACGGGCCTGGGTGGTGTCTCCAGTCTCTCTGGAGCAGTATTTTACTCCCACAGACGTCAGAGCACCGGCATTGTGGGTACAAGCCCGCGGCCATTTTGCAAGTGTTGAGTTAAGTATTCTTTTTGAATGGACGCAAAATATCTGAGCAATGTTGAAGAATGAAAAGAACCAGTGCGCAATAAGAAATTACTATCCAAATCCACACTGTACGGGGCATTTTATGAAATATGGGTTAAAAAAAACAACAGATTATACTGGCCTCAGTCCCAGCTTAACTTGATATGTGATTTATGTGATTTCGCAGAGCAGAGAGAAAATCTGTTCTTTTCTAAAATATTTTGTCCCTTTTTCCTTGTCAGAGAGTGGATTCAGTGCAACCTTGGGCCAAATCTCAATTTTACAATTGCTCCAACTGTTCTGCTGCTTTTCTTAAGAAAGCACAAGATGTTATACAAAAATCAGGCAGACGACTGACAGGCAGTCATATCACGGACCGCAGCGCTCTGAAGCAGCCAATCACATCTTAAGATCTTAAAAGGAGAATATTTAGTTTCTGCTGAGATTACAGAAGTCCAAATTATACAAAGTTGCACATTGTGAACAAACAAAAAAAACAGCTGTGAGAAATAAAACAATCTGCACAAAAATCACACAAGCAAAAACAAAGTTGTTTGAATACACACAGTGGACAATATTTCAGTAAAACTACCGTATTTAGTCACATCGAATCTGAGAAATACGAGCAGTTGTTTTGACATATTGACAGAAAAGACTGACCAGAGAATTTATGCAGGAAAGTGGAAGGATGAGCTACAGTAAGATGAAGGCGATTGCTGCGCTGATGTGTGTGGAAGTTGTTGTGGAGCAGCTTGTTGTCAGTTTAGTGTAATTCAATTCAGGCGAAAACAATGGACGCCGCGTGTAATGGACCTGCGCTCCGGTGCGGCACTTCTCAAATTGGATGCTGACACATTCATTAAAATGAAAAGGAGAAAGCATTTCAATATGGTGGAGCTGAGGATGAGTTGTGTTCATTTATGAATGAACACATGCTGCTTTATTTATTGTTCTCGAGCCGATTTCAGGCTCCTACTGGTTGGAGTGTAATGTTTTTAAGTTTCAGTGAGAGTTTAATTTTTTTTTGAGGAAGGACATAAATTGAAGCTAATTCTTCACACGTCTTCAAAATATTTACTTGATCTTGCTAAATAAACTACTAACAGGCATGTGGATGATATGCGCCAAAGAGATGGGGTTCTGTGATGTCTATTCTCAGCAGGGAGCCCAAGACACAATTTCCACCAAAATAGTAGCGGCATCACTTTGTTCTGCCTCTCTCAGAAGAACCTCCCACATGTTCGTGCCTTTCCTCCCACCTGGGCTGCGAAATGCCTCACAGATGGGCAACGCAAATTCCCCGGTCAGAAAACACCCAACGGTCGGGGAGAGAAAAACATCCGGTGGTTGTTGTTCCAACGTGAAAATAGAGCCCCTTGTGCTCTTCATCGTTGTTGCTCATTTTCTAACATAAAATACAAGCATAACAGCCTCTCTCAGAAAATAACTTCGGCGCTGGTGCGAATCATCGGTTCATTAGTAAACTGAAGCCGAGACCTACTTGAACCACAGCCATCATAAAGACCTTCTGCCAAGATACTTTCAAGAGTTGAGAGCAAAGAAAAAAAAGAAGCTCTCATCTCAGATGCATGACCCCTAAAACCAGAGCAAGGAGGAAAGTGCTGGAGGGAGTTTTGCTTTCTGGAGAGTTTGACTCACCGGATGTTGGCCGATTTGGTCTTGAGGTCGCTCCAGCGTTGGTTCATGTCATCCAGCCTGTGCTGGAGGAAAACGGCTTCCTCTGAGCCGCCCAGTGCTTTGACCATCTTCGACTTGTTCCCCTCCACACTCCTATAGATGTCATTGTGGGCATCGATCTCGGCCTGGATGTCCTGCAAATACATAGGAAAAAACCACTCGTGTCAGTAGATGTGCACCTCAGGTAAAGTCAGTTCGCATTTCTATTCATACATCGGATATGGTTCTGGGTGTAACGGCTCGATTATATTAAAGTCACCTACAGACTTGTGAGGCCGCCTTCAGGAGTAGCTCCCTAAGCGATATCTTCCTCGCTGCTAATGATGTATTACGTTATACGAAGCCTTTACGACGGCGAGCTCAGAAAATTTCATGCTGGGATGCGGTATGTAATACTGGCGCAATGTGGTGCTGTCCCAGGATGCCATGTTTATGTATGGATGTATGCATGGCTTCGAGCGGTCCAGGCACTAATGCTGTGACGAAACATGACTTCTGTATGTGTGTGTGTGTGTGTGTGAGAGTCCTTAATGCAGAAGCTCTATTACACAACCACATCTCAAAGACCGAGTGTTTTTATGTGAGGGATGAACCACACGGGGGGCTGACGCAAGCAGAGGATCCTGTCAAATGTTTTATTTTTAGATGTGTAAAACTGTTCCATTTTCCTGCTCTTTCTCTCTCCCTCTCCCACACACACACACACACACACACATACACACATTCCCACTGATGGGACTCCCCTCAGTTCAACCTATTTCGACTGGAGATAAAGAGAAAGGCTCCAATACCATACGGACGAGCGCAACACCGCCTGGAGCTCAGAGACGGATTTGCAAATGGGACAAAATGAGCGGAGATAGGAACAATGTAATGAGACCTATAGCCTACAACAGTACAGTGATCTATAATAATTGGAGATATTCTGCGGGAAATTACCCATCACTGCTGCCCCAAGTAGTTACTTGTGTATCTTTCCAAATGTGGTCTTACAATTATGCTAATTATAAGAGTTTCATTTTCCAGCAATTGTAATTAGAAAGTCGAGGAAATTCTTCGTCCTGCATGTAGCCGCAGCGTTTCATCAGTTTCTGCATTAATAAAATCAATTAACAGTCACCAGAAACCTCGTTCCCAGCTTTCACCAATTCGACCAAAACCTCTGAGTATAACCTCTTGAATGTATATTTTTCAGCCGTGGTAATGAGCATTACTACGGATATGTATAAATACAAAACAAGCAAGAAAAAAACCTTTAAACATCGACACAAACACGGTACTGAAGACATAACGTCCAATAATGCATGTAAAAGCACATGACAAGACGGAACATGAGAGCAATAAGCTGCACATGTGACAGCAGCTCCAATTCTCTAAAGTATGCTCTTTGAAAAAGTGGATAAAACGGAGTCGGAGACGGACCAGATTACACTCGACATGACTTCACAGAGTCGTCTGCGACACTGTACTGCAATTTACTCCATGCTAATGGACGCTTCACAAACGCTGGAGCAAATCCCTCCACTGTGATCCGCAAAGATAATCACCCCCTGGCATTCTGATACAAATCAAATGCTTCTGAAAGGTCACAGAAAAAGGGGGAGGGAGACAGATTTTGGGGAAAGCAAGACGATACAGAGACAAAGGAGCGAAACAAAGGAAAAGACGGGACGGACGGCGGCGGAGAGAGACGGTGGGCGAACACGCCGGCTGGCTGCATTTCAAGTCATTACCCAAGTGCTTCCCTTTTCTTCGGCACTTCCACTGGAAGTGGACTGCGGCACGCACGCTCACGCACACGAGCACCTTCACACGCGCCGCAGAGAGCAGAGACTGCGAAGGCAAACCGGGGGGCACATTTAATCAATTACAAAGGGTCCTTTAAATTGTGTTTCGCCCGGTGAAAAATTGCTCGGCGCTGGCAGTTTATGGGGGTTCTGAGGTGCTTAAAGGTAGTGAAAGATCATTTTCTCAGCCACATGCTTTCTATCTCACTTCAATTGACACACACAGGAGCACACACACACACACACGCACAGGAGCACACAGACACACAAAATTTTGTATGCCAAAGGTCACGATGTCAGGAACAACTGGGCTCTGTTGGCAGCTATTTCATGATTTATTTATGAGCTGTTAGCTTTCATATGGCGCTCAAATGTACTTCTTTACTTTCTTTTAATAATTCATGGAGAGAAAAAAAACAATCTTTAACTGATGGACGACGGTGGAAAAGTGAGAACTTGTTCTTGTGAACTTCTTGACTTCCATTTGTAAACGAACTTCAGAGAAGAAATATATTTTAAGAGACACTCCACTCAAGAGCCAACCAGCCACCTCGCTAACCTGCCACAGGACACACACACACACACACACAGTGTGTGAGCGTGCATGTGTGTCAGCTTGAAGATAAGACGTGTCAGAGTTTCCCGGCAAGCTTGAACTTCTACTGAGGTGTTTAGGAAGGATTAAAGCATTCAGTAACCTGAGACTGAAATAAAATACACTGATGTCTATTGTTGGTAATAACAATTCATCCCAAAATATCTATTTTATGCTGACAAACAATAATGACCCTCACTGGGAGAGGCCGTGTTTGTCTTTAGCCCATAATAAAGCAATTAAGGCAAAGGTCTGCTTTGACAAATTATGCTCATTTCAGGGCTCCGGTCTCATTTTACGGTGATTCCCTCTCTGCTTGGTAGCCCTTTCTAACTAGCAAAGCAGGCCAGAACCAATTATTCCATTTTAATGAGTCCAATAATGACTGTTCAGACTTCATAAAGCCGACTACATTAGCTCCACAACAACAAACACAGGAGGGGATAAAGAGTGAGAGGTTGTTATGTCTGTACTCCTGGTTAGCAGCATTTTAAACCAATAAAGCGTTGACTGAAAATTTTTCTCTTAAAATGTGCACATATACCTGTTCAAACTTTCCCAGCAGGTCTTGAAGGCTGAAATTCAGGCCAATCATTGTGGAGTGTGTGCAGTGGCTCCTCCCACTCTCTCCAGTCACTACATGCTTTCGATCGCCATTAAGGTGAAAAGATGTTAAAGACTTCAGACCGGGAGATGAGTCCTTCTGTGGTTACGGTCAAAACCGGATCCTTCAGCAGCAGACTTCAGAGCATCTACAGTAAATGGAAGGTGAATCCAGCAGGATGGACGCTCAACTTCAGCACAAACTTCAAGCACAAAAGGGTCAAATCCGGGTCGTCGTCCCAAAACAGGCGGTTTACACACTTCACACGCGCCTCGGCGCGCTGCTGTGTGTGCTCGCCCAATTGCGCCGCATGTTGGTAGCATCCTCCTCTGAAAGACGGCCAGTCCGAGCAGCAAGGGAGACAGCTACCCCGCAGTCATGTTTCAGAGCTGGCAGTGGGATTTAGGACCGACCGGCGCCTTTAGAGTTTTGACAAAGTGGCACCTGGAAGCTGGTGGTTGAAGTTCCGCCGGGCAGAAATGGAGGCACTGAGAGTGGGCAAGAAATCCAACAAATCTTGGGCGGAGGTCTGCAGAGCACAGATAACAGTTTGTGTCTGCGGGGACATTCACGCTGATGTAAAACCTTGAGAACAGGTCGACGTCTGATTTGCCTCCACTTCTTCAGCTCCCCTCCCCGGGCACGAAGGAGGCTGTTTACACGATGTCCGGCGGTCCAGCCCAGGGCAGCGCCGGGGCCGTTTGTTTTCAATTACTCAGATAAAAAAAAGCACTCTATTCCTGCCAGTCACACAACCCTCCACACTTTGAGAGGGGAAACGGTCGCACAAAGAGGCACATGGTTTTCCCTCTGCTTCCCATGAGTCAAGGTAACATGGCCTGGAAGGGACAGACTCCAGCGTCTGGCTGACTACCCGCCCCTCGGTTCTCCAGCCCCGGTCTGGTCTCGCTCTATCACACCCTTCTAATCACTGCCATGACTGGGCCACTTAGTCAAAGAATGCCTTCTTCTTCTTGTTGGAGCCACATGTTCATGAAGGCTGCTTCAAGACTCCACGGCTGAGTCCCGGGCGCAGGGGTCCGGCTCTCTGGCCCTCCCGAGTCAAAACCTGACGGTCGTCTTACTGCTCCTTCAGAAGGTGACGGGGAGGAGTTCTGTCAGTCTCCATCGATTTCCTCGTCGTCTCCGGGATGAAGAAACTTCCTTAAAAGTTGCCTTCTTCTGTTTTTTGCTCCTTCTGGGGGTCAGATGAATTCCCAAGCTGGTATCCCCATTCCTCTCTCTCTCTCTCCCTGCGTTGCTCTCACTCTTTCTGGCCACTGGCCTCCCTCTATCACACAGCTGTTTATTATTTTAATCAGTATCCTCCCTTTCCCCTCCTCTCTCTTCCCCTCTCTCTCTCTCTCCCTCTCTGTTTCTCTCGCTCCCTCTCCCCTAAACCAATTCAACACACTACACACCCACTTCCTGAGGCCTGCACCGGCAGCACTGTGGCAGCAGAAGAAGCATTTCAGTGAAATGTTGGGATTCCTGAAGAAATCCTAAGTAAAATAACGACCGGAATTCAGTGCGAGCAAAAAGCACCGGCAGAAACGACAGCGAGAAGAGGGAAAAAAACACAGAGTGGCTCATGAGGACAGATTGCAAAGAGCTGAGGTGGAAAATTTCTACCTGTTCCGCTCAAGAGTGATAAAAACATGTCGCTGTTTTGTTCACAGAACGGAACCAGTGACGGAGGAGGAAAATGGGACTGCAGCTACAACCGGCTGTATAAATACATTTTATCCATGCATTTCAATCAATGAGCAACACTTTTACCTGACAGTTGTTTTTTTTGAAATGTCAACTCCTGAAAGTAATGAACTATCTGAAGCCATTCCAGTTAAAATCCCAAGGTCTCAGTTCCATCGGCTTGCAGAGAATTGCATTAGTCGAGCCCTGAATTCACCGTTATAGAACTAATGCAAAATGCTTTGAAGAGTCACGGGCACCGGCTGCGGCCTATAGGGCTATGCTAAAGAGGTGCGAGCTTTAAAATAGAGCTCATATATTCAACCTGTGTGTGGAAGTGTTGGGGGACTGTTTGTGTGTGAGTGTGTGGCGGCATGCTGAACAGCAGGGCAGACATGTGGTGTGCATCAAAGACATGCAGACAGATGGCTGTCAAGTGGGGGGAAAAGGAAAAAAAAAGACACACAATGCCACCTTGCATATTTATAAGACAGACTTTGAAGTACGCTTAGCTAATTAAAAATATTTACATGCTTGAGGCCTTTAAATAGCATTTGCGACAAATACATACTGTTAGAGGGCTTTTCCACTGAAGGATGTAAAATTAACAATTGCGAATTGGCACGTTTGACAAGCGGAGCTAATTCCACAGTGAATGGAAAGCCGAGATTAAAGGCGAGAGGGAGCGATCAAACACGTCGGACAATTCTGACTTCCCACAGGTTTCGACATTTTAACTTTGCGCAGACAAGAGTGTCATTCAAAACAGAACAGACATATCGGGGCTGCCAACACACAATGATGTAGCTGGAGGCAGGGGATGCAGGGGTTAATGTTGGGCTACATTACTAAACTAAGCGGATTAGGACCATTACAGGGGTAAGAATGTAACGCTTCCAATCCCTCGGGCGAAAAGAGATGAGGATAGAAGAGAAGAGAGGGAAAAAAAGCTGACTGAATGAGCGGACGGCGGCAACACAGTCTGAAGAGTAACTCAGCAAGCAACTTACTGTAAGACGTGACTTGGCAAAGAAAACCATGAAAGGACGCGAGAGATAGAAAAATATAGAAGAGAAGGTGCCAGAGCGGGGAGGTAGGGGAGTGGATCGCAAGAAAGAGAAAAGTGAGAGCAGAGAAACATGAGTTGTAAATATTTTAGGGAAAACCAGAGGCTGCAGTAGGAAATCTTACCACAGGTGGTCTTCATGTGAGCCGAGTCGACATGCAACATCAGTGCTGCGGTCAGCTGACCGCCATTATCCCCTTGAAATTGGTCAAACAGGATTGTTTTTATAAAACATTTAAGCTGCATAAATGAATAAATTACCTAGAAGAGGTCGCTCGTGAAGACAAAGCCGCAAACAAAATCATCCCACCATATTTCTGTCCAAGTGCGCTGTTTTGCTTGTCTGCCATCAACCTCTTTTAGACTCAGCAAACATCTGGTGTCAGTGAAGAGTTGATACGCCCTCTGTTTCCCATACCAAAAAGCACAGGGCCAGAACGGTCTGGTCGGCACTGTAAAGCAGGCTGGCATGCAGAACTGGCTCCTGGACTGAATTTGCAGGGGCGGCCAGTCCCGGACAATTTGGCAGTCGACGTGGATGGCTTCCCTCTCCGTGAATGATTTATTTCAAATAATTTGGAGATCTTTTCAAAACTCTTGCCAGACTCAAAGGCATCTGCTCGCTTTAGTTTAAATTTTTTTTTGAAAAGCCTACAAGAGTGTTTTAGATCTTGGCAGGGTGGCACCAAATGCTTCACAGAGAACAGGAGATCCAGGATGTCCGAGGTTCAGACAGGACAAACACAACCTGTTGTCACATCAGTCGAACGGCTGCTTCCATTTTCAACATGATTCATGCTTCTTTTTTTTTTAATTCATCCCACGTACGAGTATGACATCAAAATATTAAATTCAGTAAAAGTTTAATTTATCTGTCTACGTTAAATGTTTGATGAGGCCTTGTTTGAAAGTGGATCATGTCTGAAAAAGCCAACCAGACTTAAGTATCATGAATAATCCCTCCATCTGTCTATCCTTCTTCTATATCCACGGGTTTGAGCTAACATTGTGAAGACAAACAAGGTAAACCTTGTGGCCTAACAATTTGTAACACTAAAGATCTGGGGTGTGCAATACCAGTAAAATGTGATCAATACTATGAATATATCACCTACATTTTATAAGTACATAAAAGTTTAATTTATCATTCAAAATTCAAGATTTACAAAAAAAATATTAGCAATTTCCTTCATTATGGTTTTTGTTTGCATTCATGCCTCCTGGTGAAGAAAACAGTGAAATGTTGAAAACACACTTTCTCTATTGTCAGTTTGTATTTACTTCTTTAATTTTAGGATTGTTCACTTGCAGTAAGAGTTGGTTTTCCAGCATCTCTTGCTATTAGAAGTCAAAGTTAACAATTTATCTGCATTTCTCAGACTAAGATCATCATGCTGGTCAGAATCGACCCTCTTATGGGACATTTACGGCCCCTGAGCCGTATGTTTGAAATCCCCGAGCTCCGTATTATTTCTTAATAAAGTCCCAGCTGCGGCTAAAGAGGTGAGCAGGTGTTTTTCAATCCCCGGGTTAACAGTTCCAGCTCCGTGTCCACCTGTTTACACGCTCTGATGTCCTTGGACGTCACAATGAATCCCAAGTTGCTTCGAATGTTTTGGTCGCACCGGAGCTCTGTGGACACACACCAATGTGTGTGTGTGAATGGTTGAGATGGCTGAATTGAAAAAGCTCTGCCAAATTATCAAGTTGAAATAGAAAAAGATTTGTGAAATTTCACCTTCAACAATCAAAAATGAAGTCATGAACACTAAATCTAAAATGTGTTTGATCAAATCTGTCAAAAAAAAAATAAAGGCAACCTCCACTCTGTGTCAACTACTTTGTCAGAGAGCAACATTTGAAAGCGAGGAGCCGGAAGCACTTTGCCGTCTCAGAGGACGTTAAGCAGGAGCAGAGGCTGTAACGTCTAAATAAAGCCGGGAAACCATATCACAGGATCACAAACAGCAAATGTTCAACCAACGTGAACAAATATAGCCGCTAAACGCAGACACGAAAACACACACAAAACACACACAGCCCAATTCTAACAGGCAAACTGTCTCCCGTGGTACTGCTGAGAAGCCATTCCCCTGCTGGATTATTTAAGATTCATCCAATCCTATCTAATCCTTTCTGTTACCACAATGCACAACATCTGTCAGAAATCAATGCTGCTGCAGGATGTTACTGTTATTCTCAGCCTTATGAATCCACATCAGCTCAAAGTACTTCCGGTGCCCCGGGTTATCGCTGACACTCCTCTTCCTGTTAGGAGGGCAGCACTCAGATCAGGGCCCTGATGTTTGTGTGAGAGCGGCAACAGCACTTCCAATGTTTTTTTTTTATTTTAAATTTTCTGTAATTGCTTCCTTGACGTTAAATTTTCAAACCTTGAATTAATTGTTTGTGGGCTCTCGCCGCTATGAGGTAAATGAACTCTGCAATCCAATGTCTGAGCTCATCCAATCAAGTGCTGTTGTGCTGTGAGGCTCTGGACAATAGAAAGAGTGACTCACACATTCAGTGTGAACCTTTTCTGTCTCTGGATGGAACGACAGCACCGACGCTGCCCCTGTTCATCACATTCTGCACATGCTGTTCCTTTGGCGTCACGAGGTCAGCGCAGATTCGAGACTGACTCTTAGAAAAGGAGCACGAGGAGACAAAAAAAAAAAAAAAAAAAAAATTGCTCCCAATAATTTGATCAAATTTAGGTGTGCCGATCGCAAATCAAAGTCCTAAATCGAAATTCAACAGCTAGCACACAAACACACACACACATGACAGAGTCACAATCAGACATGCAATTGACAGCTGACCTTCACTAATGTGATAGAGCCTCCATTAGAGGAGACAAGTGGAGTCAGGGGACACACACTCACACTCATCATCAGACTCCAGCTAAAAGTACATCCTGCTATTCATATGCAAGCTGCTGAGCAGGGAGGTCACAGCCAGTCGGGGATGTGTGTCCCGTTGCCCAGCAATCAGGTATCGATTCTCGAGGAGGGCTTTTTGTGTTTTAGTTTGTCTACAAGACTCCTGGGAGATAACCTTAAGGCTGAGGTGAAATACCGACGTTCTTAGATGCTAATCCTGCTTTCCGAGCTGAACGCTGTGGATTTGGAGGTGTGAAGAGAAGCCAACCATGGATCGGAAGAGTTGTGTTGCTTGTAACTTCACGAATAAAGGCATCTCATTTCCCGCCTGTTAAATGAGAAAAGACAGCTGAACGGCTCGAATGGAAACAGGCAGCGGCAGAAAAATGTCACTAAGCATCAGCTAATATATGTTTGTTATGGCCTCAGGAGAGACAATGTAAACAGCAAAGTGAAGGTAAATCACAGGTACTTACAGGAGCATCACAAAAAAATGTGTCATTTCCTGAGTCCCTTATGTACAAATTTGAATTTAAACTCCTAACAAGCAATGAAAAAGCGACACTGAAGAACAGTTGTAACAGAATGCAAATAGAGTCATTCATTGGTTAAAAAAAAGAAACTGTCTCAAAAAAGGGGTTTGATTTCAAGAAAGTCTAAAAGATTCAAGAGTAGGTCTCAATTTTCAAACGGAAATAATTAGTTCCTCGACGGACCTTAGGAAGTTTAGGAAAAAAAAAAAAAAAAAAAATCAAGCCATTGAGTTTTAGGACTATCATCCGGCCGAATTGACTGGATTTTAAAACCAGAGGCCTTCTGGGGATTCTTATCACCCGCTCTTCGCCAGCGTTCAAAGGCTTCTGCCCCTCCCTCTCTCCTTTTATCACTGTTTTCCTCCAGCAAGGCATCGCTCCCACTTTCTCCCCGCCGCTCTCCACCACTATTTGAAGTGCCGTGCCTCCTGGGAGCTGAGGAGCTTGACCGTGGTGGGTGGTCTTGGCGGCACGTACGCGCGGCGCACTCTCAGCAGACGAGGAAAGAGACAGGCTGTGACGTAATTGCTTCTGAAGCCGCCGTCACCTCCGTCATGGGTGGAGACAGGAGCTCATTTAGCACATGAACCCAACACCTGCTGCGTTTGGAGGGGGGAGGGGAGAGGAGGTGGGCCGTCGCCAGGTCAGGTGGCTGGAACAATTCGCGCCTGGCACTAATGAGGAGCAATTTCCCCTCGTCGTGCGATGAGAAGCTCAGAGGGTGGACGGCGGTGTGGAGGCACGGCGCTGCTGTCGACATAACGCATTACCGCACGTGGTCAGTAACGCACACCTGATTAACTCTGAGTGGGATGATAGAAAAGGTGACGCACGGCGCGGGGCGCTCGCTCACACTTCATACGCAAAGAGAAACTCACCAAGGAAATGACAAATGCTGTGATCATCGGCTGATCTGCAGCTACAGATAAAGGTAGAAATAATTGGGAAGAGAAGGATAATATCAGAGAAATAATAGAGAAGGGAGTGCTCTCAACATATCCAAAGATTTTCTCTACAGGGAATAAAATGAGATTATCTTGAGATTAACTTTTGATTAACACCAACATCCTCAAAAACAAACATGACAGAAATCCACCTGAAGAAACACTGATATGGGTTTGATAAAGAGAAAGCTTTTTGCTGATACATTTGCGTCGCACTTCTTGACATATATCTGCTCCATATTTCACCTCCAGTCTTTTTTGTTGCCTTCAAGTGACAAAGAGGAAGAATGGAGGAAAAAACCCACTATTGGGTCACAAAACGATGACCTTAAAGTCATCAGACATGGTGAGCTCATATGAACTGACCGACTCCTCGCGGACGGCGTGTAATTGCTTTTTGTTGAGGTTTGAGGAGTACTGTTGAGCTCTGGAGAGACGTTTATTACTGTCCAGGAGAATTTATATACAGCTGACATGGTTAAAAGGAGGATGGTTCTGCGGACTGGCAAAAATCTGGTGCGATGTGGTGCAGTGCAGGCATTACAAGTTCCATATATCACAATATACCTTCAGCTGCTTCTACTGATGAAGTAATTCAGGCGTGTGAACAGGCATCAACACATCTGTTCGAATTTGTGCAGGTAAGAAGCATGTCAAGTCAGTGGTCATTTCTATATATGTATATACAGTTCTCTTGATTCAGTTCCTTTGAGAATCAATACAGAAATAAGCAGAACTAGCTATACTTAGTATCATTTTTAAACTTTTAATTGGAAGTGATTCAATGATTCTGGAATCAATACAGTATTCATAAATCCAACACTACCATGGTTAAGTCTATAGATATTTTTTCTTTTTACTTTTCATGGCAGAATAATCATCCACATTCTGTAAAGCCGACAGTAATGCTGTGGTGATCCCATAGGAGGCTCTCAGGATGACATCTGGGTGAGTATTGAAGCTTCAATACAGTTAAAATCTATAACTATTAGACTGTCCTTTGATTGAACGCCGTTTGGATCGATCACGACGATCCATTTTCCAATCCTCGTCCTATCAGTCTTAGTTTAATGACAGCGAACGTCCATTGAAGAGGCAGCACCGATTCTGCGAAAAATATGTTGGATTTCCATTCACACGTCTTCTGAAGTGCTTTATCCAACCGCGGGTCGCGGGGGGCGGGAGCAGATCCCTGCTGACAATGGCTAAAGGCAGGGCTGAATTTCCAAAAGCCATAAATCATACAGCACCGTGGTCAAACTGTCTCCATGGTACAGATATTTCCTGCCCAGCCCCTCAGGGACCAGTCGCAGGGTGGGACACAGGGCCGTGCTTCTGAATTCACTGCAGAGATAAGACTGAAGAGTTTCCAGCCATCAAGTCCTGCTACGCTGCAGCAGTGACAACTGCGGTTATACCACTGATTCTATTTATCATTTAAGAACGACTGAGTCTAGATCATTAGGTTAACTGGACATTAGGTGGAAACAGAAGCTAACACACACTCTTAATTTGTACCTATCAACAGCATGAAAGCATCTGATGAAGCCTCTTTTGGCTCGCACAGAAATAATTCAGTTTGTTTAGTTTCTTTTTGTTTTGCGGTGGAGATGCCAAGTGAAGGGCAATGGACTGGAAGCATCCAACCAAACAAGGCACTTAAAGCTCTGAATAAAAGAAAAGCAAAAGGTCAAGAGGAGCGAAAGTCAGCGAGGACAGTTAATTTTTTAAAACCATTTCAGCCCGGCGACACAGAGGATTCTTGGGCTGGCATCAAAGACGTTCGCGAGAGCCAAAAAGCGGCTGACATACTCTCCAGCGGGGCACCGACTCCACGTCCAATTAGATGCAGCCGAAATGAGGCTAAGAAAAAGCAAATATGTAACAACGCGCATTGTGAATTCTGCTAGAAAACCAGTTTTTTTTGCTGTTCTTTTCACAGCTCTCAAACATACAAACTTAATATTCTGCATACCGATGGAGCCGTTCAGTGAAACACACCCAACCTTTCATTCTCTGCTGTGATAAGTTCACAGGTTTTCAGAGGCGAACCCGAGGGAGATTTAAACAAACATGAAAAAATCCTTCCCCAAAACACTATTAGAGGCACATCGACACGCCAGAATAAATAAAAGCTGCTTGTGTTTGCTGAATACACAGTTATACGAGTTCAGGGTAGCTGTGTTGAGGAGGAGGAGGAGGAGGAGGAGGAAGGGGAGGCGGTGACACTGACTCGGTGGGCGTCTGAGTGCAGGAGAAGTGTTGCTGTCCTCAGCCCTCCTGTTCACTTTACACCCCACATCCAAACTTTTCATCTCTTCTCTTAGTCATATTCATCTTCCTCCACTGCTCCTGTTAACTCCACTTGCCCTTTCTTCCTCCTCCGGCCCCTCCTCCTCCTCCTCCTCCTGCCTTATCTCTCACTTTCAGCACCTCTATTTCATCCTATTCACTTTTCTTTTCCTTTTTTTTTTTTTTTTTCACCTGTGTCTCCACCTCTCAGTCGGTTTTATTTCCCAGAGCAGGTGAGTGAGATATCTAACCTCCACAGGTTGTCCTCCGTCACGACATCGGCCGGCTCGCGCTTTACTTCCACCGATGTTTACTGTAGGGAGTCTGATTCAGTCTCCGGTCTCGCTTTGTTTTCTGTCGTGCAGAGTAAATTACTTTACCCGTCACTCACGCATGACTCTGGCTGAAGTCTTCATTCGTCTGCCCAACTTTTCCTCCTACCTCCAGTCTGCCTCGACAGCGTGTTTCTCTCTACAGTCACACAACGGAACATTCACTTATTTATTCACTTATTTAGGCCGGCTGCCTCCTTTTTTTTTTTCACAGTCGGCTCAGCACGTCATTGTAACTTTGCAGTTGCTGCGTCTCGTTTCTTTCCTGCCACAACTGGGATTCTCGAATGTCCCCCATATCTGAACTATCTTCAGTCCGTGGTGTTATTTAAGAAAAGACGTCACCAGACCAAAATAAATTACACGACGGTTTGTAATCCAAAACATCCAGTTTCGGTTCCATGTCATCTCAGCAGGAGCGCCTTCTCACCCTGCTTTAAAATGTTCTATTCCTCGTGTACACACCTGAAGTTTCATCTTCTGTCCCCCGCTGGGAATCCATTACAAGTCCCGATAAATGTCATCGGCGTGCAGCGCCAGTCTTCTCCAAAAGACGGCCTGCGCGGCGCAGTAACTTAGCATAAGACGTGGACTCCGACGCTCGATTTACTACGCACGAACGAGCGCTGAGCTATATTTTTCACTCCGCTGAGTAAAGGTGAAAGTAGGCGAACTGAAAAGAGCGAGCGTCTCCCGCAAGGTTCTCTCTCAAAGTTGTTCATCTCCAGAGACAGGAGTCCTTTTTTATTTTTTCTATCAGGGATAAAAAGCAATATTCTCTGGTGGTTACAATGAAAATCTGATCCTTTACAGAGCCACTTTAACCCGTTTTGAGTCTTCTGTCTTACCAAACACAGACTGACTGATACAGACAAAAACACTTTCAGTAAAGTAAAGGTAGGCTTGGGTGATGGAGAAACAGGGGATGGATGGACGGATGGAGTACTGCTCCTTCCAGAGGAAGAATAAGTTCTACTTATAACATTTTTCTCACTATTTAACATGCACGTGTCCAGTAAAGTCAGGAAGAAGTCACTAAACAGCACCAGCTGCCTCGGGGCGCCGCTGCCACTGACAGGGTTCTCAAAACTGATAATAACTGGAAAAACAAGTCAAAGCTAATATTTTTCTGACACTATATATTCTCAGCCTAACTATGAGTAAATACAGTGGAAGTACGCTTGTTTGGTGTATTTTATCATGTGTGACAGATCAGGGGGAGACACCTGTCGGACCTCGTTTCGTCTGACTGTCACACTTGGGGTGACGGTGATGCCACCAGCCGCACATGTCAAGCAGAAATAAAATTGCTTCGAATCACCCTTAACATTAAATTCCGGCAATTATCCATTGCACTAATGAGCTACACACTCGACACCACAGACAACATGTTCCCGGTGCTAATGAGACATTTTCTGTCAGAGGATAACTGAGGTGCAAATGGAATTCTGAAGATTTACTGAGCTGGGAAAAAAAAAAAAAAAAACCCTCCCAGCATCACTTTATGTGCCCCGTCTTGACGCTCGCCAAAACGTAACCAATAATCAAGGCAAGGAGAAGGAAAACGCGGCGATTCTCATCCACTGCGGGTCGTTAGTGTTGCTGAGATTACTTGGGGGCTTGGTTCATAAAAAGCCGGGCAGAGGAAAGGTGTCATTAATCTGACAACCAATCAATTTTGAGAGCCCATTACCTCAGCTGGACTTCGCTGAAATAACAAGGTGCTGCTCAAACCAAATATCAATGCGCATCTCGGGTAACACTTCCGCCGCAGATGAGCTTTGAAGCGCCACGCTTGAGGAACCAGACCTCCCGCCTCGGCGCCGGTTCTACAACAGCGTCACCTTTTTTATGGGTCAAATGATTTTCTCCCGGTGTGGCATGTTTATATGACATTGTTTCAACAGAATATAAATTGAAAGTCCTCTTTTCTCCGCTGCTCCATTACAAAATATGTGGAACTCAGACACACGACTCTGCTCACCCAACACAAACACACACACACATGCTCAGTTTATCATGTCCTGTAGAGATCGGACAGGGGATTATATGATAAAACTATTTCTCTTTTGACTGTGGGGACAGGGTTTCTCTGAGACAAGTGAAGTTGTAGACACGAACGTCACACATCCGAGCTGCGGCAGAGCCTCAAAGCACCAGAAACCAGCCGTCATAATGTGGCTGGGTTTGGGTTACACCAGAAAGGATCTGTGATGCTAACAGATACGGATGAGTGAACGTTGAGTCAAGGCACTCGAGAAGCAAATGTAAACCGAACCCATGCAAAATAAACTCGGAAGGTTAGTTTTAAATAATTGATGAATAATTCAAGTGTGAAACGGACAGAGCTTTACAGATCATCTGATGTTACAGTGAGGCCCAACAAGCTAACAGCCTCCATAGCTCTGTACTGCAGACAGTCTCGCACTAATAACGATGATTGTGCCTTCTCATCATCGTGGCTGCTAACTTAGTTTGCTTTCCGATCGTTCCTCTGGTGGTTGCTGACGTTTATGATCCCGCACATTCGTGACCGAGCGTCTGCATCATTAGCGGATTATCATTAGAGAGCAGAGAGTACATGACTCTCATTCAAACTTGGCTGGAAAGTTAATATCATCAATTAGTGTTGCAACAAACTGAAAACACAAACTCATTACAGGCTCTGCACAGAGATTCAAAATGAATACTTAATATACGTGACATTTTACTACCCAAGTTGAATGTGTAATATTTTCTGTGTCTCAATTACGGCGGACAGTGACCCTCAAATTAGGAAAAGCTCACATTGTCATGGATTAACATCACGCCGGGCGTTTGATTTATAACAACACAGCCTTCTCAGCACATTTTCTTTTTTTTTTTTTTTTTTTTTTTCCAACAGGCATTAAAAGCAGCGTACTGTACAGCATCAATTTTGGGGAAAAAAAATATTGGTAGCCTGCAAATGAGATCTCCAGGGGCCGCGCGTTGTTTGACAGGGCCAATTATAGAGGATGTGGCTCTTTTGTGTAGAGGCCAGAAAAGATTGATGATGTTACAAAAGCCTGCTCTCGAGTTACACAGCTTTTACTTAAGAGTCATTTACCCCTTCCGATCTATACAAAAAAAAAGTTTTCTTTGTCTCAACAAAGTTTGGTTCACTCACATAGTTATGAGGCACAGCTTCCTGACTTTGTTGTTTCTATAAGCTTCACACCGCGTCAGTGAAGAAATCAGAGTAAATTCAGTTTGCCTTCAATCAACCGCGTGAAGCAACAAGATGGTGACACCGCTTTGAACTTACAAGCACACTGGAGGGTTATTCAAATGGATCTGTGCGAGGGACAGCGGGAGAAGAGAATGAGACATAAAGATGAGAAAGACTGTGTGTGGCCTGAAAGGAATGATATGTCTTACGCCTCGATTCATTCAAAGGGAAATCGTTTCGAGTTTGTACGGAAACATTACACATCCCAGAGTTTCTGTGGGGCCTGAATGAGAAAAGAAAAAAAATGCTCTCAAGAGTGACAGTCAGTGCTGAGTTTGGCCCTTCACGGAAAAGCAAACTGAATTAGTCTAATTAGATAAAGCGGCACGAACAATAAGCATGCGGATGCCAGATTGAGGGAGAGGTGCGCTGAAAGATAAAACAACATGTTTGTGGCTGCATTGCGTGTTTGCACAGTGTGTGTGAGAGGGCTTTAACGTCTGGTGGCGCGCGCCGCCGCCGCTGCAACACTCTGGGATGTTTGTGCCACCAAAAAGAAGTTAATGAACAAACAACAGCTGCCTCCATCACCGAGGAGCAGGAGCGCAAGGAGTGGGAGGGAAATCAGCCAGATAAGGAGAAAAGTGAAAGAAAACAACAACAAAAAGCACCGAGCTCAAGCTCATCGGGGCCTCTGTGTTCTCTGTCATGGTTCAACATCTCAAAAGAAGATGAGAGGAAGTCGGTAGGATGTGCGCCATGGAGGAATGTGTTCCGAGTTCAAAGCCACAGATGGCTGCAAATCTACATGCGAAGCGTCTTTCTGCCGCGCCCGGGATAATCAGTGTGAGTCAGGCCCGGTCAGGAGATGAACCGGCGACATGACAAAAGCGAGAGCGACCATATGATATCCGAAGTGATGGGAGGATAATGAGTTAGTCAGCATTAATGTCACAAATGTACAACATCACCCGGCAGAACTTTGAACATCTAATTACACGAGTAAGTAGAGGACATATTAGAAAACTCAGAGGGGCGATTAACGTGTACCGAATCTGACGTGCTGCCGTCTTTAAGAATACACTCACTGGGAACAACAGCAATGTACAGCATAACATCAACACCACGACCATTACTCATCACTTTGGGTCAATGTTCTTGGTCAGCTTCCCAGAAGCGCCAAACAATCCCCTAATAGATGCGCCAGCAGGAGCGTTTTGATCGTTATTGCCCCTGAACTGAGTATTGACTTTGTGTTATTGCCGGACTGTCAAAAACAACCCGAGGAAGCTTTACAAGCAGAACATTTACAGGGGGAGGAGAAAACAACAAGAAACACTCCATTTGAGATCATGAGAAAATGTTTTTTTTTTGTTTTTTCACTATCAAAGTGATCATTACCTTGAATAAAAAAAAAAAAAAACACAAAAACAATTGTTTAAGTTGATCCTTTTGAGACTAACCTTAATTGTCCTCCTCCACTAAACTGTCTGATATTTAATTTCCAGTGTTCACTTACTTTGGACAGGAACACTGAAAAAAAAAAAAAAAACAAGCAGCAGGCTGTAAATGCGATTTTTTTTAGTAGTGCACGTCAGTCTGAATTCAGGAGAGCCATTCGCGTGAAAAGGACACCGACTCACTCACGAGCGCAGAGCTGCATCACAAAGGCAGCAAAGGGAAATAAGAAATTCAAGAACACATTTCTAACACTTATAATATTAGCAAGCAGCCTCGAGTCATCAAACGCTTGACTCGATTCCACCAGCAAAGAAAACAAGGCAATTTGAACTGATTAAACTCTATAATGTAGTGCTGTAGTGACAATTACTTGGAACAAAATGAATAATAACCAAAAAATTATTGATAGCAATTGAGATAATGCATTTTCCTTTCATATCCAAATCTTGTTATGAACTTTTATTCGACTAATTCCAAAACAAGTCAAAGCCACTGGCAACAAGTTTCTGTGAGTTATTTCTTTGCAATGCTTCTTTTTTTTTTAATCAGCAAACCACAAACACACCGTTCTGCAGCTCATCCCACAAATGCATGCACGATTGAAAAGGGAAATAATCAGACACTAAGGCAACAGCGAAGCAAAACTTTACTTTTTGAGGGACAACAAAATGGAATCAAGTTATGAGCAGCTGGCTAAAGCCGGCTGAAAACAAAACTAATACAAATAAATAGGAATAGAAGCCATAAAATCTCTCCCCCTCGTACTTTTTGTATGTGAGAGTAATTACAGGCAGAGCCTACTTTTTTCACCCTGCTGGTCTTAATCCCTTCATGCAGCTTTAAATACCAAAAGTTGCGCTTTTTCATCGTGACGTTAAAAAGTGTTTCCAACTGGCTGTAACTCCCGCTGGTTGCTCAGCAGTGAAGTTTGATAAGGATTAAGACGAATTGATAAAGAGTGACAAACACGGAAAATGTAGCGGCTGATATCAATGTTCCCTCAGATGTTCTTTTTATGATGAACATTCGCGCGCGCGCGCGTACACGCGCACGCACACACACACAAACACGCACACAATTTCTTTTTAATCTGTAAATGATTTCTTTGATCTGCCTCAATGAGGAAACACATATTCAAAAGCAGCAAGAGCTAAAGATGAAAGGCCTGTCCAATTATGGCAAACCAGAGTGATTCCTGAAATATGCAGTTGTTCGTAAACATTTGTACACATTTGTTTGACACACTGCAAAGAGTCCGTGCACAAAGGCAGCTCCGGCTTTGCAGAGGTTGCAAATCATTAGGAAGACATAAATTAACCTTGCTAATCATTCAAATGGAGCGACGGCTCGGGCTGACACGTCATAAAACAAAGCGTTTCCACAGTGAGGAAGAACAAGGGAGCTGTGGGAGCTGTGAATAATAAAACAGGAGACATGACAACTACAATAAAAGAGGAACAGGAGATATGATACAACAACTGACTAAAGTTCCTTAATGAAGCTTTTCAAAGCGAACGGATCCCAGAATAAACTGACTGTGACCTAGCACATCTCTCCAGCGCAGTATTTTGCACACGTACCTCCTGTATATATGATCGTCAAGCGGCGGTAATCCTCTGCTTACTCTCTAATCTCCTTGGTTACGCTCTCCCCGATCTCCCATCCGTCTACGCAATCAATACCCAGCACACACTTCAACATACAAACACACACACTCTCGAAGCGTCTTAAGAAAGGGTAATACAATAAGCTACTCGTGCACGCTGAGTGACTTTTTACAGTATTGTATCGAGCTAACTGCATCGTTGGCCCGGCGTCAAATCTGTGCGTTATTTGAAAGGACTGTTCTTCATTTTGAATGGATTCTGTGGATCACTTGTTAACTCGTCATCAGTTTTATGGTTTGTTCTGAAGGCTTGTCGAATCGTCCAGAGTTCTGTTATTACTGTTGTAACGCGGAGCCGCTTCAAACAGAGCAAACTGCCGACGTGCAACTGAATGGCAGCTGATTTCAAAAAGGACTTTCTGTAATGTTCTGGGACGCAACAAATTGCCCGAGCAGTATGCGCTACATATGACAAATTATTGAAACGGGAGTAACGTCGTTTCTCACACCGACCATGCGTGGAATACAAATTGCAAATACAAGAGAAGTAACCCATGCTTGTGACTGTGAGGCTGTAATTACACATAAAGGTACTCTGAGATGCCAACCATACAAATGTACCGTATTCTATCATTTGTTAGCCTGTCAATGTTTTCTATTTAGCGCCAAACACAAAGGCATGTCTGGTGCTGATAGTGAACCGAGTGTTGTTGTTTTTTTTCTTAAAGGAAACAAATCACTTATTTTGCTATAATCCAACAAAAAAAAAAAATAGCAACCTATCAAAAAGTGCCAAGTTGTTTCATTAAAAGTTAGGAGGAAAGTGACACTGAGAAAAGAAGTGAGGGGATAATCAAAGCCATTCATATATGTCAAACCAAACAATAAAATTAAACTGCCTCGCTGGGGCAGTTACTCGGAAAGCTTAAGCCCTTCTCCCGAGTCCTTGGTTCAATGAGAAAAACCCCATAAATGAGATAACCTTTAATGTCATATCATCATCTTTCATGTCTGACATCCTTTGTAAGAGTAACGATAAGCTCTTTAATGTTGAATGGACTCAGAAATGCGGCGGATCCTTTTAAGTGTCACTGAGTCAGTCAGAGTGAGAAAGGAATGACCCCCGACCCCGAAGATCAATTTTTATGCGTGCGCAATATGCATCTGTTTAGTGCTTTGCGGGGCAGAGTGGCGTTAGCAGCTCTTGACGCCCAATTAACCCCGAGTTAACCCACTGAACCTCCAGTGGCTGCATTAACTGCAGCGAAAAACTTTAAAAACGGTGTGTTCGTTTTACAAATACTGAAGTTCGTCACAGAAAGTTGGAAACAACAGAAGCCGAAGAAGAAAGATTGAACCTCATAAATCAACTAACACTATAAATCTGACAAGGTAACAGCAAAGTAAAATCATAAAGCGAAAACGCTGCAGTGGTTCCAACAGGGCTCCGAAATTAAACACAATACGGAGGGTAAAACACAGAAATACTGAGTAACAGGTGATGGGATTAGTCATCCGTGGGAGGTTTCCAACACTCTCGCAACCTGTTCCTGCAGAGCAAATCCAAGTGTTTAACTCCAGTTTCTGTACAAAACGCTCATAATGAAGCCAGTAACACTGACACTGCAATTTCTGAACAATTCCTCGAGGGACGGCGCAACTTATTTAGCCAGCGCCGACTTTCTTGCATCAGAGACAGCAACACCACTTGTTGCGTAATTCTGTAATGCATATATGCATAATGAATATGTTTAACTGGCTGTACTTAAAAAAATACTATTACACAAGCTGTTAATGAAGTCTGAACTGCTCAGATGAACAAACGAAGCCTCTGTGTGACTGAAAATCAATTTCCCAGTCGGAAAAAAAAAAAAAAAAAATCTGCATTTAACCTATATTACTCATAGCTGACCTAAAATAGAAATAGTAGTAGTGAGTACGCTCCACGCAGAAAGGCCCTGAAATGCAAACTGGTGGTAAAACGTCGGTGTGCCACTGCACGGCCCACTCTGACTCCACGTCCGCACGAGAATATCTGAGCGGATTGAAAGAAGAAACTGGGTTACCGCTGATGTCAATTCCATCGTCACTCGACAATCTCTCTGAGTAAAACTGGATTATACTTTTATAACCAGATTTAGCCTTCCAACTCTTTTTAGTCATTTTTTTTTTCCATTCCGCTTCCTCCACTGATCATCAGACCCACTTGAAGCCTGATGTGATTTGCGCCCCGCGTTTCCCCGACAGTCCAGTTAACCCCTACTGGGAGAGTTGCGATGCGGCCTAACTTGAAGTCCAACCTCTAAATCACGTTCCAGGTAAACTGGGAGCTCCTCTCAAAAGTGGCACGCAGGCGCATTGACCATTCACTCCCTCCCGCCTGACGAGGCACTCTTTAGACACATTAGGATGCTCCAAGGTTTTAAAACTGACATGACACTAATGGCGCCCCACGCTGAGAGCTCTTACAGGATCCCACACACACCCACACGCCCACACACACACACACACACACACACACACACAAACCAAACATCCAAGCACTTCTCGCACACAGCGAATGCATTAAAGGCAATGGTCTAGAGTAATAGTCAGCATTACAGAGCTGCTTATCCAGGGCAGCCGGTATTGATTCAAACTTAAAAGAGATGCTCTTAAAGCTTTAGGACAAATGCAGAATGGATCATCTCTTGGAAAACTTCCCCACCATCGCATGTTTTTGATCTGTGGAGGTAAAAATTCACCACTGCGGCGGCGGCAGCAGGCCAAGTTTATGTTCCTGTTTTGAGGGAAAATATAAAACTGTCAAGGGAAGAATTGTTTTGTGCGTTAAGATCTGGATTTTTCCATCGATCTGGAGACATAACAAATAGAACACAACTCAACTATTTACAACAAAGAACAAATTACATGCGATTACCTTTAACGGAACATGTGGGGGAAAAAAAATACTCACTGAGTGCATGAGGTTTAGGCCAGAACATGTAAAGTTATGAACATGAACCCAATTTCTAATTATATTTTGTGCGTCACATCAAATGAAAGATCCAAAAGGCATTTATTATTACACTGATCAGGTAATCTAAATGTCCTTTGGTTAGTATGTCAAGTGCTATCACGAATAACAGCACATAATACTATCATAAAGGTCATCTTTTAAAACTAGACCACATCACAAAAACAAAATGCCACCAATACCACCGGCAGCGAGACAGACCATCTCACTTCACCCGGCCTTCAACGTCAATGAGAGACGTGATTCAGGCTCAGAAGAGGGGGCAAATAACATCACATCTATTCAGATTATTTCTCATTGAAACAATAATTGCGACCACTGGCCCTTGATGTGGAAGACGGATGCCTCGGTGAAACGGCTGGAGGGTGAGTCCTTGGATAAGGACAACCAGGTTTGAAAGGCGGAATAAAACTTTAATCTCAAAAATTATTCCATTCGCATACTTAAGGTCAGTATATATTCTGAAAAATGTGCCCTCTACATTCTGCGGAAGTGAAAGAATGATTTTTTTTCCTCAACACAGAATGAATGGATGGACTCGCCTCGGTCGAGAGCGAGTGCAGAGGGCAGATAAATACTACTGAGAGTCTCACTGTGTGACAGCAGTGACTAATAATTAACAGTGGACACTCCAACTATGTGATTCCTCAGAGATTATCCAGGAGCAGTTCCTGATCTTTCTGTCAGTGCAACTCAACTAGTGGTGGCTGGGTTCAATCGTTTGTTTATTTTTTCATCAAATTGTTGATATTGATCTTTTTTCAATCTACCACATGAGCAGACTTCATAAAGGAAATAAAAAGAAATCTTGAAAAAAAAAAGAAAAAAAAGTGGATTTCAAAGAGGGCTGAGCAAAGCCGAGGCAACAATGTCTGGTCCTTTCATAATGAAAAAACAAGTTTCTCCAAGAAATCCGGTCTGACTACAGATTTCATTGCACAAGCGCGGCGCTTCCAGTGAGTTTATTTGTGGAGATCAAAGTACAACTGGACCAAAAATTTAGAAATTCAGCTGTGTGCACAAAAATAGCTCTCCTCGGGCTCTTTTCTTGTTTGTGTCGGCGGTCCTGCTGTGGGTGTTTCTCTTCATTTAACCTTAAAATAATTTCAGTGCAATAGAAAGCAATGTGCGCATTCTGATATGTGAGCATATGAAGGGAAACGTCTGAGCTGCTGGATCAATATGTATGAAAACAAGCGTGGGCTGAGTATATTGTGAAAATATTTTCTAAAAAAAAGGTGGTTTCTATTTAAAGCCAACATGTGTGTCTTAAAGCGCATAAACACACACACATACGAAACTCTTTCAAGGTACTGACATGCAGAATATAATTGCGGCTTTAGTGATACGACTACATTAGGACGAGAATCAATTTAATCACTGTAAAGGAAGCAGACACCGATAAATGTCAGTCGAGCATTAACAAGATGTTCGGTACACTCTGTCCACTGGCAGATGTGGAGATAGTGACTCAGAGGCTGGAAAGGCTCGAATTATGGAAATCGAAAGATAGAAACAGAGTCCACGTGACGCCGCAGGAGAGCGGCCAATCAGCGCAAGTCAGCACCTTCCCAGTTAAAGCCATTCATCAATCTGTTCTGCTTTATGACAAACTGAACGGAGCAGCAGCTGCTGTGTCTGCATACTCACGCGCGATACGTGCCTGTTACTTAATTTAGGTAAAACTGGTGAGCTGGGCTATTAGGTGATGGGTTGGAGCCCTGAATTCATTTACTGCTTGCTTGGGGGACGGGGTCGGTCTGTACCAGAGTATCAACAGCAGCAATTTATAGACAGCAAATCATTAAAAAGAAAAAAACAACAATAGATAGAATAGAGAAAAAGAAAAACTATACCACCATCTTGTGTTGCAAAATTGGGAAGAAAGAAGTAAATAACGCCTCAAGAAGCCTGTAAAAAAAATACTGAGTTACGCCACTGACACAGCCGAAGGCCGTCTTCCATTACGGCTCTTCCAATTCAGAGTCCCAATGCACATGCAGTTTCAGAAAGCAATTCAGCAACACAGAGCATCATCCCAATATCCCTCATTCTTCTGGGAAAATACGATTCCGCAGTTTGGGAGCCATCCAATCAGACTTACAACTGTTTCATATAATGAAATGGCACTGAGGCGGCGATGCGGCCTGCAATACCCCGCGGAGATCTGGCCGGACATTAAGGCTCACTGTGAATTTACATCTGTGTAATAGATGCATTGCTTTTTTTCCCCAGTTGTGCTTTTGTATACAGTTCCTCTGTATTACATCTGAACCAAAGGAGTGACAATAAACTGTATCAAAGTTGGAGTTAAAGCAGTCAGACCTGCCTCTGCTGGTACGCAACAACAATACGGCCGAGTGAAAGAGCTTCGAATGAAACCTCTGAAAACTGTATCTGGTTCAGAGCAAAAACCCCAAGAGTGGGAATACAGAAAGCACGGTATTGTGGTGCAATACAATCCCTCTAATGCACGACATGTCAGGATTTAAGCCATAAAAACATCTGTACCAGAGGTTTGAACGAGGCTGGGAATGAACAATGAACATCCAACCCAGAGTCGGACCAGACTACAAACGAGCAGGGAGACTGACTGTTCTCATCAGAACGCTTTGCTTTAACATACATTTGTCATTTTAATGGGAATTTTTCTATTAATGCTGGACTCATGAATCACTTAACCTTGACTGATTGAATACATTCAGTTCTCTTGTTTCCTGAGACTTTTTGGTAAGTTGAGATTGCCCTGCGTTTCTGCTGCAAAAGAGAATATATTCCATATATTTCCTTTTTTTTTTTATGAGAATGCTTCAGAATAAAGTTTTAACTGTTTGTGTATTCTATACAACTTCCATTAATACACAGTGACATTTGGCCCAGAGACAAGCAAGGAAACAAACCATCGTCAACCATTCAGGCCTTGCTAAAAAAAAATTTCAAAGGGGGCAGAGTCTGTGTCAGGTCTGTTTTGTCCGGTCATCCATAGGACCGGTTTGTTACGAAACCACAACCTTTAAGTGTTTATTACATTTTTATCAAACCGCCAACGAACCCTTTCATGTGTATTGTGGAGGGAAATGACATTTCTTGTTCCTTTTCATTTCCTCTCTCCTGTCTGCTCGTTCTCGCTCATCCAGCGGCCCACGAGCGGCACTGTCATGGCAACCAGCATTAGCAGATCACGCCTGCTGGGGTTCCGGCATCAGAGGCGATCATCAGCGAGATTCTCACGTTGTCATTAATACTGTTACTCTCATACCAGCGTGACATGTTTTGTTCAAAAGTTCACAGCGAGGAACCGGCTTTATTTAGCCACACAGATCTTCTTCCGTGCATAATGAACAAACTTCAAAAAAAAAAAAAAAAAAAAAAAAAAAATTGCTGGATTTAACTTCTAAATTCTTGGATGTTGCTTTTTTTTAACAAAGCGGAATGATGGGAAAAAGCTGGTTTCTTGCTTAAAGCAAGAACGAAATGCAAAAATATTTAAAAAATACAAACTTCTAAGCCCTGAAAAGTTGAGAGATGATAATTTGAGTCTGTCCACATGAATTTTAGAAAATGCTTATAGACCTGATACTGACTGACGGCTAAATGATCAACTTCAAGACGCCGCAGGAGCAAGGAAGGAGACCACAGTGGATTCCACACTCAGGAATTCTCTGCTTTCTTGTTCCCTCTGAATGTGAGATTGCCTCTGTCTGCTGGCCGTAACCTTCTATTCGAGCTGGGATCGACTGACGCTCCTGATGATATTAAGTGGGATAAAGCAGGTTTGGAAGATGGATGGATGAAGACGCCCCAAGAGGAGTGGAGAGATTTGAGTGACTCATCTGTAGAGCCTACCACTGGAACTCGACGTTCAGTTATGAAAAGGGAAAAAGTAAACAGCCTTATAAATCCACATGTGCACAGAGAAAAAAAAAAACAAATAAATGCAGCTAGAACACAGAAATATAACATTAATAAAAAATATATGAAAGCACTGCAAGGGACTGAAGTTCCAAATTGTAGCTGACATTTATAAATATGTACATATATTTATAGATATAGATAGAAAGAACAACAGTACTTGAAAAAGAAGATGATGCAGCTGGATGGAAAAATAAATTCAGCCAGACTTCCAACACAGACAGTCGTGATGCCAATGGAAATATGTCAACCTGTCAGAGTGCTGCTTACGCTGATCCTAAGACAGTGAGCTCTCCACGCTGTCATCAAATACTGGAAGAGTTAAGAATCTGTATCTCTACAGCGCTAACTGTGCAGCGTGGCAGCGCTCCAGGAGAGTTAACGGGCTAATGTAGCTGCCTGCCAAACAAAAGCAGACAGAGGAACAGAGATATAGTCACAGCAAAGCAAAGATCAGCACCAAGTGCCAAAAACTTTAGACGAAGAAATAGCTTGACTAATGGTGTGTTTCTTTTTTTTTGTCTGATTCTGAAATGAATAAACTGGAGCTGAACGCTTAGCTACACTACGGGGGGTCAAGCTAAGCTGTTTGGAAAAAGAGAAGGTGACATTGAAACTTCTGATTTAGGTTTGACTTCTATTTAGTTTTTGATTATCAGTTTGACAAACCACGTGCTGAAGTTTCTACAGGAAAATCCCCCATGATGCTGTTCTTCGGGATATACTTTAAAATTCTTTCCACAGAGGTTGAGTTTTTTTTTTTTCCCCCTCAACTTTCTTGGATTAAGTCCTATTCTTGTATTTGAAGTGTGGATATCATTGTTCATTTTATCACAACACCGTCTTCTTACGATGATCAAATCCCTGCAGCGAACACTTATCCCGGTAAAGATTAAGGGTAAAGCTTTCATCATCCTGACAAAACCCGACACTTCATGCTCTTTGCAATCAAAGAGTCCCACAGATTGAAACAAGTTTCTAGAAACCCGTCAGAGGACACGGCATGGGCCAAATGCAAGCATTTATTATATGCCCTTTGAATTAAATACCCAGCCTGTGTGATTTTCTGATGTTATAGGAGGTAATGAGGTGGGGAATTACATTAACTAGTTATGAAACTACAGCCCAGAAAAAAGTTTTGAAATATATTATACATATTTCATTTGATTTTTATTGATCTTAAAAAAATACAACAATCTCAGACTGAGTAAAATCTAACTTTGAAACTAAAAATATCAACTTTTTGAGGATTTATATTGGGATAACATTATGGACATATTACCCAGCCTTATGTCCTCATAATTGGATTTTGGTTTGCTCTTGATGTGCTTGTTTTGTATTGTTTCTTTTATTTGAGGAAATCGAATTTCTCCAAATCAATAACAGCTTAAAGTTACTGTGAGACATTTGAAACTTGGAGGATGTAAAGCTTTTGGCTGGCTACATCTTCCTATTGGAATAAAAAGAAAAAAACAACCCATAGAACCACCCTGTAAGCTTGTTGTCAGATTCAGAATGTCATTAAAATACAGCCATCTGCTTTTTCCTCATAATTTTAATCAACCAAACCCGTGTGCTGCGGAAACAAGTTGTCCTTGTCGGAGCGGAACAAGCGGCGGCACAGCCGACGAACAGTCAGCAGAGGTTAAGGTTGGTAATTCATCCAGTCAAGCACAGTTAGAGGATCGTGTACGAGCATATGTGAGCGTGACCTGCACTCCCCCTGCGAGCCTGGTATCCAGCTCTGAGTGGAAGAGGACGGCGAGCAGCAGGGGTGGGAGGCCGTCCACACTGAGAGACCATCACACACACACACACACACACACACACATGCATGGTGAGATCACGTCGACAAACACTGGTAACGTCATTAGGAAGGTCAGCGGCAAAAAGGAGGAGAGGGTGAGTGTGATCGAGCGCCCGTCGGTCGCTCTGTCAATCATTCAGTTGCTATAGTGCCGTCGAGCAGGGCGGGGCGTAAAACGAGCTATAAATAGACCACAGAGGACAACTGTGACACACCAGCCGCTGGTATAGGTGTGTTTCCTCAGTGAGAGTATGAGTGAGTACGTGTGTGTGTGTGTGTGTGTGTGTGTGTGTGTGTGTGTGTGTGTGTATTTTGCTTTGTGTACAGTGGTAATTACTAGACTCTCTCTGGGATGGAAAACATCAATCCAAAATTAAATCTTGATGAACTACCGCAAATTGTCAGACCTGAGGGCAGCGCAGATTACACAAACACACACTCAAACACACCGAGTGATTACGTGTCTCTGTGAGGACCAAATCCAGAATTCAGACACAGATCCTGTTCCTCACTCCTCACAAAACTTCCACTTAAATATACACTCATGAGGTGAATGATAACTTATGAAGGACATCCCACGTGCAATTCAACTGAAAAATTAAAAATTAAAAAAAAAAAAGACAAACAGAGCTGAGACTAATTAGAAAGGAGCATCCTGTCTGCCTTTTGCTGTGTTGGCCAAGAACCCTTTTGAGCATAATTGGGATAAAACAGGTAAAAGATGAAAAACTGGGTTTTGAATGAAAGAATAACCACAGACTGTCTGGCACTCTGAGACACTAAAGCACTGTTGTTTTGCTGGCTGTAATGTCCCGTCTTTACAGGTCTGCAGCTGAAGTCTTCAATAAAAAGCCTTGGATGCAGTTCGGAACCTCTTGATCTGTTTGTTCAGGACACAGACAGGCTTGTTTTGGTTGATTCAAAGACCGACACTCACCTGTAAGCACAATACAGTTTGCTGTAATGTGGCCAAACCTGACAAGTGTGTGTGTGTGTGTGTGTGTGTGTGTGTCTGCCATGGTGGACCACCCGACCAGGTAATCCTCTACTATCAAGGTTGGTTGACTCAATCCCTCGTTTCCTCATGTTTGTGCTGCAGTGTTCTCGGTCCAGAGACTGAATTTGAACAGCCTGGAATATCTATCTATCTATCTATCTATCTATCTATCTATCTATCTATCTATCTATCTATCTATCTTTCCCATATTCTTCACACATCTTTGGAAGCTTCCACTTATTGTCTCAAGCACACTGAATTCCTCAAGGGAACATCAGAGTCGGTGTCAGAGAGATGATCTAATTACTGTCATTAGCAACATCTAATTGGAGATTTAAAATTAAAAGATTAGCTTAGGCACTAAATGTGCTAACCTATTTTAGCATTTGAGAGGAAAAAAAAAAAGAGAAAAGGAGAAGTGATTGAGAGAGAGAGAGCCTGAGGAAAAGATGGACACAGTGTGAGCTTCTTAGGCCAGCAAAAAAAAAGAAAGAGAGAGAATTTGTTATATATATCATTTGCTCGCTTAACTTCATTAAACAATACACACTGACGCCGTGGGAGAAAGAGGGAAAGGCTGTGTGTTTGGCCCCACAGCCCCACTTCTACCCTGTGAGCCTCCACCCCACTTCACTAATTAACAATTGTTTTAATCCTCCTTTAATTCTGCCGACAATTGCACAATTCGTGTGTGTGTGTGTGTGTGTGTACAGTGCATGCCGAGGGTCCCTCGCCCCGTTCACCAGATTATTTGAGCTACTCTCCGCCAACCGTCGCCCACAGCGACCAAAGGTAATTGCTTTTTAATTAAGCCTCCAGCTCTAATCCCAATGATATTTAGCAGACACAAACTGGCGCGCACACACACATATTCCAGACACACAAACTGGGGAGAGGGGACGGGACTCGGCTGTAAACTGGACAAATGTGTAATAGGCTTTGCCGGTCTTCCTCTCCTGTCCGCAGTGGGAGGCCGAGCATGCAGCAACAATAAAGTCACTTGTGTACGGAAGCAATAAATGAATTTTCCCTGAGACTGAAAATGAGCACTCGGGTCGATTGTAGACAGTGTGTGTGGGGATCTGTGAGTGTGTGAGACTGTCTCTCCAGTGACTCTCAAATGAGGCCTGCAAACCACAAAGATGGAAATAAAGTCATCACATACTTTCATTGACTATTTATCCTTCAGTTATTTCTACTCCTGTCAGTCTCAGGTGCTTTTTCACACCTTTTCTCAACACAATTCTTACTCTTGTTACAATGTTCTTCCTACTTTCCTTAAAACACACACACACACACACTGTAGCCATTCTCTTTTCAGTTCTGGCTTGTTTTTCTTCTCCTTTTCAGATGGAAAAAAAAGAGAAAAGAAACCCACACTCTTCTCCTTCGGGGCAAGGAGTGAAAATGTCCCTCTTCTCAGACATTTGTGAGATATCTATGAAATATGCTGAACAAATGAGCGCCAACACTTGCACCACTGTAGTAAATCTAATTTGACTCCTTGTCAGGTCTGAGAGCTCCCGAGTTCTCTTTGATGTCTGCGGTTCGATGTGAGAAGGTACAGCCGGAGCGGAGTTAAAGCTTATGTCGAGCTGTCTTTCACAAACATTTTCATTGCTCACGCTGATCCCCTCCTGTCATCTCTGATCCCGCTCACAACTTTCTTCTATATCACACAGGCCTGTCTCCCGCATAATCTGAAGCCACGTTGTGTGGAAAAAAAGGGACACTTCTAATTTAATGCCAGTTTTTTTTTTTTTTTTTTTTTTTTTTTTTAGTTTTACCAAAAGCTTGTCAAGTGGAGAAACTACATGTCAGCAGCAGGGGCCTCCTCCGGGCAGAGTTAAGATTTCACACAAACTCGGCTCAATATTCCTGCCAACTGATCCCGACTACCCGTCATACCCATCACGCTCCTTTCCGACACATTTTCACTCTGTTGAGTTTCTGCCGCGGCATATGGCTCTAACAGGCTGAGCCCCGCTGCAGATTACAGGCTATATATAGCACGATTTATCTTTAATCTCGCAGTGATATAACAGCAAAAAAAGCCGTTTCAGTTGCTCTTTGTTTTTTTTTTTTTGCTGCACCACAGTATTTACCTCTGAGGGCCTGCTCCGTGCACGATGCTCCTATCGCAATTTCCTGATTTTTCCTCGCCTTCTCTCTGGGTGTCATGTTTTTCTTCTTCCCTTGTTCTTTCCTGCACACGTTTGCTACTTGTTTTGGGGTTGCTTGTTGTTTTCCCCCCCCCATCCTTCCTTCTCATTAGGCCACTGGCAACCTCAAGTCAGAGGTATTCCACTCAAAGAAAGTGAAACACTCCTGAAATTCACACATTTTCATAGATCAAATAGAGTCCTTCATGTCAAAATGTTGAGTTCAACTTGCTGGAAGATATTTCTTCACTTCAGGAACTTGCCAAAAAAAAAAAAAAAAACCCTGCTGTTCTAGAAACTTGCTCATGCAGGTACTTGTACAGTCAAAAATGTACACAGCAACAAGCTGTGCAAGCTGACATAAACCCTGCGATCCTCAAGCCAATCATATCTGTGGTGTAAGTGGCCGTGGATCCCATGATGGATACCGGTCCTCTGGAGTTCTGACCCCGCATGATTAGATGTTGTGTGTCAGAGAAAAGCTGATGATGGATGTTTGAGCAGCGAGTAATGATGTGTTTCACAGCAGTGGCGCCCAGGTGAGCTCAAGGAGCTCATAAGCCACAGCAGACTCGGGGGGGGGGGGGGGGGGGGGGGGAATGTGCAGAGGGTTTTCAGTGGATGACGGGAAAAGTGGGAGAGCATGAATGATTTAAGAGTGGCATGCGAAGAGCCGATGACAGCATAAATAGAAGGAGGGTGATGCAAGTCCGAGGATGTACCGCAGAGAGCAGAATTAGAGGATTTGGTACAGAGGAAGAGGATGGATACACTTGTATGAGCTTCTTAGAGTAAAATATTCTTTGTGAAATTGCCTCCAGGAGTTTGGTTTCTTCAATCCGTCGTATAACTTAAGAGCTGCAGGGCGGACAAATAGGAGGATACACCCTGGACGGGTCACAGAGAAACCATGCAAAATCCAGATAAAGAGGCGTCCAGGCCTGGACTCAAACCAGGGATATTGTTGCAGAGGGAAAAGAGTGACAAACCACTGTTCACTGCAGTTGGTGTCTTGACCAAAGAAATGTTCGTCTCCGCGAAGAGGGCAACATTCAGATTCAGAACGGTACCAGAACACAGAAGATACATGCTGAGACATCAATCACAGATTGAAAGGATTGACAGATCTCAGAAAATGTGCACCTTTTTGATGGGAAAATAATTTTCTGCTCAATGTAACACCAAAAATAAAACACCACACCACAGAGACATCACATTAATGTTCCTCTTGCTTCAGACCAGCGGTTCTCTAACTTTTCACAGCGTGTACCACCTGAGAAAATCTGGAGCTCTCCAAGCTCTGTTTGGTAAATAGATGGAAAAAAAAGAGTCGAACCAGAGAGAAGTAACAAGGGCTTGTGAACAAAGGACAAATCTATAAGATTTCTAGGTTAAATCTGTTGAATACTAATTGGGTCAATCCTCTGCTGATTGCTATTCTGGCCCAACGTTATCAATTGAGTGACTGTGTTAGTGTGAGGATTACGCTCCGTAATCTCTTTTCCAATCTGACGCTGACATATTTGTCATTACCGCAGAAGAGCAGATACTGTCACAAACACAAAGGGAGACATAATGTAAGACAGTGAGTCAGCACCGTCAAGGTGTTATCGCCTCACATTTGGCAGGGAGGAGCAGCGGCGGCGTGCAGAGGTGAAGCCTCGTCCACGCGGATTGATCGTCGCCGGGTATAGGGGGAGAGGCAATGATTGCGCCCGTTCGGTTTATTTTCTCTCACTTCGGCTGGCCCCCTCGTGATACCCCAAACTCCATCAGGCAGACTGAGGAGAGGAAGCTGTAAGGTCAGAGGAACCTCCAGCTGGCAGCAGAAATGACTGCCTCCTGCCTCTCACTGCTGTCAGGTCAATGTGACTCTTTTCTCCGCCTCAGTCTCCGTAAATCCTTCAGCGCCGCCGAACATATGGTCAAACTACGAAGAAAGAAAGGCGAAAATCTTTAGCCGGCGCTGAATTCATGACGTCTTGGTGTGTGTCTATTGTGCGGTGGGGCTGCGGGGAGCTGTAATCTCTGCCTCGACTTGGCGTGATTCGGCTCGGGATCGGCCGGTTTGGCCATAGATCACGATGTCAGGTGAGTTAGAGAGGTCTGGCCAAGTGGGCCGTCTGGAAACAAACAATACCTCCAGTGGGCGGGATATTGAACCCAAACACCTTTCGGAGGACCGCCTGCAAAGTGTCAAGTATAGAATGTGAGGATTAATTGAGCTTTCTGGGATTTAATGATTAAAAATTGAACAAATTTCCATAATTTTAGTGGTGTATTAAATATTCTCATTATTACACTGTTTCTATATGTGATAAAAAGCTGGGTAATGTGGATTTTTATCTACTTTGGAGACTGATAAATACTTGAATATAATATTTTTATGCACTTCAAATCTAAATGACATAAATTACATTAATCAATATGATGCAGCTCATGAAGGTTAAACTATAGGTCTGCTTCTTCTTTCTTCTCCATCGCTCTCTCTGGGCCCTCGAATGTCGAGAGGCTCGGCGTTTCTTTCCAGCATCGTAACGTATCCAAGGTGACGGTGAACCACACATGCATTAGCAGGTTTAGCTTACTGCTGGGAGTTGCCTGAAAGCCACTAATGGAAGTGTGCACGCAAAAATCCAATGCTACAGGCCCAATAAACACAAACCTGACACAGAACGCGCATTACTGGCAGGACGCATGCACTTCCTGGACGAGGGAGAGACAAAGAGAGAGATAAAAGCAGGGCGAGAAAAGCCTTGATCATCGTTTACGTTTGCGTCTAACATTATCAAGAGTGTCCTGTCCTCTTCCCTTCGCCTCATCATCATCGAATGGCCGCTTTCTGCAGAAGCAGTAAATGCGAACCTGAGAGCAGCCGTATCGGTGATTTAAGTGCTATTTAACATCACCGCTACTCTCAAAAGGAGGCCTGTCTGCGGTGATTTACATGTAATGTTGATTGGCACAGAAATCTAGCCTTCATTTCTATTTCATTGTGTCCCGCTCATTTCAAACTTCGTTTTGATGAATTTAAATGACCTCCATTTACGAATCTGTTACCGCATGGATCTCCCCGCCCGTGATTCACGACTCGGGCTGACCGCGGAGTGAGTAACGGTGTGGGGATAGGCGTGTTTGAGTAGCTAAAATGCGCGCAGGAATGAAATGCGTGTGCGTCTTAGAGCACAATGGGTGGAAAAAGGCGCAGGAGAGGAAATCTGTATGATTTGAATGTGAGCCAGATTACTTGCCGTGGGGGTAGCGAGGGCAATCAGCCAGCACCTGAGGCACTAAACGCGAATGCTAACACTTGCTAATAGCCCAGAGGAACCCTGTAGAGCTCAAGGACGTAGAGGTCAGACATGCCAGGCTCCGTGCCCGTGCCTGACTCGCCTGTCCTTGGGTGGCAGTGAGCCGGGAGCAAAGGTGTTGAGGAGTGTTGAGCCCAGAGGCCACAGCAACGGGAGGGAAACAAAAAAAAAAAAAAAAAAACCCAACAAGACATGAAAGCCCATCACCACCACTTCAGGGCTGTTTCTAAAGTGGGCTTAGGCTGAGCACGCACTCACACATGCAAAACGTAGGCGCCAATGCCACAGTAATGACAGTAGGAGGACGCCGCTTCAGAGAGAGGTGGACCCTTCAGCCAATTCTCAGCCCGTCATTACATACAGAATGAGACTCTCGCAGAAGAAGAGACGAAATGAGCCGGTTTAAAGCGACGAGGCACGCCACTCTGACGCGCGCCTCCCATCACGCTCCTCATGTCTGGAACATGCCAGCAATCTGTTGGAGAGCAGACTGGAGCGCAGGGACCTCCAGGCAACAGATGGGAAAAGGAATATTCCTGGTTTCGAATGTCACTTTTACATTTGGCTGATGCTTTTTATATTTCTTTTAATGAGAAGGGGACCAAAACAAAAGCATTCAAGCACTGTGGACATAAACAAAGCCTTAGGGAACACTATATAGATGTAAAATTTCTCTAATAGCATACAACCCCATTAAACATTATTACTTTGAAATGGTAAAGTGGGAGAAGAAAACAATTTACATGCCAAATAATAGATGCAATTCTACAAGCAGCTCGAGTTAAATGGCTTCTGCTTGGACATATTGCTGGGCTCGGTGTTATACATCAGCCTAATGAACGCTGCTGAGGAACGCAAAAACACACAACGCTGAAAAAGCCGTGAGCAAAGAAGGGCGAACGGAAAATGGCCATCACAGATTTTGGAAAATTCCCATCTCATTTATCACAGTCCATTGGCACATAATTGCGATCTGCTTAATGCCTTTAAACAGCGTTGGACGATTACCCCCAAAAAGTAATGCATTGCGCCCACCTTATCTCTTACTTTTTAAATTGAGTATTTAAATTATTCACTTGATTAAAGGCAGCTGAACTTTTTCTTTTCGACCTGTTAGATTGAGACATCAAACATCTTGGGAGTTTTGAGAAAAAAAATCTGTGAATAAAGAGTCATTATTTTTTTAAATCTTTGAAGATGTGTCATTGTAACATAACACTAACCCTTCCATATGCTCACATTATAATAATAAGCCCTGGAGTTCAGAAGGCATATTCTACATTTCATAACCCTTTTACTGCCAAACTGACAGGAAGTATTTAAGTCTTTTAGAATTATATATATTAAAAAAAGTGCTTATGCACATTTCTCCAAGAAAACTTTCAATATCTGGAAGCTCACACTGATGAAGCTTGTCAGTGATTGGACAGTCGTTCTGAGGAAGTTCTGAGGAGCCACTGCCAAGGCACAAAACTTTATCTTTCGACTCTCTGCTGTCTGAATTTTCTAGATATCACAAACAGTCTGGGAGTTGTGGTTGTGATAAACGCGTTCCGTCAGTGGTGACACCACAGCTGTTCAAGGGTTGATAATGTGCTTTTTTTTTTTTTCAGCGAAGACAAGTAAACTGGTGAAAATCAACACAAAGAGCGTGAAAGTCAGAAATGTCACAGTTGCATCAAGACTCAGCTTTCTGCACAGTTTGCACTTCAGGTCGTTTTCGCCTCTTCGCTCAACGTGTTCGAACAAACCCAACGAGCGCAGGCTGCCGGGTGAAGCCTGTTCTCTCACCAAAGCCACGTCAAGTCATCCAGCCGGCTGCTGCACAAACACAGATTGTAAGCGTGCGTGAAATTGAAGCTGGATTCGCTGGTCATGCAGATGATCGATTGACTTGCACACCAACAAGATTGAATCATGATTGATTAATGAACGTGGAGCCGCCACTGATTTGCCAGTCTTGTAATGTTACTGGTCTACAGTTGAATGTAACGTGATATTTTTTAACGGACTGTTCCCAGGAGTACTTCTGGTCATCATAAGGCTCAAGATAATACATCAGAAGATGACCAGCTGGGGTCTGGGAGAACCTTCTGGGCAATTGCTGATCGGGTCTATCGAATCAGCTCGAAGGGACTGGTGGACATAATTCACAGAATTGTACAAATATTTCATGTCCCTCAAGAAAATAAATAATGAAGAAATATGATGCCTGTTTATCAATGCTCTTAAATTATGTCTGTCACTTACAGTAATTATGGTGGTTTATTATTAATCGATATGAATTCACTCAAAGGAAGGAACACAAGTTTATTCAAGCGCTAAATATCCTGAGTCAGACGATAGCCGTGCGTGCTGTCTTAGCACCGGCGCTGTCCCGCGGCAAAAAGAATGGCTGGACCCCTGAGGGCGCGCCCTGTGCAAATCCATCATCAGGAAGTCAGTGTTCCAGTCGGGCGGCCAGTGAACGCACCCCGGGGAGGCAGGACTAGCCTGGCATTACCCATCCTCCCAAGGGAAGGCCAAACGAAGCCGGAATGACTGATGCAACCCAGGGGAGGGTAATCGGGTGTAGAATGACGGATGCCTCCCACCGGTAGGGACAAGATCCAGCAAGGTCTGGACTCCTGAGGATGCTGAGTGGAGCCAAATGAGCAATTCGACTCCACAGCTGAATTAGTTTAGGATGAAATGCAAAGCGCAGAGCCGCTTATGAATTTACAGTGCACATGCAGAGCTGCAGGAAAGATTTCGCTGTTCCACAGTTCTTTTTTTCCAGGTGGAAATAAAAGAAAATAGAGACAATTATGACAACAGTGATCTGTTTTTCAACCCAGTGTGCTCCGTCCTATTTCTTTTCTGCAAAGAGAAAAGCAAAACCTGTTCAAGCCATGAAAACTGACTTTATCAGTGACTGTATGTGTTGAAAGATGGGGGGGGGGGGGGGGGGGGGGGGGGGGGGGGGGGAACGGTAGAAAATAAGGGGAGGGGAGGGAGTAAAGAGCAATGAATTTAAGAGGGGATTAGATTTGAGCCGCCACATGTTTGTCGAAGCATGGCTAAAGCTGGAAAGTAATCATAAACTGTTCTGATGCATTAGCCTCTCTCCCTTTCTCTCTCTCTCCGTCCGAGCACGGCTCGGTCGGATCTCAACAGCTGGTCCCCTCTGCCCTCTGAGAGCAGGTCAGAGCCGCCACACACAATATAGACAGAGATGGAGATCAGCAATCAATGACAATCAACGGGGGAACAGAACGACACCAAGCCCAGCACGCATCAGTAGTCCTTTCCCCCAAGGTAAAATCAATACATCTCATAAATGGCTGTAACAAGTTACACAGCGAACCAACATTTCTTTCATTTCGAGGAAAATCAAATGCAATCACTTCAAATTAAAGAGTGTGAAAACAGCTTTTTTCAGCACTGTGTCATGTCAAATAACGAAGGTAACTAATACCCCTAAATTAAAAGGTTGGATTTTAATTAAAGCCACTGTACAGCAAGCTCTTATCAATCGTTTGACTCTCAAGAAGTCGAAACGTCTTCTGCTGTTACGGTAGATTCTATCAGGAAACTCACCAAACCCAGAAAAAAAAAAACACAGCACACTGTGGCAACTCGCTCAAAAACAACAATACACACTTGTCCTCAAGTTGTTAGTTTGTTTATGCTCAGAATAACATCAGAACTGACTTCAAAAAAGAAAGAATACAGACAGAAAAATAAAGCACACGTTCGCAAACATCCACACATCACAGCAGGGAGGCACTGTGGGTTGTTGGGGTTTTTTTTTTTCATAAAATGTGCCAAAAAAAAGTGTTGAAATATGCACATAAATATATGAAAATATTTAAAGCAGCATACTGTAGAGGTGACAGAGTTCCCACAACAACTACAGCTGGAACAAACTGTCTGGACAAGGAAATGACTCATGAATAAAAAGTCCAAAACCGAGGATGAGACAAAGATGGACCAGTGGGTGATCAGCTTCTGATTCAAGAATAACAACTGCATTAACACAGACACAAAAAAGAAAAATGGCAAACTTGTCTCAAAAACAAAGGGAAGTGACACAAAATCAAAGCTGATGGTGAAACTTTTCCAAGATGAATCAAAATGCAAAAAATAAAATCCAGAAACCAACTCATGCAACACTTCAATCATTTAAAAACCAGACGTAAACTCTGTGTCCTCCAGCAAGCCGGGGCTTCTCCACGTACCTTGCAGAGTTTCTGGTAGCGCGGCGAGGAGATGGCCATCCTCTGGAGCCTGTGTAAGAAGACCACCACTTTCTGGAGGGAGGTCCGGACCATGGCCATCATCTTAAGACTGCTACAAGTCTGCAGCAGCCTGCTCCTGGTCCGCATGCTAGCACTGCCCTGCCCCGCTCATATTGTTCTCCCTCTCCCACTCCCTAGCCAGCCGACCAGACCCCAGCCAAGCTGACGTGATGCGCACACACACATGTACACACACACAGCGAGAGAGAGAGAGAAAGAGAGAGAGAGAGAGAGAAAAACACACACACACTCTCTCACAGGCGTGCTCAGCTCGGCATGCCCCCACGTTTCGTCACAAACACACACACACACTACACAGAGAGAGAAAGCGAACTGAGGCTGCGCTCGCTCTCTTTATAAACAGTCACTCTCAGCATGCACACACACACACACGCACGCACGCACGCACACGCGCGCAGGATGATGCAGGCGAGCCGGATAAGACGAGACACTCACTTTCTCCTCCACGCGGACATTCACACGCGCAACCCCCCCCCGCCGACCGCAGAGTCAGGACAGAACCGCACAAATCAGTTGTGACGGCGCCCCGCAGAGTCACGGAGCGGTGACGAGGGAGAGTGAAATGAAGAAGAAACAAATAAAAGCGAGGAGAGGGGTCGGAAAGTGCCGGCGAGCGGGAGAGGAGGAAGAGGGAGAGAGTAAGGCACGAGTTACGCTGGAAGAGAGAAGCGGTTCGTACGCGGCGCACTTTTTACTGCCACTGATCCAAAGAGAGGAAGAGAGAGAGAGAGAGAGAGAGAGGCAGAGACAGCGAGAGAGAGAGAGAGAGAGATGAAGAGCGGCACTGTAAGGGGAGACAGAAATAATAAAAAAAAAAAAAGCCTTGCTGTGAATGACATGACATTATACAGGGAAAGAATAGATCAATGAACAGGAGGCAGACACAAGAGAAGGAAAGAAGAGCGAGAGCAACACTGAGAGGGGGGGGGTTTGAGGGGAAAGTCACACAAACACACACACACATACACAGCAGAGTTACAGAGGGAGGAAGAGACTGAGGGGTTATTTCAGGCACACAGGGTTCCTGGAAGTCTCGTCCCCATTCATTTTTCTGCACTGGCAGTGTTCAGATGCACACCGCTCACTCAACACTGAGTGAGAATCAGTGTAGTCAGAATACACACTCTCTAGTGTGAGTTTGGAATAAAGAAGGGGAGAATTTGGAAGCTTTCATGTTTGGCCACCGGACATGCCTTTCATCAAAATTGCTCACTCCTGAAGATGTGTCAGCAAACATGATGAAATTCTGAAATGGATCGTTAATGAAGCTTAACTTGTTGGGTTTTTAGAGCTTCCTTTCTTTCACGTCACACTCCTGTTAATAGAGTCCTGCTTGCAGACACCTGAGAAGGACGAGAAGTGAAGGAATTTCATTTCTCAAAATCTACCTCAAACACTCATTATGCAGATTTTGAGTAAATTCTCCGGTGTGTCGAGCATCTGGATTTTTCTCATGGCCCATGTCTCTCTTATCGCCTTTTGGCAGCTTGTTATCTCATAAAGAAGTGGCCAGTACATAAGAACATTTCACTTAAAGTGTCATATTTTGAAAAATCTAAAGGGGAAATTGGACTTACTTGAGAAACTGCAGATGAAAGATGAAGAAAAGTGGAAAGTACGGCAGGGAGGAGAAAAAGGCGAGAGAGCAAGGTCGAGGGAGGAGAAAAAGATGTTACAGTTTATTGAATAGAACTGCTGGAAGCTCGAAAGTACTGGAAATGACATCAGGAGACAAAAAAAGCAGGCATCGTAAGAGAAAGCCAGGTAAAAGCAAAGACAGGCGCACAATCAGCAGAGATTATCATGAAACAGCCACTCAGTGCCTGCTGAGCCTCTGAACATGCAGCGTCACACACAGATGAGTGTTTCAAACCCATTCATGTCTCTGTTTTGATCTTTTAAAGTTCCTATCTACTTGAGTCTTGCTTTAAATGTTGCCGAGAAACACTTGCTCGCTCCAAATCACAAGACATTTATTTGAAGGAGGGATGAAAAACCGCCGCAACGCCCAAGAGCGCGCACACACACACGCGTCCTCCATAATTCTGACTTGCACATTTCAACATAAACACAACCTGACACACTCCTATTTAAACACTGTGTTTGGATTATGCATTACACCCATACTTGGCTCATATATTTATACAAAGGAGGCACAGAAGGAGTAATTTCCTTTAAATCAAAACACAGTTTATCTGTACAGTCGGTTAGAGCAACCAACATTTACCAAGAGGCTCACACACACACACACACACACATTGGGAGACAGCATGACGACTTTACCGGAGAGCTCTGTTTAGACAAGCTCAATTCAGACCTTTCACACAGTATTGAATCTGTCTGGCAGGGCATTACGGGGGGAGACGGAGTGTTTTGCTAGCTTAATGGCACCGGCAGTAACAGGTCTGGGCTAAGAGGATGCAGAAAGCGTGCGCGCCTCACAATGGTCAACGCACTGAGACACTTTCCCACATCCACACGAGAGGAGCTCGATAAAAGCCGCTCTGCAGGCTGTGTGCTCTCACGGCATTACCTTCCACCACGTGCGGGAAAGTAGTGCACTATCCTCTACTACCAAATGTGAAAACATGAAAAACAATCACCATCATCTTTTTCCTTTCCTGATCTCAAAGTCAGTATTTTTTAATTAACTTTAAGATAAATTTCTAAAATGGGCACAAATAACTGGAAAACATTCTCGCATTTCTATTGAGTCTTATAAAACATGTCAGTATATATCCCACTAATGAGCGATGTGGTTTAATGAGACGACAGTAGCTGCGGGGCACGCGATGTCCTCATGTTAATAAACGGCAAAAAAAAAAAAGGCTTCATTTATGTGGTGCGTTTTCCCTACTTCAGCAGTCTTTGAGTTGCCGGTGACTTGAGATTCACCCATTTATACACGCATTCGAACTTCAGCAGTGATGGCTGCTGTAGAAGGTGGTCCACCTCCACTGGGAGAAGCAAGGAGGGCGGTTCGACCACCCAACATGAGAAAGGAAGATAACAAACCGATTCAGAGCCGAGCACTCCTCTTTTAGTGTTTTAATCCAAACTATTCAACTGCTACATCCAGAAGGATGATTTAAAAAAAAAAGCTAAAATTTGTCCACTAGGATTTGTACTTATTCAGTAAGAGAAGGGGTCAAAAGAAGAGATCATAAAGGAAGGATCGATGGAAGTCTTAAGTCAAACTGAGTTCTGAGAAGAAACAGGCTTTTACCCACAGCAGTCTGAAGGGATCCACCGCGGTGGATGGGATTTACCCTATTTCCCTCAAGAAATCGTGATTTACTTTGATGTTATTAGAATGTGCAGTGAATGTGAATATTTCTAGAACACACTCCTGTTATTTGGAATAACACAACAGGAAAAGGTTGTTATTTACTGGTCCAGACCAATTAAAATCTAATTAGGCTGCATGTGAACAAAACCGAGTTTAGACTCCCCTGATTAAAAGGCACAGGATTCACAGAGAAGGTGAGCATGCTTTAATAAATTACAAGCTGCAGACATTTTTTCCCGTCCTCTCCATTGCTGGGGAACAAAACACGAAGCTGCTGCTCGTTTGTGTTGATTATCTTGATGAACTGAAAGAATGATGAAATTATTATTTTTTTCTTTAGCAAGAAATCCTGAATTTTGCTGATTCATTGTCCTACAAAATACGCTCCACACGCAGCACTATTGCAGACCATAACGGCATCAAAAACGATTTAGGAGGTTTTTTTAGAATATTCATAAGAAGGTAATCATCCCGAAATGTATTGGACCATTGCAGACAATGCTAGAAACCAACGAATGCAATTATTCGATGAGGAGATTTTACATGACTGAAAGTCCAGAAAATTAATAATTCACAGCATATTGCACACGGATAACGAAACAGTTTCCCCTCCCAGCTTATATTTAATTACCAGGAACGATTTAAACCCCTTTCTGTATGAAAAAAACCAATAGGTATAGAGGTGATTCCCGTGGGAATGTCTATCGTTAGTGCATCACATGTCAGGGCCGCAGCTGAGTGCAGGTCGATGCCATTTTGCCCCGGCGTTTTTTTTTTTTTTTTTTTAGGCAGTTTCGGATAATGTGCCAGATTTGTTCTTGTCACTTTTCCAGACCACTCACCAACCGTGGGCTTAATATGAAAAGAGCAGTCAGGAGGACAATGGCCTGTAGCCAGAAATGTGATTAAAGTCACTGAGTAGCACATCGTGGCAGAGCACACTCTGAGCTAATAAAAGGGTTGTGTGACCAACTTCATGATAAAACAGATCATCCGAGGCTTCCAATCTGTTTTAATTCCATCAGACCACTTCTTATGCCAACCATTAATCTTGGCCTCAGCTCATAATGAAAGAAAATGAAGATAAAACAGCGGGTGATGATCATCAATATGTTTTGTCATTATTTCTTGCATAACGAGCCTTCGACCAATATTGTGATTACATAAAAGCTGACTCACTAATTCAGCACATTTTCCCCACACTTGACCTTCAGGGATGACTTTGACGTACTTTTCAGAAGTGAAATCCAATACTCTGCTGCATGTGTCCTTTAAAAATTCTGAAAAGGCCTTATAATGATGGATTATGTTCAATACAACAAATACGGATCACTGTAACGGGCACATTAATGTGATAATAATGAATATTACTTCTAATTATCACAGCTGTATTAACCCAAAAACCAAATCCAGGCGATAATGAGGTGAAAAAGTCTCTCAACTTCTCAATTTCTCAAACTTCACTGTGGCCATTCACGCAGTGAGTCAGTGTCTTTTTTCTCGGTGACCTTGGCCTGTTTCCAAACGATTGCACAACAGGAATAAGAGTAACAGTGCTGTTCCATTCAAGACAATAAAAACCTGAATGCTTGTTATTGATGTTAAGTTTCAATTCTGGCAGATAAATGACACTGAGGTGTCGTTTCAGGAGAGATTCTCCACAAAGAGTAAAGTGAGCGTACGTCAAACCACAAAGATTCACCACGTTCTCCACAATGTTTAATCCCAAGGAGATGAGGTCAAGACTGACAGGGTCAACCTTTTTTTAAAGAGATTCTTCAACTTCAGGGGGGATGAATAAAGAAAAAAGACGATTATTTCCTGTTTCTGCTGTTGAAAAGGGCGAGGCGAAGTGATTCTGGGATCAAAACGTTGCATAAAGATGACGCGTATCAAGTGATCCTGGAGGTAGGGTCTGTTCTGGGCAAATGACAAGATTGTGAGAAGGAAGCACAAAGACTCACACACACACACACACACACACACACACACACACACACACACACACACACACACACACACACACACACACACACACACACACACACACACACACACACACACACACACACAGAATCACTAATCAGTGGAGGACAAGAGGATCAATGAGCCACATTCAATGCATACAACTGTGCACCCGCCCTCTGTGTGCCCTCTCATTCACAGTCTTTTAACTGACAACACACACACACACACACACACACATACAAATACAGCCACACACACGCTCCAGCCCCAGCTCAGCTGGTGAAGGATGCGTTAATGAAGGATGACACTGAGATAATAGGCTGGCACCTGTGCATAAATTGCACACGCACCCGCGGCCTCTCCATCAATTTGCCGCCCTACCTCCAGTTGTCTCCTGAGGTCTTTGGCCTGGGCGGAGTCCTGCGACACGTCTTCCCTCAGGGAGGCGTCGGCCAGGACGTTGACCGTGGTCTCTGCCTCCTGCAGCCATTTGAGGAAAGACTCCAGCTCCCTGAGAGACACCTGCAGGCCCTTCAGCTCGCCGTCCAGGTGGGCGTGACGGTCATTCGCCCTGTCGGTCAACATCAGCGAGTCAAATACGAGGCTAAACATGAGGGAATGTGTGATTTGTGAGTGTGGCTACGCAGGAAATGAGCAGCGAGTGCAACCTCAGACCCTTATGTATCACTGCCAAAAGGTATGAGGCGAGAGTTTGCATGCACCTATTGTTGATGCTGTTCCAGGCGGCGTTGTGTTTATCTGTGACCTCTTTGATCCTCCTCGTGTCGTCGGCGGAGTATTCTTGCAGAAGGTGATTGGACAGCTCGTTGAAGGCTGCGACTGCGGCTTGGCCTCGGCCCAGACCTTGGAGAAACTCCTGTACGGCGATCAGAACAGTGCTTTTCATGACACTCCGGAATGTGGCAGATGTGATTTATTATGAGCATTACCGCAGTTATTAATTGTCCTGCACTGTTTTCTACGTGCTGCAGCTTAGGATCTGCCTTACGTAAGATAAATTACAGCGCGCCAGTACTATTGACCTTTTTTCTAAAGTTAATAAACTCAAACAACTCCTTAAAATACAGAGATATTAGTTATTCCACATCTCACGTCGTTGTTTGCTTAACCTCTGCAAATTCTATATGACCACACTCATTAGTAGTGTAAATCTTAACAAAAAGGATTTTATGCTATTTACAACAAGGTACCCTTAACTCTTTTCATCATTGAAGGGCATACACACCAGCTGTTTGCAGGAGTCAGGCTGGCTTGTGTTTAACTCAGTTGCCCTCTAGTGGCGGGTTTCTGTAAACATTTCAAATATTCAAGGAGCAAAAATCTGTTTCCAGAAACCCTTGGCCAAGTCATCATTTCAAATTATATTGATGGATGAGGTGGGTATATGGATGTTATTAGGGTTCAAAGTGATACTTCAGAGAGGTGATTTATTCATTCCCACGTTGTACAAACTCTCACGGCTGCCGAGGGACCTCAACTTTTTCACAGAGTAAAGTGTGCATTTGGTTGAAAGGGAAAGAATAAAAAAAAAAAAAAACTCCATCATGAAAACAATTTGGCAAATTCCCCTGAGTAGATGTCTAGTGTACGGTAATAACAATGACACAGAATGAGAGTGAACGACCTTGAGAGGGACAGACAAACATATGAGGACATATAGAGACGGTTTAGAAGTGAAACATTCCCCTGACCTTGCTGTCTTCGAGCTGTTTCGTCAGGGGATCTCGGGACCGCTGCAGCAGGTTGTGCAGATGCCCTTCGTTGTGCCCGATCAGGGCCTTCACCTCCTTCCGCTGCTCCTCCCACTGGTTGCTGTGGCCAATCATGTTATCCAGCTGCTGGAGGCGCGCCTCCACGCCGTACTGCGTGCTGTCCCACTGGTTCCGCACTTTTTCCACTGTGTGCATGTTTTCCCACACAACGATAAGAGAGTGTCAGGATTGAACCGAAGAAAAAAAAAAATAAACAAGCATCTAATACAAGAAGAAATTCCAGTGATGTGAAATTTGTCTATTCCCCTGTACGTACATTTCTCAGTGATGGATGTGCGCACATCCAGATTCGAGGTCTTGTTTTTTATGTTCTGAGCCAGAGTGAAGATATCTTCCAGCTGAGAGTGACGCTGCTCCAGGTCGTTCTTTGTCACCTGCCAAGTTGAGAAAATAAAAACAAAAAACATGCAAAACAAGTTGTGGAAAAAGACACCAGATCATGACAGATGACACCTCCTCATTCCTGCTCCCCATTCCTCACCTGAAGACGTCCCATCGTGGTCCTGATCTCCTTCGTGTCTCCCACAGTGACAATATTTGACTTGAGCATCTGGGTGATCAGCAGGAGCCAGTCTGCCAGCTCGGTGGCGGTCGCGTTGAGATCGGTGGGCGCCACCGCGTCCGGCGTGTGCGGCGCCTGGTGGCGGGGGTCCTCGCTCGCCAGGCTGGCCATCTGCACAGCCGAGGGGACGGCAGACACTGGAGTGGAGGCGAAGAAGGCGGCGGAGTTTAAGGTAAGCGGTGTGGACATATGGAGCGTCTTTAAAAGGAAATGATGCAAAGAACATTAAAGATGTTTGGAGTGAGGGAGGACGTGTTGTCGAACGGCTCTCGGAGGACAGTGGCATCACACTAAATCATGACGAATGAGGCATCGGGGATTGTTTTAGTGTTGCACAAGCAGGATTTTGTTGCATACCTGCTATTTGTTATTTCATCATGCATTTCCGTGCCTTGGATTAAGGCGAGCTAATAAGGAAGTGCAAATTTGCCACCTGAGTACTGATTACCACCGATGTTTGTCCCGTTACTGATTTCCAGGAATCAAATAACTAATTTTCTTTGTTTTTGCTGAAGGCTTAACAGCTCACTGAGTCATTTCCCGCTAATTTCTTTGGTGTGATATGAAGATAGAGCCAAGAGAGAGCAGCACGTAAACCTCTCCACGTTTTTACCGAGCTGCTGGTGCTGGACCATCTGATGGTGCTGCGTCCAGGTAGGGACAGGAGCTGGGAGAGATTCCCTCAGCCGGACGTCCAGGGCTTTCCAATCGGCTGCCAGCTCCTCCACCTTGTCCTATTATGCACAAATGCATATATGCTAATTATGACTGAATACAGAATTAGAATCAGGGGTAATACGAAGTGCACCAGGTTTTTATAAAACAGCTAATTAAACCTCAATAATTTATAGAAGACAGAAATGACTAAATTATCAAAACAGAGGGGCTCTGCTGTAACGGTGCAACGTGCTGCAGCCATATACTAGAATTAGCTGTAATTATTTTCAAACTAAATTACAATGAAACTTGGACCTTTTCATGCGGGAGAAGCTGCTGTCTTCTCTGCAGCTCTATTGAATGAGCCAGCAGCTCCTCCAGGTCCTTCTTCCTGTCCTTCATGGACACCTCCAGAGCCTGCAAAACGTAAAAAAAAAAAAAAAAAAAACTCATCTCAGGACCCGTGTTTGCTCGGATGATAATTGGATTTTCACGGAGTACGCAGGAGGTGAGTTAGTAAATGCGATGTGCCCGGGCAATCCACCTGTGCCTGGCTGGGATTCAGCCCTCGGGTGATGATTGTCTGGTGTGTGACGATCACCCAGTCTGTCAGCCGGTTCATTCGGTCCTGGAACTGTGCGTGGCTCTTCAGGTTGGCCTCCACCTCCCCCACCTTGTCCAGCAGCTCATGGGTCACCTGCAAGAGGACGCGCGCCGTGAGAAGCGAGTTTAAAGATGGATGAGTCGAGGAGGACCGGAGCGGTGAATATTTAAAGATTTATGATAAAGTTTCGAAATAACTTTGTAGACTGAACAACAAACTGTGAAATAGCTGTCTTTCAACATTTTATAATAACATTCCCCAGAACCTTTTGTGACAGAATAGCCTTCAGGTCTTCAGCAATACTGAAAAACAGACAGACAGCACTGAAAAATGTAGTACTAATTTTCTATTTGTGACAAAAGAATAAAAAAAACAAGCAAATACTACCTCTACAAAATGAAATAACTGCTTCAACAAACAATTGTGCATTCTGTTTGTAAGATTACATACTTTTTTCCCGCCAACTTTGCGGGCTGTGTACCACTGCACCAAAAAAATAAACTCCATTCTCAAAGCTACAAAACAAAACTGTCAAACGACTGTGCAGCCACGGCAAAGGTTGACTTCAATATATGTTCACACCTTGCTCCAGTTGAGGTTGATGAGCCTCAGTTTCCCAACGTGCTGGTCTCGGCTCTGAGGGCTCACGCTGGGATTGGCCAGAATTGGGGGAGCGTGCCGATTCAGCCAACCGAGACGTTCATTCTGTGCATCCATTTCCTCGGCGAGGGCCTGGCGAGTGAAAACGCACCCTAATTTAGATTAAAAATAATTACAGACCAATGGGAAAAGACTGAAAAAGTCACTTGATTGGGGAATTCTGAAGCACTGCCATACAGCAGGAGTAGAAACTTTTCTTGAAAGCCCTGCAGTGTCAATCACTGTTTTTTCACAGTGTGTCTCCATAAGGGAAAAGCTCGCTATATGCGTTCAGAAAGAGAAAGAAAGATGGATGCCTCTGTGATGCCTCAAAAAACCCTGCTTTCTCTGTATGTTTACTGAGTAGAAAGCTTTTGCTTGTGGCTGAGGTGCACAGAGCAGTGTGTGTGTGTGTACAGTATACAATAAGAGGAGGAAAAACAAATGAATACAGAACAACAGGCCGGGCTGACCACAAAAATAGTCTCAGCCGGATTTGAAGCAGGAGAAGAAATCCCAAGAGCCCACGAGTTAGAATAACATTAGCATGTCTCGGGCTTTGCCGTACCTTCAGCTCTTTGAGGTTTCTGTCGGTGGCGGAAACGGGCAAGGAGCAAACAGCGTTTTCCGCCTGCTGCAGCCACAGAGCCAGCTCGTCCCGCCTCCTCACCAGGTCTGACAGGGCCCGATCCCCGCCAGCCAACCTGCACACAGCATCACGCGCTCAGATTAACATCTCCATTTCCTGCAGGACGCCGGTCTAATCCTAAAATTTACATTTAAATTGCTGTTATAGGCTGATTGACCAGCGTGATAACGTTAACCTGCCAACGGCTGATAAAGAATCGGTGTGATGGTTACAGAGGATAAGTACTAACCTCTGTGTTGCATAGTCGAAGCAGAAAAATGTCAAAATACACATTTAAACGAGACTGCATCTTTATGTTGTACGATACCTCCTCTGTCGGTCCAGGACCTGCCGGTTCACGGCTCTCCAACGCTGACCCAGAGCCTCCAGCTTCTCTTCGAGCAGCGGCCCATCAGGAGACGACAGCTTCCCGATGATCCGCTCCCCGGTGTGAGTCAGCTCGGCCAGAACGGGCTGATGACTGGCGAGGCCTTCCTCCAGCTCCTACAAGTTTAGAGATAGAAAGAAAGGCCACCGGGGACACGGGGATGAGAAAAAAGGGGTGCAATCAGGGTTCAGTCAAACTGCATAATCTGATCCAACGCTGCCCAAATCCCTCCCCGTTTAAGTCCGTGTCTTCCAGCAAATCTCTTATTGACACACAGGCATGATTTGTAGCAAGTCAAATCTTAAGCTGCCAAATCTCTGCTCCCACCACCAGAGATTTAACTTGCCAAGACTGGACCCGTAAAGTAGGTTGAGCGATCGTAAAAGTCCGCTAAAGCGTGAGTCAGCTAATTGATCCCTCAATTCCCATCCACTTGATCCCCCCCCGTCTCATTCCCGGTGGTGACAGTGAAAACACGAAGAAGAGCCGGACGGACGGGAGCGGAGCTGGAGGTTTGCAAATCACATCGATAAAGGTGCTAAAGGCGTTGGTGCTGTCAGCGATAAGGCAGCGGCTGGAGAGAATTTACTTCCCCTCGGAGATGAAACAGTCGCTTTAGTAATCAAACAAAGCAAAATTAAAGGTCCTTCCTAATCTCGCTGCTCAGTTCGCTTCCCTCCATTTCCGTTCCGCATAATAAGCGTGTGTTTATGAGTCACATCAAAGCGCTCGATTCTCCCCGCGGAGAACGAGACACAATTATCTTCTGTCAAACGAATCGAACCTTCTAGAAAAGCCGATTTCTCCTACATATCACCTGACATCCCGCAAAGGTCATATCTTTCTTTGAACTCAGAATTACGATAGCGTGATTTTATCATTATATTATAAATTACTATAATTAATTTTCTCTTTGTTGTTTCCGGCAGAATGTGAGGTAAATGTCAGCGTCATGGGGCGCACGGTGGTTGGCAGTCTCGGCTGTGTTGTGTTCAGGGACACTGTTGTGCAGAGTTTGCATGTTTGCCCTTGAACGCGTGAGTTTTCTCCAGTTCCTCTGACATCTGGGTTTAATTGATGACTCTAAATTTGCAGTAGGTGTGAGTGTTGGTGTGTGTGTGTGTGTGTGAGACTGTATCCTAACTATGATGAAGCAACATAGGAGGAAGAGCAAATGCACCTCATACATATGAACTCGGAAAGATGCGCAAGAAATGTTTAATCCATCGACCTCCCCTGACCTCTTGGCGTTGCCGTGCAGATTCCACATCGAGCTGGCCGTCAGGGCGAACGCTCTCGGACAGCAGGATCTCTGTGTCAGTCAGCCACTGAGAGAGGTCTTTCAGGTCACAGTGAAACTGTCCCCACTCCTCCACGGCACGATCGAAACTCCTGCAGCATCGCAGAGAAGAAGAAGCACAGGTACAGCGCGTTAAAAGAAATCTGGAAGTAAACTGACAAGCTGCAAAAGTTAAAAAAGAAAAACAGAAAGACAAAGTTAAGCTCTTTTTACAAGCCTGTCAGCTTCTAAGCTTATCAATCTTCTATATCTCTTGATACCTTTGAAGACAGCTTTAGTAATTTTGGTCACTTAAAAAAAAAATCTGCTTTACAGACTGAGTAGACTTCACAGAAATGATTGAAACCTGACAAAAAAAATACTGAGAAAGGATAAGGAAAAACAGAAGAGTGGGCTTCTATTAAAAATTCTATTACAATCAGGAAGTACAGACGTGACTGTAAAGTTAAAACTGACTCTACTGAATAAAGTAACAGACAGAGAAGCTGATTACTTTATTATGTACTAATCCAACAGAAAAAAAAATCCTGTTTTTCTGTCTATTTCAATGGCAGTCAGCAGGATGGTTTTTCTTCCTTCTGCATCTTTTTGAGCAGAACAAATCTGATCACAGAGACGAGTAGAGAAAATGAGTTTTGGATGAGCAATTTTACAAAATACACGCACATTCCTTTTATTTTCATTGCTGGCTTGAGGTTATTGTGATTAAAGATAGAGTGCTTCAGCATTTGTTCGAAATCTGAATTCCAGTATTTGCACATACTGCGGTTCAGCAAAAACGAAGGCCGGTTATGCCCAAGGAATCGCAGTGATGGTTGTCAACATGACCCGAGGCGAGTGTCTGAATGACTGAATGAGCGAGTGGCTGGAAATGGGAATAGGCACAAGTCTGTTTATGCCCGAGGAAGTGTTTTGAAATGAACCAAGGTCAGCGTGGGCATGATTCTTCACCATGCGCCCCGCTCTCTCTTTATCAGCTCCAGCCGTCTCTCAGCCGCAAGACAGCTGGCGTTTGATGTCCCTTCAGCTCCGGACGGGCGTCCTGATACACACACTCACGTCTAACACCTAAAACCGGCAGCCTGCTTCCTTCTCTTTCTCTGAATTTATTTTTGGGAAGACTTCCTCACATGGCGCGGGTGAGGTCGGTCACGCACCCTCTCCGGTGGTTGTACATGCGGTTGAGCCGGTCCCATTCGGCGTTGAGTTGCGTCAGGGCGTCTTCCATTTGAGCGACCTCGGCGGGAGACGCGTCCCGGATGGCTTCGGGATGGCGCTCGTGGATCCCGGTGACCTGCTCGCTGAGGCGCTCCAGATTGTCTTTGATATTCTTTAAGAGTGAAATGAAGAAGTTTTACTGAAAGTGTTTTGCGTCAATTTGAAGCTCGAGATGTTGAAACAAAATATTTCAGCAGTGAAAAGAAAAAAATGAGAACGCCTCACTTTGAGCATGTCCTCCTGGCTGGAGAAGTCTTCGTAAAGCCCCCCACTGAGTTCTGAGGAGTTGAGGAGCAGCTCGTTGTCCGCCATGGCGAGGAGGACTTTGTTGATGTCCAGCAGGTAATCCGAGGGCCTCAGTGAAGGAGCACTGCTCCGGGCCGGAGCAGCCATTTCCTACGAAACAAGCGTGAGTTATATGTTTTGAAGGAAGAACTATGTAGAAAGATATTTCTAAATGTGTTCACTTTCAAATGAAACTAACTCAGATAAACATAAATACATAATGTGGCATGTTTGAATATGTGTTTCCTTCCAGGGTTAAATCATTGTTGATGACTGAATAAACATTGGACCAGTGATGCATGATTGTGATTGATGGGGGGCCTCAAGAAAATGTCGAACTTTTGAAGCAGATCTAACTTTCTTTATCTACAATGGTGATAATATCTATCCATATATAGCTGCCATTTATCCAACATGCTGTTTCTTCTTTTTGTATTGTATCCAACATGGACAGACGTCCATGTTGGATACAATACAAAAAGAAGAAACAGCATGGATAAGTTCAGATGTGACATGATGCATACATCATGCATCATGTCATGTACACACAGAATAAAGGAAAGAACTGATTCTGTTCATACAGTATCTGAACAGAGAGAGATTTGTTTTATTCACGGAAGGCCTGAAAGGCTTTTTTTTTTTCATGATGTTCAACACATTGTGGATGATTTCCCTCATCACAGCTAACATCAAGCGATGGAGATAATTACATCACAGAACCAAAGCCTCCCCTCTAAAATAGCACATGCTCCATTTTGCAGACAGCCAATTTGCAGCATATCCAGTCCGGTGCACGCACAGAAGTGTGAATGAAAGAGTTCCTCACCTCAGCTGTCTGCACTCTGTTGCTGGGAGAAGTCGACGGCTCCACAGAGGCTTCAGCCTGCCTGATCTTCAGCACCCTCAGCTCCTGCACAAACACAGGATAAGACAACTGCATCAGCAAAACAAACAAACGAAGAAAGACGCACACAAACAAAAAAAAAAACAAAAAAACAATGTTCACTGTTTGATGAAGACGGAACATTTCCATCATCCTCTCACCCTGTGAGCGGAGTACTGGGTCTGCAGCCGGAGCAGCAGCAGTCTGAACTCCTCCCTCCGGCCCTCGTCTGAAGTCTGCTGCAGGAGCTCCTCTCCTCTTCTCAGCAAGTCCTCCACGCTGGCTTTCTCCTCATCCATCTGGCACAGTGGGACAGAAAGTTAAGGGTCGAGCGAAGCAGTTAGTTGCACAAAATTCTATTTATTTATTTTTTTCATGTATTAATTTTCTACAGCTGAGGCGAAGAACACACCAGAGTGTTGCATTAGCCCAGCCGGTGTGTTAAAAAAGTTGCGAGCTGCTAGACCAGCAGTTACACGTCAGGAAAAAAAAAAAAAAAAAAGTCTGTGAAAACATAAAGAGCCTCATGACTGACACAGTGACCTTGCTCTGGATTGGTCAGTTTCTTTCTTTTTTTGTTCAGCTAAATGTGTTTAACGTCACAGGCCTTGATAAGAGATTGAATTCAAGTCGTGTTCAAATTTGAAATGCCTGATCAGAACCTGTGCTGTCAAATCACTTCTACAATCATAATAGAACTCCACAAACAGAAGAACAGAGAGTTTTCTCCAAAGGCAACAGAGATGTAACGGACGGTATCAGTAGCTGAGACAAACGTTCTCCACAAAACAGACATAAAACAGCACGTATAAATACTATAATTAAGTCCACAACGAACAGAAACTGGACTTCATCATTATTATAGCGAACAGCAAATAATCAATTATATTTACAAGACATTTATGAACGCTGCTATTGAGCGATTGCTACTACTTTGTCTTTCACGTTGATTGATTTGATTTTGTATGATCGACAACAATGTGCTGTTATAATGGTTTTACAGGTTCCATGGTGTAATGGTCAGGACTCTGAATCCAGCGATCCGAGTTCAAATCTTGGTGGAACCTTTAATGTTACAGTGCTTTATGATCCAGGCATGGAAATTCTGACAAGATTGCGCTTCAGGATAAAGTCCTTATGAGGATTTCAAATCAACATCAGAAACAATGAGGAGAGATAGAACAGAGAAACTAGACAAACTAATCACCAAAATATCCTTGCAACGTTATAAATACTACTTTACTGTCCACAACAGAACTGGATAAATAAAATGAACTCAAAGATTAAACACACCACTATATTATTATTGACATTACCCATGCGTTTTTTTATCCAATGACATTGTGATTGGCCATTGTTAACTGTAAAACTTTGCTTTTTAGCTGACTTTGGGTGAATGTCAAAATAACACTAAGCTGTGCTTTCAGAGGTTCCATGGTGTAATGGTCAGCACTCTGGACTCTGAATCCAGCAGTCTGAGTTCAACGCTCGGTGGAACCTTTGTGGTTCTAGCACAGGAACTCTGATGTGACTGTGCTACTGAGACAAATGAACATGATAGGGTCTTTTAAACAAATACACCATGAAGAACCTGGAAGTATAATTAGTATGAAACACCGCGAATTAATATTACTTAGACGATTGTGAGAAAAGATGTATTTGTGAACCCAATACTGTTATGGGAGTTTATTTTAGGTGATTTAAATGGGTCTTTGAGAGGTTCTATGGTGTAATGGTCAGCGCTCTGGAGTTTGAATCCAGTGATCTGAGTTCAAATCTCAGTGGAACTTGCAACCCAAGAATGATTTGATGTGCCACAACATCAACTCAACTTTGGTGAAAACTGTGTCAAAGTGACCATGACACTACATAAACATGAGTGTTTCTTCAAATCAGCACCAGAATTTAAATCAAAAGTAATTTGACCAACTTGACAGTATAGCAATGTGAAAAAGACCAGGTAATCACCCGAATATTCAGAAAACATATTGATACTATCTTACTGTCCTCAACTGAACTGGATAAATAAACGGAACTCAACCGTAACATACCATTACAACTAATATTTATCTATATTCAACAAATATTTCTTAATGCAATAATATTGTTTTTGGCCTTTGTTGTATGCAAAGCATCACAGTTCCTTTAGTTTTTGGTGAATGCCAACATTGTACTAAACTCGCAGCACCAGTGGTTCCATGGTGTAATGGTCAGCACTCTGGACTCTGAATCCAGCAATCTGAGTTCAAATCTCGGTGGAACCTTAACCATTGCTTTGCTTTGTCACCCAAGGAAGGGTGACAGCAACAATTCCAGATTTCATTCCTCAAATTTCCATTGGAGCTGAAAGGATGACGATGCGAAAAAGACAAAAGTGAAACTGTTTGTACTGTCCTTTGGAAGACCACCTCTCTATCAACAATCTGCAATAAAACAGCTTGGAGAGCCAGAAACATGACTTAAAAATCCAGGCACCCTGCATTAGGAGGCTAAATAACGTCACGTGCGTGAAGGGAATCTCCGTGTTCATCCAGAGCGCATGGCTCTGTGGGCTTCACCCACAGAAAGGTTGAACCTGTTGACAGGCGGGCTTTCACATACCGTAATGTCGCTGCAACTATTAAGAGCACCAGTCTCATCTACACATTGTGCATGTGAGGTGAAAGTGGCAGGCTTTGGAGAAACTGTGTGCAAACGTAGGTCTGACCGGCAAGACGTATGTGTATGCGACCGGTCTTCGAGGTAGCTTGTCTGGCAATACGGGAGTCTCTATATCCCACAGTGAGATACTGAAACGAATGTCGAAAGAGAATTAAGTTAACCTCGGTTCTCTGGAACATGAGTCAGGCATCTCACCGGACCACCCTCCTTTCGGAGCGAGGAAGAGGTGCCTTTACCGAGACTGAGGAGACGAAGGTGACATAGGGCTCTTATAGCAGGGGGAAGTCCCTCCCCTGGAGAGCCGACGTCATGTCCATCTGCCGGTCTGAACTGGCGTAGTGCAACATTACTTCTGGGCAACAGCACAGGAGACAGGGTTAACCGAGATTAACTTCTTAACATAAAGTTATTCATTTTCAAGAAAAATTAAATGTATGGTTTCCTTGCATGTGTCCACCGTTGGGAATCTTATTGAAAAGTGACATATATCATCCATGCAAACAACACCGTGTTACACGAGTGGCAATACCAATGGGGACTATGAAGCAAAAAGAATTAATTTTATATGGTGCATCACATACAGCTACATTTCATGTATCCCTCTATTTAAAAAGTTCGTAAAGATTGCTGCAAGAAATTTAGAAGTACAGTCTTGCCGTCCACAATTGATGGAAACTGAAATCTATAATCATCCTACTGATTGTCATATTGACATACATATAAATGCAAAAATATATAAAAATTGAAACAAAATAGCACTTTAAGAGGTTCCATGGTGTAATGGTCAGCACTCTGGACTTTGAATCCAGTGATCCGAGTTCAAGTCTCGGTGGAACCTTAAATGTAACCCTATTATAACAAATCAATCATGCAAACAAATCAAACAAATGCAATAATAGTTTTATGGGCCTGGTTGGTAGCACTCTGGACTCTGAATCCAGCAATCCTCAAAATATAAATGACAAGTAAGAATACTAACTTTCTGTTCACAATTAATAGCAACTAAAATCCATCAATATCATATTGATTGTGAAGATGCTTGTCACTTTTCAATCATCAATCTGCGATAAAAGAGTGAATAAACAGCTTTAGGAGCCAGAAATAGGACATAAAAATGAGGGGGGCAATCGAATCACGTGTGCAGCGGAGTGAGGCTGCTGCCCCGTCTGCGGGGCTGATACTGAAACAGCTGCTTTTCATTGGCTCCACAGATGGGAATGACGTTAATACTGATGGGATCATTTAATTGAAATTGGAATGTGACTATAATTGATTTTACTTTCGATATGGCTACTAAAAAATGTGAAGAATTATTTCATGTTTTGAATTAAAAGTTCTTGAGAACAAACCCTCAGCAATGTAGAACTTCATGTTGAAATCAGCATGTCAAATATATCACGAGTTGCAGACGGTGTACATTTTTTGAAGGCGCTTCATCATCCTGCAATATCAGTGCATTTATAAACCAAACAGCAAATGGATGACCTTAACTTCACCTCAATGAGCAGCCATTAAACAGCACTGGTTGGTTTAATCTCATGTCATTCATTTATGTTGTTAATCACTGATTGGTGGAATTTCTGCATCCTTGGGGGTGACTTTTAAAGCACTCCAAGCTGTTTATGTGCTCTTTTATTGCAGATTATTTATAGAAAATGAACCATTTAGTATTAGTTCATTTTGTGCTTTTTCATGTTTCTGAATTGCAGGGGGGGTGCGGCGCCAGAGCGCCATTTCTTGAGCGGCCACCACGAGGATTTACAGCACATAAACGAACCACTCAGCTCTCTGAATAGCAAATAAGGTAAAGGTTAGGCCATTTCCAAAATATAAGAAAAAAACTTGAAAAAATTTATGACAGGTGCTCAAAAGGGTCTGCCGCAGCTCTCTGCAACTCTCGGACGAATGTAGATGGCCCGTTTAGGAACGTCGGAATTTTATTACGACTGAAAATAACTGGTGTTGCAAAGGCTTATAGGTGAAGGACTGTGTGTGGTGAAGACAAACAAAGCGTATACATACACATAGATCATGTGATCCACAACTAATAAAAACTGAACTTTAACATCATACCGTCATGAGAAATCATTGATGTCTGGAAAACATTTCTGAAAAAATATTTATAGGCCTTAATATCGTCTAAAACTTTGATTTTCTTGCTCAAGGCTAGCTCTCACAGGTTCCATGGTGTAATGGTCAGCACTCTGGACTTTGAATCCAGTGATCCGAGTTCAAATCTCGGTGGAACCTTCAGCATGATGGTGCATTGCGGTCACAGCGTAGGTACACTGAGATGCCTCTCTGTAAGAGGAAAATGCTATGAACATGAGAGTATATTTAAAAGGGAATTGCTCTGTCAACATCAT